>NC_054407.1:10317916-10920000 GCF_017976425.1 Toxotes jaculatrix
GGAGCAGAGAGACATTTCCTGTGGTAGGTGCACTCCCCAGTCAGCAGATTCTATTCCAGGAGGCTTCATCTCCCTCCCTACCGCCCCGCAGATCCTCGCAAAGACACATTGATAGCTCCCCTGCTCTCTCTTTGATGGGACAAAAGGGCCAAGCGAAGCTTTAATAGGGGACTTGAAGGCCTAATGAAAGAAACTGCCTGCCTCAGTATCAATTATCAAATGGCCTGTGGTTACATCAAACTGGACAGATCAGGTGGCTGCATGTATAGAAGGAAAGGAAGCTAAATGAACAAGACAGACTCATAGTCAATAGAGAGTCATGAAGTAGGCACGAAGTTTACAGAACAGGATAAAACAGGCATAAGTCAGGAGTCAGTGTAAGCCACTGCTAATGGGTAATTAGTAGCTGTGCTTTATATGAAGTTCACTGCTGTTTAATTACAAATAATAAAAATAACATCACAATTCCCACAAGGTAGGAATGACAGAATAAAGAAGGGGAGGATTACACTGATTATGCTCCATCTTACTTCTTTCATAAGTCAGGGGTTGAACAAAATATTACAAACTCTAGTTCTTGTCATTGACATGTAAATGCAGATGTGTCTGTCTGTTGCAGACCTGACCCGGGAAGTCACTCTGTTTTCAGGTGACTCTAAATCTCTGCAGGGTTACCCAAGGTCATAATGACACAGTACAAACACCACAGAACAGCTAACAGAGATGGATGGTTGCACTGAGAAGCAAAAACAAACTCAACTTTAAAGAATATAAAAGAATGAGCAACATCAATTTCATGGCTCATCGATCCTCACTGAGAGACCTGCTTTGGTTCCTACGCAGCAGATAAATCACACTGACCGTGTCTGATTTACACAAACAGAAAAAAGCAAAAACTGACTTTTTAACCGTACTGGACGCCCCCTGTGAGGAAATGCCACAGAATCACAGTGTTCCATTTAAAAGCAGCAATAAAATAAGCAGATAAAAAGTAGATTCACAAAAGCACCAAGCAGCCATGCCAATGAATACTGACGACAGAGCACATGCAGTGACATATGGCACTCCTCATGGCTGTAATACCTCCAGTTTATACCTGTGGATTATGACAGTAGCTTTGAAAATGTCAAGGACTTCTCCAAATAAAAAAAGTGAAATTATATTATCTGAGAAGATAAAGTAGTTCCTGAATGTAGGACAGCCAGGCCAAAAAAAAAAAGAGGGACAATATCTACAGTTGAAGCAGTGAGCTCTTTGTCGTCTAACTTTTCTAAAAATATTGCATGAATACACAACACTGCTGCCAATATCTTTCTTTTTTCCCTTGCTGGCAGTGATCTCTCATTATATCACCCCAAAGACTCTCTCTAGTTTGGTCTGGTAAAAAGCAATAAAACCTTATCACAGAAATGAGGGAAATTAGTTCAGCAATTCAAAGACAGGCATTTTAAACTTTTGGCTGTCTGCTCCTAAAAGAAAACAGGAAGAAGTAGCTGTCTCATTTTAAAACTTCAATTTTACCAAGTGAGACATTACATTAGACAAACATTACGCAATTTGGTGGGTAGAACTTTGCTCCAAGACCATGGACTTACATCTGTTCTAATACCATTAAGTAAAAAGCTTAGATTTTTGATGGCTAATTTAACTGTGGAAAAGCTCCAGTAGAGTCATTTATAATATTAATATTGCCTGTTTCATTGTGATGCTGTCTGCACTGTGTGGCATATTAGCAGGACAACTGATCGAATTACCCCTCAAGAAATAGATCAAAATAAATATTTCTCTTCAAGTGGTATTGTGTGACATAAAGTTACACAACAGCACAAAGTTGCATCCCGCATAGGACAACTCACAAAGTGACCCACGGACACGGCCCCACGCTGACATCCACATACAAAAGTTCACGCAAAACAAAATGCATCGCTGTCGCATCGTTCCAATGACAAAGCTGAAGGACGATCAGATTAGAGAAGCTGGTTTACCGGCTGGTGTCACAGGTGAGGACATGTGATCAGAGACAACAGGCTGGTGATGATCCAGCGGCGGCAGATGCTGGATGGCGCAGCGCGCAGCCCGCTTCACTTCTGAACTCTTGTCACATCCTGCAGCTCCTCCTCCGCTTTGTCAGGAGCTTTAAAGTCTTCTCAGATTGAGGGATCCGCCCCACATTCACCTCCCTCCCCTCCCCTCCCCTCCCTGCCCACTTACGGCTGCCCCTGTATGGACTGCACACATAATCTTTTCGTTTGGATGAGTAAAGCGCCGAGAGCCGTGTGTAGCATTTGCATTATGTAAGAGGACTTCGTGGGGCACGTAAGGTGAGGGACCCTGTAGCCATACATATATATGGGACATATATATTGCCAATTAGTTTCTAAACGTGGTGTCATTATTTAACCCCAACTAATAACCCCCCAATTTTCTAACAAGGGTCCTTTGCACGCTAACGAGGATCTAGGGGGAAACGTGTCGCATGTTGTAAGATTGTAAAGCCCTTTGAGACAAATGTGATTTTTTTTTTTTTTTTGTCAGTATAAACTGGCATGACTTTACCAGTGTTTGTAAAGACACAATCCGGACAACAGGTGTCTAATAATATAACACAAAAGGCAGAAACGATGAGATCATCACTGTAAACTCATTATTAGTCCCAAATGCTAAGAGGCCCTCAGGCAAAAACATCCTGTGAACCCCTACTGACCTCTCCTCCACCCCTGAGGTTTGATGTGCTGAATTATGGAGTATTTAGTAATTATATTATATTAAACACACATTAATTTACAATGTAAGCAGAATATAAAATTGTGGTGTATATTCCTAAATAAATTAGCATTATATCACATCATAAATATTCATAAAGTTCCTGGTGAATGCCTGGTTAATTGGTTGGATAAGATGACTTCTTACGTCAGGCTGAACTGCAAGTTTTGCTGAACTGCAAGAAATTACATGATCAAGATGTAGAACAAAACAAGTGGAGCAACCTGGCTGCACCTGTGGCTTAGCTCCAGATACTGGCTGTGAGAAGTAATTAAATGACACAATTAAAACTGTACAAACACTGGGACAGATTGCTGTCCGTACACATCCACGTATCCCCTGCCTGTGGCCGCATGGGATCACTCTGTAGGTTTAATTAATAGCTGGTGAGTTGTATCACTGTCCTGATGGGGCTCATAATCAAATCACACTGAGCAGTGCACCAGCAGACCTCCTGCTGGGGTCATAATTGATAAAAATCTCCAGCCTGCAAGGTTATGAAATTCAACATTTCCATCACCACTCTTACAGACGGTGCACGGGGAGGTCAAGCGGTGGTTCAGGAAGCAGACATGGGTTATAACTGCAGGATTCCTGGGCACCGTGACAGCAGGTGAGTCTGGGTTGGTAAAACCTCGAGCCATATGAATACTCACTTGAATCTTCATAGCTGGAGGCAGCAGCTGGTTGGTCTGACTTAGTCCTCAGACTAGTGCGGACTAGAAAGACAGATGCATAGGAACTGATGAAGCCCCTTGGATAAGAGGCGGAACGTCTTCCCAGACAAATACAAGTCCAGTTGCCTTCGATTCAATTTGAGAGAGAGAGAACAATGACCTGGATGAATGAGAACATTCACAGACAGACTTAGAACAGAGACTGGAACCAAGGGGAAACACGTCGCCTGGCTCTGGCCATAAGTGTCCTTTGTAGGTGTTGTGTAACGGCAGCTCCAAAGCTCAGGAATTAACACCTCACATCTCATTTGTTTAAAAGACTAAGACCCAAGTGTAAAACCAAGTTGCGGTTTTACAGGGGTTTTTATGTGTTGGACCATTTTTTGACCGGGTGAACTGACTCTCTCGAGTCTCAGATGGTTGCCTGGCAAAATCACAACGATAAATAAAAAGGACATGTAATACCTGCTTACATAATGTACTGATGTTGCTGAATACACTTCATTGAAAGCCTTTGTATTATGTGGGCTAAAGCATAGCTGGGTCCAGTGTATACATGGTAGTGTGCCACCAAGAACACAGGAACTAGGGTAGTGGACAAAGAAAAGTACAGCACTGCCTCCCAGGCTTTTTCTGCTCCCAGGCTGTTGTGTTGGTGCATCCAACCAACTCATTGGTCAGGGGGGAGGATACTCTTACTATATCCTGTGATTTAAATTACTGTTAACTTGTGATGCAAATTAAAAGAAAGTAAACAAGTGAAAATGTGCCGCATAAACTTGACAATGATATCATTAAATGACAAGGATTTGCTTTCACTGAGCTTGCGTTTGTTCATACAGAGGCATGCACTGGCAGTAGGCTTCAGTCAGAGTCACGAGAAGAGAGTGGACTTTGGAGGACCGAAGGAGGCTAGTTAGTATAAGGACGTCCCTAGTCATTCATCACATCAGACAGCTGTGGGATGAGGTCCCACATATATTGGCCCTGTGTGTGAATCTACAGGCATGTGTTATTTAAAGCCTGATCTATCATCCCTATACTGCCAAATCCATAGGTTTATCAACCAGCGTCAATGGCCAGATCCATGGACATCTATCAAAGCATGTCAGTTTTGAAATGAGAAAACAAAGGACACGCACGCACACACACCGTGCAGTTTAATTTGCTCTTTGAACACGAACACGACGCATACCAGGCTGCTGACTCTAAGAAAGCTTGGACTAAGCAAATCATAAAAGTACAGCTGCCTTTATTCTGCAAAACTAGTGAACATATTTTTCTTTGGTAAACTGAAATATTAGATCATGAATATACGGTCGAAAGATGGATGTCGTGTAAATCATGCACAATGCCAAACACTATATAGAGAATTTCTCTTAATCGTGTGAAAATGTGGCAAGAACAAAGTCACTTGTTCCGCAAACCTGATTTTGAGATTATTGACTCAAAAGATTTTTGTAGAGTAGGGTAATGCTGGAGGAAAGGCTATATGGTCATTAAATCACAAAGTATTCCCTTGGAAATCTTGGCAATCTTAGCTTTAAATACTGAGAAACCGTATTTTGTGTCCAAAGATGACATTTTAGCTGGTAGTGGCATTAGAAGAAAGCTCATGATGTGTCCAACACAGAGCAGGTTTGTCCTCTGGGCAGAAAGAGCAGAGTTAAGTTAATTTCATACAATCTCCAGTGAGCGTTTGATATTTCTTGAAGATTGAACCCAACAAATATGTTAAATTGTTTGGGGACCAAAAATATCTGTACCATGTCCATACTGACAGACACCGCTGCAATCAAGGAAAACTTTCTCTTTAACTGCAAATCTCTCCCTGTCCGTCCACTCATTTTTTGAGTTTTAGAATTGTGAGTGCACAAAGTGCACCTTTTTTAATGAGTGCTGGCCAGAAATGTTTCTCTTTTTCAACGATACAACCATGAGGTGGACAAAACCCTGACCCATACCCCTAACCACCAAGACTCAGACAAAGAGAATGAGAGTCGAGCTTGGTGTGACCATCATAAATGAGCTCCTTCACATTACATTCTGGTGGTTATGATTTGAAGACGCTCATCAGGAGATCAACTTTTCTTCACCAGTATGGACGCCTTTCTAGATTTAAAAAAAAAAAAAGCCAAGGAAAGACCTACAGTAATCAGTCATAATGTACTCAATCTTCAGTGACATGCAAGTAGAGACACATTCAGTATAAATGTCAAAAACAGTCAACACAACAGTACGGTCATGTACTCATTCATTCAAGTTTTCATCTCCAGTACTTACCCAATGAAAAGCCACATACAGTAAGAAATGTGCACCATGAGATAGCAAATGATTCTCAAACAATAAAGCTGCCATGAAGATGATGGTTGAATGTGGTCCCACTCGAGCTTACAAAGAAGCAGTTCTCAACATTAGATATATTTACAAGGAGTTAAGAGCTCATTAATATGTAGGTACATTTCTTCTGAGGGTGTACAGAATATACAGCGAATTAGAGCCTAATGCACCACAAACATAAGCTGCATTTCATGTACTGCAAATACTCACACATGGATATGTCTTCTCCAGTTGCTTGTGGTATCTCAGGTTGTATTGCACTGAGTGCACTGAGTTGCAGTACATATGACAGGATGGCCCCTGACTACACAGATCATTACATCCTATAATATATGGTTCAAACTTAATTGTACTTGTTGCACATGTGCTTAGCTTTTGACACATTTTGGATATGAACGCTGGCAGGAGATGAGCAGAAACCACCACCGCTGAATTTGAAGCCAATGCTGTAATTCCTTTAGATGCATTTCTTCTAATGGCCAAAGGTAATTTGGCCAAGAGAAAGAAAACGTCACCAATTTTCTTACTGACAGTGTCTCAATATTTAATTTCACCTCCACCTTTTGAGTGTTTCTATGGTGATTAGAAACATGTAACCAGGTACCGTTTGATTAAGGGGTCACTACAGAGCTGGACATGCTCCAAAATTGACAGACAGCAGACTTGGCAGATATTGCACTGAGCATCTGCATGGTTGAAGTGTCCACACACTTGTTGGCAGACCCACACAGATATAGGCAGATGACAAATCTATGCAGCTATGCAGAAAGTACTATTTGGAATTAAGGCTTAAAGTGGTACTTCAGCAATTTAGCATTACACTTTTTCACTGTTCAGGTTTGGAGACTCACAAGAGACAATTTTTAAAATAGAATGGTAAAATTGCAGCAGCAGAGACAGAGGTTTAGAGACTTTTAATCCATAGTATGAGGTCAAGCTCAAAAACCACTGGATGCCCATAATACAACTCAGTGGCATCTGTTGTTCAACCCTGCCTACCTGCTAAATGCCCATTTCTTTCAATCTCCACATCGCCAGTTCATAACAGGCTTTTTTTTTAGGTCTGAAACCCAGTCCAAGGTAACCCTGATGATCTAATATGAATTATTCTATCCAATTTTAGAAGTCTCCCTCCAGATCCACAGAAGGCATTATATAAGAAGACTGCTTGTGAAATCTACAGTAGTCTTCATGTGAAAACTGTGCCCCTTTAACTTGAAGCATGGGACCTGTTCAGCTTGAGGAACAAGGTCTCTCATGCTGTCCCACTCAGCAGTGGTGGCTGCTGTAACAAGGCTCCATGCCACTGGCTACATTTTAATTTCCTGTGCACATTACAAAGACAGTGGCAAACCAGGCTGGTACGGATGGACTGTACCATTTGTGGCTAAGTTGGGGAAAATGGCCCGATCTCCCCTTTTAGCCAGTTGGTGAAAACCATGGTTCCATCCTTTCCAAAATTAATGTAAATGTTTTAAATACACGCTCCACCTGGAGACCTAAACACTGAGCTAACCAGTGCAAGAGACTACACACACATATTGGTGAATGCAAAGTTTTCTATGGACATAACATAATCCGGTAGTTTATCCCCTGTCTGTTTATTTTCGCACCTTAGAGTGGGTGACTATATATATACTGTGTGCAAATACATACCGCCGTAACACAGCAGCATTCTCCGTCCTCAGATGTTAATGTATAAATATATGAGTCTGTATGTGAAGGTATTCCAGGCACATCCTTGCACGTTACGCCCCTTTCTCTCAGCTTGTCTGTCCCAGATGGACCTTTTCACCTGAGTTCCTCCTCCTAGAGGACTTGCTCGGTGCTGGAGGCGGAGATGTCCAGGAGCCTCCAGGCTGCGTTGGGGTTCAGCTCCTCCTGGTCACGGCACAACGCCCAAACATACATCATCCTCATCACCTTCTCCTGTTGAGGGAGGAGAAGACCAGAGGGTCAGACCCTAAGAGACAGTGTGTAGGAGGGTGGAGGCTCCTCTAGACTTCAGTTCAAATTTCAGAATGAGAGCGGTGAGCAACCATAGCTTATTAGGCATCCTTAATAAATAATAATAAATAATACATCAGATTTATAAAGCGCTTTTCTGGGCATTCAAAGGTGCTGAACAGTGGAAAACAATAAACAACAGAGTCAATAAACAGTGATGTCTGACTTGGCTTGTAATAAAAATGTATGCTGAGTAATAAAGACGGATGTGAAAGGAACACATTTAATTTCAGCCTTTAAGCTATTTTCCTTGAAATGACTTTGTGTCACTATTCTGGTGCAGCAATTATGAGATGACCGACCGGATCTCCCTCCACGATGTCTCCTTTGGGGCTGCGGATCACCATGATGACCTGAGCCTGGAAGGTGATGATCAACACTGGGCCCTGGTCCATCATCTTACCCATCGCTAGCTACAAAACAGGGAGAGGCAATGAACAAACAAATTAAAGGAGAAGAACAGCATAAAAAGGATTAGTGTCACATTCTGCAGTAACAGGATTTCTTAAACAACATATAAATGGTAACTGTCACTTTTTGTGCATGTAAATGAACTGAATGTTCATTAAGAGGGAAAAAAAACTGAAAAAAAGATAATATTATATATAAGAAAAGATCATTTATACAAGTGGGACTGCAGAAAGTACAACACAATGTGTGATGATTGATGTAAAAGCACTTACATCTATGTTATCAATGTCAAGGATTTTGGACTGGAAGAGCAGCCCGAGCGCCCTGGCCTGTTGGATGGGGTGGGCCAGCTGACTGTATGTCTGAGAACAGGTACAAGAAAACGCATCTGGCATGAAAAATGACACACAGATATACTTGTATGCCAATGAAATGGATGGACCAACATATGAGTTCTTTGTTTGTGAGGTTTTCTGTCTCTGAAAAGGTGATTTACTGTTTTTAAAAACATCATAACTTTGAGGAGAAAAATTCATGGAGGTTGCCCAGAAAGTGCCCGAAACCAGAGCGAAGTGCCAGTAATAATTCACCTTTCATTCTCTATTTATCTCGACTTGATTAAATACAGATGTAGAGGTGGAAGTGTATCACTTACAGCTTCATAGCACCAATCTTTTAATACATCCAGCTCTCCACGGATCATAGCCTGCAGAAGGGATAATGACACGGCATTAGAAATGATCGTTGGGTATTTCATCATTGAGCTTAGTAGCATCCTTGACTTATTTTAGCAAATCCTGCCTATTAAATTACTATGGTAACTAGCACTTCAGTCAAACCAGGTCAGAGGAAGTTTTAAAAATATAAACAGACACCATGCAACCATGAAGTCACAGGGCAAGGTGGACTGGGGAGTGTTGTTTGCAGCCTTAATCACAACAGATCTTAATTCCATTAAACCACATTTGATGCAATTAGACGACGCAGACCACTTTCGAACCGATGTGGCGGCCAACTAACTGCCAGAATCCATCCTTGGCTTAGCTGATTTAAACAAGAACACCAATCTGTTGTTTCAGTATTATATGCATGTCATTTTCCATCACAAAACACTTTGTTCTGAGAGTGAGTGTATCCTGCCATCTTTTACCTCCAGTATGTTAGGGATGATGTCTTTCTCACACTGTTTGAGAAAAGAGTCTTTGTCAAAGGTGGGGTCAGCCTTCAGGATCTCTGTCAGCACCTCGGACATTTCCGTCTTTGAGAAAAGACCACCTGGAAAACACACACCAACAACAACACAGTGATCACTCAGTGCTCAGGATGGGATATATTTTGCTTATGATTTTTTAATATCCACATTTATCTCAAAGACTGTAGCCACAACATAGAACATGTCTTTTATTGTCTACTATGAAACAAGATTTCAGACTTTTATTCTGTTTTGGGAGCAAATTGCCAGTTATGTTGAATGTTGATCAGTTTGGTCAGTCTAATAATATAAAAATGAATGTTGGTCAGGATAACCACATATTGAAAAATAGACAAAGACAAGTAACTGCAAAATCAGCTATGGAAGAGCATTACCTAGGAAATCAGTGACTCTGTCCGTTACTAATCTGGATGCTCTGATGACGGCATTATCACTTTCATCGTATTTCATTTTCATCTCAAAGAATCCTGTAGGAAAAAAAGAAAGAATGCTAGGGTGAGGATAAACTGTTCAACAAAAAAATATAGACAGGTGTTTTTCAGGGATAATGGTGGATGAAAGCTGCACCTGTGAGGGCACATGGGCCACTCACCTGATGCCTGAACTGTATTAGATTATTATGCAATGTACTGCAAAGGATCTGGTGCCACCTGCTGCCTTTTAAGGAAATTACATGTGCATATTGGAGGTGATCTATTACATAACACTAACTCCATAGTGTCTCAACTAATAAATCCATGGGATTTTCTTACTGTTAAAAACTACGTTATTGTCCTTGAAGTCCTTCCACTGCTGGTACCACTTTGAATCCTTGTGGAGAACCACACCCATAGCCTCTCTGAATAACACACACAAACACACAAACACACAAATCACTCAGATTATTACAGATATTTACAGCAAATGGTGCTATGATATATTATTACTGTATTTGATGCTCCTATGAAAAATCGAGGTGAGAGTGAAAACAGGTCTGAGTTCCAACTCACTCGTTGGCCTCGAACACTCTGGAGTCGCTGTCTTCTCCTTTAGAGGAGAAATCGCTTCTCTTCCGCAGCTGAGATGGAGCCCTGTACGGGCCGGCATCACCAACCTCTATCTCCTTCTTCATGGTTTCCACACTCTACAGAGAAGACACACAGACTCTTATTGTAGGGTGACATGGTACATATAAAATATTCATACCAAACCATTCAATACAGGACTTTTGTTTGAGTATGCAGTCTGGGTTTTACTGTGTGGAAAAACCTAACTTCAAAAGTACAGATTTTGATCTATAAGCCCCATGGTTTCTGAGTAAAGTCCTGCAAAACTGGCCATTCTTATATTATGCATTTGCTTTCCATACTGTACCAAAAAAATAACAAATTCTACAAATTACACCAACAATAACAAGGTGAGATAACCAGAACTATGTGTTTTTTTTTTTTGTAATTTCTAACCTGTGAGATGGCCCTGAATGCGCTGGTCCTGCCCAGTTTTTCTCCTCCTTTGGAGACAGACTCGGCAGAGTGCATGGCTGTCCTGGCTGCCTCCTCCACACCTTCCTTGATCTTCTTCCCGATGTCAGTGCGACTCACCTCCTCAAGACCCTATGGTCAAAATGACAAAAAAGGTACTTGAGTTTTTCAGAAATTGAACAATCTAACACTTTAATATTGGAATTGAGAAATCACTCATTGTGTTTACATATGAATATGAGACCAATCTGCAGCCACTGTGAAAAAGTATGACTGTTATATTGGTAAACGAAGGAAGTGATGATAACTTACTTCTTTGACGGTGTCTGTCAGGGAGCCAAAGGTCTTCTTTAACACCTCTGAAGTCTTCACTGTTTCAGCCTCTATAGATTTCTTATGAAAGAAAGAAAGAAAACAAACAAAACAAACCAATGCAATGTTAATGTGACACAAAGAAACATTACTAGACACAAAATCAGAGATGGCTCGAATAATGTTCTTACATATTTCCTGCGGGCCTGCTGGAGAGCATCAGACTCCTCAAGCCTCTTGGCTTCTTCTCTGAACTTCTTTATGTTCTCCTTCATCTCCTGATTCTTACTGAACTCCTGACGAAGGTTATCCACAAACTCCCCCAGAAAACCTTTACGTCCTGAAGCATATCGTACCTAATGAGACAAGCAGAAACAGATTATCCACATGTTGCAACTGGCAAGCCCTTCTTTATCTGCCTGGGACACTGGAGGAAGGAATAGTTGCACACACAAGTTACACAAACAACTGATCATTTTCTTTGATGTAACCGACACTGAGTATGTGTCCTTTAATAGGTGAATGGGAGCTGTCAGCATGTACCTGCACAGCTGCATCTGGGCTCCTGTGTAACTTGTATGCATCTCCTCTCCACACTGAGGAGACCAGAGGCCGGGAGCAGAGGGCCAAGGCACGTCTGCCAACCAGCTGCCATGAAGAGAAAGTCACTGTTAGTAACAAATATCAACCAACACTGCAGTGGATGGACAATCAGTGAAAGATGATTTATGAGCTACTGATAAGATTAGATTAGATTAGATTCAACTTTATTGTCATTACACATGTACAGAGACAGGGTAACGAAATGCAGTTTAGCATCTAACCAGAAGTGCAAAAGCAGCAAGTACAGGATATGGCAAAAAAACAAGTGCAAGATATACAGTATTCACAGTAGATATATACAATAAACATGATATACAGATGAGTGTTCTATAACAGAATGTACAGTTAAATAAGTATTATGAACATACTATACAGATGCAGATGATGAGTGGTCCCTCCACAATAATGAGCAAAGATATTAAATGGGAAAAAAGCAACTCACAGAATAACAGAGTTAGCCGCAGCTCTTACTGTAGGAGTCAAGCATTCAGACCAGTAATGTTTACTTTGGACCCTGTTTCTATCAAAACACCAGCTATCTGAGCAGTTTCTGTTTCTGAAGCTTTGGTCACCATGTTTGGTAACAGCTGTCACATTACAATATGTGATTAACTGATAAAACCACTGGCACTGACAAGATAGCTAAATCACCTAGTCAGGTCACTGAATCTGACGGGTCGCTTAGCTGTAACATCACTCTTACCTATATCAAGAGATTAACTTAAGTTATATACTAAGATTATTAAACCTGTCCCACCTGTTATGTTTCATAACAACTGGTCACTGAAACGCTGCTTTAATACCTGCCTACATGTATGAGTCTAACAGGCTTCCCTTTAAACCAAATGTAATCCGGTCTAAGCCCGGACACACGGACTTACTCTCACCTACAAACATGAAACTAAATGTTAATTACAGACGTTTTTAGCTAAAGAAGAAGCTCTGCCGAGAGTCTGGTGTAACCGGGCCTTTGCTAACCGACATCTCGCTCTCTATCTGCATAAAATAAACACCTTACAGAATCACCTCCACACAACTGGGCGGAAAAAGACTAAATGTAAATCCGTCTGTGCCTGTTCCCTTCACCACACTATCTCCTGGAGACTTGGGAACTGCACTGAAGGACATGAATGAGTGTCTCACCTCGTAGCACCGACACACCGAGGCTGCCATCTTGATCTTGAAATGCGCGGAGCAGCACGTGCGTCCTGCCTGCAGCAGCTGACCTTCCGCTTGACCAATAGGGGGAGAGCTGGTGGAATGGAGGCGGGGCAAACTGTCAGCCCGACTTTAAAGGGAAGATCCACAAAAAACAAAACAAAACAAAAAAACCCACTAAATAAATACATACATGTGTTTTATACAACACTAAGGTGTCCCTAAAGAGGAAATCGGATCATTTAAGACATTAAGTTGTTCTATTGGTACACTTTATTATAATTATGGCTTTGTATTTCTCTGGCTATAGAAATAAGAATTATATGTCTGTTATTGATAATAGCGCAAAAAGAGAAAAGCTCTAAAAAAGCTCTAAAAACCCCCCACTAAAGTGTCCTTTAGTGGGGTTTTTTTGTACCTGTTGATATATTTTGCGTAGCTTACCCCCCTGTCTGATTGTTTTCTTGTTTATTTTCATCACTCCAGTTTTCTGCTGCTTAATGTTGGCATTCATACTACATGTTATTGTATATGTCCTCAAGTATAGTTTATTCACGAAGAACTGAAAACAACTCAGAAAATCAGCACTGGTGCATGCAGTGCCCTTGGAGTTTCTGTTACAAGGCTAAAGCACAGAGTAGACGTGCTTCAGGATTTTAATCTCTGTCCCAACATGTGACTACAAAATATCTTCACAGTAACATTTTCCCATTTGTCTGTTATTTAACTTCTAAAACATGGTTTCTTTAAATAGTTCTGTGGGATGAAATCATTTTTTCACTGCCTGATAAAACTGAGGCACCACACTAATGTATCTAAAATAACATTTTAATTGTGAATATTCTTTCAGTTATGATTTTGCACACACATACATATCCACCATCAAATGCTTTGGCAATGCTAACATTTTACATGTAAATGCAAAGTGACTGAATAGGTTCTAGACCAGCTGAATTGTGCCAAATGACTGGCACAGCAGCGAAAGGGGCGGGCCCTCCTCTTAGTGTGCAGGAGGCTTGGAGGGACAGGTCAAGTCTCGTGCAGTGAGTGAACCGGTGCCCAGCTTGAGAGAGTTCCTGTGTGGGGCTAAATGTGTGCATTTCTGACTGAAAGATAACATTTTCTGCCTCCATTTATCCATTTGCTAATATATTCAATTCATATTAGTGTTTTTAAAGACATTTAATTTTGTGGGAAAAAAATAAAAAAATATATAAAAAATTGTCTAACCAACCAAAAGTTTCACGACCCCCCTACAGTACCCCTGCGGACCCCCTAGGGGTCACGGACCCCTGTTGAAGACCTCTGCTCTATGTGACTGTGTCACACTGTGGGACACAGCTGAATGGTAGCTATCTGCTGGCATGCCAGTAAAGAGCTCCCCCGTGAGGAAGGTATGTGAACTGCAGGGACTCCTCCCCTCCCTCTGCAGAGTTGAGAGCTCTCCCTTTCTGCGGCCAGCTCGCCTTGACAGCCAACACTGGCGCAGAGTCTCAGCACAAACCTTTACCTTATTTTTCTGGTATATAACGACAATTCATACCCGTACTTTTTACACATCATCTTCCGGAGACAAGCGTTGGAGCGGCCTCGTCTAGAATGGGGAACCGAGACGATGAATACGATTTCTTGTTCAAAGGTAAAAAAAAAAAAAAAAAAAAAAAAAAAAAAAGATGACTGCATTCCCCCTTTACACAGTCTCAGGCCGACAAAGCTGTGCTTTATAAATGCCTTTAAATCTCCTATTGTGTCATTTTCGCTGAGCAGATGTGTGCGTTTTCTAAGGAAGCAGACTAATGTTTTTCTCAGGAACTGCCCGGATGACACTCGGTTGGTGTTATTACAACATAATGCTGTCATTGTAACATTACAACGCCTGCAGCTATATTTATAGGTATAGGATGCAACACCCAGCCGGTGCTCAGCCTTTATTTATTAAACTTTCATCAACTCATAGAGCAGTATTGGTCGTAAGAGTGAACCGTTTCCTCATTTATTTGAAGACATTTGATGTTTTCCACTCATTCCACCTCATGTGGATGACTGAAGGCCTATTAGTCTCTACCTCTGCTGATCAATAAGCTTCATCCTCAGATGAGGATGGTACTCGGCCAGTTCTTGTTGACACTGAAAATGCAGCAACTGACTTAGTGTATTTTCGTGTTATTATGACAATGAACAACCGGGACCTGATAGATTGTCATTGAGATTGAAGCGGTACCAGACTCAGGTCCGTGTTTATCTTTAGAGCTCGGTTGGATCCAGAATGCCTTCCTTTGATCGTGATATCAGCTCCCGTGGCACATTAACATCCTGGGCCTGTATAAGCTAAAAGGCCATTTAGATGTAACAAAGTATCCTCTGTGGGATGAATAGGGCATCTGCCGGAGGCGAGGGCTCTCTCCCTCTCTCTCCCTCCCTCTCTGTCTCTCTCTCTCTCTCTCTGTCTGTCCGAGCCATCGTCTGTGTACCCGGCCGACACAGGAAGGGCAAGGCGGCCTGAAACTGTCGATTCAGGTTTTGATGAAGCCTGTTATCAGCTTCCTGCAGCCCGGACCAGCGCTGTGTCGACAGGGACAAAGTTCGGCTCTATTTCCTATTGTCGAGGGAGAGAGAAAACAAAAAAAAGGGCTCCACCTCTTGCTGCTGTGCTGCTGAACAGCAGCCACCTCAGCCCGGTCCTGACACCAGCACAGCCCCGGTCCAAGAGCCTAATCAATCACTTTCCTCCAATTTACCACAGCTTAAGGCCATGGCTGAACAATAGGGCCTGCTGATAATCAATGCATGTTGTCATTTTATACCATGGATGCTGAACAGTAGCTATTCAGACCCATATGGTATTCCACAGTGACTTTCTGGTTAATGGCATTTGCAGTCAACTTTCTTAAAGCAGTCAATTAAAAAAAAATGCAGTTTTAAATAAAGTTTTAAATGTGGGTTGGTTAAAAAAAATGACATCAGCTTAAAGCCTCTGTGCCTGAGTGCTTTTAGGAAGATTTTAGCCTTTCATTTACTGAACACCATCACCCTCGGGGTGTTTTGGCCAGGCTTACCACTTGATTTGTGAAAGCTAAAGCTTATACAGTCTACTAAAGAGGCAGCATGAGAAGCAAAACCCTTTATTCGCATTTATTCAGTTGAGCCTATTCTGTTCTGTGAAAAAAAAGTTTACTTAAAAAAAATCCCCTGTGCTCCACTATTTAGCTTTTTTGTGGTTCTGCAGAGAACCATCACAGTCTGAAGCGTCTCCCTATTTAGTGGATAATCCTTTAGGCACTTCAAGGCATCAACTCTTGTATGGGTTCTTTCATGGCTAGGTGATGGCACAAGTTAAATGAGTGTGGCTTTTCATGGTCTTGGGTGGTTGGCTACTAAAAGATGAATTTTAGATGATCTACCCAGTTGCTCTATGTGAGTAGTTGCCTACACTTACACCCAGAACAGGCTGGATATGCAGGACACTTCAACCCAAAGAATGGTTGCTGATTTAGTTAATTATCAGTGAGAGCCCTTGTGTTGTTGATAAATGGTGCTGAGACTCCACTTCTAATGGATACAATTAAAACTCAAATGCTTATGTCTCAGGCTTTACTGAGTTGTAACACTATGGTTATATATTGACTCAAGCCTTGTATTTTGTAATTTGTTACACTCCTACTTTACTGCAGAAATATGTGTTGTTCATATCCCATAAATCATTTTAAATGCACACGCACAAACACGAAGCCCCTGGGTTCTGTTGAAGTCAACATTTAGAGGCACTGCTTTATGCGATATCAACATTTCTTGGATCTATAAATATATTAGGCCCATCCCCTGCCCATCCCATCACACATAGTGTACAGTATACACACACTTGTCTCATCGTTTCCCTGCCTCTCTCCTTTTCTCCACAGTCGTGTTAATTGGGGACTCGGGCGTAGGGAAGAGCAATCTGCTCTCTCGATTCACACGAAATGAGTTCAACCTCGAGAGCAAGAGCACCATCGGGGTGGAGTTCGCCACGCGCAGCATTCAGGTGGACGGCAAGACGATAAAGGCTCAGATCTGGGATACAGCAGGACAGGAGCGCTACAGAGCCATCACCTCTGCGTGAGTCCACTTCTGTGTGGTGCAGATAGCTCTGCCTGTCACCTAACACCCCTCAGTGTGGGGAAATACTTCAGCAGTGCAGTCACAATGGACACTCTATCCTTTAGTGCAGGTCACTTAAAATGTGGCGAATTGTTGTCTATGTTCTACAACAGCCAGTTAAAGAGGTAGATGGATAATTTGGTCAATAAGTAGCATGGACACTGGTCAAAGAAGCGTTAGGTAGTGGTTTAAATCTTCTTGAGTTAGACATAGAACCCTACGAAGACCATTTAAAGTCCTATGTACATAGATGCATCTTATAAACTGCAAACATGTAAAATAAAAATGTGTAGGTTTTAAGAAGCAAATTTTTCAAATCAGACATTCATTCATTCATTTTCTACCGCTTAATCCATCAGGGTTGCGGGGGATCTGGAGCCTATCCCAGCTGGCAATGGGCGAGAGGCAGGGTACACCCTGGACTGGTCGCCAGTCAATCACAGGGCTTCAAATCAGACATGAACTTGAATTTAAAACATATTTAAAAAAACAAAAATAATGTTTTGTAGAAAACAGGTATACCATAAAGTCATTTTAATTGCTGTTCTGGAGCTTTCAATCATACCACATGATCTTCATCAAAAGGTAGAGCGTTTCGAAATTGTCTTTTATTTTTTCTGATGATTTAGAAGTGCTTTGGAAAAAAACCCTACAATTCCACAACAACTGGGCAAACCATTTGCTGATCAAGATCACGTGATGTGATTGATAGCTAACAAACAGCTACTAAATGGACTTTATCATGATCCCACTGATGAGAGATGCCACTTTCGAGTGATCATCTCATAATGGCTTTAAAAAATACCAATCGTCACATTCAGCAGTGTTTAGCTGACAGAATTCAGTTTGTACTGACTGTACTCTGTTCTGGATTAGTCATTGTACAAGCAACAGAAAGAAATGTGTCATGAAAAATATGATGTCTGGTTATTGGAGTTTTTAAAGTGACAGCCTCAAGATTTCTGTCGTCAGCCTTTTCTGTTTTTTTTTTTTTTTTTTTACGTGTTTAAATAATAAAATTGCTTACAGGGTCCACTTAAATACAACAGAGCCGCGATAAATGTTATTAGTCACATCTACGGTTTTCCTGCTACAAGTCAAAATGTCTGCTGTGAAATGACCTGTTCCCACAAGTAAATTCTGTTTGAATCACAGCTGTTACCACCGTTTTTCTGGTCTTATTACAGATACTACAGAGGGGCGGTGGGGGCACTCTTAGTGTATGACATAGCCAAACATCTGACCTATGAGAATGTGGAGCGCTGGCTGAAGGAGCTGAGAGACCACGCCGACAACAACATCGTCATCATGCTGGTTGGCAACAAGAGCGACCTGCGCCACCTCAGGGCCGTTCCCACAGACGAGGCCCGGGCCTTCGCAGGTACAGGAACCTAGAAAGAGACACAGGAAGGCTAATTTGGAAACTGGGGAAACATTTGTGTGTTTATTGTTTTTACAGATATTTGATATGTATTCCTATCGAACCAGTTACTTGTGCTGCTATAACAACTGAAGTCTTGCTATAAAGTTGTGTTTTCTTTCTTACATTACAGAGAAAAACAATCTGTCATTCATCGAAACTTCAGCCTTGGACTCAACAAATGTTGAAGAAGCCTTCAAGAATATCCTTACAGGTATGCTTATGAACAGAGGTGGAACATCAGAGGTAGTTCCCATAAGTACTGGTTTCATAACATACCATCACTGTGTAATTCTAAACTGAAACAGTGTTTCTTAAGATTTTACCTGACAAGGCAAGGAGTATTTTGAACAACCTTTTAAATTGTTTTCAAAATCTAGCAGCATTGAAGGATATTATTTAAGTGCTCTCAATTACTTACTGCCTAAAGTTTTTAATTTTTGGTAACTAAACTCTTGAACTTGCATAATTTCCACCACATGGACTAGATGGTCTGAGTTTAGGTACCTAATGTGGTTAGAAAAGTAATCCTGTAAGGTGACCTTCACCTGTCCACCCAAAACAAGTGCATTTTGAGGAAAAATGGCTGATCTGTTTCTGTTTTACTTTTCCAAATACAGAAATCTATCGCATCGTCTCGCAGAAACAGATTGCTGAGCGGTCTGCCCATGACGAGTCCCCAGGAAATAACGTGGTGGACATCAGCGTGCCACCAACCACGGACGGTCAGAGGGGGAGCAAACTGCAGTGCTGTCAGAACCTGTAACCCATAGCAACCGTCCCTCCTCAACCTGGGTCGATTATTAATTGAAATCCACAGTGTTGGTATGCTTCCATCCGCCTGGGTTGAAATATTGTCTGAATCTGCACTTTTTAGATCAATGGAGTCAGTTGTGTTATGCCACAAATGATCAATCCCTGAAAGACGTGTTTGAATAGATTTCAAATTGTAATCGCACCCAGGCACAATCTGCTACATTCTAGTGCAAAAACAGGACTGATGGTACCTCGTAAGTAGCTACCACAGTTATCCACAATAGTGTAGCAGAATAGCCTTGCCTGAGACCCTGGAAGCCTAGACATCTCCCTGGTAGATTGTTTTTGCCACATGCTGGAGGCCTGGGTTTGAATTCTGCCTGTTTCAGTCGTACCAGCAGTCCTGTTTTTGGGCTCCCCTCGTCCTAGTTCGGTCATCATCTCAAAAGTGGTTGTGACGCTACTGATGCTTATTTCATTTTGTGTAAAATATATTCTTTTGTTTGTTTTGATTTTGATAGCTTGTCTGCTCACATACATTATATTAATGCCATGAAATTAAATTTTACAATATTACTTTTCTGTGTTTTTTTTTCTTTTTTTTCGTTTTAGCAGCATATACACAAGGTGACATTCTGCCACTACACAGTGACCTTACCACAGGACCACCATTTGGATGTAACCTCAGGGTCTGGCCCACAGGAAAGGGTCTCAAAATTAATCTGTGGGACTATGAGATGATTATTGGGATAGGAAAGAGGAAAAGCATAAAGTTCTGCTATGAAAATCGGTGTTCTAGTGAGCTTGCTCTAATCTTTTAGTGATATATTAGAATATTGAACGGTTTCAGCCTTAAACTTTTTGAGAAGTTTCGAGGGGAAAATGCCTCAGGGGAAAATGCCTCAGTTATAACTGACAGACTAACAGATGATCTAAAATATGACGAGGGGCCCCAACTAAACTCAGCATTTTTTGTTTGGGGTAACAAGTCCATAGGGTTGGGAACCACTGGTTAGATCTTCAACAGTACATCATATTTTAAAAGGTTATGCAGTGTTATGTAAAATAATATGTATGAAAAATCTTAATCGGTAAAGTGACCAGCAAATATACCTGTTAAATAAATGTTGCAGTAAATAGTAACAGTAAAATATTTGCATCTGAAATGTAGAGAAGTAGAAATAAAAAGTAGTATAAAATGGATACAATGAAGTACAAATACCTCCAAATTGTCAAATTGAATGTGGTACTTCAGCAAATACACTTTGTTATACTCCATCACATTTGATTATTAGATGAATTTCTAAAGACTAGATGGAGCGCACAAGAAACAGAAATAGCTAAAACCACCGGTCAAGTCACAGTTCACACTGAGTCCAGGAGTCCCTCTTGTTTTATTGCACAATAACCCAACTTTCCAGGGGATGCAGCAGGAAGACTACAATAACACAAAATACTTTGTTTAGCATGTGCTGCGTACATCGACTGACATCTCAAAACACGTTTCTCTTTTGTACCTTTATGGAGTAATCTCACTATTCAGAACACTGTTTCTCTTCTATTTAAAATTGCATCTCTTGCAATGTAGGACATTACTACAGGTCATTGCTAGGCAGTTCAATTTATGAATGGTGCATTTACAAGTGGAGCAGGGCCGTTTGCTAATGCACTCTTATGACAATGGGAGACATATCATCCAATTGGAGTGTAAACACTTTTCCACACTGTCAATACTTTTTCTTATGCGATACTGTGCTGCCGCTTTACGGATGCAGTTAGTATTATCCCATATACTACAATCTTCACTGACCCCGAACACGTGTGATAGATATGTGATGTCTCAGCCGCTGTCTAAACAGAAAAATGATTAGTGTCACTGTTTAGACAGCAATGATAAAGCTTTACCTGGAAACTTTAAAAGGGTTCAGATTATAGACAAGAACGTTGGTAGGAGAGACTGTCGTCCTCTATTTGTCAAGAAAGAATATTCACAGATAGACTTTGTCAATCATGTTTTTAGATAATTATCCTCCGCTGGGCTATTGGCTGCCCATTGTTCAAAAACAGCTAAATACATTGTGAAGGGGCATGGGGGAATTATAGGTAGTGTGAATATGTTTCATATTATACTGTAGTAGCATGCTGATTCAGTTATATCCTGCTACATTAGCTTGTGTCTTAGTATTTCATAAGTTTGTGTCACGGACATAGAGTTTGGCTGGTTAGTCCATTATCCATGTGTGTCGGTCGTTCACATCCCAGCACTGGCTGTCCGATGACAACTCTGTGTTTCAACATCGACATGACTCCGGAATGAGTTCTTCCCAAAACCACTCTTGTGGTTGGTCAATACCTTAGTAGTTTACATCAAGTGCTTCAATAAAAGAAAACAGAAGGAGAAAGTAGCTTTTCCCTCTCAGAATGGTCCATATGAAGTGCAAAAGTTCATTTATATGATTTATTTTGTTTTTAGAGAGTGCTTCAGTGGGCGTTATTTTTAAATATTCCTCTTGCCACTGCTCTGCACTCATACGATGGTCTCATCAGTCATTTTCTTGGTCGACTTGGTCGGCACCGAACGCTGGGTGGTGTGCGCCCCTTTCATGTCAGGCATGAGCAGACGCACTTTCTGATTGGTCCTCCTCCACTCGGAGTACAACTGACAGTGATACCGAAATGACACCTGAGATTGAATGGATGAATAGTGGGAGGGGGGCAAGACGGGAGGTGACGAAGGAGGAAAAGACAGACATCAGTAAAACTGACACCGAGATATTTGAGACAGAGTAGTACGGATGTAGGACAGGAATGAAATGCTGAAGCTGCAACTTCTGCATGACAGGTGCTCACAAGCTGTAAGCAGAAAGGCTTATCTTTTGCAATTAGTCATTTTTTATTATTCCTTTGCTGAAGACTGAAGGATAGAGTTTCTGGATAAGGTTTCAGATCAACAGTACATCCTAATTTTAAAGAATCCAGTTAAGTCCAGATAAATAAAAGTGCAGAGCAAAAGCCAGCTCATTCTTAAAATTCTCAATCATACTGGGCCCATAAAACAATAACACAATCTCTACAATAATCATGTAAAGAACATAAATCTGTGGGGCTGATACTCTATGCACTGTGCTTGAGCCAGTTCATGTCTATCTTCTACATCTACATCAGGAAAAAAACAAAAAAATAAAACACTAGGACTAACTCGTGAGTGTGAAAATGCCTGAAGAGAAAGACATTCACTCTCTGCCAGCATTTGAACACAAGTACAGGAACGTGTCTGTTTCCTAAATTACAGGGGAATAACTTGCATGCATTGGTTACCAGTGTCCAGAGGATGTAGATGGTGAAGAGGGCGATGGTGAGGGCGATGAGGCCAACAGCTTCGAGTCTGCTCTTCAACTGCAGGTGGTCCTGGGCGCCCCTAAGACACAGCCAGCCGGAGATGGCTGCCAGTGGCGTGATGAGAAGGAAGCAGGCCATGTCGCACAGCAGCGTGCGCTTCTCACTGCGAGGGCCGGGGTCCTTCAGCCACTGGTCACAAACAACGTAACAAAAATCATGGGTTCAACAGAAAATGAGCTTTCTACAGTATTAATCTGGTTGATTGATGTGTCTCAGTGTGCAAAGACAATAACAACAAAATTCTGCCAAGTATAAGAACATTAGTAAGGTGTCAGTTTCCTGCATGACTAATATGAGTGCACTGATGATACTGAAAACAAGTCTTATGAATAAAGAACTCTTATTACAAGGCCAGGCAGTAATAATATGAGCAAATCATCTAACATCAACTTGTTGGCACACAAATTAGTATTGCTAATTTCTACCTCTTACAAACAAAAAAAGACAGGAAACACATCCTCCCAGTAAGAGCTCTCTAACCTGTGTGAGTGGTTGTGGTCGCCGTTCAACAGTGAACTCTGTGTGACAGAGTTCACAGTAGCTGGTGTTGGAGGAGGACAGCCACTTCTCCAAGCAGCTCTTGTGTACTTTACCCAGCGTTCCTGTGCAGTCGCAGGGCGAGAGTAGTGTCTCTCCTCCAGCTCCCTCGTGACAAATCCGACACATACCAACATCACTGTGCAGAAAAACAGCAAAGCAGTGACACCAACAATGTGATGATTAACAAACATACAGTGAAATTACAGTATATTCATTGGGGCCCCCTGTGAGTTCCTCCCGCTCTTACCTCTGCAAGCTCACTGCTTTGACAACAGTGGAGAGTGGGCGGCCATCTTTAGCTGTAACCTTGGCAATGTACTGGGCCTGTGCAGTAGAATCAGACTCCTCAGAATCCTTGGAGGCATCAGATTCAGCATTCCCGGAGTAATCACAAAGGGAGCCGGGTAGGTGGCAGCACCCTGACGAAGACATGGCTCAGCTGAGGGTAACAGTGATGATGATGAGGATGGTGGAGGCAACTCTAAAAGACGTTCTGGTCCAAAACCTGAGGTGCTACTCCTCTCCTCTCCTCCTCTGTCCACCTACAGAGCAAATGCCTGGTGGAGAATGAAGGGGAAATGAACAGGAGACAAAGTATGGGTGACTTACAATGACTACATACAACATTATGTCACAAGTCTAAGTGTTGAAACAAGAGTGGTGACTAAGTAAGTTCCAACTCCATGTCTCACAAAAGCCTAAAAAAAATATCTCTTGGAAATAAACACACAACCTCCAAAAAGTCCAGGAAGAAGACAAAATGGTTCAAATCAAGATGTCACATTTTCTAAACTGCTACATTGGTACACCGCAGGGAAAATGTGTAGAAACACTTGCACAAGACATTTAAAACTTCTAACTTCTGTTTATATGAAAAAAAAAAACCCTCATATGCTTTGGTAAATAAGGGTGATGTGTCTTAGCAAGCAAATACAGAAAGCAGGACATTGCTATGCAGTGAAAACATTTGTTTTAGGAGGAAATTTTGAGCAGACCTTGGGAGGGTCAGGTTGGCTTGACAGTAAAAATTTTGCACCCCTGCTAGTCCCTGCGACCTGTCCTCCAGACTGTCATCAACACACGCTTGCAACACTTTCTTGAAAATATAACATATATCGCATGAGGTTGAAAACATTCGTGTGTTCAAAGCCGCAGACGAACAAGCCAAAATAAACCAAACTAATGTCACTGCGATTATACTGCATTTTAAACTCAGGTAGCTCTGCACTGTTTTTCGCCATATTACACCTCAAGAAAATAAACTCTCGCACTGTCAAAGGGGTGAGCTCTGTTTTCTACCGTTATTAAATCATGTCCAGTTGAACTTCCAGCGCTAATTTTGCTCGATATGTACATGACTGACGAAGCGTTAGTGTCGTTAATTGGCAAGCGCCAGCAAAGGCTACATTTATCATAATACAGGAAAACAAGCTAGAGTAGCACAACAGCTGCCAACCAGCAACCTAATATTCAATGTTGACAGTGAGAGAAGCTTGTAAACACGGTGAAAAACAGATGCTGGTGTAAATTTACTCACCCGACGGCCTCCCTTTTCTCGCTTGGCCTTGGCCTTGGCCCTGTGTTAACCAGACACAGGCTAGCTGAGCTAACGAGACAACCCTAGCTGCAAACTATGACATTGACATCTAACCAAAAGCTGACGATACGAGGGAATACAAAAGACGACCACATCCGCTGTATCCTCTCCATGGCTGGCAGTATATCTCCTTCGGGTGATTTTGTTTGAAAGGACAAAAAGAAACGACTGTTTCTGCCAGGATTACCAGACACAGCTAACGTGGCTAACTGGCTAGCAACGGGCAAGCCTACCTCAGCATCCCTCAGCTGTGCGCTGGTCATGTGACACGATGCTGCCTTCACAGTCATTAGCAATAATGGAATAATGGGCACATCGCGCTCAATCAGTTGTCAAAGAGGCAAATTCGACCAGTACACTTGAGGGAATGGCTGAGAAATCTTTCGTTGCAACATGTGATGTTAAGGTGGTCAGCTGACATAGAAATCCTGTAAAAACGGATGATAAAATTGGTGTACATTTTCACTTTTGTGATAGTACTTTTTATAAGCAATGACACAAATTACCACTACGTCCGCTGACAAAAGCACTTTACAATGAGGCTTGAATGCAGCACCAAATAGGAATACCAACAAATTGCGTGATCACGTGTGTTCGGAAAAACAGCTGTTTAAACGCTCTAATTTTTTTTACTGTGAAATGTCAATTTAATTTCAAAAAGGAAACGACAGTTATCCGTCAGCGAGAAAACATCTGTAATAAGTCATGTCGAAACACTGCCACTAGGTGGCAGCATGTAGTCAACCCTCCCAGAGTTTCCATCGAGAATGATTATCACTGTTGCCCCACAGGTGAGGTCCAGGGACCTTCTGGGTCTGAAGCGCTTGATAAAATGTGAAACTTTATTGATTTACAATGACAGAATACAACAGGTACAGTTTCGGTGTTCAACAAATGGGTGGAAATAAGGTCACTGGTTCAAAATGCAGCAATCACACTTTACAGATTCAATTAAGTAAACTGGAGTTGCACTTTGTCTTGTTTTGATTCCTGGAGGCATGCTGATATTGAAGTGTTAACATGTCAGCTGAGGTGGTGGTTTGTGCAAAGTATTGTAACATTAGCTCAACTGATATATGTGTGGCTGTTACTGTGATGCTACATTTGCTTGTACTGTGCAGAACTGATGTTATATAAATATAAGAATTCTCAGAGGCTCACTTTGTATTTACTTGTTGAGTGATTTGCACTTTGTTGAGTTAATGGAATTGTGAACATGTTTCGATGAGCCAGGTCAATGACTTTTTAAACATTTCTCTATTTTAGCATCAGACAAACAAACTCACTGACATGAAAATCTGCAAAAGCAAACATTCTGATCTAGATATTGACCGGCTAACTCAGTGCTCAGACAGATGCAGCTCTGTTTCAGTCTCCCAGTCCTCATAGTTTGTTCTGTCACCTTTGGACCAAAAGTGACAGAATATTATAAGTGATTTTTTTTTTTTTTAAACAATATATACAAAAATAATATACCAATTCAATTCTACATTATGTAGAAAACCATGATACTTTGGAGACATTTAAAATGT
This sequence comes from Toxotes jaculatrix, assembly GCF_017976425.1. Taxonomy (NCBI): domain Eukaryota; kingdom Metazoa; phylum Chordata; class Actinopteri; family Toxotidae; genus Toxotes; species Toxotes jaculatrix. Next base: position 10,344,242 of record NC_054407.1, read on the forward strand.
CCCTTTAGTGTAACCTAAAATAGTAACCTCCACGTGTAATTTTTAACCATTAGTTAAACAGTGTCTATTTTTGTCATGTTGCCCTGCCTTACCCTCTCCCCCTACCTCTAACTTTTCATTCCCTTTGAACCTAAACACCGATGAAGTAGGAGTCCACAGACTAATGGTCTGTGCACATTATTCAGAATGGGGATCAGCACACAGATGCACACATACACACACCTCAGATCATGTCTGTCATTAGCTTCCCCATCTCTCTGTTTGGTCAAAGTCCAACAGAAATCATGAGGCACTACCTCTCCACGTCTGATATCATAAGACATGTGTTAGTGGACTTTAACATGGACAGAAACACAAATGCACATGCAGTTCTATTACACGCCACATATTTTGGATGTTTGAGCAGTTAATTAACTTTATACATGGCATTAACCACCATTTACATAATGAAGTATTTCTGAAATACTTAGCTATAAAATTCAGGTAATTTGTGTGCGTTCATTTGTGTTGTGTGTGTAACAGCAGTTACAGATTTCATGATTAATTGCTGCAATCATGTAGGAAACATGGTTTTTAAGGCTGCTAGACAAGGTTTGAAACATTTTGGATGGCACAGCAGAGGTTCAAGCTTAGTTCACATTGTTTAACTTAGTCATAGTTCACTATATCATGATTCCTGCCCGCTTCTGCAGGAATTTCACTGTATCATGATTCCTGAGAATGACCTGACTCAGCCTCTGGGGAAGCATACTTCATCTGTATCGACTTTGTCAATCTACAGTAATTATATAGATATTGCACATTGCTGCTGCATTTCCCTTTTTCAATCAAGCACAGAAACATGCATGTTCATTGCCTATTGTCAGATAAGTTAGATGTGTGGGTCAAAGTTTTGAACTGGGCATTGTGAAGAAGTAGATCGGCAAACACACATGCTACCATATACACTGTATACTGTATTCCTACGTAATTTGTCTCAAGCACTACAGAGAGAAATGGAGTGAGTGAAACACCCAGAGGGTGAGACAGAGAGACAGAGACATGAAGACAGACAGGCTGCATAATTTATTCTCAGCGTTTTGCTTTCAATAACAGTATAATTCAGTTGCTGCAGTTCCATCTCGTGATCATTTAAACTGTCAGCAGGAGTCCTCATGAGCACCACGGAAGGACAGTAATTTGGTTTCTCTCATTTTCCAATACGCTCTTGTCCTCGTGAAAAGGACCATGCTGCCTTTCTCACGCTACAAACATATATTTAACGTCCAACTGCCCAATAGATGCCATCTGATAAAAGGCACTTTACAGGCGTTTGATGAAATACTGAGTACTTGATTTAATGTGCTTAAGCTATTGTCTGTCTTGTGGTTGTTTTGTTACTGTTCATCAACTGGGAGGGTGATATTGACTTATTTCCTCTCTTATTAAAAAAACCCCCTAAAATACAAATCAAAGTGCATTGGAAGTTCACAGAGTTTCATTCAGGAACATTCTGAGTATTACCATGCGTTTATCTATCCATTAGTGTTTATTTTTGATGTTTTGGACTTTCACCATGTACGGACCGTATTGATTTAAAGATACAAATAGTCCTGCTGCAAAAAAGAGAACATGAAGCTGATCATTGCATATTTAATCCACAAATTTATCAAAAACAGTAGAAGTAATCCAGACTGGACCAATCAAAAGCAGCCCCTGTCTATGACATGAAGGTGAAAAAAAAACTTAATTGTTCCTTAATGCATAAATGGCTTTCTCATTTTTACACAGAATGTGATAACATAATAACAGAAAAACCACAGCAGCTAGTCCTACAAAACTCCCGCTGATGTGACTTAACACTCTTAGTCAATTGATATTTCACCTCTGGAAATATCAGGCAGATTTTTTTCCTTCAACACTATGACAATAAGTAAGTTGTTTTTCTTTTTTCTTCTTCTTTCCTAAAAAAAAAAGATAATTTAAAAAAACAAGGTTTTAATAGTGCACGTAAAGGTTATGGTTTGATTTGAATGGCAAATATCTTTCAGGATTTTTTGAGAACAAGGGTTATAATGAGAGAAAGACCTTTTCAGGAGAAATATCATTTACATGTTAAAGGAGATGCTGATTACACACAGCTTTCCTTTCACTTTAGTACTGTATAATAGTAATATAGCAATACAGTAGTGATACCCAATCATTCTTTCAGCATCCATTCAAAACCTTTGTGTCATGAGACCTACATAGCTTCTCTAATGCAGGACATGACATTAGTGGTTGTGACTTTGCAAATGTGAAAGGTGAACCCACGCACATGATTGTAACTTGTCATACTGTGCTCCAGATTAAAAAACTGTGTGGATTCCTTCAGCTTCTTTATTGAATCACCCAACTTACTATTCTAAGAGTGGTCAGCTGATTGTGATGATCGTATTGATTGAAGGGGCATGTTTGAGGATAAGCCTGCACTGGATTTAAAACACTGAGGTTAAAAAGTTGACCTTCAGGTTTAAAGGTGTTCAGAATGTGAAGGTGAGCATCCTCAGTTTTCTGTGTGTTCATAGCCATAGTGGGTGATTTGGATAAAATCCTGCCAAGCTAGGTTTGTGCAGTTTTTCACTGCAATATAATTATATATTACGATCTAGTAAGTTATCATGATGTTCAGCTGAGAAACCTTTTATAGACTGTATAAATTAATTAACCTGATAAAGTTATTTAGCTTAGTCAAGTGAATTTACTACCTGGTATATCGAGATACTTCATCACACCAATGCCAAAATCCTGTTTATCTAATACTAATACAGTCCAACCCATGATTGGTATGCAATATTGCCCATAATGGCAAGAAAATCTCAGATTTTTAACAAATAGCTTCCACCTCAGCAAAACCTATTGCACATCACCCCATTTAAATAGTGCAACTGGACAATGATATGGCTATGACTACTATAGAGTTCCATTAATATGAATGTAAATAAATAACCTCAAGTTAATGATTAATCACTGTAAATGCATTTTTGTCTCATGATCTCAGACCAAACAATGTCACAGTAATGTAAGGATGATCTTGTTTGGTCTTATGTAAGGATGTAAGGATGATCTTGGTTGGCCTTGAAAGATAGGAGAAAGGTTGCACCCAAACGTAATGCGGCGATTCATTCAATGTTGAGCATGTGAACAGTGCATGATCAGGGCGGAGACGACGCGACGTCATGCGCCAGTCTGACCAATAGCAGCGTGTGTTTTCCAGCCTGTGATTGTACAGTAAATACTATGAGCTCTGTTTTCTTCGCTCTCCCAGCAGCGATGAAACCAGAGGTGAAAGTCGAGACATAAAACCGTTTGTTCGCGCTGAGATATATTTTTGCCAGAGGCTAGCCTGGTGAGGTCGAAGCTCTCCGGTGGTTTTGTCGAAGACATCTGTGTAAGACGGGAACCCGAGCAAGCTGAGAGAGACAGAAGTGGGTTTGTCGGCCCACTGCAGTCTGAATCACCGGAGACTCGCCTCATTGCTGGTTCATCATCGACGCAGTTGGCCCATCGACGTGCGCATCCTCTCGGAGGCAGAAAGCAAACGGGAAGGGACGGGACCCAAAGCCAGTGTTTGGCCCTCTGCCGCAGCCCCGAGGTGCGCTGCTTGGCAGGGCATGCTAAATAATGAGCCAAAGGGACACACTGGTTCATTTGTTCGCTGGAGGGTAAGTCAGACAGCGAATTTCATGTATGCATTATGTCATGTATGTATTTTTGGGTTTGTTTTTAAATGTACAGCCTTAAAACATAAGACTCGTCGTTAGGTTTGCTTTGCTAATTAGCTAACGGACCGTTTTTCTGTTCGGCGCGTACTCGTGCTAACGTTACGACCCTGGCAGCGGCGTGCACGATCGTGTCAAATCCGTCGGTTCAAGCTACACTTCCTGTCAACGCTTCAAAATATGCACAGTTGTACTCAAAAATACGAAAGAGGTCGCGCGTTTCAGCATAGGTTTGTATCAGGAATTCAATTTTTTTTAAAACTTCAGCTCAGATACTTTAAATATTGACGCTTTAAATATTGATTCTTTTCGAGTGGCAACGGTCTATGCCTTTATTTTGAAGCCAAGTGAAATCCATTGCCGTGCTTTTTTTTCGATACCTTGACGAAATTCTTCTCCATACCAGATCTGCTTTCGTTTTTTCTTTTTTGCTCCAGAAATTTAGCATTTTAAGAACCTGAGAAATTAATTAGGTGAATGAAATGAAATGCTAGTTACAGGTGTGCGCGTATAGAGTCATCAGTGTGATAAATTTTTACATCTTCTGTTTCTCAATGGATAGATATTAATAACTGTGAAATCCCAACTCCTGTAACTCCTGTAAATTTTTTTTAGAGCTATTTAGAGGTCTCCAACCATTTTCATGTCAAAGACCTCAAAGTACAGCTGATAAGCATTACTCTGCAAATATCCATCTTACAGTATTGCTTCCCATAAATGATCAAATGACGATTTTTGCTGTACTGTGTAACTCTCCAAGCCATAGATGGGAGACTTTCAGTATTTTGCAGAGCATTGTCCATTTCTTGTGGATAACTATCTGTTGATCATTTGAAAACCACCAAATAAGGCCACAAAGTGTGGACAGTTAACCCTGCACCTCATACAATGGCTGAGCAAGCTCTTCCACAATTCTGTAAACAGGCCTTACAGCTTGCTCAACAAAGAAAATGTAAATACAGACATATATTTTAGCAGTTTATTGATGCAGTATATTTATCTTGTTCTTAATCCACTGTCTTGAGTTTCTTTGCGTCTGTCACCTCTTCTTTCATCTCTGCACCAAGCCTTTGACATTAAAATATGGTAATCTCATCGCACCACAACTCTAGTCTTATCTCTATTGTCAGGGCTTTATCATCTGAAAACAACTGACACTATGTGAGTATGCTATCTTGAATAAGCATAATCAGATGTGCTTTTCCCCAAAACCTGAGCTGGCGGCCTCAGCACAGTGCTTCCTCTCACAGCCTCTGTGAGACACATACATGCAGCAGCCAGCATAGCTCTGAAAGTAGGCCAAGGGTCACCGCTGTCTGTGAGCATGAATGTGGGTCGGTCTTTTGAAAGGTAAATATAGCTGGTTCTACTCTAAAGAGAGTGCAGCTAGGAATTTGCTGCCAACAGCCGGGCTGTCAGCATACACCACTGGATGACTACACCTACTATTCACTTTACCCGACCTACAGAGCATTTGCATGAATTATCATGACAGTCAACAAGCAATTTTCAGCTTTGTGGTGGTTTGACTGTGAAGCTTTGTCCATACAAGTTTTTTTGTGGAAAACACCAAGCCCTTGGTGAAAGCGGGGGGAATCAACCAGTGTGCATATGTGGCTCAGAGACAGAACATTGGTTTCAGATAACATCTACTAGCTTTGAGGTAAAAAAAAAATAGTGTACAAATTTAAACCATATAAATCAGATATTTGTGACATTGATGCATAATGTTTTTAGATAATGGGGTGAAACTGATTGGAATTAGATCGGCTTTAGTTTGTTTACATGCTGCTCATTGCTTCAGTTAGAGCAGAGGTCAAAGTCTAAGTAGCATTATCACGAGTTTCTTTGGTTCATTTGTAAACAGTCATGTTTTTATTTATGGTGTGCATGTGAGTTTGAGTTCAGCAAACCAGCCAAACAACAGTCCAAATTTTCATGGCACCTCATTCTCGCCTTCTCAGGTGGCAAAAGGTCAGCAAAGTGGTTAGTTACACCAAGCGTAGTCAGTTTCCTTTCAGCTGCATCATGAAACCAGTCAAATATTCACCACTGATAGCTTACATATCGCAGAATCACAACACCAGGTCACAGTGTGTATATTTTCCTATTCCTAGACAATTTTAGAGCTAAAAGGAATAACAGATTGTGCTACCAGCGACTGGGGAGACCAGGATTAAAGGATGTTTTAACAAAGAAAACTGGCAGAGGAAATCTGCAAAATATAGATGTGACTTGGACCAAATATTATAATAACATTAATATAGTTGGCCTTTTACATGACAAATTAAAATAGTAAAAAAGAGCATAGAATCCTAACACACAAATATAAGTATTTTGATATGTTCTTTCTCTCTTATGACCAGTGCAGGTGCTAAACCAGAGCAATAAATGTGTTTCTTTTGTTTTTCTTACCACGGTTCTCCTCTTTTCTGTCCCTTTCTTCCGTCATCCCCTTTCTGCACTATTTCCTTCTCAACCCCTTCCCTGTTCCCTTCGTAGATGTGGAGGTACAGTGGGCGCTATTTTGACTTGTCCTCTGGAAGTGGTGAAGACCAGACTGCAATCCTCTTCCATCACTCTCTACATCTCTGAAGTCCAGCTCAGCACTGTTAACGGAGCCAGTGTGGCCCGTGTCACTCCACCAGGCCCTCTGCACTGTCTCAAGTAAGCAGAATGACGCTACACATTCATTCTACTAGCTTTTCTTTAGCAGGTATAATTGCAGAAAGGAACATTACCAAGGTTTGTTAGTTTAGTTTAGTCAGTTTTGACATGGACAAGACATGGACAACTAAAACTTAATAATGTTGTGTAGGATTTTGTAGTATTATATATATGATATTTTTATTTTCGTGGTCTTAATGATATATTAGAACTTACTTTACAATTCTGTATACTATCATTTCCAAACTAATTGTGATTGTTTTTCAAAATATTTCTTTGTAAATCATTGAGACAAGGGAATGGACAGCTCATGGGTGGGTACAAACTAGATCTAATGCAGCCTGAATGCACACATTATTGTGTCAAGATTCACATGGAGGCAAACAGGTGCAAATTTACAGCACAAATTGAGGTAAAGGCACGTCTGATTGATTTGAAAATGTGTCAGCCAGCAGGAGGAGCAAAGTCTAAAAAAGTGTTTGTCTTTGTTGACACCAAATGCTCACATCAGTTGCTGAACTTGTCCAGCCTCACTTGTCCAGTATATTCTTATTAGTGGCATCTAGACACAAGATAGATCATTTTAAGTATTATTTTGACTTTAAAGCTCTGTGGCTGTTTTCGATTCTTTCTCTAGACAAATACTAGGAAGCCAATGTAAGAAATGAACAATGAATTGTTCCTTTTTTTGCGACATGATATGTCATTAGTCTTCTCATTAAACATAGTGGAAAGTTACCAGAAGATGGGAAGTGAGAGTGTAGGGGAATCTGGTAGGGTTTAGGTGTTTATTTTGAGCCTGGTGAAAACCAGTGTGACTGGACACTCTTAAGTAATGTTGGATACTGAGGGATTAACAGTGTTTAAGCAAATATTCAACGCAGCTACAGAGCTATACTCCAGTTCTCTGGCAACCTCTATCCATGACTGACACAGAACATGTCACACAGTGTTAAACAACCTGCATAATGCACAAGCTACTGTGTGTGGAATTTTCCACTGTGAAATGCTTGCATTAATTATTTTACAACTTAGGCGTCTTTGACAAACTTCTCATCTCATGTTTTATTCCATATCCACTCAAAAAATATTGCTTTCACTTTTAACATGAAATTGAGATTTGCTAGGATATATAGGGAAAATGCCATTCTTGCACTTTCACAGTTTGATAGAAGTGCTTAGTTGTCACTAAAGTGGTTAACCAAAAATGTAACAAATTACGTTTGTGAAAAATGAATTTGTTCTCATAGGCTGTTGCAAGAAGTGGGAATCTTACCTTTGTCAGCTTTCCTGCCTCAACAAGCCTTTGTTAACAAAACTTCATTGGAATTTTGTTTAATAACACTGGACTGATGCCCTCTTTCAAGAGATTGCAGTTAATCTGGGCATTGTTTTGGGCTCAACATTGGTCTTGTGCTGACTTAAACCAACTTCTTGTGTTGTCCTTGAGCCAAGAGCAGAAACTGTACACCACTATTATATGGACCAATATCTGAATGGCATGGAAAGGAAAAAAACCAACACACAAGTCAAAGTGGTTCAACAGTGAGGTGCAGGTCTAGTTTCATTTTAGAGCAGGGTATGTTAACTAATGATTTGAGTTTTGTGACTGTGGAGAACATTGTCACTCAAAGCTCTGTGTGTTAACCAAGTGTATGCAATTACTCTGTATTCCTGGGGAGGTACCATACACTGTAAATCATTTCCGAGTTGAAATATTTAACTATGAGCAGAGCTTGGCAAAATCTCACAGCCAGGGTTGGAAAGCACAGCTCACCAACCCACAAGCTGAATAAAATATACAACTACATAGCTGCCCCAAGAAAGACTGGGGCTACATTTTGTTTTTAATGTTATGGAACGGCTCAAATCTAGCCACTATCATAGGAATTTAATCTCCCGTAGAAGACCATTTCCTTGTGTCCTGAGTCTCTTATTTCTTTCCAAGATTTCTTGATTCTTTTCTTTAACCCTAACCCTGCTCCAAATGAAGGTGAACTATAAGTCGAGACCATTCTGATTTAGGTTACTGGGTTAGATTGAACACAGGTAAACAATCTTTGAAGTCAGGTGACAACAGAAAATGGAACACGTGAGCTTCCACGATAACACCGCTATGAACACCAACCGTGCAGGGCCACCTGTCACTTCATACTTCCAGTATGTTGACTGTGACCCTGTGTATAATGTCAGGCTTGTATTGAGTGTCAAGTCTTGGCAGAATGCCCAAGAAGTTATAATTTACTGGTCTATCTGTTTAGGGTGCCCGAATTAGATACAAAGTTAGTTACAAACAGAGATGTGTCAAATTAAATGCTGTCTCTATGGTTTGAACTCTGCATTTTCATGTACTTTCCTTCCATTTCCCTCTTTTTGTTTTCTATGATCATACAGCATTTGACGGATATTTTTTTTGCAACATGCAATGGTGACACAAAGAACTGTTGTATGTGTAACATAAGAATGTTTTCTCTTGTTGCAGGTTAATTCTAGAGAGAGAGGGGCCGCGTTCACTTTTCAGAGGATTGGGACCCAACCTTGTAGGTGTGGCACCTTCCAGGTATGAACAGTATTATCAGCAGTATTCTAGGTGTGTTGCTTGTGTTCTCCTGCTTACTTTAGTCTTTTTGCCCTGGTTATTTTAAGTAATTCCACCAAAGTATACAGGAAAAAGCAGAATGGGGTTCACTGCATCTCTGATGTTTATATGTATATCTAAAGGTCTGATTGACACACTGCTATCAACTCTTACTTCAAATAATACGTCAAACATGGGCACACATTTTTGCTGTGGAATATATTTGTTTCTTGTAGACCTTAGCTTTTTTCCAAGCTCCCGGCTCACTTGGTACTTATGTTGACAGCTATAATAACAGGTCAGAAATACACAGATGAATGGAATTAAACTCACAGAAATGCAATGGAAATCTGTGCTTTAAATCCCAGTGGAAATGAGCAGGTTCTGTCTCTCTCTCTTGGCTTAGCTGGTTAAGGTTGCATAACAGTCAATCAGTCAAAGTCTGAATGAAATAGCTGCAACAGCAGGCCAGCTGTGACACTCTCATCATGTGACTGTTGTTGTTGTGCATTATCACAGTGGGATTCTTATATAGAGGGAGTTGTGTTTGTGTCTAATCCCCCTACCTGACCTGTCTAGTTTCCCCTAGCCACTGCTGCATCACATGGTCATTGTCATCCTCTTCCCATTGGTTCGTTGTAGTCTCTGTGTCTGAGTCATCCTTTCCATACTCTCATTCTTTATTCTTTGCCTATATCACATCGAAACTCTGGGTTTTTCAATGTCTATCCTGTCTCCCTCTGTCTGACTCAGACTCTCTTGAGGCATGAAAAGTGCCCTTGGGGCTGTGTGTGTGTGTGCGTGTGTGTGTGCGTGTGTGTGTCTGTGCCCTACAGGTTTGTTGTCCAGCTGTGGAAGTGGCAGCTTGTTTTGCGGGCATGACAACTATAGCAAACTGTAAAATAGAAGATATTGTTACATAAGTGACCCTGATGAGCTCATTCGCAGTTTTAATTCAGTTGTTTTCCAGTTTTTCTGCAGTGCCACGCTGCATCACATTACAGATACAACCACTTCACTGAAGCTGGATCACACTTAACTGTATATTTCTTGAAATAGTAAAATTCAAGACATCGTTTTTTATGGCTCTTCTGCCACATCATATAGGAAATTATGGAGGCCTTTTTGTCATCCTTCTATTCAGAGTTTCTTTTAATTCACAAAGGTTTATTTGTTATCACTGGACACTTTGGGATCTTGAATAGAATTTAAAATAAATTTTGATGGGTATTACACTTACACATTGAACATTTACACACACATTTTGAAATAGTTTTCCAGCTGTGTGGTAGCTTTGTTATTTTTCCACTCTGTTTGACCTCCAAGTGTGATATAAGCCTAAAAAAGATGTAAACGCTTTGACACTCAAACAGATGTACCAGTTTGCACACCATTTGATGTTTAGACAGGGAAAACCTAAAAGAAATTTCTGAGACTTACAGTAATTGGCAAAAACATCTTCATTTAAGTTTTTCAATTGGGGCGTCATGAGCAACACTTAAATCTTCACTCATTATTCAGACCAGCCAGATTCATCAGTTCAGTCTACAGCTGCAGGCAGTAAAATCTAAGTGATTCTTCTAGGAAGATACTCTAAAAAAAAGCCAATTTACTATGAGCTATTGATCAACATGCTGAGATCAAATTTATTACTTATCCAGCGGAAGATTCCAGTTTTGAAGATGTATGGCAGCAGGAGATGCAACATTTTCGCTCCATTTAATCACAGTCTGATCTATGTAAAGCTTGATGTTATATAATTGAATGAAATAACTGATTTATTACTTTATCTGTCTGTGAGGGGAAGTCTGGGTTGCTGGGCTACAGAGTTTTTCTGTCCTGGTATAATTAGGAAACAGCACTCTGATGCTGGAAAGCTAAAAACATCTTCTGATGCTAATGAGAGCACGGTCCACTGGGTATGCTACTGGCATTCATTAGCAACACACACACACACACACACACACAACACATGCATATGGAACAGCTTGCACCAGCAGCATCTCTCATTACGTTTGAGAGATGCACATACACATTCAGAGTCGCTCACATAATTCATCTGCAGAGCAGCATGATTATGTCGTGCACACTCTCAATTCAGAACAAGGGCAGGGCGGATAGGTCACTGGGTTTAATTCTACTCAGCAGAAATGTTGAGTAGATCCTGTGATTTTTATGTAGTGAGGAACAGCTAGAATCATGGGAGATAAATCTGCTACTCAGGCATGCCATGAGATTGAGATACATGCACACGCACAAGCACAGATAAACTCTCTTCAGTGGCTTGCTTTTACGTTGCATATTAGCCGGCTTCGCTCTGTTCTGTTGCATGCCCTCATTATTTTCTTTCAGGCAATTGAAATGACGTTACCACATTTAATGCCATTCTTTATTTAAACCATGCAGTTATACAAATTGTCTGTGTTTTTAATTTATGTATTCATTTCATTCATTTTGAGGAAAAGCATTGCTTTCTTCCAGTGTTTCCACACTGGTTAGTAGTAGTTAATCCTTAGTCAGCTTATCCAGTGTGTTTTATTTCTCCCTAACCTGCGACTTATTGTTTCGTCATGGTGTAATTTGCCACAGGGCGATCTACTTTGCGGCCTATTCAACAGCCAAGGAGAAGCTGAATGGGGTGCTGGAGCCAGATTCTACCCAAGTGCACATGGTGTCAGCTGGGATGGCAGGTAATGATGGCTCCCTCTCCCCCTCCCTTATGTCTGTCTTTCTATCTGTCGCTGTCTGTTAAATCTACCTGTTTGTCTGTCTGTCAGTCTGCCTGGGCAGTGTAAATCACTAATGGGTTTTATTTAAAAAAGAAAACATGTTAGTCTGTCTTCATTTTTTTTTTTTTTTTTTTTTTTTTTTTTTACAATTTGAAGTATCCCTGAATTTTTTCCTTTGTTCCCCCTTTCCATATACATGTGTGGGATGGTGGGATCTTCACAGATTTAAAAGCTAGTGAATAGTTAAAGCATGCAAAAGGTAACTAATAATATATGTTATAAGTAGGCATTACGTGGCTCTGTCATGTATAGAAATATATAAACAATAGGGGGTTTGGCAGAAAGCACAATTTAAGACTCTCAGGATCAAACTGACCTTGACCTCGATTGTGGTGAAAATGACATCACTTTGTTTACTGCCAAGAAAGATATATTTAACCATGTTGTACACACTGTACTGTCTACAATCAAATTGTAGAGTTAATCTCCCATCTGGCTATTAAAAAATGTTAAAATAAGCACCTTGAAACCATGCCAGTCACATAGAACATCCTTACCACTTACTCTCACCAGCTTTTTTTTCTGAGTATTTCGTTCTCTCAATACATCAATCCTCCCTGATAATATAGTATCTTGTCTCTTCATGGTGGCCTTGACACCCCACATATGGTTGAGGGGACAAATCTTTATATCAGCACTAAAACCAGATGAGACACAGCACCCAGGCAGTTATAGCTATAATTTGCCACTGCTGGCATTTATCCCATGACTGTGCTGTATATATTTCTAGCTGCTTGACAAAAAGAAGAAAACCACTTGGTCCTCAAAGTTTAGGTTGTGCTTTCCTCTTCTCCTAGCCCTGTTGTCCCCCATGTCTTCCATTTTGTCCCCTACTTGCCCTTCTTTCCTCTTTTTTTTATTCTTTCATTTTGAGGCCTCTCCAGAGGACTCTGTAAATGGTTTAACATCCCAGTTGTTACTTAAACAGTGTGGTCTGGCCCCCCTTCGTTGCTCTGTGTGTATAGAGGAGAGAGCACGGTCCCCAAAGGTCAACCGGGGCCCCTGGCACTCGGGCGGACACGTCAGGTAGCACCCCATTTCTTTACACTGGTATGATGAAAACCATGGTGATTTTTTTGAATTTTAGAAAGTTCATGATGGTTATTCATTTGTAATGATAATACCATTGCTTATGGCAGTGTGTTTGCTGCTGGTTTGTAGTTTTAGGTTCTTCTAATACGGTTTTGTTCTTGCTTAGTCCAAGTCACAAAAAAACTCCCCCCTTCCCCTTAGCCTATTGTTCTGTTCCTTCAACGTAGTAAAGGTAGTAATGACAAGTAATGACACATACTTTGATTTTATGTTGTCAGCACAAAAGAAATGCTAACCTTGTCACTGCTACAGAAGGTTGTGATCGCTGTTCTTTTGGGGTTTTTATTTGTCATCATCCATCAAAACCATTAGTGTCATTTCTTTTGTAAGGACAATTGGTATCATCCCAAAAGTCTATTTTGACCCAACTTACCCTTTTTAAGTGAGTTGAATTTCCTGAAGAGATTTTGCTATGACAGTTTCCCCTCAACAGTACTGCCACCAGTTCAAAACAACACAAATTAATACTTGTGTTAATGTGGTCGAGATGAAAGCACCGAAATGCAACGCAATTGATGGAAACTTAACACAAGATATAGAAAAAGCTTTGAAAAAGCTTTGAGAATAGTATTTTTTCCCTTCATTTTGCACACATTTCTTCATCAACATGACCTTCACGTACACACAGGAAAGATATATTACACGACCTTGGCCCAAAAGTCACAAGTGCTGGACAACTGTCTTATGGCGTCTTGGGCAAACATCTGTGCCCCCGGTCTTGTCTCAAGACAAATGTCTCATTGTTTTTGATATAAGCACATTTTCCATACTCTCCCCATGCTTGTCAGCACTTATAAATAGCAGAATTAAAGAAAGCCTTAGTGACAGATACTGGCAAAATAATTGTTTCCAGTTTTGTAAAGTAACTTTGAAGAGTCATTGCCTTCATGCTGGGAATTGTTGGACTTCTTTGTACTCGGGGAAAATGAGGCTAGTCCCACTACTTCCCATAGGCTCATCTTCCCCTCCAGCAGTTAATCTAAAGCATGTTTGCCTTCTCTGAATGTAGGTCAAACTCCTCTGGAGAAATTGCACAGGCATTATGTACAATGGAAAGACCATGATTTACAACATGCAGCAGCATGTCTATATGCAGATGCAGCTTTTCACACTGAGGTTCAAGCTCAGGGATTTGCTAGCCTGTATCAGCTGCACATGTATCTGTTTAATGGCTTATCCAAATTACTAAGCAAGCAGTCAAGTGAGGTTCACATCCATTACCAAAAAATATTTGTTGCTTTGTGCTATGTCACAGAAAAAAAAAAAAGTCCTGCTTGCCTTTTCAGGTTTATATGCTGACATAAATTTGGTGCATACACCAGCTGAGCTTACACAATTCTACGCCGAGACATGTTTATCTATACGAATGGTTCAGAGGAATAACTGGTGATAATTTGGTAAATGTTTCATGTACAGATGTTTTATTCTGTATATGTTATTAATGTGCACGTCCTGTTAACAAGGTCAGCCTATTATGTTTCTACACAAATCACATAAGAATAATTAAAATAAACATCAATGATAAACATTTTAAAGGAGTAAATAAAACGTGTGAATAATTAATACATTTCATTAACAATCATATTAAACAAACAGCTACATTAAATAAGTCTCCCAGTTGTACTTTAATTTCTGAACATAGTTTTACAATAAATGTTTAGACTTTCTCTACCCACAAATATTCTGTCCTCGTAAAATACTTCAAAAAAGTATTTTTCTTTTTTTTATTTTCAGTGTCATGTTCTGTGACACTGAAGAGGACTTATCTAATAACTCCTGTAGGAGTTGTTTGATGTGTTTTTCCAGAAACAGGCTGGCTCTCTAGAGATACATTTTTCTCTATGTGCAAGGACATCTTAATGTCGTTTTTAAATTTATCCCAGTTTTTTCCAGTTTGGCCCAGAGAGGTATTTGGGGCGGACTGAGTTTTCTTCATTGCTCCACCTCATTGTTTCACTTCACTGTCACCAATATGTCATCACTTATTCATAAAATTGTCTCTTCACTCCTTTCATCAACATTATCCACCGCCTAAACTCTGTTAAACACAACAACAAGGTTAGCATTTCCACTTGCCTCTCTTTTTTTTCTACCTTATTTTATTAAGCATTTGATTTCGTTCTTTCTCTAATATGTAGATTATACACTGATAAAGGCACAATGATTATGAAGAATGCAGCTTCAGTTTTGTTTTCTGCCTTTGTATTTGTACTTGTGTTTTACCTCGCTTCAGTGAGATGGAGCTGGAGGTTTGGATTGTGTTGGCTTCTGTTCAGCCAACATTTTCTTTATTCCAGTTTATAAAAGTAGCAAAGGGAGGGGATGAATTGTAATAAAGGGGAAGTAAATGAAATGTAAAACCATTTACTTAAACAAATACTATTAAATTAGAGGGCATGGGGTGTAGAGTTGGGGTTAGAGTTTGGGGAAAGATGGGGGGAAGGTCAGTCCTTCACCTCCCATCTCTTTTCCATTTACCTATACAGAACCAATGGGTTTGGGGTGGGTGGTTGGTGGGGTTGGGGGTGGATGTGACTGCTGCTTGTGTGTGACTGTGGTACAGAAAAGCCTGTGTCTATTTTAGGGCTTTACTGTAAAGCTTTCACCCCTGCGTGATTGGGTGGGAGACCCCCGCCATCTGAGCCCCCCATATCTGCAGGCTACTAGCTGCAGCGGGGAGGAGCTGGAGGAGCTTTGCCCCTCCCTCGTGAGTACACACCATAGACGCTACTTCCTTCTACTTCCCTCTTTTTTCTACTTCCTCTTTTTGTTCTGCTCTTCTTCTCTTCAACAGACCTGTGTCATCCTCTCTTCTTCACGCAGCTGCCTTAACGTAGGGCTCTGTTGCACTGATACACTAGATGTAACTCAGGCCTCTTCATAGATTTGCCCTTGTCTAGCTGTTTTCTGCAAATGGCCATGTTTTGTTTCTCTACTGAACATCATTTTTGTCAGAAATTTCTAGAGACTTATTGTCATTTCATTATGATCGAGTGCTCATAAACTAGTTTTATACAATACATATTAAACTTCACATTTCTACATTACTGTATATTGCAGACTGTTCCTGCTTAATAAATACACAATGTGTGTTCAAAGTATCATCCCCTGTAAACAACTCAAACAAGCACATGCACAAACTCACATCTGCCTAATATACTGTATATCTTGAGCACACAATGTTATTCTTAATGCACACTCAGGGACCTAATTATTGACTGACCCCGTTTCAAAGTAAGCAAACACTCAGATTGGCTGTGAAGACAGATGGACATATACAACAAGGTTGCCCACCACTATTAGGACCTAAAGGCTGCATTAAATTCCACGTCAGAGACTTTCCACTTTAGGCCTGCTGAATAATTGAAGAATCTCCTCCAGACACCATCTTGTTTGTCTCTGCTGTAGTTGCTGGGCTTGTTGGGCTAGTATCAGGCCAACAGCCTGTCTGCAGTGTCTAACCAGCTAACCACTGGTTTGTTAAATGTTATACAATACATACAAAGACATGCTTCACTGACTAATAAGCGGGTGTATTCCTATTGTTTAACTTTAGAATTCAAAACAACATCAAAACTAAGAATCAAACCCACTGTGTTGTGACTTGAAGTTGTTCAATGGCATGTCAGTTTGTTAAAAAAAGGCTAATACTCATGTGTGTATTTGGAAGCACATAGAAAGTGTAATGATATTAAAAAACAGACCACCTCTGTAAACTCTTTAATATGAGCTTATGTTATAATTGTGAAAGATTTTAATTTGAACTAAAAGAGCTCTCATTAGCATTTAAAAGAAATGAATCAGACTGCAGTATAATAACAATCTGCCACACCCAAGGACTTAAAATGAATTTGCTGCTTGGCCTCATTTCCCAGTGTTTGCAGTTAGATATTTTTTAAGATGATAAATGAAAAAAAAAAAAAATACGCTCACAGCTTAAAGCTGCTGGCTTCATTCACTGTGCTAATTCAGTATACTTCAGGAGGAGAGCTGTTTCGGTTTATATGCACCTGAGCAGCATTTCACATGAAGAGGATCAATCTTATCTGTAACACAATTTGTGATTTCTCAAAAAAATTAAATTGATACAAATTTTGTCCCAGTTCATGTTTACAATAGCTCTCTGTGGGACAACTGGCATGAAACAGCTCACTGAGGAGTTAAACACTGAAGCCCGTTGATCCTGTTTAGTGAAGTGCTTTCTCACTGTCTTTGCACAGTATAGAATATTAGTATACTTGATTGGATTGTGTTCTTCCAAGTGTCTCTGCGTCTGTCTGAACCTCTGACCTCCTCTGAATTTCCCAGGGTTCACCGCCATCACAGCCACCAATCCCATCTGGCTGATCAAGACCCGTCTGCAGCTGGATGCCAGGTGAGGAACTTTAAATCTTAATGTCACAAGTCAATAAGCTACAGTTTAGTGGGTTGTATGACTCATTCGTTTCATTATAACAACGATGAGATTTAAATTATATTGTTTTGTCTTAAAATTAAAAGTCTCTTTATGATTACAGAAACCGGGGTGAGCGGCGAATGAATGCATTCGAGTGTGTGCGGCGGGTGTACCAGATGGACGGCCTGCGAGGTTTCTACAGGGGCATGTCAGCCTCATACGCTGGCATCTCTGAGACTGTTATCCATTTTGTCATCTATGAGAGCATCAAACGTAAACTGCTGGAGTCCAAGGCCCACGCCAGCATGGACGAAGAGGACGAGTCTGTAAAAGATGCCTCAGACTTTGTGGGCATGATGCTTGCAGCAGCCACCTCCAAAACCTGTGCCACCTCCATCGCCTACCCTCATGGTATTCTTCTCTCTCACTCGCTGTAGTAGTATGTTTTCTTTAAGAATAAGGCAAATGATACACCCCATATTTTACTTTGTGTCAACAAATCTTAAAGAACACATACCATAAGGTATATGGAAAGGACAAATACTGACAAATATGAATAATGTCAAGAATACAAAAGAGATCCATGTTGAGTAAGGCAGTGACTCACTTGTAGTTACTGGAAAATATCATAGTCCACTTCTGCTACAAATATCCCTGTCATTCTCCACCTACGTGTACAGCCCACAGCTGAATGTTCACAGCAGTTCAGATACCCCCGGTTTGGACTGTCTAAATTATTCTTATTTAGTTTAAAATTAGGCAGGTCGAGGGACACTGGATGTACCAAAAGATGGATCACTCATGTCAGAAAGTTTACTTGGGAGCAGCAGATAAAAAAATTTAACTGTTAGAGAGATGCAACACTCATAGGCAACTCATAGGCATGTGACAACTTGTGACAACTAGTGGCCAGTAGTGTATCTAACACAAATTTCTTCCTCTGAAATTGCAGAAGTGATCCGCACACGGCTACGAGAAGAGGGCAGCAAGTACCGCTCCTTTTTCCAAACTCTACTTACGGTACCCAGGGAGGAGGGATACCGGGCTCTGTACCGTGGCCTAACCACACACCTTGTCAGACAGATCCCCAATACCGCCATCATGATGTGCACCTATGAAGTGGTGGTCTACCTGCTTGGCTGTTAGCCCACTAGGCGTATCTCCTTCCTGTTTAAAGGGGGAGACAGTTATCAAATGACTGACAAGGATCGCCTTTGGCAAGCGGGGATGACATGTCTAAATGAAGACCAAAGGAAAACCGAAGATACTCTTGTGGACCAGGAAAGGACAAATGGAAAAAACATGAAGAAAAAGGAAGGAGGAAATTGTTATCATATCAGCATCACCACCTCCAGTTCCCTTTATCAGGCTGCTGGAACAGATAGAGGGCGATATAGGTCACAGAAGAGGTGATATGGGTGAGAGGGGGAGCTGACCGGAACGATGCAGAAAACAGAAGGTACCTCTGAGGGAAAAGAGTTTAAGCACATTTCAGTGGCCTTAAGAGAAATGGTTTTGGTTTGCATCCTTTGAGTGAAGAGCTCAATACTGCATTTTCACTCACATAGAGATGACATTGTGAAGGGGAATGCTTGGAGACAGCTGAACTTGGCATAACTAAATGTAGGTAAATTTCAATAATCCAAGAATCTCAACTTGGCACCATCAGTCCACACCAGTCTGCTGTTGCTTCAGTGCTGTGAAACTACTGTATGATTAACTGAATAGCAGTTAAAGAACGTTCATTTAGGGTCGAATGTGAGAAGGACGTTTTCATTTCAAACAAAGATGTGACTGGTTTTGAGTCACCTAAGCCCACCCATCATAACACTACAGAGAGTGTGGCTTCAAGCATTCCCCTCTGAACGCTGCAGCCGACCCGCCTATCCCCCCCGGTGGCCTGAAGTTCACGCAGGTCAGTCCAAGACAATGATGAGCTTGTGATGGCCTGTCACTCATAACACATGCCTCAGACACTAACTAGTGTTTATGAAGAGTAGGTTGAAAAGCTGACTTTAATTCAGTGTTTGATTATAGCTCAATGCCTGGCGGTGACAAGGTTTGGCTGAAGTTGGCCAGTGGCTTTGACAGTTTGCTGAAATGTAAGAGATTGCAAAGATGGCCAGCTTCTTCCTGCGCCCAGTCACTGCTCAGGACCTACAAGTCTTGTGTGAAAACATGAAACCAGTGTGTCCTTTCTGAGATGTGAAGTGTGTGACTGTCCAAAAGGTACCAAGTATCTAGCATTAGAGTGCCGCTACTTGAATATAATGTGACGGTGAGGGGGAAATGTTGGAGTGGAAGAATGTTGATGGAGTTTCATCAACACCCCATAACATGTTTGTGTGCGTGTGAATGTGTATGTGAGTCTTAACATGTCACTTTCATCCTGATGGTCTATGTTCAAGAGTCTGTGTGTATGTGTGTGTGTTTGTGCATCTGCTGTCATGTGTGCCTGCATGTATAATAAATATCTACTCCAGATTTCCCTCCTCTAACTATTAATCTTGCAAGACACTGCGGGTGTGGAGAAGCTCCTGTACAATACTGGGAGCTTTCATTCCCACTCTCATGCCAGTCCTTCCTTCCAGTGGCTTCCATCTGACCTGATAACATGCACTTTTGTGGCCTTTCAGGGCTTGTGCTTTGCATTTTATTGTGTGGACAGTTTAAACTTGTACATTGTAAAAGAAAAAAAGTATTACTGTATATCAAAATGGTATTTTGCGCAACTGTTCTTATAGCAGATATATTGTACAGATTAGAGTTCTCAGTAGTTGTAACAAATGTCCAAATGTGTTTATATAATATAGATACTGTATATGCATATCATCTGTTTTGTTTTTTTTCTTAGGCCCAGGTATGATCATGCTCTAGTTTGCATTTGCAAATGATTGTTTTCATTTTTGTGCAATTTAACCTTGTTTTGACATGGGCTGTTATCGTGAATCTTGAAATTGCTCGACTGATTTTTTCAGTCAAGCAGTTGATTCAGTTTTCACTTTTTGTTGTTTTGTTTCTGCATTTGTATGTTGCTGGAAGCTGTCATGCAGACATTTGTGCATACATGAAAGCTAACAAAAGCTGCAGTACAGATACGTTCATGTTAGCTTGTTGTTTGTGGTGGAGCCTTGGTTAGTCATTTTACAGTGTTCATATAAAGTTTGGATGTTTCCGTCATTCCTGATGTTTACATTGATCCTTAGTGTCTGTCAGAATTATTTTTTGGCTCTGCCTGCAACATGTTTTGAATATCTAGATGGAGGCGTTTTAATGTGAGAGTTCAAGAACTGGAATCTGTGCAGAGTGCCATAGCGAGCTGGGATTGTGAAAGACTAAATGTGAGAGATCTAATCTGTTACCAAAGAGGTTGTCTGAGAGGCAGTAAATGTATTCCTTTAAGCTATCAAAAAGTTCAAAAAGTTCACATGGCATTTTTTTTTTAAAATTTTATCAATGCACCTTATCAAATTTTCTCTTGAATACTTTTATTATCAGAACATCCTTTTGCGTGGCATTTAAAACTTCTCCAGAGAAAAGCCCTCTCACCACAGCCTCTCTGACCCCGTCGCTGTCTCAGTGCACACTCATTCTTTAAATGGAAATGATAAAGTTCCCAGTTTTTTTTAAAGACTATTGTATTTATTTTGCCAATTACGAAAACTCTTGTGCATTCACCCATGTTGTTCTTGAACACTTTCGTTTTGCTCTCCTTGTTGCAGTATCATTTCAGAGGCAAACTGAGGTCCTGTAACTTGTAATAGTTATTGATTTTCAGTCTCCATTGACATGTTGCTAGCCCTTAGTTGCTCTCATTGCTTGAAAAAAAAAATTTGCTGACTCATTTTAACATCCATGTTTTCCAATAAAACACTAATAGCTTTTATGTCTTTGGCTCATTTGCAGTAATACTTGAGGTCAACTTACCAAAATGTGAACAGACAACTGGACAAACAGTACAAACATTTCATTTATTTTTTTTTAAACCTCTCCTTTCAGTGTAAGCAATTCAATCAGTTTTGCCTGTATGCTTGGACAGGTTGCAGCCTCAAGCAGGGTTGAATGAAACCTAGAAGATTGTTTTTTGCCAGTCCAGTTGTTGATGTGTTTTTGTGTTTGTTTGTTTTTAAACACAAAAGTAAATAAAAATTCATTTGCAACTATAGTTCTATCAGCCTTTTTTTTTTTTTTTTAATTTGTTTACATATTAATATGCACTATTGTATGCACACAGTATATATAACATCTGTGCACAGACATAGTAGGGTAAAATGCAGAAAAAGGTATACTGTCTATACACATACAATAAATGAACATACAAAGTGTGGGTATGGGTACCAGCTTCTATTTTGTAAATTACAAGCAATGACAGAACTGTTCAGAAATGTGCTTCAGTGTTATTGTGTTAAAATGTTTAAGACACAGTATGAAGTCCCCTGAACTGTTTGTTTTTACCTACTAGCACCAGCAGGAGGAGCCAAATAGCTCCTGATAGATTTGATCAGTGCACAGGTTTAATTTACTGAGTTCACTGATTTCGGTTTTCAGCTCTCTACAGTGCAATTAGGAATACTTACAACTTCAATCAATTAAACAAGTCGTTTCGGGAAAAAAAACGAGATAATTTTTTTCTATCCCACACAGACACACACACACAATTTCCACCTTAGGCATAATTTCACGATCATTGTCGTGCTCGAATATTAGAGGCCAATAAAAGCATCGATTTCTGCTAAGCTCTCGATAATGCACGTGTTATACCTACAGCAGAACTAATCGATGAATGTGGGTAGACGGAAATAGGAATAATCCATCATCATACATGTTGTGCTTGGTGACTTACATAAAAATGACCCTAAGACATTAGTTTGTATTGATTATGTAGTGCGGCTGTTAAGGCTGTTCAGCACAAACAGAAAACACACTGCCCCGTTTACAACTCGATGCAAATCAATGAGTCTTGCTTTGTTTTACTTAAACAAACAAAAAAAGCCTGAATTTCAGATTTTACAGAAGGTGAGTCTATTGATTTTGCGGTTAAACATCTCACTTGACTTCCACTTAACAGCCCGTCGATTTGTTTAGTGATGAAGATTCTGCTGGAGTCCACAGTCCGACATGTACACAAGAACAGACAAATAAAGCATGGGGATAACGATACCTTCAAGTGATGTCGGAAATACCAGAGGTAGTAATAACTCCGGAAATCGCTTTTTACTGAGAGAGGAGCAGTGGTGAAACAAAGTAGAACAGATTAAAGGCTACTCTTTAGAACGTAAATAATAATCATAATATATATAATACAACTACAGTAATAACATAAAGATCTATTATACATTTTTGTCAAATCTGAAAAGGGCTTCACACTGATCAAAAACAATCTTTCATAGGACCTGGCTGAGATAGCAGCACCACATAGAGCAGATCTGACTGGGAAATGTTATTGAAAAAGTATGTGCCTGTTGCTGTAAAACTGCTGTTTAGACATTTGAAATAAATTTGAAACAGTGAGAGAAGTTGAAGGTAGTTGAAATATAGTAAGTAAAATTTTAAATGTGCTGCTAAAATAGAAACTCTGCAGGAAGTTTTGGTAGAAGCAAAGCTGAATTTTCAATCTCGGCAGAAGTCAAAGTTCCAAACAGAGTTGAAGATTGAACTGAAGTTCAAACACTGAGAGGAGTTGAAACTGTCAAATTGTATATATTGTTGTCAATTGACTTGTGTCAGGGTAAGTTTTTGTGTAATCACTGATAGCAAATCAACTCTTAGTTAAAGGATAAGAAATGAAAGCAGTGGAAGTGGACAAGTTCATATATGATTTGGAGGATGTTAAATTTAATGCATATAATGAAAATAAAGTAGTAAGCATACCATTACAGAATACATTTCTCAAAACATAAACACAAGTTTTTTCTCGTTTAGTTGTGAATACTATCATGCGATTATTACTAGTACTAGTAATACTGGTAACAACTGTGGTATCAATAGTGGTATTACTGCTATGTACGAAATTGACACATTTGTAAACGGAACCTACGAGCGGAACTTGAACGCACCATCATAGTCTTAGCCAATAGCATCGGAGCAGAACGCTGTGTTGTGATGGAAGCGACCAATCAACGCTCGTTGTGCGGAGTAAATGGACACTCAGCATCGGTCCCTGGCTGCCTGGATGTGTTGAGCTGCTCTTTACTGCAACAAAGGACCCGTCGCTACATGAGCGAAACACATGAAACACCGCTGGAATAACGCTGTTACCGTCAACAGAGAAGAGAACAAGCCTCGGTACCTCTGAAATCCTCGGAGGGAAGTGTCGTTTGGTTGCGACTAGAGTTTCTGTTCGGTGAGTGTTTCTGTGTTTACACCGGATGAACAGGATTTGGAGCACTGGGTTATGTGTAGTTGTAACGGAATACTGTTTTCCTTCATAAAGTATCTACACTGCATTTTAGACGGTTGGCTAATGGTATGTGTTTGAATTTAACGACTTTCTCTCTATATAATCACTTTTAGTTCGCCGTCTCTTGCTTTGTAATTGTAGTCTGATAAAGTTCTCACCGCTTACATTAGAAATCCTCAGGAAGACATGTTCACACAGTGTACCTGGGTGTGCGTGAATTCATGTGCAGTGGTGTGCGCGTGTGTGTGCGCGCGCGCGCCTGCGTTTTCACATGGTTTGTTCTGTGGTTTTACTGGTGTTACCTCGTCTTCATTTGACATCACAGTCTTTGCATTGCTTAAATAGTGTGTGTGTGTGTGTGTGTGTGTGTGCGTGTGTGTGTGTGTGGTCATGTAATGCATTCAGCATCTTATAAATACAATTTATTTATCGTTATTATCGTTGGATATGTCTAAGTTGTGAGTTGCTCAACCAAAAAAAAAAAATATATATATATGTGCCCTATTATCACATATTATCATTTTAATTTATTACACATTTATTATTATATATAAAACTGGAAAGATCAAATAAGAGCTGCAACTGACAGTTTTCTTTATTGATTAATCTGCCAATAAATTGTTTGATTAATCAGCTTGTCCATAAAATGTAGAGAATGGTGAAAGGTTTCTGCTGTAATTTCCTAAAGCCAAAGATGATGTGTTCAGATTACTTGTTTTATTCACCAAACAGTCCAAACTTCAAAAACATTCAGTTTATAATCAGATGTGACAAAGAAAAGCACCAGATCAACACATTTGATTAGCAAAATTGTTGTCTGATTAATTTTCTGCTGATTGGTTAATTGATTAATTGTTGCATCTTAAGAAAAAAATACTGAGTTAAAACCCCTTGTACTATCAAACTGCAAAACATTATCTGATAAAGCAGAAAGTGATTTTAAACAAAATGTTGGTTTTCTAATGACAAACTGCAGAAGGCTGGAGACACTTAATATCCCGATAGAGCTGCCACAGGAAGTGTTTCTCTAATACTCGCAGTTGTTTTAGAGAGTTATAGGTTTATAGAAATGCTAAACTGGATTGAGTTTTTGAGAAGTGACAGCGCCTTTCCTTGGAGTAGTCTGAGATTGATCGCTTCTCTCTGTGGCTACACCTTGACATGTACTCGGCTGAGATGGGTAAGGTGACAAGGACACCGAAAATGGAGAGCAGATGGTAAGAGCAGGGAGGGGAGGAGAGGAAAGAGGAGTAGATGGAGATGGAGTGGAAGAGACGAGCATGGGAGAAGGGAAGGAGAGAGAGCAGGAAAGAGGATGAAGAGGAGGGAGAAAGAGCAGATGGATCTGGGAAATGGACAGGATGAGTGTGACTGTAGGAAAGATGACAAGAAGGGAAGGGGGAACAGTGGAAACAGGAACTTGGTACTCGCTCCCTCCTCACATGTGCCAGGTGCAACATTGCTTCATTTGGTTGACTAACTAGTAATAGGGAAAAAGAAGTGTGTGTGTGTGTGGAGTGGTGGTGGGCGGAGCCTGCTGGTTGATGGATGACCTGTCGAGATAAGGTGGGGGTGGCCAGTGGGGAGAGAGATGGAGGGATGGAGAGAGATGGAGGAGGAGGACGGGATGGAGCATTGTAATGCTGACAGGGGGTCATTTATCTGTCTGCTGGATCTGACCAGCCGGTGCACTATGGGAGATCAGGCTGCTCACCAGCATCTCCCCTCCTCACCACCTGTGTCTCTTTTTTTTCCTTCCCTTTCATCTTTTATCCTTACATCCCCACATCCCCATTCTTCTTCTGATTCCACACTACTTCCCCTGCAACTTGTCTTGTTCCCCCCCATGTTTCTCACGCTGTGTTTGTCACATTCATCTTCTCCACTTCTTCCCTCCTCTCCTCATCCTTGCTCTGCCTGTTCTTCTTTCCCTCATAGAAATTTAAGCTGTTTTTGGTTTTCAGATGTTTGTTCAACTACTTTCCACTGCTTACATACAAACAGCTCAACTGCTGACGGGGCTTCAGCTTGAAATTAACGGTTGGAACGCTTTCTGTGAAAACACTTCAAATGACGCTCAAAGCTTTTAAAAACATTTTCAGCTGCTTGTACCTGCAGTTTCAAGGGTGAGCGAAGTTTTCCTCCAAAAATGTAGCCTTTTCTAGTCTTATTGTACACACTTTTATACATTTCTCTCTCTCCTCCTTCGCCAATTCAGCCCTCTCCCTCCTAATCTGTTTTCTCTCTGTCTTTATTTCCTGCTTTTTCTCCCCCTTTTTAAAAGTCTCCCCTTCTCCCCTTTATCTCTCCAGAGGGACTAGTAAGCGGCATTATGAGTCAGTGTGAGCAGAGAGGCAGATGGGATTCGGCTCGTAGGCCAGATAAGGGTTTTTAACTCAGCTGTGTCTTATCACACCCTGTCACTGCTACTTAAACTGAACAGACACTGCCTGGCATTATGTATGGAGTCTTAAAAATCCGTAAATTGAGATAGTGCAAGTTCTGTACGAAGCATGTTGGTGTAATCCTTCTACAAACGGGTGCAAGTGATGTCAGAGTACCAATTTAAATGCAGTGATGGAGAGATGGACGACTTTTTCGGGGCGACCCACAAAAGCAACACTAACC
Organism: Toxotes jaculatrix; assembly: GCF_017976425.1. NCBI lineage: Eukaryota > Metazoa > Chordata > Actinopteri > Toxotidae > Toxotes > Toxotes jaculatrix. Next base: position 10,370,532 of record NC_054407.1, read on the forward strand.
CAGGAGCTGACTCAGTGTTACAGCCCATCAATTAATCAACATCTACATCACAGAAAAGAATTTTAAATTGGTTTTTAGGTCCATTTCGTGTCAGTTGCCAGGCATATTGCTCATCTGCATTCTGCTCGGTTCCCAGTGTGTCACCGTGCTCATCCTTCAGTGACACACGAGGCAATTTGGTGACAAGACAGGCAACATTTTGTAGTCAGTATGAGCTGCTTTCCATCAGCCATCATTATTTTTAATTACTTTATTTCCCTGCCTCCTTGTTGTGTGCCACAGTGGAGTACCACAGGAAGCAGGCTCTTGCAGGAAGCAGGTTCAAAGATGTGAACCTGTGAAGCCTCAAATTTGACTAAATCAAGGCACAAAATATATCACAGAGCGCTGTGTTTCTCATGGTGAGAGTCACATTTTGGCAGGCATGAGCGAAGTGTGAAATTGGTGCGGTGAAATGATTTGGATCAGTCTGTCTATGTATGTATCTCAGGCTGCAACTCACAGATATTTTCATGCATCAACATTGATTATCGTTCATAATTTTGTTAGTAAAAGGTCAGAAAACAGTGAAAAATATCCCATCACAACTTCACAGACCTGAAAGTGACATTGATATTCAAGACATTCATTTTACTATCACATAAGGTAACAACAAGCATCAAATCCTCACACCTGAGAGGCTGTTGGTCTACCATTTTGGTCCAGACTGAAATATCCCAACAACTACAGAATGGATTGCATGAAATCTATCTATCTATCTATCTATCTATCTATCTATCTATCTATCTATCTATCTATCTATCTCTCTGTCTATCCATCCATCCATCCATCTAGTCTGCCCATCTGTCTCGCCACTGCCATTAGTCATGTCTATCTTTCTGTCCTTGGATAACCATGTAAATGTATGCATCCTACACTGGCAGATGGAGTGGGAATAGATTTATATTCAGCAGCCTTTTGTTAAGTCAGTGATAGACTGCTGAGCTGACAAAAATGCACGCAGACACACTCAGGGACACACTTGTGGACACACTCACGTATGCACAAATACACAGATGTCACTCAGGGAAAACAACACTGATGCAGCGCTACGCTCTGAAGTCAATGACATCAGCTCCTGCAGAGATAAACAAACATGAAGACGACGTGTTCCTCCTGCCCGTGACAGGTGCTTAGTATCTAAACCCAGTGTCCAAGTTGTGTGTATGTTTACGCACTTTTGTGTTTATGTGTGTAGGCAGTGTTTTGCCCCTGCTGATGGCTCACTGGTGACTCACAGAGGCCGTTACGATGAAGGGGAAAAAAACTCAAGTAATGAGTGTAATTTACAGTAATACGGGCAGTTCTCCTCCTGGTGCCTGCCATTACGGTGAGTGACAGATGAATTTAGAGGGTCATGTGCTACCGAGAACCAGTCGCTGTGTGCAACTTTCCTGGTGTTTCTGCTGGTGTTTTAGCTTGCTCATCAGTTCATCAGGGCGAGGCTGATGCTGCTTGTCATCTTGCTGTCATCCTGCTTGATGTGCGTCAATTTGTTAAGGAAGGACTGCAGCAGAGAGCCGTTAATCAAAGCCCCCCTCGGGGAGAATGCAGCCTGATGAACCAACAGTGGAGTTGGACCCAGCTAATGTCCGCTCCCCGTAAACCCTGTCATCTTAGCTCATTTCACCTCTTTGTGTCCTGTCCTGCCACGCATCATTTGGCTTCCTGTCGTTCTCAATCATCTCGTCTAACATCTTGTCTGATCTGATTGGAAGTTTGCTTTATCTTTTGCTTCCTGGATAGTAAAGAGCGTGGCTGCATGGAGAAGAGTAGCGGTGCTCTCATTTACATTTAAATGACGAAGAGTCTGAGGTGCCGTGCTCTGGCTCATTTGTCATTTTGCAGTGATTCAGTGTCCACGTGTTTGTTTGCATGTGAGTTTGTGTGTGTGTGTGTGTGTCTCCTCAATAATGAAATGTTTCTTTTCCTGTTACTGTGTGTGTCAGTGCAGCGTCATCATGTTTCAGTGCTGGGACAATCAGCTCTGAATCGGCTGCCCCATGTTGCAGTCTGCCGGGGAGTTTTTGGCTTTATGATGGCTTTTGCAGTTGAACAAAATCAACTGACTCTTCCTGGAATGTAAAGCAGGCATGTTACCGCTTTGGCTAGAGCGAAAATGCGATTGAATGTAAAATAACAGAGTATTCACTGCTCTGATAGACCCTGAGTAGAAGTATCTGGCTGGATGTTACATAATTTTTTTTTTATTATTATTATTTTAAAGGGGAAACAAAAGAATTTCCTGCCAGAGACTCTCTTTGAAAGCCCAGGAGTGTTGTCACGTATCATCTCTCAAAGTGTTTTTGTAACAGGAATCCTCTCTGGCTTCTCCATCTATTTACTCATAAAGCCAAAAATAGACCAGACAGCACTCTAAGGCCTGGTTACCACACATTATATTCGCAGTAATGTTAGATGTGATATTAGATTTATCCTCAGGCTTTAAAGGGAATGAACCCAGTGCTGTGACGCTTGTGGGGAAACCCGACCAAGGACTGTAATGACCTTAGCATTATGACTAAAATATCTATAATGCAGTAAGTTCAACATGTCAGCACTGACTGATATACTAGTAAATATGTAAATATGTAAATATGTAGCTACAGCTAGCAGCTGGTTAGCTTAGCATAAATAGGGGCTAACAGCCAGGTTCTTTCCTGGTAATGAAATCTATGAAGATTATTGTGTGCTACAGGCCCTGGCCAGTAGATTTTGTTACCTTCAGACAGAGCCATGCTAGCTGTTTCTCCCTTTTTTCTTAACTTTATGTTAAATTAAGCCAAGAAAATAAGCTTTGCCTGGCTTTCCAAAAAATGTCAAGATATTCCTTTAGAGTTACAATGAAACAGAAGTGAGAGCATCTGTAGCTTCAGAAGTGTGACTGATTTCTCCCTGAAACACATCATCTGGATAGGGCTTGGGTCCGAGAGGGATTTACATCAAGTCCTTAATATGCGATTGGCTCGCTCCAGAGTGGGCGACGTGGTGAAAAGAAATATGGAGCTCGGGAGCTGCAGAGGACTCGCTGTTAGACTTCACACACACACCTCCCTCACCTGTGTTAGTAGACCAGGAAGAGGAGGATGATGGTAAAAACTAGACCTTAACCACATTCTTTGTTTTCACAACTTTACCAGATGTAAACCAAACGCACACCTCATACTGTGATACTGCTCTGCTAGCTACCCTCATGCTAACAGTCATGTCATTTAATTTTTTATGTCTCTGACACATATTTAGTATGCAATAAGAAATAAACGGACAATTAACACACGGTCACAGTCGTAGTCAGACACCACTCCTCACGTCCATGTTGTTTTGTCTTGAATGTATAATGAAAACAAGATGAGTTAGCTGCTTATGACTGCAGGATGACTTGGTGTTTTAGTCTTTTATTGGACCACTCACTGAATCATCTGCGGAAAAGCTTTTACCGAACATACCTGCATGAGCCAAATTACATCAGTCACTTTAAGGTCGACTCATCACGTCAGCCTCTTGATTTTATTTTGGATTTTTTTTGCCCAGCTCTACCTGCCAGATACTTTCAGCTCAAATGGGAATAAACAGAGGGAATTTGTTTTTTGTTTTTTTTTTGAAGTCATCACAAAAACAAGTAGCGCCATAACTGATTACTGGGTTTGACTCTGTGGACTGTCGAGTCTAAGAAACGTCTGTCCACAGCTGTCAAGGAGAATTGCATCCACATACTTATTATTAGTGCAACGCCATATATCAATATTTAACTTAAAACATTAAAACAGCAGACAGTAATTTCAGTATGAGCTTGTTTGAATAATGTTTGATGTGAGATGTGAGCTCTCCATGTCAAACTCATCAAGTCTTCCCGTATATTTAAAAGGAAAAATATAAGGCAGAGTGTTGTGTTAAATGTAGAAGGTGATATTAAAATGATGTTTCAGCAAGAAAAGTGATGCACAACTACTTGAAATAAGAATTTGATCACCTAAATCAGTTAAACCCATCGTCAGCAGGTCTTACAACTCTAGAAATAGTCTGGCTAGGATGGCAGAACTGCTTGACAGCGCAGATATTGTCTGCCATATAATATAACACTATGGGACAGCCCGTGTTTAAAAAGTGTGAGGGAATTTCCTTCTCTGCCTCCCACTCTCTCCCTCTTTCTCTTTGTCTCTCTCCGTCTTTTCTGGCCATAATTACAGAGCTCATGAAAGCGTTTAGAGTCTCATGAATATTTAGACCTTGGAGGGGAAGTGTCAGGGGAGACCCATGTGTGGCTGGTCTGCCCTAATTATGGAGATGGGCCTACACACACTCATCACACACACACACACACACACACACACACACACACACACACACACACACACACACACACACACACACACACACTTCAAATGAGGGAGGATGGCCAGAAAATGATCAAAAGCTCCCAATTTGGGAAAAGTATATATAGGCTTTAAGGTGTACGTATTCTGAGAAACTGGCAAGAGCGCGCGCACACACACACGCACACGCACATACACACACACACACGCACACACACACACACAGACAGACCCAGCAGGGAGATAATAATACCACAGCTGGTTGTGGGTTGCAGCTGGTTCTTTCTGCTCCCTATTGTTTAATAGTGAGCTAATGATGGACGTGAACATAGCAGATTAGTCAATGGGGATGGACTGTGTGTGTGTGTGTGTGTGTGTGTGTGTGTGTGTGTGTGTGTGTGTGTGTGTGTGTGTGTGTGTGTGTGTGTATCTTGCAGTCTCTGGACTGGGATGTATTCTTTTTTTTGACGTCATGTCATGCTAAGTCAGGGCAGGGGTGAACAGAAGTGTGACTCATTGACTCTGTGATGGACACCATTGAGACAAACAGAGACAGGAGGCGGGAGTCATGCTTCTTGGCTGCAGAAAGCATGAGAGGAAGGAAGGGGTGAATGAACAGAAATATACGGAAACAAAAACTTAATTAGAGCTAAATGGAGGATGGAAGCAGAAGGAGTTAGAAGATGTGGTGGATGGAAAAAAACGGAGGGAATGAGGGGACTGAGAAAGGAAAGAGGAAGTAAAGACAGACGTAAGAGAAAGAAGACAGGTAAAAAAAAGGTGAGAAGGAGAAGCAAACGAGAGAGACGGGGAGGTGAGAAGAAAGGAGGTTTGCATTTTGAAGGAGGCTTGTACAGTAATGAGTCATTTCAGATGGGGAGGCTGGTGAGGGATGGAAGTGACTGCTGAGAAGTGAGGAGAGAGGTGTAAGGCAACGTGGGAGAAAGATGAGAGACCTAAACAGCATATGAGGAGGATAAAGAGAAGAGAAGAGGGAGTACAGTGGAGTGTGTCACTGCAGATGGTGATGTCTCTGTAAAGGTGAGAAGCGAGGGTGGTGAATTTAAACACTACATGTTTAGTACCAGAATAGAAAAAAGCATTATAATATTAATGATTCATTGCTACAGACAGGTGTTGTGTGCAGTGTTCTGTGAATCCAGAATGCCCACATGCTGTAGCTGAACTGAGATCAAGAGTTTAAAATAGTCCCTCAGGCTACTATTCACATTAGCATTCATTACACTGAGATCAGAGCAAACTGGTTAGCCTCAGATTCTGCATCAGTGAGTTACCTAAATGGACTGATGTTTGACAAATTAAAGTGCAGAACAACTGTGTCATAGTAAGTGCTGAGCATCCAGAGGAGCACCAATTATTCTAGCACATATTCCCTCATTTAAGGATTTGAGGATGGTGGCGGAGAGCGCTTTGTAACATTATTATTATCTCCTGTAGATGTTGGGTTTCAGTCTTCTGACTGTGAACAGATGATTCACATCAGACTCGTCAAACCATTCAGTGATCCCTTGTGGCCTGTGTGAAAACATCTGCATTTGTTATGTTTCTCCACTCATTTATCCAGTTTTTTTCTCTTTAATTTCTCTCTTGTGTGTGTACTTAAAGTAGATACAAGTAGTTTTAGATTCAATATTAATATTTAGCATTTGAAATGTTTTAGCCTTAGTGCCCCTAGTGGCTGTATCGAAACATTTGCTTTAGTAATTTCCACTTCCTCCTCTATGGATTCAACCTGAAAATGCTCTTCATGTCTTATTTTTCTACAATAAAACAGAAGCTATCAAAAGAATTTGAAAAGTTTGAAAGGAAATTCTGCTACTCTTGGTGGCCTTGAAAGCGAAGTAGAATTTTTGGGTCTTCATAGGCACAAGAGTTCAGGTGATGTAAGTTCTGTCATCTACTCATGTAAGTGTTCAAGCCCAAAACATAAGTGAGACCTCAGATGAGCTCAGTAGAAAGAAGCTTGGACAGCAGGCTCTGATGAAACTGGAGGTTCAGCTGAAAAGTGTGAATGTTCTCAGTCACCTGATTGAGTTGGAACTGGGAAAAGAAAAGCGAGGGAGAGAGAGAGAGGGAGAGAAACTTCTCCGTCCAGCCATTTGAGCGCTGTGGTCCCGACAGGCGATCAGGCTTGTCTCACCGCCACCATGTGTGAGCTTTCATCGGGCCACTTCACAGCCCTCTGAGCGGAAACCAGACCACCACCACATGCTGTTTGGGCACGCTGCTGCCGCACAGACAGTGACACACACACACTGGTATGATTATGAACACAGGCAGACAACTCACACAAGACACACAAACACACGTGTCAGCGCCACTTATAACCGGCCGCAGTTTGATGAGGTGTGTCACCAGTCTGAGAGGGAGTGGAGCCCACTCTGCATGTGTGTGTGTGAGAGTGAGGGAATTGGTTAGCAGTTAGTAATCACTTAATCACATAATAGCAATCACTGTTCATCAGCCAACTGCAGACCGTCACTGCACTGGACGGGCTCATAATGTGGTTCAGCAGCTGAGTGTTTATGAATATTTATGTGTATGTGTTTAGCTCCCGGCGGAAGGCAGAAAAAGGTGGTGAACATAATGTATTTATTTATACATCTTTATGTTTATTTATGTGTGCTATATATTAACTGAGGGTTGAAATGAATCAACCATTCCTCCCGCAGTCTGTCTGAGGGGCTTTTTAAAGTGAGTGCTGCATCGCACTGAGTTTCAGGTTTTGTACGGTAATTTCCAGTGCGATGGAGAGCTTTTGCCACTATCGTCCACTTTTAAGCCTGAACTGGTGGATATTTGTGAATAGTAGTTATAATGAAAATGTCAACCAGTATTTGTCAAATATCCACACTCCATCACTCACTTTCTCTCTCACACAAAACAAATTAAGCCGGCAGTATAATTGAAAGGAAATGGAAATATAATGGGAAAACAAAGCCTGCAGATGACTTTGTTTGCGACAGTGTGTGTAGGACTTCATGTGATTCATGTGGACAGTGTGTGATTAGTTTCTGTTTTTACTTGTGTGCTACCTGCTATTTATATTTTTCCCTCATTATCTGGATGGACTAACTGTGAGTCCAAGATTAATCAGTTTTATGTGACTTGGAAACAAATCGTCCTCTTAGCTAAGCTCTGTAAGCGCACAGAGATCTATCAAGACTGTTGCTGTTTTTAAATATCAGAAGAATATTATAGAACAACGTATATTACTATAACATTGCCTGTACTTATGCATCTCTCAAGTAAATCTGGAAGGGTCATTATGAGATGTACTCCTGATTTATAATGACATTACATCCACTGACCTACTGAACCTGGAACAACAGATTTTGTTTTGTCTTCTTTGGGGCCATTACTGATACATGATCACCTTTTAAAGCTAGTGTTATACTTTCCGTATCCACAAGTACGTGAGGGAACGAATCTAAAATCTGGCAATAAACTGACAGGTTTATTCACCAAGAGGTAGTTTAAGGTGTGGAATAATAACTGGTAATTAGGTTCAGCTCATACAGTAACCTGCATTTATTATAAGTTTAGACCTCAATTGTGGCCAACGTGAATACAGAACAGTCCAAACTGTAGTGTTTGACAACTATTTCTCATGCAGTTGCAATGATACAACCTTAATTTATTGGGTTGCTTTTCAAGCAACGGTAGATTAATAGAAGGTAGATGGAAATATTTAATATAAATGGTCACTCGTTACAGTTGATCTAATGAGCCGACACATATTTATTTTAACATCTGGTGCTGAAGAAAAGGAACTTCTCTCCATGCCGTCTCTTTATTTGGTTTAGGGAATGAACATACAATTTCCTTGTCTGCTGTTTCTATAAAACTGATACTAGAATTGGTTCTAAGTGATCTTCTTCTTCCTGTATTATTAACTGCGACTATGAGCACAGCCAGAGCTTGTGTTTTGGATCTCACCATCAGGACTATTTTCAGCATCTCATCTTCATTCACCTTCTGTCGCAGAGGAAAGACCTCCAATGTGGCATTCGCACCCAGCTACATGCCCGACAGCCTTTGAGCACAGACCAAACTCGATTTCAAAATGAGTATAGCGAAGCTCTTAGAGGACACTCAGAACAGAAGCACTGTTTCATCTGGTTAACTTTGTGCTTTACTGCTGAAATGATTTTGTGTGGAACACACATTGTGTGTGTGTGTGTGTGTGTGTGTGTGAGTGTGAGTGTGTGTGTGAAAGAACAAAGCAAAGAGAAAGTGAGAAAAAACACACTAGAGTACAAGAGATGATAAGCACTCACTGAAGTAATTTGTGTGTGTGTGTGTGTGTGTGTGTGTGTGTGTGTGTATGAGTACTGAGTTTTGCATGTATGTGAGCGAAAGCTAGAGACGGGTAAAAAGCCATGGCAAGAGATAGAAAGGGCATCGGGATCAACACAACATAGAGAGCATCCCCCACTTATAATTTATTTATATGTTCATTTTTGTTTTTCGTTAAGCAAAGATCTGGGTCAGACACAGGAGTGTGTGTGTGTGTGTGTGCGTGCGTGCGTGCGTGTGTGTGTGTGTGTGTGTGTGTGAGGGAGAGGAAGAAATAAATATCAGGACAGATGTTTCTGTACAATGAGGACTGGAATCAGCCAGTTTAGACAGACAGATGAAGCTGTTTGCAGATCGGTGGGCAGATGCAGGATATGAGACAAGTACTGAGACATGAAGACAGACTGGCATTCAGAGAGGCAGACATATGTGAACCAGCTGTTTGTCATCTTCCTTTCCATGGCCCCTTGGTGGGAAACCAACAGGTGTCTGTATTCAAATAACAGATGCAGACAATTTGTGGAAACATGTTGTGTTTCATCGTGATAAGAAAATCACCAGCTTGATTCAGGGCTTCAGACTCCGGGCGGGTTTATCTGCGTCTGTAAGAGATCTGCCCGGTCGCCTTGAATTAGTCAAAGAAACAGGAGGTGGCCTTGAAACTGGAGAGCGTGTACACCGGATTTACAACATACGTGAGTGTTTTTCTGTGTGTGAAAGGCAGATATGGAAATAGAGACAGCAAGGCTGTAGGTCAGAGCTGAAACAAGTAACCTGTTAGTTGACTGACGGAAAATTTGTCTGCAACTATTTTCATAACTGAATAATTGTTTGAGCGGTTTAAAGTAGAAATGCCAAATATTTGTTGAAATTTGCTGCTTTTCTGTATTTTATATGTTTGCAAACCAAATACCTTTGGATTTTGGATTGCTTAAAAAGCAATTTTAAGGAAATAACCTTGGGTTTAGGAAAATTGTGACAGACATTTTTCACCAGTAAGTGTGAAAGCAATCAAAGTATTATTTGACAATGGAAAAAAATGGTTACTTGCAGTATAGAATGTGTTGTTCTGTGAGCAAGTTTGTGTATATGTCTGTGGTTGAGGGTGTTTTTGACACACCCTTCTTTTAAACTCAAAACTTAAACAAGAGAGGCCGACTCCAAACGAGCTTCTGCAAGCTCTGAGTCTCTAAATGTTGTTACCAAAAATTATTTTTATTTGTCCTTAAAAAGATAAGAAAATCTAAGTCACACATGACATGGTGAATTTATTTAAGTGCTTTGAGGTTTGATATGAGGCCAATATAAAAGTACAAAGACAGTTAAAATTAGTGAGTCTAGGATGTTTGACATCTATGCTAATTTAATTGTTAGCGTGGTCCAAGAACTGCCATAATGTGACAGACTGGAGCATGCTGTGCTTGAGGTGAAGAAATAGTCCCATATTCTCCCAGTACCTTATTGTAATTTTATTATATTTTACTTTTTTGCCACCCTCACATAATTGAAAATTCCTGGTGTAATGGATTGCATTTATACAGGGGAAGAGCCCTAGGGAAATATTTGGTCCTGTCAAGGGGGGTGGAGGAGAGGAAAAATGACAGGGAGATGGAGCGATGAGGAAAGCAGAGGAGATATGGAAAATGATAGAGCAGCTGATAAGAAGCTCGTTATTCGGTTCCTATATTTGGCTCTCCATATTCTCCGCTCTTATGCTCTCACGCTTACAGTGGAGACATCCTCACTGTAGGCCTACATCCTACTGAAATCTGTCGCCTGCACGCCTGTCTGTCTTTCAGTGTGTGTGTGTGTGTGTGTGTGTGTGTGTGTGTGTTCTCTGTACTTCTGTAGTTGTCATGGCAACATTAGATTGTCTGGCATATAAGGGTGTTTTCAGTGGGGTTGATGTATAATGAGCCATGGTCTTTTGTTTTCAGAGGGAGATATTCATCAGTCTGACCTTTCCCCTCACCAAAGCAGAAAAGCAGTTTGAACGTACGGCGCTTTTGCTCCACTGAGTTTTACCCAGCTCTCCTGTTTGTAACGCTTCTCCTCTCACTACAGCAAGGTCTGGCTTTATTTACATGCCAGCACAAAACTGAAATGCATCACTTGGCGCTTGTAGGGTTTGAATGTTTACTGACACTCTCATTCGCTACTGCTTGTGTTGACATAACATATTTTGCGTATGAGGGAAATAAGTCAGTTACATGCACACAGTAATCTGATTAAGGGTGCTTATTCACATTCCAATAAACTGGGTAAAGAACTATGATGTTTACTTTCACATTTATATGCAGTGGAGTAGAGCTTCAACTAGGGATGGGTTTCAGCAGACAGTGCTATTTTGGACCTGGTTCCAAGTTGATAAAATACCCAGATTCGTTAAGCTCCGGGGCCAACAAATCTCTCACTGATTCTTTAATACAAAGTTGATCTGTTTTGCCTCTCTAAATAGATAAATACAGTCTGAATAAGACTTAGCCAAAAGTAATAAATTTGTAATGATATAAAACAAAGAGAAGCAGCAAATCCTCACATTTGAAAGGTCTGAACCGGCAGCTATTTGGAAGTTTTCCGTGACAGGTGACTTAAAATTTTGGCCAGCTGATTATTTGTCCACTGACTAGCTGTATTAGCACTACAGTGCAGTGTAGTCTGAATAACACCAGCCGCACTAAAGCAGAAGTATGACGTTGTGGGGAAATATTCACTTATAAGAAGATGAGAAGATTGATACTGCCCCCACCTCTGCCAATTAAATGGGAAGCTATAGCCAACAGCATTTCCAGATTTTCTGTTTTCTCAGACGTGGGTGTCCCAGTCTGGTTTGTAGGACATTGCACAAAAAGTTCCAAAAAGCCCCACTGAGAGTCACAGTGAGATTAAGGCGGCTACATGTGAAAACAGCTCTTAAAGCAAAATGGAAATATTTTGAATCATTTTTTTTTTGCCCCCACAGAACAAACCCTGCTGGACAGTAACGTGCACGAGGCTTCACAAACACGAGCTGTCACACAGGTTTTAACCACAGTGTGTCCACAGTTTAACCTGCTTATCTAAACCACCTTTTTGGAAATGTAACCTATACCGTCTGCTGCATGCGTCTGTGGCACTGCTGAGCTGCTTCCTTGTGATACACTGATATACTAAACTTAGCAGTGGGTGGAACTGCTAAAATGTCTGTTCATTTGTGTTGCGATACCTCTAAGCTCTGTTTTAAAGCTGTTGCTAATGTTGTCACACCATTGCCCTTTTCAAACCCTGTGCGAGCAAAATGTTATCACAGCCACTTGGCCCAGAAGATAGAGTTTTGCTCTTTATAGGAACCTAACAATAAATTCAGTTTAACTTAATTTACTTTAATATTCTGTGTAAATGTTAGATGAATTTAGCAACTCTAGCTCAGGTTTTTGTCCAAAGTTACAACAAGGACGTGTTTTGAATTTGCTACAACTCTGTTCTGTGCCTCTGACTTGCTTTGTCTCCATAAAAAAAAAAAAGATTTATTAGAAAGTAAACTAAAATAATTTCAACTGATTGCCATAAAATAACCCTGTAGTGTTGTGAAAACTATGTAACTTTTAAAATAACTTCTAAAATAACAGCTCTATTCTTACAAATTAAAAGTTACCCTTTTTCAATTCAGTTCTCTCAGGGGTTTTGTTGGTACAGCCTTAATCTGCTATAACCAACTTATGGTGGCTAATGTTAGCTAATCTTTAGATAGTTAACAACTCAGAGAAACATACTTGTTTTGAATTATCCCAGAGACTCCTGTGTTTCTCTGGTAAATAACATTTAGGATTAAAAGAAAACTTTATTGTCATTACCAGCGTAATATTAGATTGCTATTTTGCAGAATATATAAGAGTATGACTGAATGAATGAGTCACATAATGAAGGAGAGGTCAAGACAGGCAGACGGACGGACGGAGAGTGACACCTGCAGAGAGCTGCTAATCCCAAAGTAAAGTAGATTACTGTAGCAGCCTGGTTCTCCCAACCAGTCTGTCTGGAGGAAATGGAGCTGCCATAAGCTGCTAAGTTGCTGTGGGCTGAGAAACTGCTGGCTGTGCTGCTGTGTTGACCAGAATGCTGCTCCGTACCACTCAGTCCTAGTCTGAACTCTTCGACTCTTCTTTAACGGGTCTGTCGTCTCCAGCGTGTTGCTCTACCTGCTACTGACTCCTGCTGTCGGACAAGGTCTGTCTGTGTGGCTGCTGTCACTCTGCTCTGTGCTGTGTGTTTGTGTGTGTGTGTGTGTCCAACTCTTTATTTATTTTAACTGTTTATCTTATCAACTCTGACTGAAACTATCTAGTAGTTTGAAATTTCCCTGAATAACTTTTTGTCACATGACTCACTGATTTCCTTTCCCACGCCTCTTCCTTTGCTCTTGTTTGTACTTTTTGAATTTACATTTACAACAATGCCAGTACACATGTCGTTTTATACATTAATGTTTTGATTACAAAGATACAGTGCAAACAAGGATTTGGAGAAATTGGCTTAAGGGGTCAAGTTCTGATCAAAATTTTCTTAATTTTGAAGGTATGTTGGGGAGTTAAAGAGCCGTGGAGCTATGTTTTGCGGACTGGATTCCTGTTACGTTTGTATATGGTGTGCGCACATGAGGATGCGATACATTCCATGCCAGTTTTATGCTGTTCCACTGACTGACGGTTGGTGGCAGTAATGTGTGAAGAAACGCAGACTGCTAGCAAACATGGACGTAAACAATGAACGTCAAAAAATCAGCTTTGCAGATATTTTTTTTAGGAGAAGGGAGATACTCTTAAGACTTTGGTTGTCGCCACAAAAGTACACACGGTGTGTTTTGGTGAGAAACAGTTAATGAATATATAACTTTGTTTGTTTACAGGAAAAATGTGCAAATTTATTTAATAAAAAATGAGTCTTTTCTCTCCTGTAGAGAAAAGGTCAATTAAATGTTTTAAATTTCAAACCTCAAGTAGCTCCCAGTACTTCATGTGGTGTTTGGTAACTTTGATGAGCTGCCAGCTGTGTAAGTTGTGATCGTCATTTCACAATCAAACATTTTTTGGTTATTAGAATGACAACGTGGCCATGAACAATGGTTGGCAGCCTTTATCTGATCAGTTCAGTTTCTCAGGATGGCAGGTGCTGCAGGTGTTCAGGCCTTGACTTACAGGTACAAATGATGTTTTGCTATGGCACGTTTACACCTCTGTTTCGCTGAGTTACACACAAACATGCAGAAATGCGGACTCGGCGGGGAAGCAGGGGGGCGATGAAAACATCACACACACACATCAAACTTGTAATAACAAAAAAAAGAGTTGTCACACAGTACGACAACAAAACAGACGCACATCACCCTGCGTGACAAGGCTAATATCATGTTTTGTAAATGGGCCTCTTTGCACAGCGTGACATGCCATAAATGGAAAAATATGAAACCTGGGTTGATGGGAACTTTAAATGCTGCTCTAACAAACAGATTTCTAAAAACCCACCACTGCACAGTTTCTGATCGCACAACACAAGGAAGAAGGAAAAGGTAGGAAGCTAAACATGCTGGGTGTTGTGCATGAATTTGCTGAGTGATGTCCTGATAACTCTATCTGTGTGTGTAGTTTATTGATGACTGTCAACTAGGGCTGGGCGATATATCGATATAAAATATATATCGATATATTTTTAAATGGGATATGAAATTAGGTCATATCGTATATATCGATATAGTTCAAACTTGCGCTGTGAGCCTTGACCCATCCAGTGCGCATGCGTCACTACGTGTGCAGCCTGTTACGGCAGCTCCCGATTTTCTTTCACTTTTATTCTACTTTTCTTATCTTTGAGGCACTTTTCGTTATTTTTCTTTAATACGTTGGATTACTTTCTTTTCATCACACTGAAACATGTGGGTTGTGAGATTTTTGGGGCTTTTGTTTGCCGTTGCGTTACTTTTTTTCGGCGTAGCGACGCAACAACACCACATGGCCCGCATTATTTACACCAGGGATCAGCTGTTAGACCTCAAGGCTTTTTCACTGACAAGGCAAGAGGAGATCCCTGTTGAAATTTGGCGCAAGACACACCGGGGATGCAGAGGAAACAAAAAGTTACGGAGGAAGAGGGAGGCTCTGAAACATCAAAGGAGAAGTATTAAGCCGTGTCTCCCCTCTATCATCATGGGGAACGTGAGGTCCCTCGCAAATAAGATGGACGAGCTGATGGCGCTGGCCCAGAGTCAGAGGGAGTATCGTGAGTGTAGTGTGATGTGCTTCACGGAGACATGGCTGCACCAGGATGTTCCTGATGATAACGCTACCATCAGGGGCTTCCACACTGTCCGTGCCGACAGAGGAGCGGTAAGCGCAAAGGAGGAGGGCTTGCCGTTCTGGTGAATAATCGGTGGTGTAACCCCGCTCACATCACCGTGAAGGAGCACATCTGTGGCCCGGATGTTGAACTGTGTGCTGTCGGAATTCGTCCATATTATCTGCCCAGGGAGTTTTCTCATGTTATCATGGTGGCAGTTTATGTTCCCCCCTCTGCAAACCCAAACACCGCGTGTGACGTCATTCACTCTGCAATAGCCCGGTTACAGACTCCGCACCCGAGTGCATTCATTGCTATCTCGGGTGACTTCAAAAAATTTCCCTACGGGAATTAATAAAGTTTTTTCTGATTCTGATCTGATCTGATCCAAGCAAGCTGCTAACCTGGAGCTCTCAGCACCGCTTCCAGAGCTGAATGGGTGGCTGAGGATGCAGTGCTTCGGTCACATATTACACTTGGCTATTGGTGTTTTACTTTGTGTTTTATGCTGCTATTTCGACCAGGTCTCTGTTGAAAAACTGATTGTTAAATAGAGGTTAAATAAATTAATCGTGACATGTGACATGTCATATTTGGCTTTGACTTTGACTGAACATTTGCTCTCACTTTGTGATGAAAATATCGGGATATATATCGTAAATCGATATTCAGCCTGAAGATATCGGGATATGATTTTTGGTCCATATCGCCCAGCCCTACTGTCAACCCTGCGGTCAATGTATTTAACTGACCTTTCACTTTTGGCCCTGGCTCGGTCAGTCACATACTGGATAAAGACATGTCCATGTAGACTGAACTCTGGAGGATTTCAGCCCTCAACATTGTTTTAAAAAGGTCGATACCTGGGCACTTTCTGAACCCTTCAGTTATTACAGTATATTTCAGATTAAAATATGAATGGATGAATTATGATTCTAGTGGCCTAGTGATGATTTTGCATTCTCGGGCATTAACTTGTGTTTTGTGTGTGTTTTTCCTGTGTTTTCTGTGTTTGTCCGTATCTCCCATGACAATATTTAACAACATTTGACACGAGATAAAAGTGTCAAATAAAATCTGTCCTGCGATCTGTGTGTGATAGTGAAGGATGTACCCTCAAGCCTAGCTGTCCAGCACCTTGTTCTTTTCTGTGTGTGGGGGGATAGAGATAATTTATCTATGTCTCCACCGATTACTGCTGTCTCTGTCTGTATTTTTCTATCTGATCGTCTGTCTGCGTGACTCTGACCTGGTTTCTTGTTTTGGAGCTATGACTCATGATTTTGAAACAATGGTTGATTCACTTGAAAAATGACTAGTGCAAAAAGATTTTCACAATAGCCATGTGCAGTTGAACACGTGGGCTTGAGCACACGCCTAACTACGTGAGACACAGACACCGAGTCTAGCAGATGTGTCGGCACCTGACCAGTTTGAGGAGGCGAAGTTGGACGTGTGTCAGTATCGTTTGTAAAATCCCTTTTCCTGTAGCACCTTCACAGTTGTCGGACCTTGACGTGACGCAAAAGATGAGCCAATTTCCAATTTCCCACAAAATGACATGTTCATACAATAAAAAGTAGTCTTGAAAGCTGCGAGCCATAATAAACAAGTGAAAAGTCTTTAAAGCAGCATGTCTTGGAGAGACGCCAGTGTGCTAGAAGCAATGTGATGTGGTGGACAAGTTTTTTTTCCACCCCTGTGGTAAGCTGCTGTATATTGCAACATCCCAGTAATTGTTGCAGCTGAGCATAAGCTAAATTTACAATGCAGTTTGCAGGTGACACTTCTGGCCTTGCAGGTTGGCCAGTAAAAGAGATTTACAGACACTACTTTACTATTAATAATATCGACACTGAGTCCTTAACTTTTGTGTTGTTAGAGGCCTACAGGATGCGATCCATTTATTTACAGTCTTTCCCATTAGCTACAGAGTCCTAAAGCTAGTGTGCTTTAGCACAGTGTTAAGCCCAAACGCAGATGCCAGTGTCAACGCTGGTGTGTTGTAAGCTGTAATGTAATGAGCCGCTTTAGAGTGACAATCTTGTATCTGTTGAGATTCTCTGCACATGTTGTCCAGGCCCATTTAATTGAAGGATTTGGCCTTTATAAGACATTTAATTGACAAATGATACAGCAATGTAATGAGAGTCTGCAATCAGAGGTTAAATTTGTGTGCTTTTCTCGCTTTCTATGGGATGGAGACAGCCAACTATCACAAGTCTCAGTGTGTGTGTGTGTGTGTGTGTGTGTGTGTGTGTGTGTGTGTGTGTGTGTGTGTGTGTGTGTGTGTGTGTGTGAGAGAGAGAGTGTGTGGTTTAATGATTTAGGGTCTCTGTGGGACCCTGAGAGGAGGACTTGGCACGTGGCAACTAGGGGTCATCAGTGACAGACGCAGATGAGCAGATGCTGGAGAAAAGGGTGGAGGGAGGGCACAGAAGGGAGAAATAAAGGAGAATATAAAAAAGAGGAGGATTAGCTGTGGAAAGAAAAATGGTGGGAGGAAGGGAGTGGTAATGGAGGTGCTGGAGTGGCAGAGCAGAGACAGTGATGTAAGGGAAGAAGAGAAGGAAAGAGGAGAGATGAAGGGCTGGAGGGAGGGAGGGAGGGGAAGGCATAGAACAGAAAAAGGGAAGAATGGTGAGAAAAAGACCATTGGGCAGGTATAAAAGTGAGGGGGAGACATAAATTGAACTGAAGGCCAGTGTTAAACCACTGAAGGAAGATATTCCTGAAAACTGTCTCTAGTCTGAAGTAGATAACTTTGAAAATCCTGATCTACTGTAAACAGGAAATGCTGAACATAAGATTGTCAAATGATCCTCTTACTGTCATGTGAAGCATTTTTGACTTCCTGACACACTCTATTCTTCAGGCTCTGAAATAACAAACACTACAAAAAATGGTAAACTACAGTTTGGTGGAAATTGGGTAAAACTGCTGGCTGAAGCAGGCTACGAAAACCAAAAAAGAGTGTGAACTGCAAACTGCAGTCCAACAGTGGTGTGAATGGAAAACTCGGCACATACAAACAAGGTTTGCAGATTAGTCTTCATTAATGACAAAAACAGAGTTGTATATTGTACAGACAGAGGGAAGTATGTGATACCCAGTGACAGTGTCACTGAAGGGAAGAGAGAGAAAACTGCCTGCGTGCTGTACAAAGTGAGCCAGTGACTCACTGAGAGAGCTTTCCTATAATGAAACAAGACATGGAAAGGTTGTGTTTTAATGGAGGGAGAGAGAGAGAGAGGGAGGGAGAGAGAGAGAGAGAGAGGGAGAGAGAGAGAGAGAGAGAGAGAGAGAGAGAGAGAGAGGGAAATGAAAGCAGCAGATCGCTGTCTGTCCCTCCCGCTGCCTCCATTTACCATTGATTGTGCAGCCAGGCTGAATTAATGCCTACCTGCTGTACTCAGATGGCCAGCATCTGTATTGATGTGTGCGTGTGTGTGTGTGTGTGTGTGTGTGTGTGTAAGAGGGAAAGGAGTGGAGTTTGTTTCAGTGATCCTTTGACAGCTGAATGTTGGTGCTCTCATCTTCTTATGAACATCCTCACAGGCAGAGAAAGGTGAGGACAACCCTCTGACATGAGGACATTTTACCACTCATGACATGAAGATTTGAGTTGGATTTGATCAGGGATTAGTTTAACCTAAGCATGTTTGAAACTATAACAAACTAATCCTGTTAAATTAGAAGTAAAAACAGTTTCAGGTCAGAGTAGATAATTGCAGAATGACTGTAATCAATGGAAGGTCCTCACAAGTGCAGGAATATAAATGTTTCAGTGTATTTTGGCCCACGCGTGAAAAGAACAGCTGAACACAAAATAAGCCAGTATGTCCTCCATCGTACCTCTTTCTCTGTTACCTCGGCTAGACTGGCCGTGCGCCTGACGCTCTTTCTTTCTGCCATCTGTACAGGGTAATTCTACCATCTACTGTTTCTTTTTCCCCCCTCTAACTGTCCTCACTCTTCACCCTGAGGCTGTGTTTCAGACCCCTGATCCTCCCTTTTCCTTTCTTCTGCACTCCTGTTCCTCCCCTCTGTCCATCTATCTATCCGTCCCTCCCTGTCAATCCTTCTCCCTTGGGCCATGTGGACAGTTGGATGGCTTTGTGGTTGACACGTGTGTTGGCAGGAGGCAGTGTATACACACACACACACACACAAATGCACATGCACACACGCCTCCAGTTTCTATTGTCAGTAAGCTGCTCAGCTGTGAGGCCCCTAGCCCTAATTCTGTGTGTGTGGGGTGAGGACAGGGCCCCCATTGTCCTGCAGATTAACTCACACACACACACACACACACACACACACACACACACACACACACACACACACACACACACACACACACACACACACACACACACACGTGTCTGCAGACCCCATGGGGTCCCTTAAGTGTGAATGTGCCTTGAGGTAGAAAATCAGGGGGCAATTTATGGCAGGGTCCA
Source organism: Toxotes jaculatrix (assembly GCF_017976425.1). NCBI lineage: Eukaryota > Metazoa > Chordata > Actinopteri > Toxotidae > Toxotes > Toxotes jaculatrix. The sequence continues at coordinate 10,389,976 of NC_054407.1, forward strand.
GCAGAGAAGATGGGGGATGTACCACAGACTCAATCCTCTGTTTGAAGCTGTATCTCTGGGTTCTTATTTGCAGTGATAGAAGTGAGAGTGAAGCCCTTTGTTAGACTGGAGAATCACTGATGAATGTACAGATATTTCAAATGGATTTGTGCAGCAATTTACTGACAAGTCACATAGTGACATAAAATGGATACTGATAGGAGCAGAAAGTATTCTACATGTAAACATGAACAAATCAGAACTTGTGCATTTATCTATGTACACAAGTAGTGAGGCACACTATATGATACAAACTCAAAATTCAAATTTAGATCTGAGCTTTACAATCAAAGAAATTACAGATATAAAATCATTAAAATGGTCAAATAAACTGAGGACTTCATCTTAAACTCCTGATGTTACTTTATCAGAAAGTAGTATGTGACTGCTGTGATGCTGGACAACACAATTTCGGTGATCACTGGTTTGAAGCAAAGCCTCCTAAAACTCAGAAAAGCCTCTAATCCAGCAGAATTAGGGGCCCCAGTGTGTGGGTTTGTTTTCTATATGCAAATTAAACTGTAAACTAGTAGCGTTAAAATAATGAGCTGAGCCAGAGGATGCAGTCGTGTACTCAGTAATTCCACATGTCCTTAAAGCTGATCCTTTACGATCAGTGCAGCATCGCCAGGTCGTGCCTCTTGTGTCATATTGCAAATCAAGACTTCCACAATCCTCTTCTAGGTCTTGGAAGGAGCAACATTTCATGTGGACGAATTGATGGATTTCTGCAGTGATAGGATTTAGGTTTCTGGAGTGATAGGATTACAGGAATTAAGCTATTGTAAACAACCAACCAAAAACATTTAACTTGCTTCGTGCACACAACTGCCTAAAACTACAAATAAGGTAACACTTTCACACGGGGAAACATCGTTAGTGAAATACTTCCTCAGACTATAAAACCTGAACATGGCCTCACAGCAGCACGACTTTCGTGGATTGACCTGTGTGTATTATGCCAAGCCTACAGTGACTGCTTACATTCAAAACCACTGACCTACAGCAGCTGCTCTCTAGAGGAATGAGTCAGTTTTGAGGTTGAGGTGTGTGTGTGTGTGTGTGTGTGTGTGTGTGTGTGTGTGTGTGTGTGCGTGTGTGCACACATGCATGAATTCCCCGTATGTGTGGGGGGAAAAGGTTATGTGTCTAACCCATATGTCTGCTTCAGGTGATCCATAGCTGCCATTGTGTGTTTGTACAGATCTGCACATTTCCTCTCTCTAGCTCCCAGTCTGAAGGAGGCCAGTTGATGTGTACACACTTTGTATGTATGTGAGCATGTGTGCTGAATAATTATCAGTAGAATAATTATCAAATTAATAAGTATGTTTCACTTACTATTTTCAAGGGGGTCATCTCATGTCCATCCTTTAAATATAAGGCTACAGCTAGCAGACAGTTAGCATAGCTTGACACAAAGACTCACAAAATCCAGCTAGCAGTACCTCTAAAGCTCACTTACTAACATCATATATATTTTGTTTGTTTAATTCCTATGTATATGATGCATAAAAATGAAAACGGCAAATGTTTTTCAGGTTTGCTTTTTGTACAAGTTAAACCTACCTAGCTAAGCTAACCATGTCCTACTTGCCTCATATTTAACAGACAGATATGCTTATTTACTTTCTATCAGGGAGTGTCAAACTATTCCTTTGAGTGTGTTTTTGTGTGTGTGTGTGTGTGTGTGTGTGTGTGTATGTGTGTGTGTGTGTGTGTGTGCGTGTGTGTGTGAAAGATGGCTGACTGTGTGTCATTTAGTTGCACCTCGTCCTTGCACGTCCGCTTTGCCAGACAAAACTATGATTTACCATCCCGCATCTCTGTCTTACTGCACGTTACATTTGAATGCCTCGGTGGACATGTGATGTAATGATATGGTAAGTGGGAGAGGAGGTGTTGTGGAGAGTTTGGTTCCCTGGCGGTCACAGCAGTCCTGGGAAAAGGAAGTCCAGACAGGAAGTGAGCTGGCTGGGCCTCAGCTCTGCATGACTGTGAACACTGAAGTCTGTCTCACCAATGTACATGTATGTGCATGTATGGAGTGCGCACATGTGGTTGCACACACACACAAGCTGTATGTGAGAGTGCTAATGCGTATGTGTGAGTGTGCGTGGCTTGTCTTTAAATGCCACATGGAGATGAAAAGTTCTAGTAGTGAAAGAGAAAGAGAAAGCATGTGCTATTCCAAATGCTGTCCTCACTTCCCCGACTTTGTGAATGACTGATGTAGCTGCGGGAAAAGGCTGATAAATGAACTTAGTCATCACAACACCTCAGAGCCAAGTTATGCAGTAATTTGCAGATGTGGGCGAAAATACAATATGACAACAGGAAAGAACAGAGCGCAATAGAGCAGAACTAAACAGTGCAGGTCATTGGCCAGATAGTACTGGATGTCATGTGTTAATTGCAGAAATGTTAAGTAGGAAAAAGGAACGCTTTGTACTCTGCAACAACAATCTAACATTATAGAAAGAGTATTTTTTCTTTTGATAGTTTTACAATTTACTGCAAATTCTTGTGATTTGTGACTTTTTAATTCATCTTTTTTTAGTGTTATTCTTATGTTATATTTATATGTATATATATTTATATTTTAATCTTACAAGTACTTCTTGACACATGACATGGCAGGACTTTCTCACCTTGGTGCCAAAAATGTGCACATGCTCCACTCGTGCAGCATTTGCGGCACGTGTAGGTGTGCGTATGTGCACATGTGTGGTGGTGTGTCTCTAACAGAGGGAGGAGGGGGGAGTTTGGTTTGGTTTGGTTTGGTTGGCTTGGTGTGAGCTCTTTGTAAGAAGGGCGGGGGGGGGGGGATCAGGAAGGGAAGGCAAACCGGGTGTTTCTCTCAGCTGCCTGCCGGCCTGGTTGCTGTTGGTAACTTTGCTTGATGAGATCAGAGGGGATCGGCTTTCAGCCCTTCATGTCTCTCTCTCTCTCTCTCTCTCTCTCTCTCTCACTCTCTCACTCTCCCCTCCTCTTCGCTCTCCCTCACTCTCTCGGAAAGACTGAAAGGGAACTGAAACGGGAGTGGGGCTGAAAGTCTGTTCGGAGCTGTAGTTGTCAGCGGCCGTGACGACGCTGCCTTGGAAACACACTTTAGAGTTGGAGTGTGTTGGGGGAAGGTGGAGGGGGTCGGGGGGCGAGGAAGAAGTGATAGCCTCAGGACAGATAAGCTCCAGGGAGGGAAAAGAGGGAGGGAACAAGAGAGGAGGGAGGAGGAGGGAGAGGTAGGCAGCCCTCTGAGGAAAGAGGGAGTCTCTCTTTTTCTGTCTCAGACAGACTTGCTGGCTGATGGTCTTCCCTTCCTCCTGTCTACTCGGGCTCTCTCGCTGCCGGCGGCTGGCTGGAGGAGTTTAGCTGTGTTTTGGCTGCTGTTTGGACTTGAACATGGACTCAGGCTGAAAAGCTTCACGCAGCGAGACATGAGAAGAGTCACTGGAGATTCACTGTAAGTGGCTGGATCTGTTGTGTTGTCTACAAGGTGTAGTGTGTCATCGCTGAAATATGCCTCATCTGAAAGAAGATTGTTGTTGTTTCAGGAGTGAGTGTGTACTTGTGGAAGAAAGAGTATCAGTACATCTGTATGTGATGCAGCGTGCTTTGTGAGAGTTTATACAATGATATACAACACAAGCTGGAAGTATGATTCATGATTCATTCTGTTTACACTGGACAAGGTCAGCCCACATACTGCTGCTGTTAACCTTTTGATGATATACTCTCACCATTTTCTTCTCCTGTGGATGAGACCACGCACTCGGCCTCTCCTCTTTCCTCCCTCTCTCCCCCCTATTGCTCATCTTCTGTCGCCTTTAATTTTCTTAATGGTCTCAAGGCCCCAGCTGGCCAGCTGGGATACCCCTGTGTGTGTGTGTGTGTGTGTATGTGTGTATGTGTGTGTGTGTGTGTCTGCTTTTGTTTGGCAGAGATAGAGAGTTGAGAGTTCTGGGATAAGCTACCCAAGGATTTCCACCGCTCACATACAATAATAGGATACATCCTGCTTTCTATTTTTAAACACACCGTTTGTCTATACGTTACAAACACCCCTAATCTGACGGCTCGCTCCGCACTGCCTGCAGTAGCTTTTCTCACTGTGTTGTGTTTAGTCTATGGATTGGGGTGGGAGGGTGTATTTGTGTGGTCCGTCCTGGGATAGAGAGATAGCAGCTCTCCTTTCTGACTTTATCCTTTTGTTTTGTCAGCTGCTGACCTCTGTTTCTCTCTCTCTTTCTCCATCTCTTCCATTGTTTGTGTTCTCTCTCGCTCTCTTTATTTCACTCAAATCCACACAGCCTTTCTCCACCGCAGCCTCTGCCTTTTTATAGTTAGTCCCTTTATTTAAATAATTGCTCTATTTAGGCACTGTTTCTAATTTCCTTCCTTTCTTTCTCTTCATCCTCTCTTTCTTTCTCTGGTTGTAATTTGAGAACAGTGGGGAGGTTTCTCGATATCATGCTGTTTGTGTGTGCATGCTTGTGTGGATGTACTTTCCCTTGTCAAATGTCCTGACACAGTCACCCTATGTTCCACTTTGCACAGAGCAATTTTGGAGAACACCGTGGTGAGAGAGACAAGTGCCCCAATCATAAAACATGAGCATTTGTGTGTGTGTGTGTGTGTTTGTGTATTTCCATTATCTCTCAATCATTGTTTGACCAATTGATGAATTGCTTAGTCTATAAAATGTCAGAATAGAGAACATTGCACTTCTCAAGTTACCAAGGCACAAAGCAACATCTTTAAACTACTTGTTCTGTTTGCTCACCAGTCCACAACCCAAATATGTTCAATTTACAGTTATATAAAACAGAAAAAGCATCAAATGCTCATGAAGATTAGGCATTTTTGCCCACGCAAGCAGTAATGTCCGTCGGTTGGTTGGTTCACCACTTTCATCCAGACAGAAATAGCTCAACAACTACTGAATGGATTGGCAGTCAATTTTGTAATGAATGTAGTCTCGTTTCTCAATAAATAACTTAAATGCCATTTCAGATATCATTCCATAATGTAAGAGTTTAAAAAAACAAAAAAAACAAAAAAAACATGGGTTGTGTTTGACTTCTGTGAGAGGTTTCGTCACTCTCTTGTGAAAGCATTAGTGCGTCATATTCGGGCACACTTTGGTTCAGTTTCATTACTGCTGGGGTTGTGAATCTGCCACCTGAATGTAGTGCTACTCCAGACCAGAGAGCTTTATGGATGGCACCGCCAAGGCCTTCTCTGTGAGTGTGTGTGTGTGTGTGTGTGCGTGTGTGTTAAGTGTCAGTTCCTACATTACCAACTATGGAATTTCAGAATTTAAGAAAAAGACTGAGGGAATTTTACACTGGAATTGTTAATTTCAAGAGAAGAGTACGTTCATGTAGGCAGAAGAGGAAGATGTGGGTGAAGGAACATGATTCATTAGGGGATCACTGACTGGAGTTATTTTGTAAAGCGCTCAGACTGATGGAAGAAAGAGAGGGAGGGACTTTCTTTTCTAACTGGAGTGGGAATGCATGAAAGTGATGCATCAGGGAAATCTCACCAAAGGCAACCACCAGCTCGCGTGTAAAGGTCATTTCTTCCACAACACATACATAGTCAATTTCATCTCTGTGTGAGGGGGTTTGCGGCCGTCAGTGAGCATGTATACTAGTATGCAGCTGCGTGTGAATTTGCTTGTGCTCTGTGTTTTGCAGACTTTGCTTTTCCTGCATGCTGAGCTCGCATTGATTGCCGCATGGTAGACGCTGGGGCATTTGGTGTGGCATTTGATGGCCGGCCTGAGAGACCAACTGATAGGATGTCAGCTCTGCTGTAGTCTCCATGGATTTACTGGTGCAGTAAGGCAGAAGAAAGACAGACAGAGAGAGAGAGACAGACATGCAGAGAGACAGGGACAGAGACAAATGGATATGGGAATACGGAAAAAAAAAAGTGGAGGAAAAATGTGGGAGAAAAGGATAGAAACTTGGTGAAGACAGGAGAAAGATGTGCGAGGAAACAGACCTACAAAGAGTGACAGTGATAAAAGAGTGGTGATATCTCCTTCCACAACTGCCTAATAAGTCCAGAGATGTCTGTATGAGTGCACCACTTCTTCTCATCAGCTGCAAGTTAAGTTTAAAGTCTCAGTTTGGTGTCTCAGCCTGTATTTTGACATCCTGTTACAAGCCAGACTGTACAGTTTATGTCTGGCTCTGGCATCTTTAGCTACCCAGGGATTCCCTCAGTAGGAATGAATGTCAGCAATGTAGAGAGGATGGTAGTTTGTTTAATCTAGTGGGTACAGCTGTTTGCTGTGAAGAGATATAGTATAAATGTGTCTGTGTGTTTGTGGTTGCACGTGAGCTCTGTTTGTGCCTCCGGCAGTGGAAAGTGGAAGAAGTGACCACTTTGTGATTCATTTTTCAGACGTCATAGGAATGAGGTAACTTAGGATGGCAGTTGAGGTTCAGATAAGGTCAGAGTGGTTTAAAATCAGTTATGTAATGCCAGGGATGAAGCGATACAGTCTGAGTTTAGGTCCATGAATAAAAGTCTTTGTGCAAAAAAAGACAAAACAAGAGCACAGGGATGAGCAAAACCACACACACACACGTCTGTTATTATGAGGCACAAAATTAGTTTGGCCTTTGCCCGTACCTCAACTTCAAAATTATTTCCTTGTTATTAGAGTTGTGCAGCTTTTCATGTCGAATTTCAAGCTTGACCAACATATCAGCGAGTGAGCAATTTTTAAATTAACACAAGTACCTGACTCTGTACTTAAATGAGAATTCACAACGACTGGAATAATTCGAGTTCACTGACCCTTGACAGGTGACTGAAAAAATTAATTTTGCACACTGCTTGAAATACTTTAATGCAGACTCATAGCCATTCCCAAGAAAAAGGCAGGCGCCTCAATATTTCAGGAGTAAGCTTCTGAATCACTTTTGCGATAACTGAAACAGACGCATGAAATGTTTTACTTGCAGCTCATTAAATGTTTCATTGCACGGACTGTCTTTCCAAATGACTGTGCCTGGTATCTCAGTGGTCTTGGGGGCAAGTCATGGAAGTTTTTTTTTTTTTTCTGAAATTGAGATCAGCTTTGTTGCAGGTCATAAACTTTTCTCTGTAAGGTGAATGAAAATGTTTTAAAGGAATACTTTTGACATTTTGGGAAATATGCTTGTTATCTTTCTTGCTGAGAAGAAGGCTCCATCCAGCAGCCAGTTATCTTAGCTTAGTGTAAAGGACAGAAAATGAAGAAAACACCTAGACTGGCTTTGTCCAGAAGTAACAAAATCCAATAATTATTAGTACGTAAGTTCACTAATTAGCATGTTGTTATCTCATTTGTTTTATATGTACAAAGATCATAACGGAAAAAAAGTGCTTTTCCTGGCAGGGCTCTCCTGGTCACTTGGAAACCTTACAATAATGACTGTGGTAGAACTCATATGACTGTGGTATCAATCTACTTATCTAACTCATGGCAAGGACGTGAATAAGTGTATAGTCCAAAAATGTCAAACTATTCTTTTAAAATATCTTTGAATATCTAAACGAAGCCCATTGTCTCCACGTACAGGATTAGAAGACAACAGCTGTTTCGGCTGCTGTCAGTGTGTCTGCAGGTGGCTGGGATGATCACTTGTGGAGCGGCTGATCTAGGATGAAAGACGGACACGCACACACAAGCACATTCTCAGACCAGATATTCATGCATGGACACAGAACACAGAAACAGGAAGGCTGGGTGACTGTCTAGCTATTAGTCCTGATTCTATAGGGCCTTGTGGGTCACTGGTTGTCTTTGTTTGACCCTCTGAGACACTAACAAGCAATCAGACATGTACAGTAAATACTACTAAAGTCAAAATTATGTGGAAAATTTGGTTTCTGTTAGTCATAAGTTCATATTTAGACATAGTGCTGGATTTTTGTGGAAATGCCCACAGACATCTCTGGCTGGTTCTCGGAGGGTGGTGCAGTATGAGTGAGACGTTCCTCAGCATTTTCCTTTCCCTGTGTTTGAGTATGTGTTTGTGTGTGTGACTTCAAAGCCTGTCCACCCAGTCAGAGCTTGTGGACAGTTTTAAATGAAACACAGTTTGAGGCACACACACACACACACACACACACACACACACACACACACACACACACACACACACACACAGAGAGAGAGAGAGAGAAGCCCTCACAAGCTTTTTAGTGACTAGAGCTTGTTAGTGGTGCAGCAGGAGAAGCCAGATGAAGCCAGCCCACACACCAGGTGCACACTGTTGTCCATCTGTCCTCTGTCTGCCTTCTTATCTCATCCTTTCCCGCTTGATGTGGCTTTGAGAATAGTATCTATTTTAGTGTAACCTATTGGAAAATCATAGTACAGCTGAGCAATTAGTCGATTAATTGATTAGTTGATTGACAGAACATTAATAGGCTTTTAAAAGTTGAGGGATTCCCACCTTATGTGATGCAAAAACTATTGGTTGGACAAATGAAGTGATATAAAGACTAGTGAAATTGTTACTGGTTAAAAAATAGTGATTTTTTAATCCAAATTATAAATAAATTAATCAAGAAAACAATCATCAGATTCATAGGTAAAATAATCATTAGTTGCAGTTGTTAATCATAGCAACACCTCCATTTTGTATCTAAGTAGGTGTGCATCTTTGCATATGTGGGTGACACCATGTGATCTCCTGTCCCCTCCATACCTGTCTAACCCAGCTGAAAGTACAGATGAAGGGAGAGAGAACAAGTGCAGTCGGTCCTAAATGAGTTGGCTGCAGACGAAGGGAGAGATGGAGGGAGGGATGGAGGGAGGGAGAGAGGGAGAGTAAACAACAGATGGTGGAAGCATGTTGCCGCTATTCGCAGCAGCAAAGGCCGCGCCAGCCCACCACCAGCCTCTTGAGAGGTTACTACGCAACGGTGACGGTGACGACACGGGGTCAGAGGTCAAGTGCCTCCTTGATGACAGCCTGTAATGCCAGATTGTCATCCACACTCGGTGCTAGACTGGGCCAGCTGAGACACACACACTTAGAGTTTTTACAGTGTTAAATAGTGCTTTCTTTGGCTGAAGTTTGGCAGTGATAACTCTGGAATCTTCCATGCAGGGTCCACCCTTAACCCACCTGCCAGCCGTGATGACACACACTGAGACAGCTGTCTGTGTGTGTGTGTCTCTGTGTCCGAGCACTGAACCCTCTCATACTGAGGAGTGAACTGAGTGGTGGCACACATTGGCTGCCAGCTGCCATGACCTCATTCACAGCGAGAGAAAAAGAGAAAGAGAGAATGGGAGGAAAATGCAACTGAGGTGTGTGTTTGAGTGTGTGTGTGTGTGTGTGTTTTACATAAAATTACACCATGACCTCACTCTGTGGTATGGTGGCTGAACGGTTTGGTGGGAATATTTGTGCTTGTGTCATCAGTATCTGTTTAAAAAAAAAAAAAAAACTTTATATTGACTTTACTGCAATTTAAATTGTAGAGAAATACAAACAGTGGCCTTTGAATAAGATGTACTTTAGTACAAGTATATTTGCAGCTCAGTGGGTCTCATTCACCAAGATCTTTTCTTACATTTTTACAGTGATGAATCCCATTGCCCTTGTGAATTGAACACTTTTTGAACAAAAGTTGAGAAACATCAAGAATGCCTAAACAAAAATATCTAAAGACGACACTGGACTCCAAACATAAGAAAAACTGCATTAGTTCTCAGGTGGAGGCACTGCTGCTGGAAGTGAACAGCTGGACAGCAGTCTCAGGTGTGCCGTCAGCTGAGCATTTGGACACTGGAATATGTGTTCCTTCCTCAGGGCACAATCTGTGACATCTTGAAGCAGCAGTAAATATGCCATTGTGCTAGTAGGCCTAGGTGGCAGAAACAGGCCACTTTGGGCCTATAAAGAGTGTGATCAATCACTGATTATTGGATGGCATGGTTTCCAATCAACATAATGATGTGAATTGAAGTGTTAGTGTAGTGTTAATGTATTTTAAAAGACCATAATGCTTTGTAAAAATTATGAAAGTAATTATTTCAAAAAAATATTTTAAATGATAAAAATACTCAAATGTAAATATGTGTGCTCTTGAATGAAAATCCCCCCAAAAGAAGACATTGCTGATGTTCAGAATCTGTGTGAAAACTGCTTAAGTGGGTTTTGAGAAGAAATGTCTTCTTAAGAATGTTTGGTGAATGAAGCCCATTATTATTGGCTTTCCCAACTTAAGTAAGTGGTTCATGAATAGACTGTGACAACAGGGTTTCACAACTGGGGTTTGACATTCTGTATCTGTCTTTCACCTTTTTTTAATTTAACTGTAGGCAGTGCAGTGGTGAGACATAAATAAGCTGTGCATCACTCCTATCGAGGTGTGAGATAGTCTTACCAGAAGAAACGTCAGTTAAAAGAGGTGTACACATAAAAATAATGCCGCCTTGCATCTTGTGGTGGGTGAGGCAGCAGATACATGAGACATGTAGAGTTACATCATCCACTTCCCTGTCTGTCCGAGGTGTGACTGACTCTTTTCCTGTGAACAGGAAGCACCAGCTGCCATTGCTGGAAATGATCACTACGTCAGATAAACCACATAGAGCTGTTGGTGTGTGTTGGTGTGTGAGATCATCTCTAACGATACTAAAATGAGTATTTTTGTCATTTTCTTTTTGTATGTGTGAACTAAGAGATTAAAAAAAAAGAAACTTAGAGACTGTCTCTTATTAACATTCCAAAATCAACTGAATTGAAGGAACATACATTTTAAACAACAGTTTGCGATCTGTTCTTTTCAACATATTGTCACCTTTAAACCAATAAACTGGAAGTGAATTCAACAGAAACTGATTAAAACCTAAACCAAAACTTTAACACCCACACAGGAAACCAACGAAATACACCGAAAATGACATAAAATGGAAATTACACTCTAAAAATGAAACCATAATATTAACCATAATAAATGCTTACTTGAAATTGAGTTTGTTGTGTACATGAACAGCTTTGTAGAGGACAGAACACAAACCTGTCATACTAACACATGCTTATCTATCTATACAGTGTGAGAATAAGCTTAAGTCAAGCTGACTTTTTCAACTCTGTTTTGCAAAGGGCTGGAGATGAATTATTACGTGGTGTTTTTGTTTTCCTCCTGTTGTGTGGATATTTCTGCAAACTCAAGCAATACTCATTAAAATTACATTACCTAAATGAGAAAGTTCCATCTTCAGATCTGGGCAGTGTTGCACAACCGGGGAATGTTTGGAGAGCTGCACGTCTGTATTGGTACTGGCGCAAGAGTTTGCTGGAAGGATGCAGGATGAGTGTGTGTGTGTCTCATCCTGTTCATTGTTTATTTCTATTGAAAGAAAGCCACACAAAATCTGTGAAACAAGTTTTGCCAGCACTTGCCATCAGTGTGTTGTTCTTTTTCCTTTCTCTTTCAATCAGTATGTCTAGATTTTCTAGTTCAGTTTTTTGCTGAAAACTAATTAAAGGGGTTAATACCTATTTTTTAAAAATCTTTTTTCTCTGGTTCTTCTCTCGACAGGAGTGGCACCTACTCTATCTTTCTGAGGACATTTGTGGCATGAAACCAGATCACACACAACTTTCATTCATCTCCTCCTCCTTCATCTCCCTCCAACACTCTCCAGTTAGGAAATCTCTCTCGGCATTGATGAGGTAACGTCAAGCTCCACGCAGCGCAGCAAGCATCTGCACTAACACCACCCTCCCCTCATCCTCCCCCTTCCTTCTGTCAACCCTTCCATCGCAGCCATGGGCCAGAAGATTTCTGGCGGCATCAAATCAGTAGATGGTCGCGGGGAAAGCGGTAGCTCCCCGTCATACCGGCCATCGGCTCATCGCCGGCAGCACCTGGAGCTGAGGGGCCCAGATTTCTCTAAACCTCCTAGACTGGATCTGTTACTGGACATGCCATGTGCTGGACTAGAGACTCAGCTCCGTCACGCATGGAACCCTGATGACCGCTCCCTCAACATCTTTATCAAAGAGGACGATAAGTTGACATTTCACCGCCACCCAGTCGCTCAGAGCACGGACTGCATCCGGGGGCGGGTTGGATACACCAGGGGTCTCCATGTGTGGAAGATCCACTGGCCCGCCAGACAACGAGGCACCCATGCTGTAGTTGGGGTGGCAACCTCAGAAGCTCCTTTACATTCTGTTGGTTACACAGCGTTGGTGGGGTCGGACTGTGAGTCCTGGGGCTGGGATCTGGGACGTAACCGGCTGTACCATGACAGTAAAAACCGGGCCCACAGCTCGCTGCCGTCTTACCCTTGTTTCCTGGAGCCGGAGGAGTCATTCACCCTGCCGGACTCTCTGCTAGCGATTCTGGACATGGACGAAGGAACCCTGAGCTTCATGGTGGATGGACAGTATCTAGGAGTGGCATTTCGAGGGCTAAAAGGCAAGAAGTTGTATCCCATTGTCAGCGCTGTGTGGGGACATTGTGAGATATCCATGAAGTACATCAACGGCTTGGACCGTAAGTATCATAAACTACACTTAGTACATATGAGCATGGTTGAAAACTGAAGGAGAGGACTCAGTGCTTTTCTTTACTGCTGAGGCAAAGCCAAGAGTTTCTTAAAATAACAAAAAATTAAGTGTATTTGTTGAATGATCCTCCAACATGTCAAAGCCATAGTTAGTGGCAGTTAAAACCAACTGTTGTAGTCCAGTCCTATTGTGACATATCACTCCATGAGTTCCTGTGTTGTGGTTATGTAACTCTGTAAACTCAGAGATTGTGTATTTGACACCCCCCATTCGTTGGAAGTAAACTGAGTGAAAGTTTGAAGACGGTGACGAAACACAAAATCCTTGCGTTCTGCAATATTCACGGTAGCGATGACAATAGGAAGGGCGTGTCATCATGTGTCGTTACGTGAAGTGAAGTGTGTGGTCAGCTTTTTATAGACATGTTCTGTATGCTGTCGCGTTCTGTCATGCTGAACAGAAAAGTTGCAAAAGAAGTCATTTGTCTCTGTCAATCTGAATTTCCTACTTAGTTCAGTGGTGATGTGCAGTTTATTTTCTCTTGTCCCCATTGGGGTTACTCTCAGACTCACTGCTGAGTCTGATATTACTGATATTATTGGGCAGTTCTTGAGCTAGGTACCACAGGTAATTATTTTCTCACATGTAGTCTTGCACATGGCACCTGCAGGTATCAACACTGTGTTATTTTGGCTGTTTCAGTTATAGTTTTTTGGATCAATATCATACATCACAGAGTTTGTTCTGCACTAAATAGTCCAAGATTGTATCAGCATTACATCTTTCTGTAGAACTGTATCAAGAGGTTGTTGTGTCTGCGTAAACTAGCTGTGCATTATATTGGAAATGAGAAGGAGAGGAGTTTAAAAAGAGCAGTTTGGATGTTATTCTGCATGCTTTGGGTTTAGGTATTTGAATATGGTATGCTTCGTTCTCAGGAGACTCTGGATTATATTCCTGTACTCCCACTGTCTGTCTACATGTGTGTGTTAAGAGGGGAGTGACAGGCTTTTCCTCCCTTCTCAGTCTAAACAGTGACTCTTTGAAGAGCTTGTTAGAAGAGATCTTAGGCACGCATCATGGACACCTACACACAAGTGGCACACACCTGCCAGGAAGGGAAAGTGTGTGTTATGAAAACATGCCTTATGATCTGACTGGCCATCTCCCTCCCCCTCTGTTTGCAGAACCCCATGGGTGTTATTTGATATCACAACAGGGTGTGTTTTTGTCTATTACCCGGCAGAAAGCTGAAAGGAAACCCATCTCTCTCTCTGTAGTTTGTTGCGTCTGATTTGTCTTTGCCCAATTGCCTCAAATTTTTCTTTAAAAATTACTTAAGAACTTAAGAACCTGTTTTTTTTTTTTTTACTCATAAAAGGAAGGTCATGTGCCTCATCCCAGTTTTAAATTGGATGTTTTGATCTTAAAACTGCATCTGGCCAACTAGAATTAGAATCAGTGTGAAAACAAAAAAAACATTCGGCTGCATTCTAAGACTTGAATTTCTTAACCTGTGGTTTAAGTCCTGCCTGCCTGCATGTGTGATGTTTGGTAATCTCTACACTCAAGCTTAGTTCAAAGTACATACTTCGGCTGTTGAAAGCACCTCACTTCAGCCATTTTCCATTTATGGAGCCATCTGCTGGATTTCACGGCAAGCGATGGGCCACCTAGGACAATATGGAGAATATCGAGTCTCTTCAAAGCCCCTGTTTCTACAAGCATATAGACTTCATGCTGTGAAATGAGGTTTGACTGTTGAAAATGTGCAAGCCCTAATGCAGGGGTGGAGAGTGAGGGTTGAAAGGCTCATCCTGATAGGTGTATCTGAAGGAATAGGAAAAGATGGAGTAGGTGGAGAAAAGGAGGCGTGCAGGGATTTGGGAGTATGAGAAACAGACAGATGCAGAGGCAGCAGGAAATTTAAAAATGCACTCCATTAAAATACAAAACAGAGTAAAGGCCTGGTCACACTAGAAAGTGTGACAGTAGCATTAATCTGCATGTCTACACAGAATATTTGGTTCTTGGGCCTTGGTGATATAAGGAGTAACTGCAGGGCTAGTAGGTGACTTACTGTCGCTGTTGAGCTAACCGCTAACACATTAGCAAGCCGTAAGCTTTCTAGTGCATTAACGCCACAGTTCATTCAAAGACACAGTAGTTGCACCATCCTGTCTTACAAATGTTCACGTCTTCTGTGGAGCAGTTTATATTCAGAAAGACGACAGTTAAACAACAGTGGATGGTGAAACAGATAATAATCTATGATAGCTTCCTCTGTTTTGGTCTCTCTGGCTTTCTGTTCCTCTCAAAAGTCAGCACTGTCAAGGCGGCTTGCTGTTGGTCAACAGCAAACGGAAACATTTTTGGGTATTTACTTCACCCCCACAAGCAAATCCACCGATTGCAGAATTAACTGATTTCACCACAAAATGCTGCCATTTTAAACTGTGGTGTTACTAAGCCTTAAAACTGTCCCCTGTTAGAAATCAGAATCTAAAAAGGTACTTCATTATGCAAAAATGCATTTCAAAACCCTTAAACAAAATAAATAAAATCATATGTGCATGTGTGCAGACAGACAAAGACAAAGGGCTTTTTTGGGAGACAGGCCTCAGGTAGGGGAAATCCACTTAGACCACCAAATTTAAAACAGTGCTTTTGCTTTCTCATTCCATTCACACACATCCACATTCATAACTTAGAGGTCTTTTGGGGCTATTAGCTCTCCAGTTGTGGCTCTGAATCTGAAACAATGACTGCGGTGAGAGTAATATCTCAAGATTTCATTCAGAGGTGAAGTAAATAGCCTCAAGTGTGCTCTCTTTGTTGCAGAGTGGGCAAACAGGGTATGATTACAGTCTGTGTGGCGGCTTTGTTCAATATCAGTTTCGAATTGAATCGACTTGTCTGCCCTGCAGATGACTCGGATAGTGAGAATGAAGTCATAATTGCTGCCTGCCTGTGAGTGTATGAGTGGAGACGAGCGGCAAACTAGCTGTGTGTGGTCAACTAGATACAGACATTGTATCATATACTGTAGCTGTCCTTTGCTTTTTTCCCCCATTGTAATTGCTTAGTTTGTTATTTGTGAAATGTGTGTGTGAGCCTTAATAAGTGTAAATCTGTTCTGTGTGTTTATGAGTGTGTGTGTGTCTGGTCTTGAAAAATCCTCTGGGTAGTTCGGTAATGACTTTATCTAACAGGCCTTCCTATGAGAAGCGACTATTGGATTGTTTGTGAATTATTGTTGTGAGGGGAAACAACATGACTGCGGGGTATTAAAAAGAGATTTATAGGCGCGACGTCTCCCCTCGCCACAAACTGTTTGTTTTTCTCATCACTCCAGCTCAGGCCTCGCTGCACCATGAGCAGTTGATCATCACTTTGCTCCACCTCAGATCATTGCTCCCATTCCTGCACTAACACAACACACTCCAGTGAGACATGAAACCAACAGCACTCCAGACTCGTGGTAGTTTTGGGAAGATCACACAAAGCAATCAGGGTCAGATAAGTAGGTGCAATAAGCGCTAATGCAAATAAATGCTGAGCAAGGTTCAAACTGCATTATACTGTAAATGTGATGTAAATTATTCATCCTTCCAGTGCTCTGACTTCAAAGAATCTCTCCTCTTCAATCTAGAAGTGAAGAGATCCCTGTACAGTTCACTTAGCCACTGCTACATTACATTTGCAAGAAATTTATTTTGTTGAAACACACTCTCATCTGCTTCTGTCTAATGTATGTTGTTGCATGTCTCTCTCTCTTTCACACATACACACAGCTCTGTATTCTCTCTTGTCCTGTCTCTGTAATTGTACCAATTAGCGGTGCTTTGATTCCCTACAATGGGAGCTGTCCTAGCTTCAGCCCTAATATGTGCCACATCCTCTCTTTCTTTTTTTTTTCTTCCTCTCACTTCTCTTTGTACTCCAGCACACATCACACCAAACTCCACTGCAGAATCTGGCAGTTTAATGTTGCCTGCCTTATCAGCTAATATACAAGCCACCCAGAATGTAATTTCAGACCTTTTCTGAATCATTAGAACTCACTGTTGACCATACTATTATCACTCTTATCACATGAAAACCTTGGAAATCCAATTTAGGGAACTGGTTTCAGTTAAAGGATTACAGTGTCCCTTTTTTCCCCCCTGAACTCCTCTGGTGAAGCTAATGTCAGTGCTGTTTTTCCCAGCCGCTGAAAAGTTTACATTAAAGCTTCTTTATCCAACAGCTGTGATATGATTCACCAGCACTATACAGTTTCAGCCACAGACAGTTCAGCTGACCGGATGACAAGACCAGTCATTACTTGTCTCAGAGACTGCTAAGGGAGAAAAGAGAGGGGGAAAAAACACTGTGGAACAGGGAATTTGGTTTGAAAAGAGGGGAAGACAAGTAAGAAAGATGACAAGGAGAGTGACAGTACGGAAGAAAAACTGGCAGAGAGAGTTACAGCAGTGAGAATAAGTAAAAGCAGAGTAAGATCTAAAAGTAGTAGTAAAATATACTGGAGTTT
Source organism: Toxotes jaculatrix (assembly GCF_017976425.1). Lineage (NCBI taxonomy): Eukaryota > Metazoa > Chordata > Actinopteri > Toxotidae > Toxotes > Toxotes jaculatrix. The sequence goes on from NC_054407.1 coordinate 10,407,094, forward strand.
TATGAGGAGAAGGATGGAGCCAGCATATAAAGACTGCAAGAGAGAGGGTTTGAACAATAAGTACAGAAAGTAGAGAGCTAGCAGAGCCGCACAGTCTTGAGGGATGACATGAATGAGGCAGCGTGACACTGGAACTCAGCAGATCAACTTTCTGAACGGACTTAGGAAGGGAAATTGTCAAATTTTCAAAAAAGTTTCAAAATTACATTGCAACACAGCCACATCTCTGCACCATGACTTTATGTTTTAACTGCACCGTGTGAAAAATGACAAACACACATAAAAGCACTGGACTTCCAAGTGTCCTGAAAGAGACGTGGCATTTGCAGCACGCAGACACAAATACTAACACTGAGTTTTCGTTGGCAGGGATTAATTCATACTTCATAGTTAAAATCACAACTGCAGGCTCATTCAGGCGTCACATTCCAGCGGTTCTGTCAACGAGAAGTGACCCACTTTTTTTTTTTTTTCCCCCTGTAAGCCGACCTGACACTCTGACCTCCCTCTCTTCCCTACTGTTCACTCTGCATCACATGAGCTTACACACTCAAGGTCAGACCTAAACCAGCTGCTGCCACCGCATGCAGCCACTCTTTGACCAAAACTACAGAGCACTGATATTCATTCATGACCACCTAGTTTACGTCAAGGCTATTGCATAGTATGGAGGGTCAGTCCGCATGGTCATAGTCATTTTGTCTTTCCCTGTAGAGTACATGCAGTTGTACCTGTGCAGGTAAGTTCTGGTAACATACTGTCACAGTGAGCCATGTTACACCTGTCATCACTCCTAGTTGATACTGCAGAGATTATTTTGCTTTTGCATTTCTTTTTCTTATAGACGTGTCAGTATAAAGGTTTATATCTTCACTGTTGGAGAAACAAAAATCCCTTTAACTTATCTGAATTTAAAAGATCTGGAATTAGTCCTTTCTGGGTTTATTATTTGGGGGTAAATCTCAGGGGAAAAAATGCTTATTTGCCCCTTGTGATATTAAATTGTGCAGATATTTTCAGTTTTATCTACTGAGGCATTGAGACATTCATCTCTCATACTTCTGCTTCCACTGCAATACAGTGAGGGTGGAAAAAAAATAATCTGTGCTGCTCAAAGCAATGAAAAATGACATTAGGAAAACTCAACAGCAAGATGTCCTTCCAGAAACAACTCTGTTCCCACTTTCTGTTTCTTTAAGAAATTGTTCCAAATAAATAAATCTGTCCACAGGGAAGTCTGTGAATTATGCCATGTAACTGTGGGGAAATTGTTTCTGGGAAAACAGAACATAAAACCAAAACTGTCTGTATGTTTAGACGCAAGTTACAGTTAGCGATGAGTTGTTTGGATTTGGGTGAACTGATCCTTTAATAACAGTTTCTTTGTTCAAAATGAAGTTCAGTTTCACTCTGCAGGTATGTTCATCAGTATTTGAATTATAAATTTTACTGTTGGACACAGTGGCTCAGCTTTCTAGTGGCAGACAGGCAGTTAGCAAGCTAGAGTTTCAAACTGCTGGCTGTGAGTTATGTGGGTCAGTGGGTTAGTCCTTTAGCTTAACTTAGCCGCTAGCCTCAGGCATAATGGCTTGCGCTCTGCTTCTTTATGCTTCCCTGATTTGTCTCCTTCTTCTTTTCACTGTCACGTGCATGTTCGTCTGTCTTTGGGCTGTTTTTTTTTTCCTCGTGCTTGCCTCCTGCACACTCAGACAATGCCATCCGCGGCTCTTAGCCCACACATTGTACAGGAATACAAATAATTGGGAGAGCAGTTTATGTTTGCACCTGGACTACAAACTACACCAAACATTACAGACACTGCTTGTGCTAATTTTTATAGTGGCTAATTTACAGTGCCTACGCAGATACTTAATAGCTTCAGCAAAATGTCTGAGTGGAAGCTACATCAACACATATTCTCCTCAAATTTAATGTCCTTGTTGCATGGATGCCTCTGTCTTTGCAACTGTTCTCTGCAGCCTTGCTCTTGACACAGTATTACAAAAATGTCTGTGACTGGCTGTTGTGAAACTGCACTACAAGATTATGTGACACAGAAAAGGATCAGATGTATGTTTGAAAGTGCTACATGTTTCCTTCATCGTCCTCTGCTTTGAGATCTAAACACCCTCAGCTCCAGCAGGCAACAGTGGTGTCATGGTGGTGCGCTCATAATCAAATATTTAACAGCAGAGATGAATAGAGGAGAGGGGGGAAAAAAGAGGCAAAGAAAACATAAAAAATAAAACAAGACAGAGAAAGTAAAGAGCAGGAGAAGATAGGGGAAACTGGTGACATGCGAGAGAAAAGGGATGAACAGGGACACATGTATGAAACAGAAAGCCTGAAAAGTGGAGATAGTGCTTTTCGTATGCTGTCTAGTGTAAGAGCTTTCAGGAAAACAGAAAGATATCCACTGGAAAAAGAGGGTGTGAATGAAGGAACAAGAGGCTGAAATTGAGAGAACGTGAAGACAACGAGACAGAGGCAGCAGTGAGATGTGAGAATGATCACGGACCAAAGCGTGGCAGGCAGAATGAAGAGTGACAGAGGCAGGATGGTGAAAGACAAAGAAAGAAAAGAGAGACATTAGAGATGAAGAAGACAAGAGGTGGAAAGAGTGAGGGAGGGGCAAAGTGAAAATCATGTCAAGTGACTGGTGTCAGTTCTGTGGAGATCACCTGAAATGAGAGGTGAAGGAGGACTGAAGGAGAAGGGCTGCTCAGAGAGGAGTGAGGCAGTGGAGAAACTGGGTGCTAAAGAAAGGCTGCAGGGCAAAACCTAGACTGATTAGTGAGACTAAGAGTGCTGGAATATGAATTACTATTTTAGATACACATTCACACACTTACAGAGTGTAATTCCTTTAATGCTGAGTTCTGCTGCGAACATATCATGAACATTTCATTCAAAGAAAGAAGCATAATTTTTGATTCATTGATGCCAGTGGTTCTGTGAGGCTGCCACTTAGCCTTGCTGCAAATTTGCTGCAGTAGCCACCTGAAGTATTGCAATTATTAAAAAATCCTCTGCGGCCTAAAGAAGACTTTCTCCATAGACCACCAATTCTTCAGAGAAAGACTGAAGTCACCTACTGGTATGAGGAAGTATCCTTAAAATAGAAATAGCTGATGACCTTGCCGGGACAACCAGATCTTATTCTGTCAGACCTGTGGTTAAGTGGTGGAGTCAAACATTTCACTTCAGCTGACATCCTGGAAGCCCTGGGTCAGTATTACTGGTGCAGCACTGACCTTGTTCAGCTCCTGAACCTCAGACCTCAGACAGATTGCGACATTTAAGAGACATGGTTCTGGATAGTCTTTGGTTTAACCTGGTCTTGGAGTAACTAAACCCATTTTCTGAAGGAAGATTAGGGTTACTCTGTGACTCCAGAAATTTGCTGCTAGTCATTTGGTGGCTACACACTACTGCCCTTTTTTCTGTTTTCACTCTTTTTTTCTCTTCTTCTTTTGTTTTATCTGTTTTCTGCTCTTTCATTCCACCGCATTAATGGACTCTTATTGATCCATTCCAGCTTTTACAAGCACCCTGAGGCCAGAGCTTTGTGCACCTGCTCTTACTAATGGGCACTAATACAGGTGTTTGACATTAATCTTCTTTAATTTACTGCAGGACATAATGTCAATAACAAATGAATAAAAAGACTTAAAATTAAAAACCACTTTTTAAACCAGGATTTTTATTTAATTTTTTCTAGATTAACTCTTGATTTAATTTACATCCTGCCCTGGAAACCAGTGGCGTTGAAACAGTAGTGATTCACAGATATAACTGTCTCTATAGCAACCTGTCTGCCAACACCTTCACCTGAGTGCCTCGTACATATGAAAAGCTGGGTGCTGGAGGCTTTTAAACAACACAAAGACAATACATTAAGAAATTTGTTATTTGTTCCCCCTTCCCTCACTAATGAACTAGGCAACCTCTTTTCCAACGGAAAGAGAGTCCAGCAATTAGCTATGAAATAAGAGCAGCCTCAAGTTTGATGAGCTGGCACACAAGGTTCTTGTACTGACCCCCAACCCAAACATTGATGCTCTTAATAATGTATGCAGACTAACCAGTGTTTAGTGCTACTGCAAACAGTAGCACCTCATAGAAGATTCTGATCTTCCTTATGTATTAAAAAAGCACAATAACGTAGGTTTGCCGAACAATTAGTGTGATCTTTTACAGCAGCTGCTTTTAAGTTGGGTCTCTCTCAGGCAATATTCAGCATGAGATATGGTGTTTTAGCCATTTTACTTTAGTCAACATTCATATATTCCTTTGCAGCAACTGAGCTCATTAGATAGGCTTTTGTGTATAGCATATGCATTTGTTTCTCATGCCAAACTCGCTATAACTGTCCAAGGAGTCCATGTGCAACACCAAATCTACTGTTTGCTTTCTGCCGGGCTGCAGCCAGATAGTGCCAGGCCTGCTGGCTTAGTTACCAACTGTCAAGTGAATATTTTTACCTCAAATTTATTATTATTGAACACAAAAAAGAAAAAAAAAGATAGAAAGAAAAACACTTAAAGGGTAAAATCAAAAGTATTTCTACATTGCACCATTAAAAAAAAACTGACATTATCCTTTATTGGGTAATTTCCATTTAGCCTCTCAATTTTGACATTTTATTATTCACATTAGCATAATTGTATAAAAACTGTGCTACAGAGAACCAGAGAAGGGAGGGACGGATGGAGATGGTGGATAGCGCGTGATAAACAGACAGAGGTTTAGAGGAAATGACTGATCGGAAGAACAAAATGTAGCTCAGGTGAAGAGGATGAGTGGATAAAAATGGTCTAAAAGGCCACTGTGGGAGAAGACAACAGAGAAAAATCCTCAGTTCTGGTGCTTTCCTGGGGGTATTTACATACCTGAGGGATATGACAGTTTAACATTTCCCTGTTGTACTGCCTGTAGAGTATGTGTATTAAAAGCCTTGCTATTAGTTCTGTTAGTTTTGTGTAAAGCAGTAATGGCCCTGTGCGTTGGGACACACTGAGAGAAGATGAGGGACATACTGAATTACTGCACATAGAAAACCAGAGTGATTTCACACCTGATTATCGCTCCATTTACACTGAAAACAGCAATAAACCCTTTTGATGGATCCGTTTTGCTTCGCAGTCACTTGTGCACCACAGCACCAGCCACCAGAGATTCAGAGAAATTTTTTGTGAGCAAGGAAGCTGAAATCAGGTTTGAAAGCTCAACAGTCGCTTTTTACAAACCCATAAATCCCACGTTTAACGCCACCACAGACTAGACTGTGATTGTGCCTCCACACTTTTCCCAGAGACAAGTGCCTTCTTTGGATGAGGGTTTTTATAAAGACAGAGGAGGAAAGAGACTATTACTTTTACATGCACTGAATAAAACATGGTGCCATGTAACATTTTTCACTGCAGAGTAAATGCATTTGAAAAGGAAAACGTTTTCAATACTGAAGTGTGTGGTGACCAGTGATTCAGAACGTCTTTGTTTTCATTTATTAAATCCGCCACCAACTCACACAGGTCTAGTATTATGACCGGGCCGATCCAATCACTCTCTGTAATGAATGAGAGTGGTAATGAATGAAAGCAAGATAATCCTCCCCAATCTTCGTCTCCTTCGCTCTTTGTTCAGGAAGCTGTAAGATCAGCCTCTAATCAACACTTCAATTTGGCCTCCTGACATTACAAATTTACCGACAGGCCGGATTCCTTTGTGTCCTCTCACGGACTCTCTCTTCTATTTAAAGGTCTCTCGGCTCTCTCACTTTCTCTCTGTGGGATTCTTCTTCCCGGTGAATGAAACCCGCCCAATTTATTCAGCTGTTACTTCATTCACTTCACTTATTTTTGTGGCTCTAGTGTGTGTTTTCATTTTTGCCAGTGAACACTGTGTTATTGTACTACAAGCCAGGAATTCAGTAACAGGTACCTGCAGGCACAGAGAGCTTGTAGTGGGTCGCTGTCTTTCTGTTTCATTTACCCGTTTTCTGACTGCTGTTTCTCTTGCGACACATGAAGGGGAACTTCTTTAGTCTGTCTATGAACTCAATCTGAATTGCATCCATGTGTTCCCGTTGGAGACACGTTGCACCGTTTCCATGACAACGCTTCTTTTAACGTTTCCTGTTTGCACATCTTGTGAGGATGATGTCACGACTTCGGTCAGGTGAGGGGGTTTGCATTGACGCTCAGGAATCCTGTCCCTCGCAACAGAGAGCAGAGACATGATGTAATGGATTTTGTTTATGTCCTCGAAAAACCCTTTCTTCAACATTGCTAATCATGGAAAGTCGACATATCGGGCTCAGTCTTTTCCAGCAACTCCCTGTTTCCCACCTTCACACATGGGGAATTCTCGACTGTGTGCCATGAGGCAGCTTTACTGGAGCTGTTTAGGGTGGAGTGCGTGGTTCAAAGTCGTGTCATCACGCTCATCTTTCTCTGGCATTACTCACTCACTTTTTCATATTTTCCCTGTCATTCAGTGCGTTTACATGAGCACAAGAAACCAGGTTTCACATGTAATCATATACATTTATATGCGCTGTAGTGACCTGGTTATTGTAAATCTATTACGTTCTTATTTCAAATGTTAGAGTGATACAAGACCTTTTAAAGTTTTTGCCATGTAAACATGTTTTTTCTTTTCATGTGCACATGAAAAAAAAAAGCTGATTAGAAACCCAGTTATGCAGCTACATGGCCACTGAAACTGAGGCTGGGAAAGTCCATTTTCTCAGTTCTCTTCCTCCGTCACATAAACGCAGTTTCTCATGTGCATAGCATTTACGAAATCAGGTCATAGCAGAAAACTGACTGTCACCTGGTTCCTTAAGTGCATGTAAGCACACACTGTCTCACAATGCACACAACGGTTCTCAGAACGATGTTTTTCATTCTCAGGAAGTAAGTAAAATATTGGAGTGCAGGTCAGGTTTTTATTTCAGCCCCCACATCAGGTTGAGTTGACCTGTGATGAATCACAGACACATGCTGATCATTGCCATGTTGTAAACATACTTGAACCAGGCATTGTGCATTGTTCGCTTCAATATTTTGCTCGTAATATTAAAGTAAATCAAGAAATGTGTTTAAAAGCAAACCATCTGTGGCTCAGTGTGCAGCCGGGCAACATTTTCCACCTTTTTGTTTTTACTTGAAAGCTCAGTGAACAGGCATTGTGCACACAAGACTACTCTTTACTAATGTCTACAGTTACTGTCCAGTTCAGTGTGAATATTCCAACAACTGTTTTGCACATTGTGCACAACTTTGTAGATCAGCAACCCAGAGCGGCTGTGCAGGGCTGGACCTGGCCTCTGTCACATTTCTCTTTAGGAGCAGAAACAGCCCGTTTTGTCCTTTCTGACTTCTTTCAAAACAAAGTGAGGCAAGAAAACCAACAAAGACATTATTTCCAGGCCAAGACATGATGCAAGGTTTTTTCATGATTTTCACAATATGTGAAGTGTGAGTAATTGTGTTTTCAAATTAAAACTTTCTAACGTTGTGACAAGAGCTGTGATAAGTTCTGTTATTACTCATTTAACATGGAACTTTAAGTTAAATAACATCATCCAGCTTACTCCTCCTATGAATCACTTGAATGAAGCTTAGGTAACAACAAAGTGAAAATGAAAAGGTCACAGTGAGGTTGATTTGGCTCATTTTTACAATTTAGTACCTGGTGGTTAATATTCATACAAGAACTATTCAAAGTGATAGCTACTTACTTATCAAAGATGCCATAACCTGTGGTAATAGATCTGTGATATGAATTTCTAAAAATGTTAAATAACAGAGGGCATTTTTTTTTCTCCTTGAGTGACATGTCTTGGTCGTCTCACACCTGTAGCACTTATCTATGATTTGTCTGTGCTTATGTGACATGACAGAGTGATGTGACTGTGGGATCATTTAGGGATTTGTAAATGTCATATCATGGCTGCCTAAATGATGGGTTTTAAAACGTAGTCTGAAATCAAATGACTGACCACGTTTGCCATCTTGTTAAATATCCCTGAAATCAAAAGTCTGCACACTGTTAAATCTGCTTCCACGCTTTATAATGTAGATGTCCTGTCTGGCATAAAACTGACGCATCACAGAAATCCACTCAAAGTGGAAATACACCTTTTATTTGCTTGGGGACTTTTTCCTTTTCTATCTCGCAGTGAAACACCAGAGAGAGCCGCCTCAGTGGCTGTGTGAAAATGTCATACTTAATAACCTCATAATGCATCGTGTGCTTTACCTAGGAGGGCTGTGGAAATCCTGCTGGGTATCGAGCAGACAAATTGGCAGATTGTCTCTTACAGAAGAGCGACTCTGATTTCTGTTCCCACATGATGCTGACACAGAAAACTGCCACTTTAAGGACAAAGGCACATTTGGGAAAGTGTTAATCTACCTTGCCTGAATCTCATCTCCCGTCTTTGACAGTAAAGACTGTTCTCTTAAATATAATCATGAGCAGTCATGGATTTCTTTCTTTCGTCAAAGTTGTCCTTTCGCTCCCTCTGCTGCCGTCCATGTCCCTGCCTCCCACTGTGCCTCCACTGTTTTATCTGTCTCTCTTCCTCAAGTTATCCATCACTTTATCTCTGTCTCGCTGCTTAATTCACGTTGACCCTTCGTCCCCTTACTCTCCACTGGGCTCTCTGCCCGGGCAACTACTGTAGCTCGCTCTGTTGGCCGATACTGCAGCAGTCCAGTCCTGTCCAGTCCCACACTGCTGCCCTGTCATACACTCTGACTGCTGAACAAAAGACATATTGAGTTGAGACTGTTGTCAGAGATTTCCAATCCTGGTTTAATCTACATTACCACGTAGTTCTTGTTTTGTTTTGTTTTTTTTTGTTTTTTTTTGTTTTTTTTTTAGATGTTAGGGCAGTAATATAGACTAATATACCATAAGTGATTGCTATGATCGCTCTACAGTTCTGATCTCAGTCTCTACCCTGTGTACTTCTGTGTTCACTTTTTACACCTTTCAAGAAGAAATGATTGTGTCGAAAACCTTATCTGTGCTTTAAATTGGTGTGTGTGTGTGATAAATGACTTTAATGCAGTCAGGGTATCCATTATGGAGTGCACCAGAGTAGAAAACGAGAAGAGGAAGTCACCTTGCAGTGAATCATTACAGATTACATAGTATGTCGAGCTGCATTGCAGGTCGTTTCACCTCGGTGGTCTAAAGTCGAATAGTGTGTGACTTGTTTATGAGCTTAAATGTGTTTTACAGTTACACTTGCTAGACTCACTTAAAGAAATGACAACAAATTAATAAAAAAAAACAAGGCAATGGTCCTCTGTGATAGGAAGAGACAATCCTGTGTACTTCACGCACGCAAGAGTTACCATAATAGTTTCCCTCAAAAACATTTGAATTGTTTTATTTGCATATCAAATCATCCTCCCAGAACAATTAACAAAAAGCAATTAAACATGTCAAATAACCAAGATAAAGAATAAAGTGGAATTACGACAGATATGGAGTTGAGTGTTTTTAGAGCAGCAGGAAGAATGCAACCAATCTGTTCTGCACACACACCGAAGAAACTGAAATCTATGTCACCGTCCAACACAAACAGTTTTCCTCCTTTCCTCTGCTGATGTCGTGTGATTGTTTTAGCTGTTGATGTTTCAGTAAACTAGCTCAGAAAAAAAAAAGAAAGTGCAGTCTTTTAAAGTTTAAGATGGAGGGCGTCTGATGTGGTATACTAGGTCACTGGGTCACATTGTCTTACAAAACTGTGTTTCTCAATAACTGTGGTGAGTGTCTTACGATTACGCTGCATGTGCAGAAACAGGCCTGCAACATATTGTTTTGTACATGATATTGTACAGAAATATGAGAACTTGTGGGTAAATGTATGTTGCCAGGTTACCTAAAGTGAGAAAAGTCAGAAAGCCGCAGCTTTACTGGCTCCAACGGCTCCTTTATCTTGTGCTTTCACAGGGAAAGACAGGATAATGTTCGCCCTGCTGCTGCTGCTTTCTGAGCAGAGAGCGTCTCTTGCACTCAGAAAACGCTCGGCGCTGAAAGTTAAAAATATTTCAGCTTTTATCTAAAGAATACTGCAAATCAAATGGGTTGTCAGTTGTCTCATAGCAACAGCAGTAGCCATGACAAGTGCTTCCCCCAAGCAGCTGTTTCATTGCCAGATAAAGTGCCTCTGGACCCAAGATGACGTTTCTGTTACTATTAGCTGACTTTGTGAAGGGAAAAGCCATTACAATGCAAGACAGGCATTCCCTGTGTTTAATAGGGATATTTTTACTCTCTCACAGTACGCAAGTTCCCCTTATTTTACAAAGGAGTGGACTCCTGACCAACAGTGATCTCTGATATTACATGAGAGAAATTGCTCATAAACATGTCATTCAGCTGGCCCTCGTATCACCCTCGATGACATATACCCATATTGTGTAATACACAGAACAGTGTGTGCGATATAAGCTCAGACAGGTGTTTCATGGTTGTTATAAAATTGATCATTGAGACACTACAGTATTACGTGACCATGTTCTAAGATTTTATCCTGCGGAATGAGGCCCAATAAAAATGATAATATGATATCAAAGTGCTGCTGATTCATAGTTATGCCAGAGGCGTCAATACAAAGACCTTGGGGAAGAGGGAGGTATCTTTACTGCGCTGCTGTACTGGCTCCAGTTAAATAGAAATATTCTGCTAGAAACTTGGTCTGTAGAGTCAAATCTGTAGACAAAAGGCCAAGGTCACTTCATAAGTGGTCATAAAAGTCCTAAAAGCTATCTGACTTTTTGGAATTGCAGAAATGTTAAAGCCCTTGAAAACTTGATTTCAGATCTTAAATACTTCTTTAAAACTTTAATTATTCATGATTAAACAGCAAAATGAGGTATGATCTATGAAGGTTTAAAAAGAGTACTCCACAGATTTAACAATGCACTTCTAAACAATTGTCAGACAACCTCTAATAATTTTTTTTTTCATAATGATTTAATCATGTGCCTTCCAGAGACTTAACTTCACTGATAGCTTACACTGTTTAACCAGAGAGAAGCTGATGGCTCAAAGAATCTAGCGTAGTCTCTGGCTGCAATAATTTAAGCCCTGTAAACACACTGTATCTCTCATGTGTGGAGATGCACAAAAGTCTGCTTGAAACAAATTAGTGTCACAGCAGTTTTCCATATTTAACTACAAGAAGCTGTTGAGAGAAAAAAAAAGTAATGTCTGCACTATTTCTTCATTCTGATGCCTCGCTGTACCTCACAAATAAATCCTGTGTGGAAAGCTTTTAATTGCTCCCAAATAAAGATACCACTGACCCACAAGCTTAGAGCATTTGGACATTTTGGTAGCTTTTTTTATAATTACGGTTTAGTTAGAAAGAATTGAATGTGTTCCAGTGTGAGGGATTGAGAGATTTTTAATTTTTTTTTTTTTTTTTTTTTTTTTTTAAATCTGATTATGTGCATTTGAAATGGGCTTTTCTGGTCCTGCCTGACATCCCAGGCTGGGACTGACCTCGTTGGTTACAACACGACTGACCTTGCCTGGCATCATGACTGTGAGCCAGAAATGAGGATTAACTGTCTGTGTCAGCCGAGGAGAATTCGTTCAGATGTAATGAAGTGGGTGGTAGACCACACGTCCCTCAGCTCTGCTGTAAAAACCTGCATGCAGTGTCAGTCGATTGCCTCATTTTCACAAATTGAACGCACAAAAAATATAAAAGAATAATAATGACAAACTCAATGTTCAGCAGCCATTCTTCTTTATCACATTTTCTTCTCTGACTTATTCTCGGCTTACTGATTCTTTCACTGCCTTTCCCCCAAAAAAGAGAATGATTTTAATTATTTGAGTTTGAGAGAATGTTACATATTCTCACGTCTCATAAGCATCAGTGTTTGGGAACATACTGTACATAATTAGGGCAAGAGCTGAGGTCTGGGATCACACAATGTTTCACATTCCTGATGATTTTAGTAGCAAAGCCAATCCAGTTTCTCCTGCATGTGAACTGAACATGCAACCAACAATAGATTAACCACAGAGCAGAGTGGTAGCAATTCAAACCACGAGGCATTTTGCAAAAAAGGCTTTCATTTATTATGCAGTGCATATATATATATATCATTAGATGGTGCTTAATAGGAGTTTTAAATACTGACACATGATATTACATGAAAAAAACAAAAATACCTTTACATATGTGTACAGTCTTTGTGCAGTCAAAAAATAGTTTTGACATTTTGGGGATATACTTTTTACTTTTCTTGCCATCACCATGTGGTTGCCACCAAGTTTTTTTCCCCCATAATAAAGTGTCATGCTAGCTGTTTCCCTCTATTCTCAGTCTTTATGCTAAGCTAAGTTAAGCTAACCGGCTGCTGGCTGTAGCTTTGTATTTACAGTACAGACATGATGTCCCAAAATGTAAAACTATCCCTTTAACATTCGACCTTTCCATGGTAGTAGTGCAGTGATCTCTGAGGAGCAGGAAACAGCTGTAAGATTCACAACAATATTTAAAGTCTGGCCTCTGAAGCTCTCTGTGAGCGTCCACAGTAGGTTTGTCACTCTTAGGTAATCACATGACAAGAGTTTTCAGTATCACAGCGTGAATGATGGTGACTGCAGATGTTGCTGAGCCTCTGGTTCAGAGTCAAGTTGGACTAAAACGAGTGACTGAGATCGTTACTTTAGGCAAGTCTTCTGATCGGACTAAAGGCTAACCTTTGACCCCCGTTAGACTGACATGGAGCCATCATTCCAGTTTTCACTTTAGTGCTCTTCTCCTTCTCACCCTCCATTATCACTCTCCTCTCTTCCTGCTTCTCTCCTCCACTGTCACAGCCTGCATCCCCCCAGTCCTCCTCACTGCTCTGTCTCTTAAGCTCCACCTTCACTCTTTCCTCTTTAGCTTCCTCTCTATTTATCTTCCTCTCCACACATTCCTCCTTGTTCTCTTGCTCTTTCCTCAGGCTACCTTCCCACTCTTCTTCTTCTTCTGTCTCTAACCCCTGCTCCTCCTCTGGTTCCATGTTTATCTCCGTCTCCTCTGTCTTTTGTTTTCTCCTCACACTTCCCACATTGGTCTCTGCCTCCAGCTGAGCTCTCAGCTGCTGCTCTCTGCGGCTCCATTCCTCCTCCAGCCTTTGGTACATGTGAAGGGAGAAGTGCCATGCCCCGTTCTCCTGCAACATATCTTCCACTTTACTCAGCAGCTCTCTCACCTGCTCCTGCTCTCCTTCCTTCCTCCCATCTGCCTCACTTCTTCCATTCTTCCTTCTTGCCCCCTTGTTGTCTTTCCTCTGCCAAGTCTCTTCCTGTTTCCTCATGCCCCCATTCACCTGCTGCTTTAGTCTTTCATTCTGTGCATTGATGGCTGTCTTGTTATCCAACACGTGGTATCGGTAGCGACACTTTTCCATTAGCCAGTGCAAGGGAGGGCCTCCTGATTGGATGTGCTCCTGCACGCTTTGCCCACGTCCCCTTAGCCAGTCTCCGAAGGTGAACAACACCATTGTGTGTCTCCAGACTGAGGAGGTCAAGATCTCCATCCTCCTCTCCAGTGCTCTTCTCTCAGGCTCAGTGAAGTCCAGCAGAGGGATCACTAACAGAAGAACATGAGGTCCTGCAGGCCCACACAGATCCAGCGTTCTCAGTAGTTCTATTTTCTCTTCTCGGGGCACAAACTCCTCAAATGAACCCCAACCTTGTGCGTCCACCACGGTCACGTGCTGTCCAGCAGTGATGGAGCTGGCAGCTGTGCTGGGTCCACCACCTCTGATGTCAAAAACCTGCCCCAGGCCCAGTAAGGTGTTACCAGTAGAGCTCTTGCCTGTCCGCCTGGGACCGACCAGCAAAATCTTAAGTTCTTTGGAGGCTGGTGGAAGGAGAAGAGTGTTGTCTAGTGTTCTTGTTATATATTGATCAATTACTGAAGTCATGAAAGGTAGAAAAGATAATATGACTGGGCTGAGTGGAAGAACTGATTCTAAACCACTCACTAACATTCACATGTTCCACTGCAAATGAGTCATGTCCTTCTCATTACCTTAGATTTACTGTCATTTCTAGGCTTATTGCCTGTTTTTCTTCCCTCGTCCCTCTAGTTTGCACAGGAAGTGATTGAGCAGAGGTTTTCATAAACCTTACATCTGTGAGAAAATATTTCTAACATCCCTCTGCTGTTGTACAGTGTTTGACTGCAGAACTGGTCTAAGATCTAGAGCTGACTACTGGGCATCAGACTCCTGCCCACTAGATAGCTTGGTTCAAAATGCAGAGTATGTGCACTTGAAAATGTGCTTTGCAAAAAGTCACGGTACTTATACCTCAGAGCCATGCCTAAAATTGTTTTTGACTTAAGCCTTTGTGAAATTTATCAACAGAAGAGTATCTCAGGGTTAAGAATTCACTCACCAACATGTTTAGCTGGGCTCCAGCTTCCCATTGTGTTAATCTTTCCTGTGGATTATTCTTAGAGGCTGCAGATGTAATATCCCTCCACAATAATGGTAGCACTACATCAGGGATCCCTGAACCCTAGGTCTTGTTTGAGTATTGTCTCTCTGGCTGCACTTTCCTCTTCGCTCACTTACTACGTGATGCCTTAGCTGATACACGTTCTTCTTATCAACACTTTAACTTAAGCACCTCCCCGCAGTTTTTTTTTTGCCTACTCAGCATTCTCGAAGAACATAAAACTATCAAACTTTTTTATGATTCCTGTCAAATAGTTTTCTCTCTTTCCGGAAGGCTGCGGTTGAATACTGAGGCCTTATTGTTTTATAGAGTTATTTAAGCATCTATCATTGTTTAACTAAAGCCGCTCGCTGTTTAGTGGCTTTTGATAAGGAACATGGAGTTTATTTACTACAGAAGGACTAAAGTCTTAGTTTAGGGAGGCTGTACAGACTTTGTGGCCTCACAGCAGAATGAAGCTTGTAGAGTTGCGTCAATGAGATTAGTGAAATATTTCTAGTATGTACTGATACTACAAATATGCTGACATTCAGTGCTTGGTTACTAAGAAGAGTCTCAGGATGCAGGGGCAGTAAGTTAATTACTGGATGTTACACTCTTGAGTGATCAACACTAATAAGTACATGGGGTAATTAATTACTAGATGCTGTCTCTCATGTGCTCTTATGTGTGTGACATGCTCATATATTTATGTATGTACTGTGTGTTTGAGTACTGTTTGTGCACTGTGTAAAGAAACTGTTGCTAGTGTGATTTACGCTACTACTGGGTACATCTATAGTCATACTCTATATTGAAGGCTGGGTACATTACAGTACAATACAATATTTTCACACATGGGTACGTACATATAGATATTTGCACATATATGTAAATATGCATTCCAAATAACTGGACGTGTATACCAGAGATATCATAAAACACAACTCTAAAATCTGACAAATGATTTCTCAAAATGCAATAACTTTGGGGTTAGCCAGTCACAACAAAAATCAATAAATTAGTGTCTTTTTTTTTTAATCACCATAGTAAACAAACGAAGTGATGGAGTATAAACACACCCGTCATCTGACTATATTTACTGGACGTGACGAATTCCTTCTCGCCCGGTCTCCTGCAGCTGCCTCGTGCTACTTGTTTACTTCCACCGTCATTGTTTTATAGCCGTCATAACAACATAATAGTTTGGCTTTTTTCAAAGCAGCAGGCCTTTCGCATTTTACACGTATAAAGTCTCTTCCACATGATCGGTTTCTGTGAATCTGCTTGTATCCCTGCTCCCCCCTCTCTCTCAGTATCAGGGCTCACATGTTTGGTCAGTCTGTAACCTTAATCTGAGTCCGTGCACCTCACAGATTAACGCTTACAGCGATTCTGGATGTGTGTGTTTGTGCATGTGCTGCTTTTTTTTTGTGCCTGCATTTTGGCCTTTCTGTGCAGTCGTTTGCACGTTAGCTGGTGAAAAAGTATGTGTGTTGCACCAATGGAGGCTGCATGAAGCTGTAAAGTGTATCTCTGTTCTTTGAACAGTACTGCATGTTGTATACACTCAGGATTAATGTCTGCATTATTAATACTGGTACAATATTAGATGTACCAGTAATTGTCTAACATATGCAATATCAAAGCAATGTAAATGCAAAGCCTGTCTCTATATGGTATTTTGAACTTAATAGAAGTGCAGTACTAAATTGCTGCAGTACCACTTTAAATAAAAGTCCACGCTCTGATGTTCACATTTAAGTGTCTACGACATTTATTTGTGATGAAATGCTAATTTACCTCTTTGTATGCACCTGCCTCATCAACTTAATTCACTTCGTGATTTCCAGCATTACTCAGAATGACTTTGGGCAATTTTCACGCAGCAGGTATGAACTTGTTGTAGTCAGTTGCAGTACTTGTGCTTCAGGTAGAAGTGGAGGTGAGCATTAGTTGTTATGACTCAAACTGTACATAATGTGTTCTCCTCTAAAGCGACGGTCTTTTAACTCTTCCTGTAAACCAGCTGATTTCTAATTTAAAACTGGGGAGGTGGAGTGTTACACTCCAGTGTAAGGTTACACCTTTCTGTCTCTTTCCCTCCAGCCTCTTTCTCTCTCTGCCTCTCGCTGTGTGTATTTGTCCTCTGATCGTCTTTTTCTGCTGCTTCAGTGTGTGTGAGTGAGCAAACATGCAACCAGATAAACACACGCTCTGAACTGACAGGTAAAGCCAGTGAAGGATCAGCCGTTTCTATCTCAGCCTGTCTGAGGCTGGCGGCAAGAGCCCACCTGCTGCGTGTGCACACGTGTGTGAGCTCATGCTTGTGTACGTGTTAATGCACGTGTGGTTTTCCCACCTTCATTTGCACACAATCCAACTGAAGCTAGGACAGCAGGAGCAGAGTTTCCCCACATCTTTCCTCCTCTCCACCTTTAACTTTTCTCTCCCTCCTTTGTGTGTTTCTCCCTGTTCTGTTTTGATCTTTACTCTCTGATCCCTTCGGTGTCGTCCTTGTGTCAGTTTCACCCGCTTTGTCTTTCCCTCCCTGTCTTTGTACTTGTACACACACACACACACACACACACACACACACACACACACACACACACACACACACACACACATAGTAAGCTTTCCTAATCATCCATATAATTTGGTGACCTTGTCTGATGAGGCTGCCTTTCACATCTGGACATGTTGGTCTAATATACAGTATGTTGGTCTCCATAATAAACTGTTCATGTCCACATTCTTGAACAGTTTTGTTGCTCCTGAAAGGTTAATTTTCAATAATGTGCACTAACATACACAAAAGAGATTTTAACTTCTGATCTAAAAAGAGAACGTTTGCATGAACAGTAACCACATTTCCAGTTACCTCTTAAATGAGTAACAAACAAATTATTATTCCCCATTACCTTACTTTAATTACAGTTATTAACTGGGAACTATCATTTAAGTGGGTAGCGTACATATGTAAATGACACAGTGTTGTACTGCTGTTAACCTTGAGTGTTAACAGACATTAAACCTGCAGGAATAATGAATTCTCTGTGGGTTTGTCATAAGTACATTTTCCACTATATATATATATAATATTCTTTTCACCTCATCTTATGAAGGTTTGCCATTTAACCATTTACGCTCCTCTGTCAGACTGTTTGTTCTCTTCACTCCTGTCAGTATGTTTATTTTCTTTTTTGTTTTTATACACACTAACAAAATGCCACGGTGGATCAACATCAGCACTTTCTGTGCAGATGAAGGATGGTTTATCATGTTTGCAAAACTGCGTGTAAGCAGAAATATTAATTGAACGTTGTGCTTAGTAAATTATGCCAACAGATTTCCTCTAATATTGACATGTTTATGAGTGAAGTCCGCCTCCCTGCAGTTTGTAACAGTCAAGGATATCTGAGGGTCAGACAGGCCGGCTGTGCTCTCTCCTCTTTTCTATTTATCACCCTCTCTCCTCTTTGTGTCCATCCTCCCCTCTCATCTCACGACCTCTTCCCATCCTTCTCTACTTCATCTCTTCTGCTCTTTTTTCTCCTCTTCCTCACCTCAATCTCCCTCCTCCTCCTCCTCCTCCTCCTCCTCCCCCACTCCTCTTTATTTTTCTACCTCTCCTTCACATCTTTCCTCCCCCTGTTTCGCTTTTCACTCTGCTTCTCATCCCAGAGGAGACAGTGCACAGTGGATTTACAGTAATGCAGGATGGTAAAGAGAGAACAGGGCTTTAAAAAGAAACAGTGCTATGGCTTGTATTACCACCAACTCCTCTCTTCTAGCCAGCTCTGCCCACAGTGCCCATCTTTCTGTGTGACACTAATGTGGCCGGTAAGATGTGACTCATAGCACCAGATCTGCACAAACACTTTAAGCAACAAAGTTAGCTTTAGCCAAATATCTCAGGATGGAGTTTGCTCAGGGAGAACATCAGAAAAAAGAATTTTCACACCCTCCCCCCCTAAATCTGCGTGGGACGGACTTAGTACAACTATGTTTGTAGCTATTAGTCCTCCCACAGTGTGGCTGCATCCTTTTTTTAGTACAAAAGGGTTTTCTAACAAATCCTCTATGGATTGTAGCGACATTACTGCGATACCATACTGCACAACAGCTGCTTCAATGCGTCTTAAAGTGTGATTGTGCTAAAAACTGGCAGTGTTACACAATGTGCTGGGGAAGAAGACACAGGACACCACCGGAGGTACATTAGTTATGGATAACGCCGACTTCCCTTCCCTGTGAAGGACGTTGGTGTTTGGCAGAGTTCAGCGTCTTGTGTGTTTGAAAAAGGAGGACGCTGTGCTCAGAGAGTAAAGATACACCTCCTGCTAATCCTTCCTTTGTTGTGTTGTTTTTGGTTTGAGTGAGATTTGAAAATGTTCTATTCCTCTCTCTCTGTTGTGGCACAAAGAGAAACTTAAACTCACTTTCTCAATGCGGCTGTTTATCTTCAGAATTAAACTTACTGTCATTTGGAACGTTATTGAGCAGTTTTCACCACACTCCTGCCCTCTGTCAGTACATCGGATATCCAGGCTTCATGTTTAATACACTGCTCTGTGATGTTCTACGTGCAAAAATAGAGTCAAACTCTAAGGTGAACATACAGTAAAGGCCACTGACTGAGCTAGAGATAAGTCACTGGTCAGCATGCAGTGTAATACAGTGCTAAAGGTCAAGTCCTCTACCAGCTATTCATAAATCCATCTGTACGTCTGAACATAAAGTCCCTACCAAGTCCTTAATGACTACTAGCTTATTTCATACTAGTGATTTGTGGGTAAATCACGTTGTTGAACTCGCTACTCCTTTAGCCTAATGTTATTTAACATAATGTTTTGTAATTTAAAGTATGTTATTCTACATTTAATCTTCACTCTGAACAGGTCATATATTAGCAAGCTAACGTAGCTAATGTAACGCTGTATCAGAGCCTTTGATGCCAGCTTTTGCTCCTTGCTGTTTTTTAAACTGTTGGTGCCACAGACACATTTGATTGGTACCAGAAAGTTCAGTGGACTCAGCCCTTGACTGAGCTCAAAGCCTCTGTATATGCATAGCAAGGAAGTGGGAGTGAATTTTCTGTGTTTACTTCACACCATTTTTTTTTCTTCTTTTTTTCTGATCTGCCTTGATTTGTTTGTCGGTTTGATTTCCTGTATTCGTGACCTCGCATAGGTCTATGTGTTTTGTGTCTGTTTTTCTACCTGTCATCATCAAGACAAGACAAGTTTGTGGATTTCCTTTGTGTAAATGTTTGTTCTTGTTTCACGTTAACAGGAAAACACACTGCAGGGGGCCAATAGTGTGACACTAGATCAGGAGAGGAAAAGCTCAGCCTTGGTGAGAAATGTGCCAAAGGACGCATTACCGAGCTGTGGGGTAAATTTAAACTTGAACTGTCTGATCACACCATGTGTGTGTACACATGTGTATGAGCAGACATCGGGGTCGTACATTAGTCACAATTTTACTTCTGTTGTCGTGTGAAAGCCTCGTAATCACAGTTTTGTTCATTTTCATATTATATTGACTTTAATTAAAGGATTAAAGGATTACATGCTCCTCTAAATTCTTAAACCTCCCGGGCTTTGAAGCACTTCCAAAACCAGGCGGATAATGATAAAAACTGCATTGTCATCGAGCTAAACACACACCTGCTTTTCTGTCTCATGTTGACATTTTGGAGATAATTCAGTTTTCCCCCAACAGCGATGGTTTCTAATGTGCCAGCAAAGATCAAACACTCTGACCTTGGAGAGTATAAAGAGGCAAAAGGGATGAAAAGATGAGTGTGAAAGAGGGGCAGAGAAGAAAGCGAGTGGACGGGTTTCTTCTTTGCAGGTGGAAAAGCACTGCAGGAGGAAAGAGGAGAGAGGTGTATTGTTACAGATGAGATGGAGCTGTGGCAAAAGGAGGGAGGAAGAGTTGAGAGAGAGAAAGAGAGAGGATCATGTTTTCCTGAGCCGTCTGTTCTATATGTAACATGTATGTTAGTGCCATTAGAGACGTTACCCGAGCCAGTGTTTTCTCTAAAGTCGAACCAAGGTGGAGTTTTTTTTATTTTGTTTTTTATTTTGGCTAAGAAATCAGGATATATGGTGTTTGTTTATAGGTGCACACAAAACTGTGTTTACCAAACCAAAGAAATTGCAAGTTTCATTTATTTTTCTCTAGTGACAGTGGCCCTTAGCGAGACATGACATTTTGGTTCTGACTGACAGTGTCGGTACTGCAATCTCTGCGAATAGACTCTGACGATAGTTTGTTATATCATTTCAGTTCTGTCGGTCACATTGGTAACCATTGGTAACCAGGTTAACCAGCTGTGGGAGCCAACATTGCTGGCTGTTGAATGCATTGTATCAACTAGACCAACATTGCTGGTGGCTCTTAAATGTCAATCGATGCCATGGAAACCACTCACCCAGGAGCTTTAATCTTAGACTCTTAGATGTGTCCAGAAACAACTTAAACCTCTTTTTAAAAATGGTCGATAGCTGCCGTGTCATCATAGTTAAGGACTTCGACTTGAAGCATTTCTTCTTTTCCTCCTCTTTCCTCTCAGTTTCTAGTTCTTCCCTCTTAAACTCACTGATCATCTGTCAGGCTTTATTTAGCTCCCGACCCTCCTCTCAGGTCACTTTTTACATCCATCATAAAAGCGATGCTGCCGTTGCCATTTTCACCTTCTCCCCCATTATCATTGTCTACAGATAATAAATCCTGCTCTGCACTGTGCGCTGCATCTCATTACAGGCGTCATGTCACGTTGTGTGCCCCTATTACTTCTTGTTCCCATTGCACAAGACCCGGGGTCGCAATTCATATCCATATAAAATGTCTCATCAGGGAAGCCGTTCTCCACTAGCTGAGATCACTTCACACATGGTGTGAAGGTCTCACAGACCTGCCACTTTTGTACACATGGATCAGTTGCGGCAGATTGAGGAGAAAACAACTAGTTGCTCAAGAAGGTTGCTGGTTTGATTCCCAGTGCTGCCAACATTTGCCTGGACAAGGTCTCAGGACTAATAAAAAAAAAAAAAAAAAGAGAGAGAGAGAGAGAGATAGCACTTAACATGAGTTTTGTTCAGAATCTTATTTTTTTTTCTGCAGTAATGGGCCAGTTTCCCCACAGGGGTTGTTCAGGATTCATCTCACAGTTTAGCTAACAAATTTTAACTGAGCTCTGGGGAGGCTAACACTCTAAAAACAGACCTTATGTGACCTGAGAAAACTCAGTTTTAAGTGTTAACATTCTTTAAGATAGGATTTACACTCTAAGCTCATTTCTGACAACCAAAATCCCAAATAGAAATTCAGTTTTTGCCTGATAATGCTGATTTCAATGGAAAGAAAAGAGCGATTACACCCTGAAGACACAGTAACCTAAAATAATACATTGGCTCCTCTGTGTATTGTGGTAGCATCTTATTCTTCTTTAAAAAGGTAAACAAATGTAATGGAAAGTAATGTATCTGTGGTGAAGTACAGGCAGATCTCTTTACGCATAGCGATCATTTTCAGTCCTGTAGCATTTTGAAGCTTGATTCTTCTTAATGCACTGAATGTGTAATGATGCAGAGGTAAATGACCTACTGCTGAGTCTCCTCATTAGCTTCAGGAGACGCTTATAGGATAAAACATGATAGAAAATTAAGAATGAAACTTATTGTTAATGCACTGAGAAGTTTAATAGAAGTTATTAAACCCCACTAATTACTTGTATAATGCCATACAAGGCCATTATACAAATCTGGAGGGCAGCCGATGAATAATGTGGAGAGGATTCCAACTTCTAGAAAATAGCAGCTACTGGATCGCCTACAGCTAGAATAATATTATGAACAGACACCTGGGTAATACTTCCTCTTGGGCCCACACCTTTGATACATTATTCTGTAATTACCTATAACACACTGTAACATGTGTAATGTGTAATAGAAGATGGTGTAAGCTTTTCTAACTCATTGTAATGTCTTCTAACCACCCCCCAAGTATGATTCGAGTAATTTACAAGGTTAAAATGAACAAATATTTAAAATCCATCTCTACAGTTTGCAGAGGGTCACGAGTGAAAGAAGTAAATGCTGCTAAAATCAATGAGTTTTATATATCAACAATGAATCAAATGACTACTTGTGTGCGAACCCACCGACAATTTTCACTCGACAGCTCTTTGTGGTTGTTGCTATATGTAAGACATCTGTAAGATATCTTAATGTATAAGGATAAAGGCTTATAGAAGCTATTGTAATACATTAGGTTATCATTAGAAATCATTATGAAGGTATTAATAATGTATTATAGATATGGGCTCCATAGAAAGTATCCCTGATATTATGTGGCAGACAAAGATCCTTTACTTCACACTGAGGTAGAAAAGACTCCTGGAGATTTGAGTGTATTTTGATTTCTTCCTTTGTTTTCCAAGCAGCAAAAGCTAATTAAGACGATTTTGGCAGCAGAGACTTTGCAGCACAGCTAGTGAATTTTTACTATCTCCGTCTACATTTCAACTTGTATTATTTTAAGTTGTCCAAGTGTTTTTACCAGAGGGGAAGACAGAGAGAAAGACAGAGGCTCTCTCCTCTTAGCAACCACAGTGTCGTCTGCTGAAACTGTCTCCACATAACTGAGCACTAATAAGCCTATGTGCGTGCTCAGATTAATTGGATTTGGTACAAAATTGCTCCCCTTGACAGGTACATGCACACATCATGCGCACACATCATGTACACACACACACATCCACACACAGACCTTACGAAGATTCAAAATTTATTTTAACCTCAACTGACATTTTCATATCCAGTCTGTGGTTTCAGTTCACTCAAATAGCTGCTTTTCTCTGTTACTCGGCAGAGCAACATTTTTCTGCGGAGGAGCTAATGAGCCAAATGTATGTGAGGGAAAATCAGGCTTGTGTGTGTGTGTGTGTGTGTGTGTGAGTGTGAGTGTGAGTGTGTGTGTGAGTGTGAGCGTGTCTGTGGTTGCTTGGAAAAAAATAATATGTATGTGTGTCATCATACAGCTGAGATCTCATGGTCTTTCAACACCAGGTTGTGTTTTGGCTGACTTTTGTGCAAGTTTAGCTTTGATTTCACATCCAATTAAGATTTCAAGCATAGAAATACTTTCGGCCGGAGCAGGGTTTTCCTCATACTCTGTTTTTTTTTTGTAACAGAAAGAGGTCGTCAGCCAATCAGAAACTGGTGTCACAAACACTTTGTGCTACTCTTCGGCTAGGGAGGCAGTAAAGCCAGCTTAGCATCACTGTTTATTTCTGTTAGCTCTATATTTACACCGTAACTATTAAAGTCCAACAATAATCTGAACCACTGTGAGCCGCTCTTCATTAGTCATCTTGTATGTGCTGAATTACATCAGGGCTTTATTTTGGAAGTCATTTAACAAGTACGTACCACTGTATTGCAGAGGTACAGAAAATATACAGCTTCCCAGTGTTAAGTTTTACTGCAACTCTAAAGGAAAATGACAAATTACTTTCTCTACCAAGCACAATATCGCAAAAATGGCAGCAGCATGTTCCTGCCGTTCAGATCGAAGGATCTTTTTTCTGTTGAGTTTAAGGTCGCTGTAAATCAAATACCTTCTGATATCAGATTGTTGGTTGTTGATTTTCTGACATTGTGTAGACAATATGAACGGTCAGCTTGTCAAAAAGTGTCCTGCAGATTACAATGAAGATAATCAATAATTGCAGCCTTGTGATACATGCATCGTCTCGTGTGAATCACTTATTTGCAGCTGATTGCATCTGATGTCGATGCCACTCAGCCACCATACAACAGCATTCATGTACAGTTTATCATATTAATGTGATGAGAGCAGCTCTCGTAATGGCAGCGTAATAGAGAGTCAAAGAGAAGTCAAACTAAAAACCAACACCGCTGTCGTGTCATCGTGACTGTGCATGAGCGAAGAGCCGTTTCTGTGGTGACTGTGGATGAGCATCAATATGACAGTCACACTGCAAGGACACACACACACAGATGAAGTGGATGTATAAGGAGTGTGTGTGTGTATAGAGGCAGGCTGTGCTCTGTCCTGTGGGTTTAACCTTGAACACACACACACAAACACGCACACACACACACAGCGGTGCAGCCACAGAGGCAGGTAGCAGAGGACGTTCAGAATTACAACAGGTGATGACAGCATGTGTTGTTTTTCCTAAACAAGAACAGCGGGGAGGTGCAGAATGATAGACTAGCTGTGCTTTAATGTCACTCAGGATCCTCCCAAAGCACTTCACACCTCAAAATCATGATCCGTGCCACTAATTACAGCCTGTTTCAAGATAAAGACATTATCTCACAGGGTATCTCCACTGACAGAGTCCTTTTCTGCTACTATACATTTATACATTTAGATTTCTGTTTTCTTCCGGTTTCTTCTTCTTCCCGTTACAATCTGCATGTCTGCTCCTGTTTCGCTTTTTCTTTTTCATCCCCCTTCTTTAATTTTCTTTTTCTCTCTGTCGCCCCCCCTCCCTTTCCATCTGAATGACTTCCATTGTTGCTGTTCTGCTCAGCTTCTCCATTTCCCTGCATTTTCCTCAACTGGTGGTCAGGTGCCATTGTGTTGTTGTGGGGGGTCATTTAGTCCAAAGGATGTTGTTTATACAGTGCAGTGCAGTGCAGTGAGCCATGTGTGCATACAGTGTGATGTGCGCCTGACTGTGTGAGAGTTTCCTCAAGTAGATTCTTTAAGAGGGAGGTTGGTGGGTTGTTGGATCATAGAGTTCATTTTTGGTAATGTCTCTCTCTCTCTCTCTCTCTCTCTCTCTCTCTCTCTCTCTCTCTCTCCCTCTCCCTCTCCCTCTCTCTCTCTCTCTCTCTCTCTCCCTCTCCCTCTCTCTCTCTCTCCCTCTCTCTCTCTCTCTCTCTCACTCTCTCTCACTCTCTCTCTCTCCCTCCCTCCCTCCCTCCCTCCTGTGCTTTGTAATTAGGCCAATCAGACACAGTCATTACTATTAATTGAAACTGATGATACTACAAAATCCAAGTGGAGGAAGCTATGAGGCCAGGTCGCTAACATTCAATAAAGGGAGAAGGACAGAGAGTAGATCACTAGATAACTGCCTTGTGTGTTCTCTATTGTGTATGTTTACTTAAAGGGTGTGATGGTAGAAATCTGAATAAGCATGAACAAATAAAACCATTAAACGTCACAAGATCCTGACGCCCTTTTTTTGAATCACTCATATCCTCCTTCTGTCTTCACTACTGCTTTTTTGAGATATAGACAAACAAAGGCTTATTATTATCCAACTATGTTGCCAGATGAAGCATTGACGGTAATATAAATGACCTGAGGAAGAACTGAGCCAATGAAATCAGTGATTGTCATGGTCACAGTTACAGTTATCGGTTACTGACGTCACTACACTCAGTGTTTGACTATTAAAAACAACCGTTTTTAGTGCATAAACATTTCCTCTTCAGGACCAGGAACATTACAGTCATCCACAGGTTACTGAAGTACAGGTATTGATAACTGAGAGTTAAAAAAGGTCAAAACACTGAAGTAGAAATGCATGAAACCTTCTGCTGAAACTGACATATAAGGATCAGTACAACTGTATGTCTATAGAGGAGTCACCACTGTTTATGTTGTTGAACTACAAAACACTTCCACAGTGGTATTCCCCCACAAGCTATCTTAAGACATTTACAGACACGTTTACCAGACAACAGCAGAAGTTTCATTACAGAATACACGGTAAATAATCTGTTGGCGGCAACATCTCTCGTTTTAAATGGAAAAAGAAACAAGCAACAGTCGAAAAATTTGAGTTTAGTAGATAAAAGTTACCACAAGATTGGCAGTTGGATGTGCTCAGTAACATCAACTGGGACAATCGTATCACTATAGCCGAAGAGACAACAACACATTTCAGACAGGTTCCTTTTAGAGCACCTTAGACCTTCCTCCTCCTCTCTGTGTCTCGCAGCTCAAACCGCAGTCTCCAGTATCCGTTACCTCCTTAACCCTCGTGTGAGAATGAAGGTCAGTGAGGAGGCTGACCACAAAACTCACAGTAAAGCAGAGAAAACACTGTGCTTCCACACAAAAAGCTCCCAAAGTCTTGAGCAAATTCTGGCTTTTCAATCCAATAGTTTGATTAAAATAAGCTTTGTAGCAGAGTAGAAGGTCAGAGGGACAGATGGGTTTCTTTTTTCAGTGAGTTCAAAGTAAACTCTCTATATAAGCTATTACAAATAGGTGATCGGTGGCATGTGTGTGTGTGAAGCAATGGTTTTAATATTTAAAGGTGTGCATCACTGCCCCTCTACTTCTGGCTCCCATTCGTTCATGCATAACAAGTATAAAGATGTATTATGCATGTATGAGGTCCAAGTATAAACACAAAGATGCAGGTAAATCCATTCGTAACATACCACACGCAAAAACGGTCTCACTTTTAAATAATACACTAGTGATTTTCTGAAGTGTTTTCCTCACAGACGTCCTCTACTCCTCCTCTGACTTTTTAAAAATCTTTCTCTCCTTCCTTCTTTTCCAGCTGAGCCCCTTCCTCTGATGGACCTTTGTAGGCGTGCGGCTCGCCTGGCATTGGGTCGCGAGCGGCTTCAGGAGATCGAGAGCCTCCCTCTGCCCCAGTCCCTCAAAAATTACCTCCAATACCAGTGACTGACACCAGCAGAGGCAACTGGGAGTACAAGGACACAAACCAGACCACCGGAAAGTCTAACGATGGAAGAATGAAAGAAAGAAATTAAAAGATGCAAAGAGGGGGTGACGGGTGGAGGAATGTCCACACTGAGAGCGTCAGAGCTCAACAAAAGATGGATTTATACCAAGATGCGTGAAAGGATGGTGGATGAACTGAAAGTGGAGGTCCAGGCTTTCACACAAAGGAAAGAACGCCACCAGCTTCTTTTGGATTTCAAGCTGCTCTTTCATTCATTTTGGACTTGAAATAAATTATTGATGATGGTATCCCATCAGTGTCTCTCACTCATCCAGAAAGAAAAGCCCATCCTCTGATGGCACGGTGTGGTTAAGTGGTGAACGAGACTGTGGTAAGATGACCACCGCCACCTAGTGATGAGAATAAAGACTGCACAGAGAAAGCACACTAATCCTATCCCTGGAGGCCTTTCTGACATACCGTCAGTGACCATATCATTGAGTTGGATACCATTGTGTGTATTCATGGTCTCCACTGGCACAGGCGACAGGCTGCAGAGTCCAGACGTCCAAAAGGATTTTAGCACTAATGTCATTTTTATGTGACGACTCGGGGCCCGACCAAAAGCTCCTACTGCATGCAGAGCAGACGGAAACGTGGCTGCAGCATTTATGCAAAGTTTAGTACAAGAGACTGAACTTATCTCCTGGCTTTATGCAGACATTTGGTGATAGTTAAGCCCTTTTCAGACATGCAATAAGAAATTAATTTAAAAACAGGCAGAAAGTTAATGTACCTGGCAGCACCTGGTGCTCGAGTGTCTCAGTGATGGATTTTTAAATTAATTTAGCCGTTAAAGTCTTAATGATTGTCAGTGTGATATAGACATTAGATGAATCTCAACAAAAGCTGGAAAAAAAATGGCTTCAGATTTTAAAGTATTTCTTACAACATCAACCATTCTGATTGGTAGATGTAGGTAAACGTTGTCACTTTTTGTTGCTGCAGCCTTTACGTTAATGTGACAATATTCATTCAAGACTTGCACTGTACGGGAAGTGTTTTTAACCAAGGAGCTGCGTGTCTGAAAGGGGCTTTATCACAGAAACAAATGGGACAAAACCGCTCGATGTTTAAATAAGTGTTGAGTTGCACTGAGAAACATTCCTCACAGGGACACTGAATCATGTATTATGATGTCAGTCATGACCAAAGTATTTCATACGAAGCCACGGAGTGCACGAACGTGTCTGCAGGAGCTGTCGGTCGTGGCCTTGCGCAGTGTAACTAGTGCTAACATGCTGTTGGCAGTAAGAGGAGCCTCACCTGCTGTTCTTTGTAGCACCCTGCTGTAGCTCACTGGTACCAGACAGTATCTGTCTGCTCTCCGCACAACTGTCTTAATGACCACAAACAAACCAACAAACAAACAAACAGGACCAGAGCAGATCTAGACTATTATAAAGGCTTGAACAGGTCATAGGGACATTACTGCCACTGCAGTGGCATAGCAGCTGTGTTTTTGGCTCAGATTAGGATGCAGATGACCGATGCACAACCACACACAAACACACAGGTTTTCTTTCCTAAAAAAGGCTTGAGTCACTTTTTTTTTTAACTTCTGAGTTTGTATCTTACATTATTATTATTATTTTTATGATTATTATTATTAATATTATTATTAATGTTATTGTGAGCATGGAGCCTGATTCTGATGATGGTAGGATGAGGATGGTGATGATGATGAGGATGATGTTTACTTATCACAAGCTAGTTTTATGTTTGTCTTTTTTTAACCGATCAGTGATGGTTACACATTCAGGAAAATGTTGCATACAAAGATTTTGTTGATGAAGGGAGAAAGAAATCAAAACTAGTTTATTCAATGCTGCTTATTATTATTATTATTATTATTATTATTATTATTGTTTGTGATGGTGGTGGTCTGACCTTTGTTTCCATCAGTTAGGATGAGGAGAAAAGGACCATTTCAGAAAAGTCGTAGAATGTTTGGACAGGCAGTTGAGATGTCAACAGAAATGAAATGTGAATAAAAGCCAAGTGAATTTGAAAAATGTCTGTAAAATATTCTTTGTGTTTCTTTCCCTTCTCCCCTTCCCAGGCTAATTTTGTGTCCAAAAACATAACAGCTGATGATTTTTAGGAATGCTTACTAAAATATACATGTTAATGTCATCCAAAATACATCTGACACTAGGGGGAAAAAAAAGAAACAGGCAGAGCTGCAGTAAGATGCAAAAGAGCCTGATGGTTCAACTGGGCCTGACACACATTCAGCATCTTTAATTGTGTCTGAGGGAGCATTTAATCTACCAAGGGAGGACTTGGCAAGGAAAATTGGGCCGTAAACTATTTGGCTGTGAGTTCTTCTCAATTGTCAAGTGTGCAGTTTCCACTTCAGAAGGTAAACAGCTAATGCACAGCTCATCAGCTCCTGCAGCTGTAAATACAGCTCACACTCTCACACTCAACCACAGAGATATCGATGCGCTCAGAGTCTAAAAGTAAGCGCCGCAAGGCACCGCAGAGCGAGAAGGCAGACATTTAGCTGGTGTGGTTACAGGCTTCATATTTCTGCTGCACAATGTGGGATCAGCCTCTCACTAAAGCGTCATCAGGTCTGGCTCACCATATCTAAAACACACAGGAGACTGATGGTTGGGAAATCAATAGCAGACAGATGGTGTAATGATGCTCCTGCATCACGATCCTGACACTGTAGATCAAACACTCACGACTGAACAGGACCAGAAACACAGTCTGATCACAAACAGCTTTGTTTATTTTCCTAGTCACACAAGGGCACGGACACTCGAGAGGAAAGTGTGTCCCAGGACACAGGAGTTATACTTTGATAAGGCTGCACGAGAGAGGACCATGTGATTTATAGCAGAGTTTTAAGTGCGACGACAGATGGCAATAAACCAAGTGCAGCTTAATGACGGTGTCGTCTAAAGGTGAAGTCAGACGAGATTTGGCCAGATGACATTTTCTCTAAACAACATGGCCAGGACGGATGGCTGGCTGGCTAAAAAGAGCAGACCACAAAGGTGTAAATTATACAGCAGTGGTTGGCAAATAGCTGTGGGCCAAATCTGGTGCTCAATGCAAAAACATTGGACCCCCTCTACAACAAATGCTGAAGGTTTCCCCTTCCCCCACATCTAATAATCAATGATTTAGAGTTCTAAAAAATAATACCACTTTTATAAATTTGCTTAATTTGTAAAAGACATAAAATACAGAAAAAACAGCAGCAACAAAACACTGACCAGGCACAGGGCTACATCTCCACGGCACCTGCAAAACTATTTTGAACAATCCTGAAAAAAAAAAAAAAAAAAAAACCAACAACAAACTGTCCCCCAGTTGAACCTAATGGCTGAACCATGTTATACAGCTTCTTATCAAACACTTCACTGTCCTTACACTCACTGCTGCAGTGCCTGTCCTTCTCTGCTGCTTGATTTTTTTTATGCAGTTATAAAACAAGAAAATAAACAAACCATATTTCCTGGATGAGATTTCAGTCCAACCCTCTAAAACTGGCTGAACATCAGAAAATCCATCCCCTTTCTTTAGAGAAATGATAAAGAAGTAATCCTGTGTGACTGGACCATAAAGCTACATTTAGACATTTCATCACGGTGGTTCACAGGAGAAAAAGGCCCCTTCACATGTCTGCCACTGTCACATGTTTCTGTTTAATCTGTTCAGTGCCTTTCCAAAGCAGGCCTACACTCAACACTTAATGTTTATATCAACATCTGAGTTTCAAATAAATAAGTACTGAAGCACATCACTGAAGTCAAATATAATCCAAACTTTTTTTTTTTATAGATGATATTCATCTGAAAAATGATCACAACCAGAAAGAGAACTGTCAAGTCCATCTCTCCACTCTCACCAAAAGCCAAATCGATCAGAAATGATCATTTAAATAAATAAAGGAACAGTCTCAGACACGTATGAACTCACAAAATCTACAAAATACTTCAAAACACCATAAAAATGTCTGAACATAACACTTACAGAAAACACGCCATGTACTGTCTGTACACACACACACAGATGCTGCTGCTCCTTTCATTTCATTCCAAACATTTAACCCCGGTGTTGGTAAAAGGCAGCAAAGCTGCACTTAGTTTCTATTCTGGGACTTTGACAGGAAGCTGAGGTGTGAAAAGGGTCCACAGCACAACACATTTCTCTCCTGGGGTGAGCGGTTTGCCTTCAGACTGGGAATAAAGACAAGCGAAAAACATGAACGTTTTCCAGGTCTTCCTGACGAACAAATGATTTCGAGAACAGGCAGAATAAACAGCAGCGATGATGGTCTTCAGTATTTTTGCCTCTCTGTCATCAGTGTTGACACAAAAAGTGACTCACTGAACTAATGTGCTGAGTGAAACAAACATTAGGAGTTGCCAACGCGCTTTGTGTAAGCCAATGCGCTCGTCAGATAAAACTGTTATGACTGTGACCATCTGGGACTGCATGGGCTGTTCTGGCTCGAGCTGCTGTCACATCTTCAGTACTTTGAGAGAACCAGTAGAAACGTGGAACAAATAACAACACTGAGGGAAAAGGAAACTCCCACTTTGCCTTAAAATCCTGACAAAATGTCACGCTGTTGGGGAGGTGATGACAGAAAATGAGGCCCACAATTCTTATTTCAAGAATTAGTCATTTGTAGCCTACACACACTGAAACGTCTCAACTCCTACAATTAATCAACATAGCTCCCTGAAACACAGTTGTGAGGAGGCGTGTGGCTGGTTTCCACACAAAAAGAGAAACAAGAGAAACTAAAAAGAGATGACAAGGAAACAACAACAGGCCCTTCACGAGCCCTGATGGTGAGGTTCATGCCACTGTTAATGGTCCAGTGTGTCACACAAGAGAAGGTTTCTGTGCGTATGATTTTCTTTTATGTGTGCACATTTCATTTCAGTATAGTATACGCCATAAATAGCATTTAAAATACTGCATGTCCTCAGATCAGGAGCCAAAAAACACACAAGTTTGTTATAAACAAGGCTGAAGCTATGAAATGTTTTAATCAATTTCACTTTTTTTCCTGATTAATCAATTAATGAGCAAATCTAAAATATATCACAGAATAGTTTGTTATGACTGACAGTCTAAAGATAGTGAAGGTACGATCATCCACAGAGAGAAGCAGTAAATCCTCAGATTTCAGAAATAAAACCTCTTTAAATAAAGCTACATCACAGATTGTATTTTTTTTTAGCAGTCAGAAATATAAAAATATTAACTTCACTGTGACATACGACAAAGAAAAGCTGCAAATCCTCATAACTGAGGAGAAGCTGGAACCAAAGGAGAAAGTTTGACATTTTTACGTGAAAAAGCAACAATGAATCACTAATCGAATTAGTTGCAGATTCATTTTCTATCGATCAAATCATTGATTCATTTACTAATTATTGCAGTCAAAATAAACATGAGCCATAGCGAGTTCCTCGTGGACTGATAGCAAGACTGAGGTCATGTCTTTAAAGCCAGAAACCGGGCAGAAATCCTCCCATACAACAAGCAAACACATGCACAAGACCAGTCCAGCTAAAGGCCCCGATCCTCAACAAGTCCACAAAATCAAATCAGCAACATGAATCCACACGCTGACAGCCAGCAAACACCATCACAAGTCTTTGTTTACAAGCAGATCCACAGGACAAACAAAACCAGCAGCGGGCCTCAGGCCTTATTGTGCACAAAAACACAAAACTTAACAGCCAGAACATCAACTCACAATATGCGTGTTTGCAAAACCAGCGGTTACTTAACTCGGTGCAGCGAAGGTTGGGTGGGTCCTCTGTCTCTCGGCGGAGGATAAATCCCTTTCAGAGACGATCCAAATCCAGGAAAACTCATCTGCCACCGTGAAGTGACACAAACGTGGTTATTTCCTGTACAAATCCTTCTTGGAGCGACAGGATCAAGCGGTCAAAGGGACTTAACAGACCTCTTTCCAGCAGGAATGTTTTCAGGTGAACAGAGGGTCAGGTGGGTTTAAATATCCCGCCCAATCTAATAGGGTGCGTTTGATTTATGTTTCGGTCAGTAGAGGATGGCGTGGCTCCATTTTTTTAAGTCAACTATTTGATTTCTTCTTCTATGTAACCTGACTTCATGTGTTCTAAGTCTTAAAAGCTGTGTGTTTTCATGTGAAATACAAGACAAAAATATAACATGATGAGATGCAAGACTGTCAAACTCTGTGATGGGACACATACAGTATGACAGGAGTCTTGTTTTTCTTATAAACACCTGTCATAATTGTGTTTTGTCAGCAAATCTCTTCGAGATAAATAAAGGGAAGAAGAAGAAAAGGAAGAAGAAAATAATGAGAGATTTAAGAGATTCTCAAAGAAAGGAAAGTTAGAAATCTACAACCTAAGAAAAAGACATTTTGCCAACTAAAAAGCTGAACAAAGTCAATAGTAGTTAGTCACATCAGGTCCATTAGAGTGTTATTGAACATGTGGTGCTCATCATTTAAAAAGGCACATTAAGCCACTAATTAGCCGATTGTATTTCTTCATCCTCAGGGAGCAGCTGAGTGTAGAAATGAATAGTCAGCACTGCTGTGAGCAGAGCCGCAGCACTTCATTTGCACAGACTCTGGGCATTTTTATACAATGGACTCAAATGCAAGGCCAGCCAATAAAAAAAGTTTTGTGGGACTGATTGAAGATCCAGGACTTCAAATTAAACGTCAGTGACGTGATGTTTGCCAGACAGAAAAGAGAAATATTTTTTTGCTGCAGCAACTTTCACTTCAGTTAAATACAGTAAAATGAAACTACTGGTGAACACGTCCTGTCCGCAACATTTACATCACACACAAAACAAAGGTCATTTGTTTTCATCACAGTTCAGCATATTTGGCACAAGCTAAACTTGCAACCAGGCTTATGAAAGTTTGATGGGAAAAAACATTTTATCTTATTTTCACCACATGTGGCAGCTGATGTTTTTATTCATTAACAAAAAACTTTTTTTCTTTGTTTTTGATTTTGTTGCATTGTTTGCTCTGTGGACTGTCAATAAAAGTTGTGTAAACTGTTTCACCAGCAGAGGTCAGTGATGCTCCACAGTTGGTCTTTCACATGGATTTCAGTTTACCATCACTGTGGGGTATTGTTCTCCTCTAAAGACCAATATGATCACAGCGTTTTAATTCGACTGACACACTTCACACACATCTGCTCAGGTTAATGTAAAGTGCTCTGTCTCCACACACACTGCTGCCGTTTCATTTGAATTAAATATTAAACCATCATATTAAATTAGATTATTGCTGTTTTTGTTTCTGCGTGACGTCACCACCTTTGTTGTTCCCCTCACAGCAGCCACATCACCATAACAACTTCTGCAGACACCCACTGTGGATTAGCAATTATTTTCCTTAAGGCTGGAATCACCACACTCTTACACAATGTTACATCATTAAACGCGGTGTGTCAACACATCAGCGTGTGTTTTTACCCCCCACGTTCAACGTGTCGAAGCCAGTGAAGAAATATAAATATTGCATGAGTTTATATTAACATACTATTTCCTCTGTCATACTTTTCCTTTGGTTTGTGGCTGCTTTGTGAAATCAACAGACATACTTCAATCTCTGAACATGTGACAGATCTTAATTTCTACTTGGACACACTAATAATAGTGTGTCAATGTTTACATGTCCTTAAGTTTAACCTTTTACTTTTACTACTACTACTGTGTGTTTTCCACTTTCCACAAATGATTCATGATCCACTATGTGAATTAATGCATCTTCCACCACAATTGTTCCAAAGTATTTTGGCTTGTGAAGCCTTCGAACAAATCATTATCTAGTGAGAAAGGATTCATTGGCCCCTTTAATTCTTTAATTATATTATAATTCTGTTCAGAATTTCACAATAAAAAAGCAAAGTTTGAACAACAGATGTGTACATTTCTTCTTTCTTTCCCCTTTAATCATCTTACTTTATAACTCCCTCAGATTTGTTTTGGACCCCTTGGGAGGTCTCGACCTTCACGATGTGAAACACTGTTAGAACAGCTCACTTCATGCGTGCACACATACTTTGCTGCAAACACAGAGGCCAAATGCTATAATTCAACACTGACTGATGTTCAGTTGTACAACACTGCAGACATGGCAGCGTTTTCCTTCAAAAGCCTTTTTATAAAATGGTTTAGAAAATCGACGCCAAGCTCTGAAAAAGCTCCTAAAATATCTGCCTCTACTCGCTTTGTCTTTTGCTGTGACAAACTGCACAAAATACGCTATAGTAGGGCTTCAAATCTGATCTTCTCCCACGCTGCAACAGAAAAGCAACTACACATCAGCCAGAAATACAAACGCTGTGAACAAATGCAGTGATGTCATGGAAATCATACCCCCCCTCTGTCTATGTAACCTTATTATGTAAACAAATGAAAACCCAGTCATCCAGCTCCGACGTGCGATGAATTCAGGCAGCTCGCCAACATCTACAGTGACAGCTTATTAATTATGCAATTTATAAGTCCTTCTGTAAACACACGGTGAGTCATTTCAGATGTCTGCTGTACAAACAGGAAGGAGAGCTGTGTAGAGTCTAAAACAAGTCTTTATTGGTCAATATACAGAAAGCAGTGGGATGACCACTAAAGAGAGAGAGATCCCAACCATTTTGTTTACAAAAAGAAAAAGAAACAGATATATAAAATAAGTGTCTTGAACGTTTTTACAGGGTTTGTTTTTATATGTAAAAGAATCTTTTTTTTCTCTTTAATCTTTCAGAAGCACAATATGACAAAGGGGGCAGGGTCGGGGGGGGGGGGGGGGGGGGGGGACAAGGCAGTTGTTTTACAATGATGACATCACAATCACAGGTGCTTCAAGGCCAACAGAGGGAGGGGGTGGGGGTGCGGGGGGGGTGGGGGTGAACAGGAGTAGTATCAGTCAGAGAGCTCAGAGGGAGTAGTAGTCACCGATACTGTCTTGAGCAGATGAGAGGTGATTTCTCCGAATGGAAATGGGAACGTGAAAGGGAGTTTTTTATTTAGGTCATTTGAATGAAGGTAAACTCACGGGATTAAATTGGGACTTTGAGCTGATTTACTTATTGTGTTATAGTGAAGGTAAGAGATGGAACCAGTATCGGTGAAGTTCTGCTTGTGGTTCAGAGGCTGTGCAGGACTGTGGACTCGATGACACCAGTAACATAAACAATCACTCTGCGACTCTCTCCAGCAAAGTTCCTCTGTGGGCCTTCACTTTAAAGGGGCACTCCACCGATTTTACCCATGAGGCTCTGCATGAGTCAGTCAGTGGAAAAAGTGGTATCGTGTCATCTGTGGTCTGTAATGTTAGGTCTGTCTAAATCTTGCTTTATAAGATTCTCTAATGCAAGTTAGACATTTCACAAAAATAAAGACTGATTTATTTTATATTTAAAGAGTTAAGCACCTGGCTAACTAGCACTAGGAGTAGTACTTCAGTTAGTCAAGAGCTACAGGTTTATGCAACAGATGAATTCAAATGTTTGGCAGGTTTAAGTAGAGATGCAGTTGAGTTGCATTATGGGTACTGTAGGATCTTGCATTTTTGGAGACTGACCCATGCTAGGCACTGAAAGTCAGGTCAAGATATCTCAGCCTCTGCTGCACTGATTTTTAAATCCGTCTCTCATCTCATCTCTCTCTGTCTAAATCGCTGGAGTGTCCCTGCTTCTGTGTCCCTGCTTCTGTGTCCCGGTCTGTTTACTGGGCCCATAATTGCATAGAGGGCTCCCTTTATTATGGAATTAAAAACAAATGAAAGGCAGGATTTCAGTAGCGTACAGTAACATCTCTGTATCATTTCATCTGCTGGAAAAAGAAAGATAAGAGACCTAGACCTAAACAGCAACGGCTAAATGAGGCCACAGGATGTATGGACTGATATGGTAGAGGACGCAGATGCAAACAAACAGGCTTTGAACGTAATCAGCTCTTTTGTTTCTACGAATAGTTAAACTCCAATCAACTTTGTCAATCAGCTCTAATCTGACAGAAAAGTGATCATTTTAGCTTTAAAATACTTCTAACAAACCAAAGGTGAATGATATTAAACAGTTAATAATTCTACTCGGTTTTATATGTAAATCAGGACAAATGTGGAATGTTTATGTAAGAGATGAACAGAGAGAGACAGCATGTTTCTCTTTCGTGTCCAGGCCACAGAACCACAGCACTGTGATGTGTTCAGAAAAACTCAGCACTGATCACACAGATGTTAAGGACAGAAACGTGTCTGGTTTGAGTTAAAGATGAGAACAGAGGATTTACAGAGTGACAACACAGCTATGTTACACCTACTATATAGGCCAAAATAATTATATTAACAATGTTTTTCGATATATTTATTAATGGATATGTATATGGATACATCTCGCTGTTAAACCTGTTAATAACTCACCATCTTCAATCTGTTTGAAAAGCAAACAATACAAAAGTAATCTGAGGACACATGTAACCGCAAATATTAAGTGTTGGGATAAAAGCTCACATCATCTTTGTGTTTATATTTGTGTCGGCATGTTTAAGATTTAGCTCTTGATTGTTTCAAAGTTTGAAATTAAATTTTATCGGTAAAACTCTGGTTAATTCTGCACACTTCATGAGAGACTGTGTTTGTTTGATATATTTTGCTCTGCTTCACTGACTGTGATGTGAATAATAATGTGCGTACAGATGCCGTTCTAGCACTGTGGGACTGCAGCTGATTGTGTAGCTCTGACTTTGTCCAGCAGAGGGAGATGTTTTATTAAAAATTACAACATGGGGCGATTTAAAGTGTTGTTTTCAACAATGGATTGTAAATAATTTTATCAGAGATTTTGTTTTTGTGTGTGCGTGTGTGTGTCTGTGTGTAGCTGTAGTGAGCATGAAGGAATGTTTGCATGATGCGTGTGTTTGTGTGTGGCTGATTGAGAAAGAGAGAGAGACAAACTTGTAGAGGGTGCTGTGTATATGTAGGTATATGTTCGTGTGTGTGTGTGTGTGTGTGTGTGTGTGTGCGTTTGTGTGTGCGTGGTCAGTATGTTACAGAGGAACTGTCCCACTCAAGTTTTCCCTTCTGCTTCCTCGCCTTCACCTCTTTCCTCTCTTCTTCTTCCTCCTCTTCATCTTCATCACTGTTGTCTGACTCAGCACTCATCACTCCTCCCACCTGTTCTTCATCCTCTTCTTCTTCCTCCTCCTCCTCCTCCCGGTCCTCTTCTTTCATCTCTTCATCCAGTGCTTGAGCTCCTCTTATGTGCTACAGAACAAAGTGTGATTTAGCTAAAGTCCCAAAATCCAGATCAGACTCTAGCAACAAATTCAACTGAGCTAAGATGAATCAGGAGAAACAAGTTACAAGTTACCTCCATGGGGTTGACAGTGATGGTGAGAGCAGAGTTGTCCCAGTCCACCTCAGGGTCTTTGACCTCGTCCTCGTCCTCTCTGGACCCCTCCTGATGTGTGGCGTGGATCCTGTACACGCCGATCACCACAATCAAAACTAGGGCGGCGATACAGACCACAATGACTACTGTGGCTGCTGGAGGTGCTGTTCCTGGAGGAGAAGAAGAGAAGCAAAAGATCTCTGTTTACTATATTGTATTATATTACATTATTAGCTTAGTTATATGCAAACAACAGCTACAACAAAAATAGATATACCACAGAGTCTATACATAGATTACTGCATCGCTGATTGTTCTATCTGGATCTGATAAAGCCCATGAGATAAAGAGTTTTTCTTGCCCTTGTTATTTTCAATGTAAAATCTTTTTCCTACTTGTGTTGTTTTGGTCATGTTTCTATTCTCAGATTTCATGGCTAAGATCTGAGGATGAAACAGCTCGTCCATTAGAGCAAACATCATGATCAATCTAGGATCCAACAGGTTGAAAACAAATCTGCAGTTTAATCTTCCCGTCTAAACTGCTTATTCTGAACAGAAAATTAAGGCAAATTCATCTAAATGTCTGTTTTAATCATACACTGCACTGTGAAAGTGGATCTGAGTACTGTACAGTCAGAACAGTAGGTCTAAGCTGAACCCGGAAGAAGGAAATCTAATACACGTTTCCATGTATGGACTGTTAATTTCACATTTGTTTTCATTTCCATATAATGGCCTGGTTCTATCAGGTTTTAGACATTTTTTGCTGTCAGCTGTGGCACATTTATGTCTTACCTGACATGTGTGAGTTGAGAGTGTGTATCATGAGTGGGTGATGGACAGGTCTCATGTACTGAGGCTGGGCCGCCATATGATTGACATGATCCACAGGCGCTGAGCGGTGAAGAACACTGACCTGCAGGGGTGTGGCGGGGGGGGCAAAGAGCCATTATTCTCAGAGAAAAGAATGTGGATGATAATTTATGCCACTACAAAAACAATTAAATAAAAATTAGAAAAATTAAATACAATGTGGTATGAACAGTGAAGTAGGTGAGCGTTAGAGAGATGAATCGTTTTTGATAAAAAGTTTAAAAAATAAAAGCTAATGAGGAAGAGAAGCAAGAATAAAAAGACTGATAGATTAAAAGGAGAGGATTAAACAGTGCATGGGCAGAAGAGAGGTGAAAAAAGTTGAAATAGGACGGATGAAAGACATCAAACTGACCTCCAAATTAAACTCGTTGCTGGTGTAACGGCCGTTGAGTTCGGAGCAGGTGAGTCTGAACCTTCTCTCGCT
This sequence comes from Toxotes jaculatrix, assembly GCF_017976425.1. NCBI lineage: Eukaryota > Metazoa > Chordata > Actinopteri > Toxotidae > Toxotes > Toxotes jaculatrix. The sequence goes on from NC_054407.1 coordinate 10,447,036, forward strand.
CAGGGTGGCAGGTCGCCAGTTCCTGTAGCGTACCTGCCTCAGTGCCTGCTCATAGTGGGCCATGGAGTCCACACCTTGTACCACACATGGAAAAAAAAATTTATGCTAACGGTTATACAAGCTGCAAGGTGGTGTAATGCATTAAACTGAGATACGTCCACTGAGTGAATTTTAAGGTGGAAATGTGGGGCGTTTCCTGGTGTCTGGCTGTCACAGAGTGTTAGCACCACGCCATCACCACCTCAGCTCTGCCTACCGTATATTGAAATTCCAGAGGTGGAATTGGTGGCATCCAGGTGTTTTCCCAACAAAGCACTGTGATGAATCTCCAGACTCTCTCTCTCAGGATTCAGTTCCTCTCCAATTACCAGGATGTCACAGTAGTCCAGGTTATGCATCACCTCCATCACACCTGGCCTGTGGACTGGATGTAAGGAAACATGTGCACAATAAATTTAAAATGATGAAAAAAAATCATGCAGGACACATAAAAAAAAAAGTTAGTAAAAAAAACATTTATATAACATTCACTGAAACATCACTACAAGGCTGGTGACATGACATGAGAGCATTCTAAGAGCGCAGCCTCTCCACTCACATCCACCGAAGCTGTCTCCCTTCATTACTGTGCTGGTGATGTGAAGCTCTTTGAAGAGTGCCACACCCAGCGGGCCCTGCAGGTCACCGGCAGGCCTGACGAGTCGATTAGATCCCATAATTGTGATTCTCGGTTCACTGGGCGGCAGCACCATAACGACTGCCTTGATGTCTGGGATGGAGAGACACGTGTCCTCCCCGAAACACCTGACACACCGAGGAGAAGAAGAGCAGAGGAGACATTACAGGACCAGCATTACTACTTCACTTCTTTTTCTTTTAAAACAAAACCAACACTGTTCAAACTTTCAGAAGAAAACTGTGTATATTTGAAAAAATAAGTTTCCAGCAGCTTTAATATGCAACTGAGGTGCAAGATTTTGTTTGCCCAATTAATTTCCAGTAAGGGATGATAACTGATTACCATTTCTGAGGCAACGATGAAACATTCCTGAATGTTCTCTCATTAATAGATGCTAGTAAGTTAAAGTCTACACAGATGCAGGCTGATTCAAACGATTTAGTTAATTTTGGTTAATCTAAATATCACACACTCTTTCCCAAAGCTAACTATTACGTAAGTGAGAATCCTAATAGAGTGTAACAACAACCCAAATGTTATGATCAGGAAAATTATTTGCAAATTAGAAACAGGGCCCCGAACACTAGAAAATCATCCTATGCGATTCAATATGATCATTTTCAACTTTCAGACCAAAAGTGATCATATTTTCTTTAGCTCTGGACAAAAAATGTTTACTGGATGAAAAGTACAAGTTGTACAAAATTGACCGTAACATTAATTAACAAGATTAACCCAGGATTGTTTGACTCTTTCAACAGTGTGTAATAGGGCTACACATATTATTTTTTGTTTTTTCCTTAGTCACAGGCTGCAGATTCAACCCATCTGGCGAGTGTAAAGGTGGATCTATCTGTCTTTATCTCCAGGCAAGCTGTGAAGTGTTGTTCAGACTTAGACAACCTCTGCTGCTGCTCCTCAAGCTCGTTTCACTTTATCGACCAGCGCACATCTAAGCTCATTTGACCTGCCTGCGTTTGTTGCTCAGCAAAATGAACAGGCGCTGGATGGGTGTGGAGACGGGAACAGACACATAAAGTATACGCTGCCAGACACGTGAACAAGCACTCACATTACACACAAGTGACACACAACTAAACACACACAAAATTGCGTGAGGACAAACAAAGACTTTAAGTGTAGGGAGAAGCAAACAAAGGCACACACGCAAACACACACACACACACAGATGCAATCGAGTATGTTATATCCAGTAGCTGCAGCTTAGTGCTTTGAGGAGGAAATCCAGATTAAGACCAGGCTGCAACTGCAATTAGAAAGTCAAACTACTTGTTATTTTCAAACTAGCTCCCTGCTAAAGCATTTAAGAAATTAGGGAATTTTATAGTTAGTATATGTTCATGATGTCAGAACATAAAATGATCAGCAGTTAAACAATGGATCAAAGACGCAGTAGACAAATGCAGTTATACCAGCAAAAGTATACTATTTGTTTGGTTAATTTATTATTGCATTTCCATAAGATTTTCATATTTCCTTGTGTATCAATGGAAATTTTGGCTTGATGATGGCATTAGAGAAAATGTCAAGATACGTTTGTTTGTTTTTTTGCGGAGGAAAGTGTGGATTTAATGATGATTTAGGCAGGAAGTTGTTAAGATATTCTGCTTTGGACAAATGCTGGACAAACAGATCGACTGACTTCTCCATCCTTGGGACCTGCGGCTATTGGGCAAAGTGGACAAAGTCAATTCAATCAAGTCAAATTAAATCAAATTAAATCCAGAGATGGATATACAGATAGACACACACACAAAAAAACAAAAACAAACAGAAAACAAAAGAAAGAAGACTCTAGCAATATGGTCTTTCCAATCACCAGAAGGTTTAATGTCCTTAATGGCCAGCTGGTCTGTTTAGTGGTTTAATAGTTCTTACACTAATGATCTGTCCTCTGCCAGAGCACTGGGAGTTCTGTGGCTTCAAGACAAAGACAGACACAACACATCTAACAGAGCCTTTTACTTTTATGCTTTAACCATGACTCCTCTGACTGTTTGTACGTTATGTGACAATCCACTGGATTTATGCTGACCAACTTTATGACTTGTGTATGTATGCAACACTTAATTTAGAGCCCTCACAGTTTATTTGAAAACCATATAGCTCCCTTAGACTTTAATAATTGGTAAAGGTGTTTCTTTATTCCTATACCTAGATGTCATAAAGAGTTAAAATATTAATCTGCAAAGTAATTAGTAGTAGTACAACCGCTCTACACACCAAACAGGTCTCTGTTCCTCCCGACAGCGCAATGAATACATGATGCACATACACAAGTATTTTGTTTACCTGACCACTGTACAGCCTGTGTTATGAAAAACCACAGAGAAACAATTTGCACAGAGTCAAGGTAAATTTACAAATCAAGCCACAAGCTAATGACCAAACATACACACAAATGTTGGACTGTTCATCAATTTGTATAAAAGTATAAGTGCTACCAGCAGTACCCAGTTGGAGAATACAATAATACTCATTGTAAGTGAACTTCAGTTTCACTGAATCTGATATAAACATCACAAAGACAGTAAATAAGAAACACTGAACTCACAACTGCTCCAGTGGAGCTGCCGAGGGACTGTGAACTGGGCAGATGTGAACACGTGGAACCAACTGAATGTAAAGCTGAATGTAAGGGTGTATAACATCTGAATGCACAGCATATGTACTCACTGTACTATGGTGGTGATGTGTAGCCGTCTGAGGCCTGGTGTGGGGAACTGGCGAGAGTTGATGTAGGAGACCTTGGTCATGGCTGTGTTGATGCTGTCCACATCTTCTCCTTCCACCACCAGCACAGACTGGGCTGGGTTAAAATGGAACTGGACACACACACACACAAACACTATTTGTCCACAAAGAAACAAAGAGATGTAACTCAAACCTACATCAAATGATACAAAAACCAGTGTTTACTCCTTAAAAGTGACACATGAATCCTGAAGAGAACATGCAGCCTTACTTGTTCTTTTACAGCACCACTAAGGTGGTACTGTAAAAGAACTCTGTGTGTGTGTGTGTGTGAGTGTGAGTGTGTGTGTATTGATAACCAAGTTTTTCTTCGCACCTTGATGTCCTTAGCTAGGCTTTCAAGAGAGTTAATATCAAGGCCTTCTTTGCAGGCCTGCAAACAGGAGATAACCTTCTGGGTTTCAATGCGACCGGGTCGGATTGTCAGACCTGACAGGCTGCCATGGAAATACTGGGTGAACCTCGGGGTTGCTACCTCACCACCTGATGGAGAAGAGATGAGAAGAGAAAGGAGGAGATGTGAAGTGAGAGGTGGGGCGAAAGAGGGCAATTGGATAGAAACACACTGGGTAAAAGAGACAACAACACTTATTATGTACATGTTTCCAGGGAAAAGCACATACAGTTTGCTGAAAATAACATCTGTAACTCTGCTTCAGAAAAAGCTTACAAGACCCATGAGATAGAGAGTTAAGAAAATTTCTGTCATTATTTTTCACCAAGTTTACAGGTAAGAAAAGAAGCATGTGAAACAATCCTGACACTAACATGAAATAAAGGTAATTTAATGACCATGACAAGTACAGTATGTTTTCACAGTTGTCTAATGAACTATTTGTGGTTCATATGCAGATAGATTTCTCTTTCAGCGTTTTCATTTAACACATTTTAGGGTTTGAATGTTAAACCACTTCACACAGATCACAAAAGCAATAAAAAAAAAAAAAAAAGCTAACGACAACGAACAATGAAACTGCAAGTAACTTTTAACTAAAAACAGAAAAATGAAACTGTCACCATGCTTGAATTGCTCATAATCACATCTGTTTGCTGTCTGTACTCCCACACAAAATGTCTTGTGTGTGCAGGTGGCAACAATTGTGTGATATTGCTGAATAAAGACAAAGATCTACCTAAGTAAAGAAGTTAGTCTACAATACAAAAGCAAATATATGATACATTTCTCACTTAGCTCAACAACAGATATTCTGACACTTGCTTTCAGGGTTTGAATCCCTGAGTTTGACAGATCTAATGTGTATTTGACCTGAAATACTTTGCAACTGCCTCAGCAAGTGGGAATTACATCCTTCCATACAAAATAAATGGAACCCGTAGTGCAAGCTAACACACTGGCACAGTCTCTGAGAGTGTGAGGACTCACAGGGCTGCAGTCTGCGGTGTCAGCTCCATCACAAATTCACTCAAGCCCCGACATCTTCTGAAGCACCAGATTTTCCGGCAGGACAGGTCAGCTCTGCCCTGTGGTGCAATTTCACTCTCTCTAATGAACTGTGTCATTTCGGACAAATCATAAAGGTCTAGTCCACTTAACACAAATGACTTCCAATGTGAGTCTTTCCGATGTAGGTCAGCTATGGCTTATACGTTTTGACAAATTCTAACTAAGGGTGACATTCAGGTCAAGTCTCCTTAAAGTAATGCAAATAACACCAGAACTGAATGTATCTCAGCCTATATTTGTATTTTATACTGTATTCAATGGCAAATACAAATATGTCACAGTAGCATAAAGTGAGCTTCCTGGTTTTTGAATTATACAAGGTATTTAAATCCTATTCTAAATCCTAATAATAATATTGTTAGTAATGGTTCACAAAAACAAAAATAATAAAATTGACACATACAGTGCATTCAGAAAATATTTAGACTCCTTCACTTTTTCACATTTTGTGAAATGTGCCTCATGCTAAAATCATTTAAATTCCCTCATCAGTTTCCTGACAGTGAAAATTTTAACTTTTTAAATTTTATTTTTAGCAGATTTATGCAAATTGATTTAAAAGGAAAAACTTTTAGTGACACAAGTACTCAGACCTTTCAGTGTTTAGACAAAGAACCTTTGACAGCGATTACAGCCTCGAGTCTTCTTGGGTACGTCATTCTGAACAGCAGCTACCAGTCTGCTTGCACAGGGCTGGAGGCATCTACTCTCTCAGCTCTGTCAACGTGAATCATACAAGGATGTATACACGGAGAGCTCAGAGAGACGAACCTGTCACAGAGACACTGAACAACTGCCATCACCAAGCTGTGCAGAGAGACCTAAACTGTGTAGTATAAAAAGATACACATACAGACATTTCTGTTGTCTCAGATCCTACCTCTCCTTTTCTATCAAAGCATGAATTCACTTTGTCCTTGTGTTTATTTCCCTGAGCTGTGCGATGCAGCAAACTCCAGGGGGCAGAGGGCGATGAAAGGAGTGAATGACAGCACAAAGAATCACCTGGACATGCAGCATATGCTATGAAGTAACCATTAAAATATATGAAGCTAGCAAGTTGGTGTGAGTTTGGAAGAAAGCAGTGCATTAATCTAAACAACATTATAGTGTTTTGTGTGTTGTGCCGAATTGTCACTGTAAATGGACATAAGCTTGTTATTCCTATTTAGAGCTGGTTAAATGTTGGTGAGTCACTGCATCTTTAGATGACAAGCATCTATTAACTTTGTTCAGTGGAAGCAGAAGCAGACACATGGAGGTCACATTCTTTAACAAAGAACTCCCATCAAATCCCATGAAGCAACATGAAGGAATGTGTAAGTGCAAAGTGGCTTCACACTCAGACTCACCCACAAGTTGTGTGACAAGAATAAACTTTTTTTATCTTCTACAAGAATTGAAAAGGTGAACACCTGAAAGCATTTTTGTAATTTTACTTTGATCTAGATCCCAATCACAGGATATTCATCACACTGCAAAAAAAGTAGCACACTGTTGAGCTTTGGCATTAACCAAATACTGAAAATGCTGAGACTGCATTTTAGTGTAGCACTTCAGTATAGTCCTACATCCCATATGTACATAAAACAGGATGTGGCTGCTTCTGGTAGCAACTCTGAGGAACAATTTTCTGCCTACATTTATTACAAGGACATTTTCTGTAATGTGGGCTTCTTTTGCAGATAAAATAACCTTGATGTGGTTGGCGTAATGATGGGCAATTTCTGTTTTGGGTTCCGCCGCCTCATGTTTGATGCCTGACTCGAAAACATACCAAAATGGAACGTGATGAAAAAAAGACTTTTGGTTTTAATTACAATAACAAATCTAACATTAAAAAAAAAAAAAAAGATGTGAAGTGTGTTTATTAGCGCTGTGTGTAAATCTTTCAGATATATCACACCCTCTGTGTCCACTGTTAAAATGTGTACTTCTACATGGCACAATCACAAATTGCAAATGGGAACTGTCGACCTTTATTATAAGTGGATTACTGTTATTCTTGTTCTGTATTATTTTTGGTCGTGTGCTAGCAGCAGACATGGTAAGCACTGTGTTTTGGAGATGATAATAGTTGCAAGTAGGGGCACACTGCACTGCAAGCCCATCATCTCCATTTCTTTCTGCAAATGTAGAGACATTCGTCATTATTCCGCCATTTACTCTGCTTCATCTCTCTGACAAATGCATTGTTGAAAGGTTTTCATCAAGACAAGGTCTCTGTGATTCAGTGATTCGGTGACTAAGTGCAAAATTATATTTTTGATTTCCCTAGACGTCTAGACGTGTGTGTATGTTTTTTATAGATTCATAAAATGAATATGCCAAGAAAAAGAAAGAACAAAAGGACAGGAGAAGCAGAAGAGTATATATGTTGCATGCTGCGCAGCAGATCTTGCTTTCACGTTAGAAACAACTATGATCTTCTGTAAACACTTTCTTAGAATAAGCAGATCAGAGAGTAAACAATCAGTAATAGTTGTGATTTAATAGCGCCATATTCAATTAAGCATGAAAGCCTTTTAATTACAATTTTGATTTGAATAACAATTTTATAAAAAGCCCAAGTAAGTAAGTAATAACTAGCGACTTGTAATGCCGACGGTGTAGTGAGCAAGTTAGAATTCAAACATCCACCCTGCAGGATGCTGCACATTTTCAGTCCTTGGGCTGAGGCTGTCAAAATGAGCGTGGATGAAAACATTAAAAATATTTTTTTTTTCTGTGTAATTATAATTTGTACAGGCTGTCAGTCAAAACATTGGCGCCTGTTCTTTTCTTTGTGGTTCCCTTCCATCCTCAGGAAAGGGCCCTGGAGTTTCACCTTACAATTTTCTTACTTGTAAATACATTTACGCACAAACACTCACAGAAACCATACATTTTTTTGTTTGTTCACTGAATCAGTATATTAATATCTTAAAAAAAAAAATTAAATCACAACATGACATATGGACTTGTGTACTCCTACAACTGGATCCTGTTTAAGCTTGTTCTCCTATTGAACTTTGTCTTGGCAGACCCTGTGACAATAATAATGGCCGCATCTCATTTAGGTGTTCCAGTTTCTTGGCTCATTGTATTGTATATGGCTGGTTCACTGGTGTTACTGGAACAACTTAATTAATATTGTTAATTACATCTGTGCTTTTCCTGCCATGACGGGTCAAAATGAGAATGTTCTTGTGGATTACATTCAGTTTAAACAACAAATATTGTTTATGCTTGTAGCAGTGTACTGGTATATTAATTAATATTAATGTGACTGTCTTTCCTCATGTCACTGTTTGCTAAAAGCATGCTAAAAAGTTTCATATTGTGCTTCGACATCAGCTGCAAATTACTTAAAATTTACTGATGGCTCATGTTGATTGATGCATTCATTTCCATAAAATACCCCCTGCACTCTTTTTGATGCCTTCCCTGTGCTTCCTCTTCTCTGGTTCAGTATTTGTACACTGTAGGGGTGCTTTCAAAGTTCACACCCACCTTTCAGCTGCAAATGAAATGAGATGGCAAACACATTTCCCATTTAAACTCAAAAAAGCTTACCCTTTTAGAAAACCTCTTAAAAAAACAAAAAAACAAAAAAAACAAAAACCCTAAAAAACACAACAGCAACAAACAACCAAACCATTTTCTTGTTAACCTTGTATGGTGACAACACACGTCTTCTTTTTGCTTTCAGGGCAGTGAAAGTACAGTCTGAATGCCTTTCGTTCCACATGTCTCATCATTATGTTGTTGATTGTGGGGAAAAGGGGATGGAGAAATGAGAGACTCTGAAAGGCAATCTTGCTCGCTAATGGCCTGCAAAGTTATCAGTTGCGGCTTAGTGAAGCTTAAAGCGGCTTCATTGGGATGTAATAGCTGGCAAAGTTGTCCTCCATTCACTCTAGCTAATCCTTCCTTCAGGGCTTTCTCTCACAATCAGAGATTCATGGAAAGAGGCAGAAAGAGAGGGCTGGATGAAGCAAGGAAGAAAATGATGACGACAAAAAGAAAATTGCAATCAGGCAAGGGATGAAAAGAAATTTAAACGGCAACCGAAATACCATCAGGATTGAAGCTTTGGATGATGCTGGTGAGTGTTATGAGCGTTATTTAGGCAAGCTGCAGAACGGATCACCACTGTCTCATTCTGCCCTCCTGTAAAGCACTTTTGTGTAATTATTCAACTCATAAACATGGCAGCAGGGTAGCTCTTATTCATTCCAATGTGATCACTGCTCCCTCTCGTTCCCAGCTGCTGGATCTGACGCACAGAATTTCCTGTACCCACTCGGCTTATGCTTCTCCATTTCAAAAAAGAAATACTTGCAGCCCTGGGGTATAAATCTTTATCTCTTTATCTTAACAGCGAGCCTCCTGTTTTTCTCGCTCTCCGTGTTTGTGTTTCAAATGTAATTTGGAAAAATGTTATTGCCGTACCACTTTGTTGATGCATTTTCTCTGTGTTAACCACGTCATCATCATGTCGGGCTCTTCATCTAGGCATGTTAAAAACAAACGGCAGGTTTTTGACCACTGCACCTGCAAACTAAGGGCTGATTATTTTGCCACTTGAAGTGCCATTATTTGTCCTACTTTGAAAAAATGACATCTCATTTCATTACACATTTCAGTGCACTGATTGCTAGACATGCTCTCAATTGTGTTTCTGTGCCAAGTAATTATTTCCTGTTTTGAGAATTGCAGAGAGCTTCTGATCAAAAATACTTGAGTAGGCTTTGCTTCAAATGCTTTGCGGTGCTGTTTTCATGGTAGAAGTTTAGTTTATTTCAGTAAAATTAAATGAAAACTGCTGTTTCCTATTTAAACAAAACTGCCCCTGAGAAAGAACAAAACCCATTTATATATGCGCTAAACTGAAAGGAAAGGAAATGAAATGAAATGAAAGGAAGAACCAAAATAAAGTGCCTTAGTAAGGGTCATGAGAACAGATGAACACTTCATCTTTCTTCCAAAACATATTCCCTCATTTTGTGTTTTTTTTTCTCTCTCTTTTTATTACACTTTTCTTTATTTGGTTTTACAACAAGTATTTACAACACTAAAGCAGTTATAACTGTCATATGCAGGCATAAACCAATGATATAACTAAACTAACTACAGCACTTTTTAATGAAGTGATAAAGATAATGTTTCTCCTGTACTGATGTGGCCCCTTTGGGTGAAAAAAAGCCCTCAGGAACCGGTTTCCTTATTTTATGTGCAGCAAATGAATAAATGTCATAACCTGGAGCTGAAATGGCTGCTGCATATAAAACAACTGCCAGACTATAGTATAGCTGTAAACAATCCCAACAACACAATGTAATAACACATTGGATCCTAACTGTCTGATCTCAGCTTCTTTAATGCTTTCAACAAATTTCTGCATTACAGTAAAGCTATTGCGTATTTTTAGAGACGAACACACAGACACACTGACCTTGCCAGCAGGCGCCCACAGTCAGCTGCGTATCAATCTTTGAGGAGTGAATCGGCCAGTCATCCGTCACCAGGTAGGGTTCATAGGTCACACCGTCCACAAATAGTGTCACTGCAGGAAATTCCACGTTGATCACATAATAATGCCACTCCTTGTCACAGATCTGCAAAGGGGAGAGAAAGCTTATCATGTTACTATACAGAACATTCTGCTATGTGACCACTTATTATGAATTCAAATAGGAAAATATACTATAAAAAAGTAGGACAGCCGTAAAAATATAGTACTTGAGCGAGTACATTCCGTTTTTCAGGTTCTTATTTAGGTTAGGAGCATTTTCCTGTGGAGGATTATATTTATAGGGTCTCTGTAATAAAGATGATGATATTTACTCCAATCATGCAGCCAAAACCGAAGGCGCATCTTTGATTTGTTCCCTGCCTTCCTGCCTTCAATGAAATAGATGCAACAAATTCCTCTCCTCATCCCTGGATCATTTGCTCCCTGTCGTCAGATAGATGCCGTCTAATGAGCTGTTCATTAAAGGCACACGATGAGTGACAAACATGGCTGCAGAGGACTCATGTGCCACTCAATTTTTATCAACCATCACAAACATTCTTTGATTATGTTGTGAATTTTTAAGGACCCATCCCAGCCACAGCATTAATGTCAAAACATATTCACTTACATGCTTTGCTTACATGGCTTTTGGGCTGCAACTAACAATTATTTTTATTATTGATTATCCTGCTGATTATTTTCTTAATTAATCGGTTAATTGCTTCACAATTGCTTATTTTGGGAACAGCCGAAACAAGTTGTTTCAACACAACATTGACTTATCATCACCTTTTAAGTTGATATGGCAAACTTGCTAAGGGGCAAAATTATCATTTGGAGTTGTGTTACTGTATGTTATATTCCTTTATCCCTCTTTTTGGTCTCTACCATCTCCTGTGGGAAATGTCTGCCTGTTTAGCAGCTAAATGCTCCATGTTCTTCACCGTGTTTGACAGCTGACCAGCCCAGCATGTACCCTGATTCCCACCCAATGCATTTTGGGATATCCAGCAGTCCCAGGCATGCATCCTCAGCACCCAGAATAGTCTACAAACCTTTGTGTCCTATTCAGTTTTAGATGTTATATGCTGTAAAAATGCTAAATAGAAATGCTGCTTTCACCTTTTTTACTGACTCAAAAGATGAATGACACATACAACACATGTGCATGTGGTCCTGAAAGCAACAACACAAATGCAACCTGTTCTTAAGGCCAGTTCTTCATCTGAATCACAGTGAGATGTGAAAAATATCAATATATCGCCTTAAACCACTTAAACTGTGAGTGCATCTACTTCTAAAGAGCTAGTAATTTCCAGGTAGGTAAATACAGTTTCAAAGGGTTTAGCAGCCGGCTGAAGTCTTAAAGGATTTATAAGTCCTGCTGTTATTCTTTCTCTTGTAATGGCCGTAGCATCTGTTCTTCTGTAATCAGTGTGGTGTGAAGGATTTAGATGAATTAAGAGCAAACTATTTATTTGCAGAGAAGAGGAGAATATTTGCCAATTTAAAGTGCGCAGAGAAAAACAACAGGAAAGGATACAACAATCAGAAGGATTTTCATTTGTTAGATTTCTTCCTAAGGCTCAGTAGCCATGCACACACACACAACACACACACACAATCACACACACTAGTAGTTTATTCAAGCTGTGATATGAACTAATGGGGTCGAGACCTGTGCTGGAGCGACCAGGAATCTCCAGGGATGTTTGATTTAGAACGCACAGTCTCACTCTTTACGAGTGTGAAGAGACAGAAATTCCCCCAGGATATCCTAGACACCCCTCCCACACAGTTTCACATCTCTCAGCAGATACTGGGATAAATATGCCTAGGTACTGTGGTTTCTATGGATTTGCTATCTGATATGACCACGACTAGATCTGAACCTCAACCTCAATTTAAAAAAAAAACAAACAAAATAAAACAAAATAAAACCCCCTTCATTTACAGTACACAGACTGAAGTATCACAAGATGCCATGCGTGTGTTATTAACAATGACAGTGTGTTTTAGCTTCATCAGCTCACATTCAAGATTTGTATGTGTACTTGACTAGACAGGCAGAATGAATTGCCACTTTCATTTAGCCACTGGCTGGCTGACTGCCTGCAGAGGTGAGTGCAAAGTTACATGTCACTACAATTATCTGCAGTGTTTGTGTTGGTGATTGTCTCCCCTTATACTGCACTTAGTATTCCCAAAGCGTTATATTATGTGGAATTTATAAAATGATATAGTATTTAGAATAATAGTTCAACAGCAGCACTAAGCTTTAGCCTTTGAATGAAAAAAAGAAAAGCATAAATCTAACAATAAATTATGAATAATTACATGAATTTCTTTATATCTTCTTAATTTAGCTGCCAATCTCTCTCTTCTTCTTCTCCTTTCACTCCTATCTCATTCCTCTACTTTGCACCTACTTCTGTAACAGTGGAAAATATAAAACTGTGCTGATTCATTGAGTATACTTAGATAATTTTAATGTTGCTGACCTCTCTCTGTCAACACACAATACTTTTTATTCTATTTTTTCAGTGTCCAAGCTTAAAATAGAGACTGAAAAAATAGAATTAATAGAGGCATTTGATCTTTTTGAATTAGCTGAATTTTGACTTTATTTACCCCACTATGTGAGGTTGCACTTTGGGCTAAATGCTAACGCTTAAATGCTAGAATGCACACAATGTCAATGCAAATATAAAGATGTTTCATGAGCACAATGTTTGCTATGTTCATAAAAAAAACAAAAACATTTATGGTCAGTCTGGACCAAGTGGTGTAACGACAGACCAACACTGTCATCCACAGATCCATACTGCTGGCATAAATAAATCCTTGGGGCAAAAATAGAGAAATAGAAGAAAGAATCAGGCAATATGGAAATATGATAGCAACAAACTGAGTTCGATATTTTTCTCACAGTGAAGCTGATTGTTTCCCCTGTAATCTTGTGCTATCTTGTGCTCATCCATTCTTTCTTTGTCTTTGAGTGTAATAACTGATGGATGGTGGGTGCTGAACAGAATGGCAGAAATTGAGGGCATGAACAAATAATGTCCTTGATGTCTATATACTTGTTTAAAAATGTATGCACAGTGACTGCATGTGTGGAAATCTTCAGCAGGAGCTTTGGGTTCACTCATAATCAGACATCATTGAAACAATATTAAAACACAAAGGGATCAATCAATGTCAGACTGATGAGCACTGAGGGCCAGACAATGAATAGAAATACTGTGTATAATTTTATTTAATATGCATTAAAGTGGCATCATGTAAGAACTGGCCAACTGTAAAAAAATCGTACTCCAAACAAATAGGGAGCACCTGAAAGTTCATAAATTAACTCCTTGGTCTTTGGTGTCAGACTGGCCACATTTTCTGAAACATACACCTACAATAATTGGTTTGACTGAACATTCATTTGTGCAGCTTTTTGCTCACCAGCATCGCAGGCTGTATGGGCTGTGTTCTCTTGTTAATGTATGGATTTGCCATTGACCAGGATGAGTACTGAGCACTAACTAGCAGCCAGATGGTGGTTAATATTAATGTGAGCCAAGGTTTGTCCACTTTGACAGGTGGTCATCCATCATGTGGTAAAACATTAAAAATTTCAGTGGACAGGGGTTGTCTTCTGTCTTTTCTTAGACATTTTTCCTGCAGATTATTCAAGTGTCCTTTTTTTTTAATTACTATTCATTCATGTTCAAGTAATTTTCATTCGGCCCATGTGTAATTTGCCTTGTCAGTCTAAATGCTCTGCCCTTTGTTAGTTTATAATTAAAGAGGGAGCACAGTGGACTCGCCTTGACTTGAAACACAGCCCTTTGACACAGTTGGTGACATTTTCCCACCTGAGTGCTGTGACTCACTCTCCTCTTTACAATCATTTCTATCACGACACCTAACAAGATGGTCTTTTCATCTCCTTTCAGTCGTTTTATTGTTGCTATATGAAAACCAGTGAGAGGGTGGAGGTGGGGTGAAAGAAATGTGAAGACAGGACGGAGGAGAGGAGTGTGAAGTGTCATGGCTGCTGTAATGATAAGGTCAGAACAGATGACTGTCACCACGTTTCCACATCAGTCCCTCTGGATTCATCCTGTGAAGAACATATATGACCCATTAACACCAACTGCTGAGCAGCAAAGAAATTATGCTGGATGGTGGATATCAGAATATTACATCTCAGTGCTTTTGAATAAAGGAAAAAAAAGGTTAGAGAAGAGTTAGAGTTAGAAAAGAGAGTGAGTTAGAGCAGACAAACTGACCACCTACGGACAAATGTTAACAATATTACTGCTTTTTGGAGTCAGTTAGCAAAAGTACTGCATATGACCACTGTAATTAAGTTACAGCCTTGATCCAATTCAGCACTCAGTTTGTTTATGTTGCTGACTGTCTGAACTTGGGAAATCATACGCACACTCATGAACGGCACACACACATAGACACACACAAACACACACACACACACACACACACACACACACACACACACACACACATCATTAGTAGATACCATCAGCAGTGCTCTTTCTGCTGCTGAGGCATGTTTGTATACACGTTGCTTGTCGGAGGGCACATTAGTAAGTGGGAGCATGAAAGTATTTCTCCTGTGTTGAAACACTGTAATGAGCTGGTCCCTAAGCAGGGTGCAGGCTGGAGCAGTCCCAAAACAGAGAGAGAGAGTCAGAGAGAAACAGAGGCAGAGGTAGGGAGACACTAAGACCATGTCCCTGCTAATGTCGGCACATTTTAAAATACATTTTTTCCCCTCCATTTTGGACTTCGATTCAAACTAAACTGCTGTTTTCCAACACCAAAAAACAGCATATTTTGAAAAGTACTTTTCATACAGGGTCACATGGTGCAATCACAGTGACAGGATAGTGATACTTTTTTTGGATAGACTTGACTATTTCTACCTTTTGATGGAAACAAACCTCTTTCGCAGAGGGAAACAGTAGAATCTGGAAGCCAAAGTGTAAAATGGCAACATCATTTCCTCCAGAGCTACAGATTCATGCCCTAATGGAGCAGAAGTTCAGCTAACTACAATGTACTCTTGACAGAATAAACAAAGAATGCCCAAAGAATTACTGAAATATGTCTCATTTCAGCATTTCATTGAAAACTTGAAAACTTTAAGTAAACAAGCCGAGGACAGTGAAAAGAGAAGATGTTGGGAAATATACGAGAAACTGAACAAAGAAGGTGCATAGGGAGGATGAGCAGTCAAGTTTTTTGAATCCTGGCCCTTAAATATGATGGATCTTGAGACCAAGCGAGGACTGACAGGGTCTTTTAGAATATTAATTAGCATATTAACACCCATGACACACCCACACAGATGCTCTCAATTATTTGGCCTGATTAGCCCTCTTTCAGGTCTGTGTGGGCAGGGACAGAGCGACCTCTTAGTTTTATCAAACCTTTTAGGCCCTTTTTCACAGCGCAGGCATAATTAATGACTTTAAGAATAGCTCTGTTCTATTCAAGTGTCCCAATAAAGCCGGGCAGTTACTATATATGGATTTGGCCTGATTTTATTCCTGAACTGGTCAAATTCGACCAATTTTAGTATCAGGTTGAATTTCTGCCCATTAGGTTGTTGTTTGAAGTGCAGTTTAAGAAAGGTCACAATATCAGATTAATTGCCTGAATGACAGATGGCTGGGCTCACAGACAATCAGTTAGGTTTCTGGTATGTCAGAAATTTGTCAAAAGATTTGTTATAAACTATAGTGAGGTTACACATGGCTTGAACAGACAGACCATATTGTTTGCATTTTACAGGAATCTGTGCCATCACATATTCCTTTTTTTTTCTTACTTTACATTCATAGTGAAATTGCTGCCAAAGTAATGCAGCATACTTAAATAAACCTTACAGTTTACGGTCAGTGCAGGTGGCAAGTTCTGAAGTTGCAGGTACAGAAAGACCAATTAAAACAGGAGGTGACAAAATATACAAGATTAGTAAAAGCGCATAGTGCCTGCCCAGCTTAAGCTGTGACAGTGAACCAGCATAAAGAGCTAAATGGTATTCAGTCATCGCCTGTATTATTTACAACTTTGCTTTTTTCTACTTTGACTGACTTCATCAACATGTCTTCTTTGAAAAGGACTTTTTCTTTTTAGTATATTGTTTGGTGACATCATGTGCAGGGAAGACCGCTGAATAATATCACATAGGCTTCAGCAACAGTGGTCAAACCAAACTGGACAAACAAATGGATGGATTAGTTTTTCAGCATCTTTTCGAGACAGGCGGATGATTTACAGTGACTAGTAGAACAGTTTTTTGTATTATTGAACTTGGGTGCTAAGACTAAGTGCAAGGCTTTCAAATGAGTTTAGGTGAAGGGCTGATTAATAAGCTGGAGTGTAAAATTGCCACAACCCCTCCTCCTTGGCCTGTGCTTCGAGGAATGTGACAATTCATTTGAATAGGGGGTGTTGATTAATTTAGACTAACCTATTTTTCTTGCTGCAACCAGGTTTCAGTAATACAGAATATATCAGTTTGATGATCAGTTATCAAATTTTTGACTAATCAGGATTTAGATGAGCGGGATCTAAAATTTAATAGTCCACATTTAATTGACCGTTTTTTTGGTTCTGTTATAGTTGTTGTGCTCATTTGTACTGGGATTGCATTATAGCATGTCCTCTGTTTGCTTTTGAGAAAGAAGAAGAGTGGAATCTAAAGAACCAGCTGGAAAATACTATACCGTCTGAGGGATGAATTTAGGTTGTCACCCAAAGGATATCTGGCAAAACAATTAGACGCTGCCTCCTCAGTATAAGACCAACTACTAACAAGGGGAGCAGAGTCCAACAGTAGTTATATGAATCAGGTAATAAACTCGATTGGCGTATTGTGCATCTTGCTGAGGAGAGAACCAATCCAGACATAACCTTATTCACAGATAGCACGGGGACATTTTAAATCTGCTGACATAAACAGAATAATGAGGACATTCTGCTGCTGTGAATCCCTTTAATGGGGTCAAGTTTATTTTGATGCATTGGAGAGGTTTAGGATGGAAGGAGCCTTCTTTATATGGATACAAAGCATATATAATGGAGTTGCGATCTATTTTATGTAGCAAATATCTCCATACAGGTATGGCCGTATTAAGCTTTTGTAATGATTGCTGCATGAGTCTTCCCTGTATGCTAACAATTTTCTTTGATTGCTTACTTTCTGTGAATCTGGTATTCACAAGATTAATTTCAGTAAACCTGACGCTTCGCCTTAAGGCACCACCACACCTCCACCTCACCAGTCCCTCCTAACTTCCACCTATCTTCTATTTCTCTTTTTGTCTCCTTTGTTGCTATTCAAGTTCCTCGCCTCTCCTCTGCTCTCCCCTCCTCGGCCACGGATGTGGCACTGCATTATTGATGCCAGCCTATTATGTGTCAGCGTGGTGGTAGGGAATGACAAGGATAGTGAAAGTAAGTGGGAAAAAAAAGAAAAAAGAGAGGAGCTTTTCAGACAGTTACATTACTGTAAAACACATCTCGTCATACAAAAGTAGCTTATTTCTGTGATGGGCACAAAGTTAAATGTAAGATACAATACACTGCCATGCAGGCGATATAATACTCACAACTGCATGAAATACAAATGTTGAGTGTTGTGCTGTTTAAAAGAAAAAAACTGCATCGAGGCCCACTTTCAGCAGGCTTGTTGAAGAAGCTACACTGCCTGGCCAAAAAAAAAGTCGCCACCTGGATTTAACTAAGCAAATAGGTAAGAGCCTCCTATTGGATAATTACTGCATGGGCGATTATCTTTCAGCTGGCAACAAGTTATTTAACCCCAACTGTGTCTTTCGACAACCATGTCGAAAGACACATCCCGTGGTCGTTGCAAAGATGTTAGTCTGTTTGAGAAGGGTCAAATCATTGGCATGCAGCAAGCAGAGAAAAGGGCTATGTTTAATAGTGAAAGTAAGAGCATTTCCACAGACACAACGCGAAAAACTTTCACTTTGCTAGGGAGCATAAAGATTGGACTCTGGAGCAATGAAAGGTCATGTGGTCTGACGAGTCCAGATTTACCCTGTTCCAGAGTGATGGGTGCATCAGGGTAAGAAGAGAGGCAGATGAAGTGATGCACCCATCACGCCTAGTGTCTACTGTACAAGCCTGTGGCGGCAGTGCTATGAGCTGGGATTGCTGCAGTTGATCAGATCTAGGTTCAGCAACATTATGTGCTGACTACCTGAATATACTGAATGAACAGGTTATTCCATCAATGGATTTTTTTTTCTTCCCTGATGGCACGGGCATATTCCAAGATGACAATGCCAGGATTCATCGGGCTCAAATTGTGAAAGAGTGGTTCAGGGAGGATGAGACATCATTTTCACACATGGATTGGCCACCACAGAGTCCAGATCTTAACCCCATTGAGAATCTTTGGGATGTGCTGGAGAAGGCTTTGAGCAGTGGTCTGACTCTCCCATCATCCATACAAGATCTTGATGAAAAATTAATGCAACACTGGATGGAAATAAATCTTGTGACATTGCAGAAGCTTATCGAAACAATGACACAGCGAATGTGTGCCTTAATCAAAGGTAAAGGAGGTCCAACAAAATATTAGAGTGTCTGACCTTTTTTGTTTTGGTGGCAACTTGTTTTTTTGGCCAGGCAGTGTATATGCAAGATCTGCTTCATGGCAGTAACACAACTGGAAAAGTCAAACAAAAGAGATGTGAGGTTTTAGTTTGAATGAGATCGATGCAAAACATGTCTGCCACTTCAAGTCAAAGGTCTGCTTTGAAATTATATTTCGCTGCATGATTTTTGAAATCTTTTTGTCTGTCTGTCGGTTTATGAGGCAATGTAATATCAGTGAATTATCAAAATTGTACTTTAGGGTCAGCATAAAAAGCTTTTTTTTTCCTAAAGTAAAGGCAGGGGTTAGAGAGGGGGAAGACTAGACAAGCACTGAGACAGAGAGATGGAGAGATAAATGTGCTGAGAGAAAAAAGAAAATAGATGGAAGAAACAAGCTGCCAATACATTAGTATGCTGACTGAATGCTTGTGTAGTGCATTTAGTGCACTCAGCACGTCTGCTGAGTGGTCTATAAGTAGAAGATAGTGGCATTAAGTACCTCGCCTCAGCACACACACACTGCGTAGACATTTACATTTAGCGAGATGTAGCCGCTCTACATGGAAGCAACACAGGAAGCGCCTAAAGGAGACAAAGTACAGCTGAGCACTCAAATGAGGCCATTTGAAAAATAGAAGCTAGAATTAAATAAACACGCACGCTGAAAATGTATGCACTAGAGGCGATACTCAATATCTTCTCTGTTGCTCCGTGTGTTCTCATACTGAAGCCTGCCGCATTCGGAGCCCTTGCAATGGAATGACTTGCAAAATTAGAGTGATTCAAGAGAGTGATAGCAAATAATACTGACACTGAAAAGTGAATAAACAGCAGTGCCAGAGAACACGTGACGCCAACTGAAAGAAATTCTGTGACTGTGTGAGTGTTTCATACAACAAAAGTACGTCAAGGGGATTTCTTGAAGATACCCATCTGACTGTTAAAAGATCTTTTTACACTTGCAATGCCTGTGTCATAAACAAACACATTCCTGTGGCACTGTCATTCCAGATGCTTTTTGCTTTTAACATATTCTTATGTACACTGCTAACTGCATTGTAACATTCTGAGCGTCGATGTATGAAATGCAAATAAGTTTAAATTGAAGTGAAGCATTTATGAGTTAGTCTCCTGTGTCTGAGATGGAACTAAATCACTCTTTGAATAGGCACTTCAATCTCTCCTGGTATCTACAACAAACAGGCAGTGAGACAATACACACTCTTACACACACATATACACACACACACACACACACACATCACCAACACCATCCAATTAATTTCCTGAGAAACAATGGGAGGCTTCTAATCAACACAGGACAGAGAACAAGCCATGGCACAACGAGCATGGTAATAGCAGGCAGATAAGACAGATAATTGCAGATGCTGTAAAGACAAGCAGTGAGGGTGATTTTGTACTCTTCCAACATTCACTCCCTAAAATCGAACTCAGACATAAATGATAAATAGCAGGGGGTCTGAAGTTGTTTCAAGTGGCGTAATTGGTGAAATTGGAAAGTTTATCTGTGATTCACAACACATGATCTGCCACCACGCCCCGTCAATTGTACAGTTATCATGGATTGATGTGAAACAGCTGCGAGTGCAAATAAATCATTGGCTCTTTTAATCTTTTTCAGATCTCGGGCCTCAGCTGAGAAACATTGGAAACAACTGTGTATTTGTCTCACCTCTCACCCTTCTGTTAACACGGATTTTTCCTACTCTATCTATAAGGATCCTGCTGTGAGCAAATAACACAGTATTTGTAAAGATTTAGATCGATACCATGTCACACACACACACACACACACGTTCTTTATCTCACTAAGCTGGGCAAACATAGAAAGCCATTCAAACTTGAAATATAAGGACAGAATAAAAAGGCTCAGTCGGGGGAAAATGACTTCCTCTCTATCCTTTGTTTGTTTTGTAGCTTTTTTTGCTTTTTCTTCTTCATCTCCTGTCTGCTTTATGACTATGTTTGACACATGTCCAACCATTTTTGGCTTACAGGACTTTAGAAGCATGAATCTTGATTTTTATAGGACGTGTGTGACTGTGAGTGAATACATTTTGGACAGCTGGATTGTACTGATAGGCTCTCTAAACTCAGGCAGAGTGAATAATGTGTGTAAAGGGGAGTGATCCATCCTGTAGTCCATTACCAAGGCTGCAAAAGAGGTAGGGAGGAAAATAGGTATGCTGCGTGTGTGTGTGTGTGCGTGTGTGTGTGTGTGTGTGTGTGTGCGCGCGCATGCTTGTGTTCACATACACACTGAGGTTCCTGTCAGATGTGACATTCCTTTGGAGTGTTCGATCGACATGGAAAATAGAAGCCTCTCTCTCTCTCCCTCTCTCTTTGCCAGCTTCCTTTCATCCCTCTCTGCCCCTCCCCTCTCGGGGTGAGAATTGCAAAATCAATAGAGCTAAATGGAGTTGCCACGGAAGCCATTGAGTGTCCTTTCTAAGTGCAGGAGGAACAAGGACAGTAAGAAGCAGCTATGACACCCCATAGTCACTTCTTCTCCTTGCATCCAGCAAACTCTTTTCTTAAGAGTCTCTACTACTTTTCTGAGCTTGTGCACATTATTCATCACTCTGTAGTGTAGCAGCTGCTATCCTTAGTTCATCTTTTGGTCTAGTTATTATTGCACAACAAAGCATTTCTATGTAATTTGGAGGATAAGTTATAAATTGTGAAATATAAACAACTGTAGATTAAATAACACAAACATTGTGAGTTCAAAAGAAAAGTGTGGAAACGGGGTCTAACACTGAGGTTAGTTACACAGTCACTTACTGACTTAGTTAAGCTTTGTTTATTCAGAATGTCTCACTGAGATCAAGAGGTCTTACAAGAGAGACCAGAGAACAAATTACTGTACAATACAGCCTTACAAAGAGCCAATTCAGTAACACAAACTGATCGGCAGATACCACTGCACAAAGCAAACTGACACTGCATTATGATCTATAGCATCACTGTATCTGCAGCTTTGCTTTCTGAAGCCATTGTGTTACAAATTCATACTATTTAATACTACATGGATCTATATTTGAAATCAGAATTTTGTCACTCTCTGGAATTCTCTATATTTTTATGAAGAAATAAAATTAAACCAAATGATGAACAGAGTAGAAGCAGCATAGGCTAAGATGCCCACGTCTAATTCCAACTTAATTGGCCTTTTTCACAGCAGACACTTTGGCTGTGTCTGAAATCACGCCCTGTTTTGGGATATGGAATGCTGTCTATAATTTTATTTGAGTGTCTTAGTGTGAAATGTATGTGAAATGTAGTCCACCCCCCCCAGTTCATAGATGCTAAAATTACATTTTATAGAGGCTAAAATTACAGTGTTGAGACGCTTCACTTGTCACTGATGACAGTAATGATTTTTCAATTTACTGATCACTACAGTGGTGAAAAGCGAATGAGAGAGTAATTTCAATGCCTCTGACCAGTCATAGCATGAAAAGCTAGTAGCTAGTAGCATGATCAATGGCTTTGTTCAATCAATTGTCCTTTTACCTTTCCATCCTAATGTCACAGACTGTTATTTCTTCATGATCTGTTGATCATTTTTCAGTGTTTTAAAGTAGAATACTTACAAGTTGCCCCTTTAAATGTTGCACATTTTGTTTTCCTGCTTTAACATGTCAAAACATCTGCACAGAAAAAAAAGCAATATTTGATGTTCACTACTCATGATGGTTATTGATTTGAGATAAAAGAATGATTAAAAAAAACGTACTACATCTTCTGGCAACTTTTATTATGGATTTTTAAAATCCAAAGAGAATATTGTATTTGTAGAAGGCAGCTGTTTGCAAAGACACAGTGGCCACTTGACATAAATACCTGTGCTGCTTCAGGGCACACATCAGGTTTTGTTGTCAGTTCTTTAGACTCAAAGAATAGTGGTTTCTTTCTAGACTCACCATTTTGAACTGAGGATCCACAATAACACAGACCTAACTCAACTGTAAAAGAGGCAGAGACAGTTTCTCCTTTGGTAGTAGGCTTTAGACAACAGTGCAATCCTGTTTTCTCATCTATAAAACTTCATCAAACCAGCTTCACTAATGTGCTGCTTTTTCCACCTGCACGTGCAGGTAAGAAGAGTAATCACAGAGTAGATTTTTTCCCTTACTCTACCACCATTTGCACCGCTATGATGTCATTTCTCTTGTTAACCTCAGGTATTTCAGACCAGTGTCCATTTATATTTAATGACAGTCTCAGCACAAGCGATTTGTACTGGTGAATAACTCAACACAAATTCTCTTTGACTGCACTGCATGTTTCCTCTGTGGTCCTTTACAAGATCCAACTAAAAGAGCAAATGGGATCCCTGCTATCTATGTACTGTACCGTACACGTGTGTGGGAAGCGAATGAGTCAGGGAGAGAATAAGAGAAAGATAATGAGAGACTGAGAGAGAATGAGAAGAAGATAGACTGAAATAGAACAGGGTCTTGAGGCTGTTTGCTAAGAAAACTCAGAAGTCTGCGACTTGGTTGCCCTTCTCCTTGTCACATCCACCTCTGTAGGCCTCGGGAGAAAAGAGCACTGGACTGTGAAAAACACTTTTCAATCTACCTTTGACCTAGAACAAACAGCTACCTGGTTGGAAGGTATGCGTGAGAAAAATACATTTTGTTGTACCTGTGACCCACAACAAACAATTCTCCTGGCTGATAGGCACACACCAGCACCAGCAGAGACAGCGGCAAGCAATCGCACTGTGATGTTTGCATGCATCTCTAAAATATGTCATGTACAGTACGTCGTTTTCCATGCAAACGCCAGATAAAAATCCGAAATAAAAGTAGTAGAGTCGACGCACATGCAAATGCATACTCACGCATGCACGAGCGCACTTGCAGAAAGAAAAAAAACCCCAAATACAAATCTCTTCTAATCTGCTTAGTGAGCAAAAACTCTGGAGAGCTTGCTATAATTATGAAACATTTTCTAATATCCTCAGTGTGAGGTAGATATATGCTGTGTCCCAAAGGTAAACAATTAGATTAGATTTACATCTAGCATGCATTATTAGTGAGCTGGGGAGAGTCTTTGGAAAGAGGAGATTCCCATACAAGAAAGTTCATTGGCTTATCATCAAAATCATCTCGGCTCCTGGGATTTTCTTTTCTTTTTTTACAGGAGGATTTTCTGTGTTCTGTGACTGCAGGGCGAGCTAGAGTGACTAGGCGCCCTTCAGCTGAATGATTCTCATCCAAGCGTTCACCTTGCTGAGGTCTCCTTGAGCAAGACCTGTAATCCTGCCAGCTCCATGGTCACTGGTCTGACCCTGCACTGGAGGGGAATAGATGTTACTACGTGAACTAAAACCTAAAAAGTATCTTCATACTTAGAAAGAACACCCGGCTGCTGTGCATCGTGTTTATAGTAATTCAATAGTAATTTACAGTAAAATCATATAATCCTTTCTGCGGGGTACTTCCGGGAAGGAACTGACTGTGGAATATTAGTGAGAAAAATATCTTATTACATGCAACTTTCGAGCTGAAGCATCCTTTTCTTTTCAAAGGCTTACTGCAAGACTGAAACAGTAAGCTTCACTGCAAATTAGTTCAACAACTCCCCAGAACCATGACAGATAATCGAGATCTGCTGCTGGGTGAGCTATTATCCATAACTAAACAGACTTTCCACTTTGGGTCTCCGCTTGTGTGTTAGTGTGCGCATGTGTGTGTGTGGGGGGATAGCGCTGTCTTCTACCCTGTTATCTCTTACAGAGAGCTGAAGAAAGTGATGGAGGGCCTCCGGTAATTAGAATGGAGAGCCTCTCCTTTCACTATACAAATAATGATAGCCCTTCACCTGCTGTAGAAAATCACATTGAATCTATGCTCGCACTCAAAGAGGACACAGATCAGCTCACACACGCGTACACACGCACGCACGCACGCACACACACTCCTCACCTGCTCCAGTTTCCAGTGGAACTCGGCAGGTCTGAAAGTGTCGACCTGAGTGAAGTCTCTTCTGAGCAGGAACACCAGGCGGCAGTTGTGAACATACAGAGAGTAATGGTGGCGGTTCATCTCTGAAACAGGAACATCACAGATGCGCATAGTCACACAAACACATACGCATAATTAAACATAATTCTACATTATACAGCATATTAATCAACAAGATTATTCCCTCTGCTTCAAGGACAATAAACTGATGCACTTGCTCCATATGTTTTTTGGGGGGTTTTTTTGGAGGCAATTTGAATTTTTTCTGGGACCAGTGTCCCACAAAACAGCCGCATGAAAGACCAAACTCTTTTCAGCTACTGGAAATTGGCTCTCCATATCAAAATGAAGCACTCAGCATGACAGAAAGGGTCCAGCGAGTGTGGTCACAGAGTGCATGCTGCCCATACGTCTATTTTTTGATTATCGACTGGTGTCGGTATAAGGTGGCAATGAAAGGTGAGTCCCACTTGCTCTGCTTTTATAATACACCTAAATGAAGTGGGATGAGGTGTGGGGTGTGCAACAGATTCTCCATTAAATGCCACACAACTCCTGATTGATTCTCATGTCTAAATGAATGATGTTGACATGTTAGGGTACCAAATTCTATCACAGAAATAGCTTTTAAGTATCTTTTTTTTCTCAGAAAAATAGGATGTTTTATGTGTAAAACACTAAAAATATATTTGACTTAGTGGGAAAAATGTGAGTGTAAGTTCTAATTAATTAGGTAATTATACTGACATGTCACTACAAAGAAAGATAATGTTGTGATAATTATCGTGATAGTAATTTTTGACCATATCACACACCCCTAATGTCACCTTATTCAGAACAATGATGGGATTCAACACGTGGCCATTTTATCACACAGCATTGCTGATCTGTCCCCCTCATTCTCAGCCATCGGACACGATTCATATCCTTTAGCCAAAACATTACAAATGACAAATGAAAAAAGGGGTTCTAAGATTCTGGTGGTCTAATAGGACCTACTCTGCGGTTTTGCATTACAAGATCAGACTACACATTTCCTAAGCTAATAAGCCATCTGTGACACTATTGTGAGAGCGTGCAATTTGCAGATGGCTCGCTTAATTACATAGTTCAGGCAGCTCAGTTCAGACATGCAGTGGGAAAAAAAGTTAAAAGTTTCAAAGAGCATTTGCTATTGTGCACTTCAGTCTCAGTCTTAATTGTCTTATTTTACAAGGTTTTTGATCATGCAGTGTTTATGGCATGTCCTATTTGTAATGCAGAAGGAAATTAAAATGTAAAATGTTTTAATATAGGGGCCCTAAGGATCAGCAGCTTTCAGCACTCAGCACACTGTTGGTAAATCAAATGAAAATACTGAAGACAATTTTTATTTCCAGACTGTAAATCTTCACCCTCTAACATTTGTGTGTATTTTGCGTCTTAAGTGAGAAGATGTGGAATCATTTCCTCACCAGTCTTGTCAGAGTTACACAGTAAGGTTTCCTTCTCAGCTCTGAGTCCTGGACTGGGCCCGTGTTTCATCCAGGTTGCTATGGTGAACTGGTCTGTCAGGTTTTGGGGTACCACGTGATCTGGAACATTGGCAGCTTGACGCCCGTCGAATCGGTAGATGAGGTCGCTGTCTCGCCCGCTGTCAGTCAGCAGAGACGCCGTCCAGTTTGTGGAAAGGCTGGGGGCAGGAAGGAGGTCGGTGCTGCCTGATGCTGCACCTGCATGTGCCAATCAGAAGACGGGGCACTGTCAAGACGGCTCCACAGAGAATAAACCTGGAGAGAAACTGCCTCGCCTGGATCGCTTTCTTCTTTCTGGATTCCAGTATGTCCTCATATGTCAGTTCATGCCCTAATGTTGTGTGTGAATGTCAGCACTCTGGTCTAATCAAACATAGCTCTAAAAACTTTATTTAGTACCATTTGGAACTAGTACCAACAAGTACTCTGTACATGCCAATAGCTGAAATTAAAAATAAGATGATGATCCCTGCAAATGCAGCAAAGCTCTCCTCCACTTCTATCATAGTTAACTGTACTAAATTTGAACATGTTTTGAAAGCCAGTGACTGATGATTTAGAAGACAGTATAATTAATACGTTAATCTTGTCAGTCAAATGAAGCACATTTGTAAACAATCCATCTTTGTTTGCTGCTTCTCTCATAATGAGTTCAGATCTGTGACTGATGTTCTGACCTCACGTTTTTTAGAGAAGTTTAAATAAGAATGAATGAGAAAGTTGGAAAGTGTCAAAGAGCAAAAATATATAGAAAAGGATAGGCGATCGTTCAGGCTTTTATTTTTCCTTACAAAATAATCTAATTGCAAGTTCCCGAGATGAATATTCTCTTCATTGGGAACAATTAGTAACACTATGTATTTGTTTTTACATGTACTGTATATATTACAGTGCAAAGTCATGTTCCAGGGTATAAATGGGAAGTAATAATAAACACATGTCACAGTTTGATATGACGGAATATGATGGAATTTAATTTAAAATAAAAATGAAATTCAAAATAGTCTCCAGGATTAAAATGGCACACTGGAAATTGCCATATTAATATACTGCAGAGGTTAAGACGTCAAGAGGTAATTTCTACTTTGAATTAAATTTTTCCTAGTCTGTCATTATTATTTCTACTCTTTGCTCCTTCATAGCCCTCTACTCTTATATAGCACCTCACTATTTCAACACGCCATTTCATCTCTGTGAAGACTCTCAGTCGTCTAGGTTCTTGAATGACAACAACCAAGTCCAGCTGCCCTCGATTCAACTGTTCTTGGATGATGATTCATTACATCACTTTTTTTCTTGTTCTCTCAATCCTCTCATCTGCTAATTTCTTTCTGTTTCTCTGTGTTTTTCTTTCTCTCCTCTTACCACAGAGTTTTTGCAGAGACTTCTCAGAGTATGTTTCACGGTCGCAGCCCTTCCCGATGTGACTGGTCTGCAGCTCTACCATCGCCCTCACGCCAGACAGGGGACCGCCACAGGTTTCCAAGTGCATCTTGGGGAACAGCTGCTTGCTTCCAGTACCTGGCTCATAGTCCACACGCTTGTTCCAACCTTTAAGGATCAAAATTTGTTTGGTAACATCATGTTTTATTTGGTAACATCATGTCATTGTTACTGGATGTAAAAATAACAATTGCTCCATATCATTGTCACCTCTCAAAAATTGGACAGAGGGCACTCGTATTCCTCTTTCATCCTACTGATCACTTCACTTTCAGTTTTTTCTCAAGGTATCTGCAGGCTCGTACTTAATTTCATCAAATAGACACAATGAGGTATCAAAGCATCAGTAACATGTTGTTTGTGGTTTGACTGTGGTGTAAAAACAATAAAAGACCATTTTGACCCATGGAGAGAGAGTTTGGCTCTATCTGTCTTCTTTTTGTTTCTGTTGCTAAAATTATTTACATGAAATTTGTTTCCTGTAGGTCACCTATTTCTCTTATTGCTAATCTTTGCTCTAATAAAGGATTATTAGAGCAGTCCCCAGAAATATAGGGAATAAAACTTTATGCTCTTGTGTAGATGGGCTCATAATGAGCATGTGGGTCTTGACACGGTGACAGGCAACCACGCAGGTTGGCAACTTGGGAGCTTGGGATTTTCTCAGTGAAATCTTGGCCTGTGTCGAGTCAAAAGGAGACTGAAATGGACCAGTAACATGACAGGCCTGGTAGAAAGAGGTGCTCCCCTGCTTGTAACTGTCAGGCCTATTGCCTGGTGTTTTATTTTCATTACTTAGGTGCTATATTCATCCTCAGTGTGTACGAGAATCCCTGAATCTGGAGGTGAAAGGGATTCATAAGCAAGATTGTGTGCAGGAGAGTGTGTGCGTGCACATGTTTGTGTGTGTGTGTCTGTGTTTGTGTGTAGGTGGACACCTGGCAGCTCTTGCCAAGACTACAGAATATGATATCAAGTCTCCTGAGACAAACATTCACAAAGAGAGAAATGGACGGTGATTAGGTAGGCGAGGAGGAGTGAGAAGTGAGGTGGAGCGAGACATATTTAGCCTCAATTTATGCCAGGGAGCCTTCTTCAAAAACAGCAGCAGCAGAAGCACCGCTGACCTTTACACACAAATGATAAATAAGGTTATGTGTACAAAGGACTCAATGTTTGTGTGCATCAGTGCATTATGTTTTATTCATGGCTTTAAGCTACTATGGGTTAATGGTTTTACAAGAGGATTATGCAGTATGGTCCTCTTTTATGAGCCAAATCGCAAGGAATCATACAACATTGATGAGGATGTTAGCAGGGTGTGATAGCAAGTGTTTCTTTGTGGCTCAAATGGAATGAGTTGATAACGCCTGTGATACCATCTGGAAAATAATTGTGTATCTTCCTCCCAAAGCAAGAGCTTGAATTTTCCGGATCCAGCTCTTACTTTGTTGTCAGTGGTTTTATGTTCTATAACTCAGCATGTTTTTGGATCAAAAATGGCACATGTACTTTCCATCCATAACTCCTTCTTTCTTTGCACTAAAATCAGTGGACCAGATCTCTACATGAAGATGCTATTTGCATAAAGTAGTATGCCATTTCAGACTACTATTTCTGTCTGCACTTCCACCCCTCTGTGATGTGCACTGAAAGTCCCTAAAACCTAAACAACTGGCGTCCGTGTCATTTTCTATATGTGCTCTCTTTGGACTAATGGATCTTGTCTGTAACATCATCTCTGTTAAGTCACATGGAATTTTTTTCCAATTATCTTCTATCATCATAGCACAAAACTATACGATGCCATTAGGCAAGAAGCGGGATATCTAGCCATTATATCATCAGACCATCATGTACATTTATACCATGGCCATGAAAGCGTACAGCGAGGGTGTGATTTCCACTGAGCATGGGGGAGACACGTCCCCCTTTTTTTCATAGGTTTACTTGGATTTACTCACTAAAATGTCCTCTTACTGTTCTGCTGTTGAGAATAGCTGATAAAATGTTGACTTGCTCATTTAGGTTGTTTTATGCTCTCACAGCAATTAAGCTTTGCTTGCAGTAGGAGGTGTTTGCCCCCTATTTCACCTCTCAGACTACAAAGATACATAAGGCAGTAAAAAATAGTGCTCTATGTAGATTCATAAATAGAATATAACGATAGAAATCTAAATGCGGAATATTGCATTCAGATTTCTATTTTTTCCTTTCTTTTGGAAGAACCTTTGCCCACAGCTCAGGGCTTAAGACACCAACCATAAACGACAACATCTCCAGTTTGAGCCCAGTCTTTCTCTCCTCCTTGTGTCCTGTCATCTCACCACTGTCTGTAATAAAAGCTTAAAATGTCCAAAAAGACTTCAGAGAATTATATGATTTTAAGTGTATGTAGAAACTGGCAAAGAACAATTTGGTTCATGAATAACAAAGAGTTGTTTTGGGTCATCTTTGGCTCGATTTATCTTGGAGCTTTACAAGAATATGATGGGAATTAATGACACTGTTAAGGGGATGTGTCCGTGAATTTAAAAACATTTCTACAGTGCTTTGCAGTTGAACGGGGCTTTAATAACTGATTCTCAGTAAGATTTATCCCAGTCAGGACAATTTTTTAAGACTGTAAGAAAAACCATCACCTCGCTCCTTCACTGTAACTTTGTGTCTCTTTTCCCTCCCTTGAGTTTCCTGTTCATTCGGCCTATTTCTTTATCTCTTTCTCCCTCCTTTTTCCCTCTGCTCTCTTATCTGTCTCTGTCTTCCGCTTTCATTCCTGACTCCAGAGATGCTGTCAGTGCTGACAGGTGAAGCAGCAGGGGAGACGGGCTGGCTCGAATGCCAAGCTGCTGGCATGTTAAAGGAGAAAAAAAAAAAAAAAAACCCACACATACACACTCCAGTCAACTTTCCCTCTGGAGGTTTTTGTCAGGTCTTCTGATTTCCTTGAGAGACATTCATTCTAAAATGAAACAGAATTCCCTTGAGGGAAAGGGTATACTCCAAAAACTGCACTGAACTGCTCCAGTTTTGATGGTACTGCTTTACATTTAAGTACACTTAAACAACACAGTGCACTTTATACCAACATGGAAATAAGTACATGACTGCCAAGTACTGCAAGGTAAATTATTATAATTATTTCTCTATCTCTGACCTTGCCATCCAGGTTTGCAGACAGGCTTGACATCAATATGCACGGCCACATCCTCCTTTGCTCTCTTCTGACCACAGTCAAAGGCTGTCACCATAATCTTGTAGCTCTGCTGCTTGTCATAGCTCAGTCGCTCCGTATTTCTGATGTTACCTAAAGGAAACAAAACACAGAGAAAATATAATTATGGTTATCCACCGGTAGAGAAAAACAAACTGTTTTGCTTATTTGGTAATAATGAAGTGAGAAACACTTGCTGCTGAGCAATAATTGAAACTGAATTAGCATTAAAGAAAACTGCTCCTTGAAAACAAAAATAACTCTTTGTACTGTTACTGAATATTCAAGGTCCAGTAACCTTGTATTGCTTTTTAATATTAAAGCCTCTGTGTAAACAGTCAAAGTAAAATTGTAATGATGGATTATCTTCACCTGCCACCGGGGTAACAGTGAAAGAACAGTGTGAGACAGAGGAGATGCTACAGGCCTGAGGATTTTCACAAATGTGTCTCGAGTACAGCCTCTAGACAAGGTCATATACTGAAGTTACTATTGTCTAACAGCACAAACCTCTGCTGGCTGACTTTAATCGATCTTTACCTTTCACACTGATAATGTGCCTTTTTGAATATTGTCCAGCCACAGACTGCCCACTGCCATGAACCCTTGTGTATTTTTGCTCCCTCTAACCTGCTCATATTTTGTATTTGTTTCACACACAGTTTTTATGCGTGTGAATAAAATGTTCATGCACATTTTTGTGTGCTAACTTGCGTTCCACAAACAGCCCCTTCAGGGACAAACAAAGAATTCTGAATTGAATTGAAATTAATATGTGGATTCTTTTATTTTATCAGCATCTCTCTGCTCTGTTGTGGCTTCTATCCTTTCTATCTCCTGTATGACACTCTACAGTGGTATGTTAAAGAAGCAGAAGTAGCTTTTATGAGGAAAGTGTTACAATGAACAGAATAAAAACGAGCAAAATAGAGCATTACAACTGTTACAGGTGATGGTGTTTCTGCTGCTGAGGCAGAGAGGAGATATTGCTGGGGAAAGACCACAACATTTCAGAAATGCCTTAATAAATTGCTTAAAGAAAAAAAATGCTTGATGGTTTTATGTGTGACTAAACACTGTGTTAACTCTGCAAGAAACTGTATTCGCAACCATGTAGAGAACGGGCTTTAGTGAACTAGTTGTACAACAGTTTCTTTTGATGTATATTTTTTGCTGTGGCATGATTACTGGCTTGCCAGATGGTGAAAGGACTGTTTGTAGATTTCATTTTAAAATATGAACTTCCTACACCAGGCATGCGGGCTTGTTTTCTGAGATGGGAAAGCACAAGTTGAACCCAAAGTTTAGCTGAATAATCAACTAATCTTGCTTTATGACACTGGCCTCAGGTGGAGTGAGGACTGCTCAACTGTAGCCACCGAGATTATGACTAGATATTTGTCAAAAGCAGGCAAGACACACACACACACACACACACACACACACACACACACACACACACACACATACACAAACTCTTACAGTGAGAGAGAGAAAATGGGGAGAAAGGCCAAGAGAGACGGAGCACTGTATTTCATTGATCAATGGTTTTGACGCAATCTTACAACCTTAAACAAGCAGGTTTTACTATCAAACCACAAACGTTTGTAGCTTTTAAAAGCAAAAACGTGCAGTTACTGAATCATCGATTCAGTATCAAACAACTTTCATAGTAATCTAATATTTTATTTCTCTTATCACTATGTACTTGCTTTGAATTGTGAACAGTGTATATTTTATGGTGGTAAAAACTGATGGAAGATTAATTCATATAAAGGATAATTTCAGACTGAGGCCAGGCCCGTGATTTAATCAGTGTTTACAGTTCTGGAAAATTGTACCATATATTTAGTAAATGTTTGTAAGCAGTTGTAAAAAAAAAAAAGAAACTGTAAAAGTGCATGGATCCACATGTTTTGGGGAGCCCAACAAGCACAAAAAATATTAAGGCTAAATTGACTCACAAGGGATTGTAGCCCAGGAAGGCTGGTGCAACAATCCCACACAATGTTAACACTGCAGCAGTGAGGTTCATACAGTTTATACTGCTGTGTCCCAAACTGATACTGCACATATCCAAGTCCATCATAGTAAAACAGAGCAGGACTCAAATCTTTTCTAGTTGATGAATAACATTATTTATTGAGAATCCAATACAGATGTTCTTTAAGACAAACAAAAGACTTCAAAACAATGTCATTTTCTTATTTTGCGTCAGTCATTTCCATCTCAGTCTGTCTCTGGACGTATAAAGAAAACTGGAGCTATTTTTGTAGTTTGCATCTGGAGGCTTGGCTGTATGAAAGGCTGTCACTCTGATTGTTGTTGGAGAGAAGCGGAGAGGAGACCAGAGCAGAAGAGAAGAAAAGAGAGAAAAAGAGCGGAGACCAAAGGAGAGGAGGTGCAGTGAGCACTGAGGAAATCAGTTCAGAGCACAGCAGTACAGACAAAAAAAAAAGGAGCTGAGCTTGAAATGTCAGAGGGAGGAAGGCGAGGAGGTCAGTGTCAGACAGTTCCTACAAAAATCTCCTACAGTGACTATTTGATCTGCAGCTGCTGAGAACAACAGCAATGGTAAAACAACCATTTGCCTTTTTCAACAACAGGTAGGACCTAAGGCAATATTTTGATTTCACAAAAACATTTCCACATTCATTAGTGGACAGCCTCCAACCTCATCCTCACAAGGGATCTAAGAAGCCCATCTGGATTTAGGATTTTCTTAATCTCTCAATAGTAAAGGAGACACAGATAAGAGGCACCATCATCATCACACAAGTGTTAGCGCAGGATAGTGCAGAGAGGGTTCCCTGTGGTGAAACGCCTCACTCATGGTATCAGAGTACACTGGTTACAGGATGAGGATAGTAAAAGGTAACACAGAAAGATATTTACAAAAGCGCAGCTGATGAAGTTTATCTGGGTCAACAGTAGTTCCTGTTGTCTTAACAAGGTATTCATTAAATTGTGTTCCAAAAATATGAGCAGCTCAGGGGAACCACTGTTCACATTACCCTCATTGTGGTAAATATGAGGAATATATGCACTACGGGTCAAAAGTTTAAAACACCTCAATTTTTTCAGTGTCTCAGTATTTCTGAATTTAAAGCATAGAACAAATAAACAAGGAATCAAAGAATCTTCTTGTTGACTAAATTTAATCGAAACCTCTGACTCATGTAGCAGTTGAACAAAAAATTCGTCCTACCACTATTTTTTATGTTGCTCTTGCAGGTCGCTTTGCTTTCACATTCTCTCCAGCTCAACCCAAACCAGCTCCACGAGCTTTAAGTCTGGAGACT
This sequence comes from Toxotes jaculatrix, assembly GCF_017976425.1. NCBI lineage: Eukaryota > Metazoa > Chordata > Actinopteri > Toxotidae > Toxotes > Toxotes jaculatrix. The sequence continues at coordinate 10,481,579 of NC_054407.1, forward strand.
CTGCTGGTCTTCATCATGTGAAGCCAAGATCTGGTTCTTTTCTTCTAATGTTGTGGGTCATTATCTTCTGTAGTAGTTTTCTCACCATACTGATAGCTTCTGCAGGACCCTACTTCCTGCAGTATAGTATTATCCTAATAATGCATCAGAGGGTTTAGTAACACAGTTTGTTCCAACAGTGCCTTTGAGGGTTTGCAAGTCATCAACAAATGTTGGGTCACCTGCAGGACCTTTTGGCATTAACATTCAAGGCTTCATTTACTTCCAATGGTGCAGGAAAGATGTAAGTTAACCAATTTCTTAATTCCTGAAAAAGATTTTCGGTTTTCTATGAAACTGAATGGTTTTTGGCGACTTGAACTTTTTCCTTTACCTTTGGCAATTTACTCCTGACCTTTGTACCAGTTAAAGTTTTTCACTGGACTCAAACTGATTAAACTTTGCTAAAAAGTGGAAAAGCGGGGGTGTTGTAAAACTTTTGACTGGTAGTGTATATATATATGAGAATACATCTCGCTCTTGGCGTCCTGAAATGCAGGTGTATCTAAAAAAGGCAGAAGACTTCTATTGCATGCGTGTTGTTTACCAATAGAATCAACTCAGCAATCTTTAGTGTGGGGATTTCAAGTCAGTCACTGCAGTATATTTTATCAAATCATGGCGGAGTGATGTCATGCCCAGCTCAAAACGACTGCAGCAACTGCACAAATAGTGTTTTTGAATTCATTTAGTCTTAATCTAATGTGTCTTTTAAGATGTACATTTTACTCAGTGTTAGCCGGGAAACACAGCAGCACTGCAAATTTACTTTTATATTTTGTCTTGTACCTCCCTCAGTGCACAAAATTACCACTGATCTATAACTTAGGTCTAACCAATGTGTCTTGCAGTTTCTCCCAAACAATTTTATTGTTCCTGGGAGGAGACCAAATCAGATGAGCCAGAAGTCTGTAAAACACAGTGAGAAAGAGGTTAAATTTAAAAAAGCAATGAGACAAAATAATAAATATGACCCTGAGAGAGAGAGAAAGAGGGAAATACAGTAAAGAAAGCAGTGTGCACTTCTGTCTAATCTATTGGTACATTTCAACACGCACAAAACCCTCCAGTCTCCATTCAGTTTGGATTACACTGTACTCAGATCTGCACAGTGTGGCTGTGGAAGCTCAGGGAGAAGTCGGCACAAAGCCCAAAGCTGAAATTTTATATTGGCTGATATGCTCAGAATAGCTCTCAATCAGAAATAAAATACACTCCGTCAGTCAACTAGGACTGGTGTAAAGCCACAAATGAACACAGGATAACCGAACAGAATAAAAGAAGAAGCTGTGACAGCTGAAGGTGGATTTTTGTCAAGTAAGTTTTGAGCTATGCACTGATGAAAACATTATTGCAATAAAAAGAAGGATTAGCTGCAGTTATCCGTTTGCTTTTTCGTCTTCATCCTGTATTTCTATCCACATCATTCCGCTGTATGGTCGACATCCACAAATAGATGATTGGTGCAGTTCTTACATACAGAGAGAGTTTCCTTTTTTCCAAAATGTCATTTTTCCATTGTTCCACCACTCAAAAACACAAGATTTACTGCAGTAAAATATGCTTCCATAACACATTTTACAAATTGGTTTCTAGTTTACTGTCAGCTCCACGATTCATCTTCAGATTCAGTCGTCTGAGTGTTGGCTCTCTCATGTCTATCTTTAGTAGAGACTCGCTCATGTTCATGCAAGGTTCAGCTGGCTGAGGTCAAAGAAAGAACATATGCAAATTCAGCCGAGGAATGGTTTTCTTCCCTTCATCAAGACATTAACCATGCTGTTTGTGCTCAAGTGAGGCAAGTGAGGCTATTAGTACATTTGAAATTTGCCATATGTATCAAGTAAGGTTCAAATGAGTTAACCCACAGAATTAACTAAATAAGACTCCATGTAACAGCCTATTTTTGTTTCAGTTGAGAAGAAAAATCTCACCACATAGCCCATTTAGCAGCAGTCGCTGTTTGGACATTTGATTCATGTTGAATTAGAAGCAGAGGTTCAAAATTTATTTGTGACTGTGACAAACGCCATTTGAAAATCTCTCCACAAACTAAGTTTAGTAGCTGGATTTGTTTTGTTTTGTTTTGTTTTGCTTTGTTTTGTTTTGTTTTCTGGCAAATTGTAGCAAGGAAAGATGATAAGGGCTAACAAAGCAGTGCCTTCATTGCTGTCAAACAAATTTGCTAATTAAAAGTTAGAAACATTTAACTAATCAAATGTGGTTTTATTTAAAAGATCATAGAATTTCATTAATTAACCCCTGAAAAATAAAAACTAGCTTTAACTGCTGAAGGTATACAATACATTTTGGGGTCTCTTTGTTTCTTTTTAAGGTCAGGTAAAATTATTTTGGTTAAAAAGAAGGTGAGTTAAGGTATGTTTGTGATTTTGGTTATGGTTTAACTTTTTTTTTCTTTCCTTTTTCTAAATCTGATAAGGTCAAGCGCTCATAAGCTACAATTGTGTGTCAGTTTCACACGAATAATGGCCCTTCAGTATAATTAAATTAAATGAAAACTCCCCATGACTAAAGCCTCCAGGCACGCAAACTGTCCCTCGCACTACCATCCTAGCTTTCCCATCTCCCTCAGACCCATACATCACTCCTAATCCCATCACTGTTGGCAATTATAGCTACGGTTCAGTCTCTCGATCTGCCAAGCCAGATTCAAACACACACACTTACCATTGCGGTCTATGGCAAATGGCGTCCCTGCGGTCACAATTTCATAGTTGCAGATCTGGCTGTATTGTGGTGAGCAGTCCTGGTCCCATGCCTCCACCTGTAAAAATGTAATGAAACTTCAACTTGGACGTTTACATTTTTTACAATTAACACTTGAAATGATAAAGGCATTTGTAAATGACAAGGTCAAGGTAATTTGTTTTACCTCTTCCTCTTCACTGAAGACTTAATTAAACTCGACTTTTTTTTTGTTTTTTATTTTTTAACAAAATGAACCAAAACACTTACAGTATGGAAAAACTTCACAAATATTAAACACAACAAAAATATAATATAAATTATAATACCTGCAAAATGCTGTCGTAGATCTTTCCTTCTGTTACTGATGCCTTGTACAGTGGCTCTCGAAATACAGGACAGAACTCATTGACGTCATCTACCTGGATGTGAACCACTGCCCTGAATGGAGGAAGGAAAGGAAGAAAAAGAAGGAGGGAGGGAGCACAGAAAGGAAAAGGACAGAAGGATGCAAAGATTGTTAAGTGGAGATTATTGATGGAGCAGAAGAGAAGTAAGGACACAGAGAAAGAATGGAGGGATGGAGGAAGGGAGAGAGGAAAAATCTCTTTAAGTCATTAGAGGCGATTGAAATTAATTAAGACCAATTTCGCTGTTTATTTTAAGGACACCGGTTAGGTGAAGGCAGAGGAAGAAAGGAAAACAGTTCCTGTGGACAATAGATTTATTCCTGGAAAACAAGAACTCGGAAAAGAGTCGATTAAAATGTACTACACATAAGGTAATGTTTATTGGTATTTCTTTGTGAAATGGATTTCCATTATTATCTAAAACTTTTATTTAACAGGCTGTGTCTACTGACACAACTCATCCACTGCGGAGCTTGAAAAGCTAGATTGCTTTTCAAGGTTCTAATTTTTCTTTTCCATTCCTTCCTTCCTAGTCTGATGCAAACAGACACATGAACTCACAATTTCATCTGCTGGGAGGATCCGCTGAAGATATTAACAAGGCACTCTGATAACATTTGTGCTCTAAAGTACATAAATGAAGCAGTAATTCAGATGTATCATGAAGTTTTCAACACCGGTGACCTTCTCTGACAACAACTCACGGTGTATCTGAGGAAGCGCATCTGGCTAATTAATGACATTAACTTAATGAGGCCTATTTAGAATGTCATGCAGTGATAATGTCACACACACACGCACACATGCACACACACACACAAACGTACACTGTGTGGCATTCATCTTCCACTAGAGAAATTTATCACAGATCCCTGAGCTGATAAATTTCCCTACTCTTTCTCTCTCTTTTTGTCTTTAATACCGAGCCCGCAGCAGCTTATTTTAGCCGCTTCTTGTGTCTGACTGAAGGTCCAGAGGGTTTGATTTGGTGCTGTCCATGCTGGTCTGCCTGTCTGTCAATCTTGTTCACATAGCACTGCCACACACACATGCGGACACGTGTTATATTGATGGGCCATTAGGGGGACACATCCTGAGAACTGCAAGTCTCAGCTGTCACTGCTTCAGTGCTGAGGGATGTGAGAAAATCAAAAAAGAAAAGACAGAAAATAGACACAGCACGCATGTGATCTAATTATAATAAAGTTATTTTTCTTCAAGGGACCACAGGAGCATGCTGGTGTTTTTACTTCTAAATGTATTTCAAGTTTAGGCAAAGACTAATAATGATGTGAAGGTAAAGACTCAAATGAATGCAACTAAAACTACAAACATATGCATATTTATGATTGCAACTCTTTGTTTATTTAGCTGTAGTGGATCTGTAATTCAGACTTTAATTTTAATTTTAACTGTGCAAATTTTAAGCGATGTTATACAAATATAATGTAGTGGTGAGGCTCAAGACCATTTACACTCTTTAGTTTTTTTAGTGACTCTTTGAGAACTTAATATGACTCATTTGTGTATCTGCCTCTGTAACTTTGATTTAAATACTTAATATTTGTTTGTGTGTCATATTTCTGATATTTTGTCCACCCCTGCAAATCCGAGTTACAAAGGCAGCTACATAAATGAGTCATGCTGAGATAAAAAATAATTAGCAGTATGTGACAGTTTCAATACAGAGTCTGACAATCAGAGTTGCTTTTTTAGGAGGCACAAAGAAACTTTCAGACACAAACAGGCCAGATAGTTGCTGCCTGTGTGTTGGTGAAGTCACTTAAAGCTATACATATAAATCTTAGTGTTCATTGCTTGACAACAACCTACAACCTACAAACAAAACAATGAGTCCATCCAAATGAATCTACAGCACTTTTGAAAATTAGTAAATTATTTAACATTTAACCTTTTTAAGCAATTTTTTTTTTTATTTAGTGGTTCTAACTTGTTGTTGTCTAATTTGCTTGTTTTCTAAGTCTTCCATAATAATAAAGTGGATCGCCCAGGATTTTAACTGTTGGTCAGACAAAACAAACAATTTGAAGATGTCACCTTCTCATTGATTGAACAAGAAATTGATTAAAGAAGAAAATAAGTGAGATTGCAGTCCTAGGAGAAAAAAAAGCCCTTGTTTAGACAGTAAAAAACAAGTCTGAGTGATCTATTGTCTGTATCTATACACTTGATTTAAATTAAATATAGACACAAACACATAAATGCACACTGTTTGACTCACTTGTGGGATTTCTTCCAGTCAGCCCCGCTGGGTGCGGCCCCACAGTCGTAGGCCTGGATTATAAAGGTGTATTCTTTCTGACTCTCACAGTCCACAGGGCTACTGGCCCTCAGGACTCCCTCTCCTGATGTGCGGTTCAACACCACAGCCTCAAATGGAGCATCTTGACCATAGATCTTAAAGGCACAAATCTCCCCTAAAAAGACAAAGAAAGAAAAGGTATAAATGTGATGTTTTACTTTTACACTAACATTGATAATGTAGTGTTTTAGTCATTTCCTATCTTTAGCGGGAGACTGTGTTAAAGGATTTCTTCACAGCAACTAAGGAAGGCACAATTTGTGAGAATGTGCCTTTCATGTCAAAAAAGCAGGCGACGATTTCAATTTACTGAAAACAACATCATATAGTGAGTCAGGAGCAAATTAAGCCTAAGACAGACAAACAGCATGAAGGTATTCAGAGAGAAGGAAACACTTTGACTTTTTAGACAATTTTGAAGAGGAAAAGTTTATCAGTAGCATGTGCTAAATAACACCAATCTTTACCCCAGAGAAAGGAGAAATCAATCACATGAGTTTTCAAGAAAAAAAGGCAGAAACTATAGAAAACATCAGAAACATAATGGGCTTTAACGTGTCTGTTCTCCAGCAGAGAGTGAAAATGCAGCTCAGCATGTGGCTCATCAATGGACCGACATCATCATCATAATATGGAGACAGTCGGCAAAACAACATTCACATTTAGAATGAGAGACAAAGTCTGAGCCTGCACTTAATTTTATGTCTGACACGGGGTGAACAAACAATGAAAAAGCTCCAGCATGGGAAAACATTTCCGATAACTATATTTCTTCATTCACTCATTTTTCTTTCATGACACTGTTTGTAAAATTATTTTCTATATTATTTTGTTTTGTATGTTTCTTCCTTTTTTTTCTCCCCCGTCATTTTCTTAAGCCAAGCAGTAGCTACCAAACAGTTCAAGATAGCACAGAATGAATCAAACTGTGGGTAATGAAGTAAACACTAACAGTACACACTGCAGACATTTTTTTTTACAGCGCCACTATCACTTCAAATTTCAGTCTGAGGCTCATTTCTGGACACGGTGAACTTTTGTCAGCATGATTTTCTCACAAAAGCACAGTATACAGCTCCTGGGGTGTAGTTAAGAAAAAAATAATTTCTGATATGTGTCAAACTGCGGCAGCTCGACAAAAGACGAAATTTTTCGTGTCCACGGAGTGTTCCACTGTACACACTGAGCGTATTGTGTTTGCCTAACGTGTGTCTGTGTGTTTTTGTGTGTAGATGTGGTTGTGAGTTTAGAATCATCTGCAGAGTTTATTCTTTGCAGAAGTGTTCTTTTCAGGGGTTTGGGAAATCTTGCAGAGGGAACAAAAAGCTGCAGCGCTCTGACCCTGTGCTAGCTGATATCTCTCAGAGCATAGTGGGACACAATGGAAACAAAAAGCTGCCTAGCTATGGGAATTGTGCCTGCATGCTCAAACCCCACTGACAAATGCAAAGACAAAGTTCCTTTCTCAACACTGGCTTCTCTTCACTTCTGTTCCTCTCGTGTTCGTATCCCATTGTCACGCACACGGTCTTTCCACTTACTTTCTCCCTCTCACTTCCTTTTAACGTGATTCAGCTTTTCAAATCCTCTTCTTGGTGAACACTTCTTGCCAAACACAGTGGGCTTTGAGGTTTGATCCTCAACCAATTTTCCAAGATGCCTCGCCCTTGCATTGGCCCCTTTGAGGCGTTATCGAAATGAAAAGGTCCCCACTATGACAGTGGGATGCAATGTGTATGCATACAAAAAGAATAATAAACACAACGGGTGGTATGGAAGAAGGGTGATAAGCTGCCTGCAAATATACACATTCAAACCCACAAACTGAGCAAAAATGGTCCTAGATGGGACCAAAGAGAAGGGGATCTGGTTTGCAAATACCAAAGATTATAATATACAGCTGCAGTCCTTATGCATAAACCTTGACTTGGTGGTGGAGAGCATAGGTACTTCCACTTAACAGTTTGGGGTTGGAAGCAAATCCATTTTCCACTCCATCTGTTGTGGCAAAAGCATTCTCCTGGATTACATTTTACAGGAGAACATAACAGAGTCATGGAGGGGAGGAAAGCGAGAGAGAGCAATAGAAGAGGAGAGAGACAGATGAGGAGGAATGTGATGTGCCAATGTATATGTAAATGGTAATGACAGAGATTTGAGACGGATTCCTGCTGTGTCAGCAAAAGTGTTTGCTCCTCGCCAGCCCAACCAGAGGGAACACTATAATCTCAACCCGTTGTGGCGTATGGATGAAATGAAGTCTAATCTTTTGGCCTATACGTCACAAGAGAAAGGGGTCGCTTTTCAAAGTAAATATTAAAACGCATGGATTTTTGCTTCGAGGAGTGGGCTGGTTGCCAGGGCAGATTGAGAGTAAAGTGGAAGAGTCAGCAAAAAATGGCTCAATATTAACAATCATCTAAAATAGATGGCGCTCCACAGAAAGTTTGAGCAGCATAAAATGCATCGACAGAAAACGTCTAGCGGCGAGGGAACATATTTAACATTATAAGGGAACATTATAACAATAATACTAATGAACACATGAATAATGAACACTTGTAAACTTTACAGGTGAATGAATTAACTAAAGTGAAAGAATTAAATACTTATTAAAATAAATATTTAAGTATTATATTTAAATATTAATATATGACAGATAATATACTGATCTGAATGGAGGCAGTACTTCTAAAGTCAGGTTATTATGTGGAAGTAAGTTTACTCTTGAGCTTATAAAATGAAGCAGTGACATACACGCAAAAAATAAAAAAGAATCAAGAAGACAGGGAAGCTGAAAATATCCAATTAGGAAAGTGGCATTTCAGTCAGAAGAGATTAAGGATATTACACGAGGAGTAGGAGAGAAGGACGATGTCGACAGAAACTGGCAGATTTATAATAACTGAATGTGAACTAGTGTGCAAATGGCAGAGAATTTCATTGCTGCCTATTGGTCAAGATGTACAGTGAAGATGTTGCTAGCCAGCAATGAAACCATTACAGTAATCTGAACAAGATATAACAAAGGACTGCCTTGAAATGACGGGGCTGATCTTCGCAACATAATTATATAAAGACTCAGACACATGGAGCCCAGTGCGAAGAGGTCAAGACCTGTGATTTAAATTTCTGGCTTTGCCTCCAACAGGAGGATTTTGGGAGATTCACCCCCTGATGTCAAGAAGACAATTATGTAAAAGAGGCTGCTAAGTCCTTTGGGCTAAAGGAGAGGTACAATTGTGTATCATCAGCATGAAAATGAAAGAATATGTTTTACTGTCCAATAATGTGGCTGGTAACAAATGAAGCCTTGAATTTATATTTGGAGTGACAAACTAATACTTTGTCAATTAGTGCCCTGCAAGAAGAAATATCTTTTCTTATTAGTTTCAGTTGTGAACTATGCAATGTGTCACTGTGCATCTTAAGGTGCAAGAAAAATTTAAGGAGTGAATTCAAAAGTGCTGAAAGCCTCATGTGAACCTACTTCCTCAGTCAAGCCTCAGCAGAGAAACAGAAAATTCAATCATGTTAATTCCTCTTCTTAATCAAATACTGTTGTGACTCCATCTGGTGTGTCTGTGCGTGTTTGTCTGTCTCTGTGTAGAGCATTAGGCACAAAAGCTTCAGTATCAAGATTTGACAGTGTGTGTGTGTGTGTGAGTGTTTTTGTGTGTGTTGTTGGGGTGGGGTGGGGTGGAGGGGGCGTAGCTATAAGACCTTGATTAAAGTGAGTTTCTGAGCACACAGACTCTCGGGCGGCTTTAAGCCCTGATTCCCTCACTCTGCTGCCTTCAGTGCTCAGCTCACGCTCACCCCTCTTCCTCTCGTTTAATTAATGACTGGATTACACTTCATCCCACAACTGACCCACAGATACACCCTTACTCTTTGACAGAGACACACGCACACAATATACATTAGGCGTACACATACTTGTACATGAATTTCGTACGTTAAACACAGTGGGCTACAGCAATACTCACTAAGGATAACAATGAAAATGATTTTGAGAATAAATGACTTCATTACAATGTCTCAGATTTTAATAAGATTTTATTGACTCAGCTCTTGCTTTGCATTGTTTTTTTTTGTTTTTGTTTTTTTTTTTAATGCTGAAAATAAGAAAAGGGTTGCAGTCTAAAAAATATTACCAGATCCTTGGTGAGGTTTGATTTTTGCAGCTTTTGTGCATTTCACAGTCGACATAAGATATTTCAATCATGAAGAAGCACTTAAGCACCTAGAAGCACCTAATTTACCTCGTGGCATATGGAGCCATATGGGTGTGTAAAAACTGAGAAAACAAGGGTATGTGTCATAAGCCTTCTCCTGCTATAGAGCCTGTATCACTCCAGCTGTCACCACTGACTTGTTGGTAGAAAGGAAAATTAAGACTGGAGAACCGACCACTCTGCCTGACTGAATATGTTTTCATTGTCATGTCAGTCTCAAACTACCTGGCAGTTTGGGAGTTGTGTCAACACTTCTCTGACAATAGTACAAAAAAACCCCAAAAGACATCAGGACAAGTAGGTAGTAAGTTGCATTACTCCCATTTTTACAGGCGGGTTTTTGGATTTAACCTAATGATGCTCAGTTATTTGTTCATAATTTGTGCTTGCAGTGTGTTGTGTATCCCATTTGTGCATCTCAAGCTTTATATAAAATTTTAAGATTCTACGGTTAAGTATGAGTCAAAAACAGAGAGTGCTCAGTTTTTGGATTAAGGTTAGGCATTTTAACTATGAGGTTTGGAGATGTGGGCATAATGAATAGCACATCCACTTTAAAATATGTTTGTAATGACTCTTCTTTTATATTGAAAAGAATGACACAATCTGAACATTAGAAAAAGAACTCCTCTCTCACTACTTATCCTGTACAGTGAGTGAGAGTGGGGTTAGAAAAGGACAATGCAAAGGAGGAGGTGCAGGATGAAGACAAACAAGGGTTCATGGACTTCCACTAAGCCCTTCTCCTGTTGGCTTTAATAGGATTTTCTCAGTACTGTCTCATGGTTTTTGGTGAGGACACGAAGAGGACACTGAGCGGCAAGCAGTTAACCGGAGGATAAGTTGTCAAATGTCAGTGGTGGCTCTGTAGATTTGTCACAGCCTGACATATGGCTTTTTAAATCGTCACTCAAAGCTTTATTCCTACTTTGCACCAAAGGAACTTGAAGGGGTGGGTGCTGTAAGAAAGAAAATTCATTGATAAGGGTCAAATTCAAAAGCATCTATTCCATCTGTTCAGCTCTGCATGTAAACCCGCATACTCACCTACTCTTTGAATAGTAATAATAAATATATATGGTATTGGTTGAAAGCATCTGTATGTTTCCACATATACACAAAAAATAAATCCAGAAAAATAGGCAGCGACCAAACAATTTACAGAGTTCTTTGAAACTGAGCCATAACCGGAAATAACTCCTAAAATGTCTTATAATGCAAAAACACCACCATCTATTTTCTCACCTCATTCCCCTCCAATGAAAAACTCATACTGTAAAGAAATAACAATCTCCATCAACTTCTTTAGAGCCTGTCCGGCACACTGAAGTGCAAGAAAACAAGCTAGTATTCACACAGTGTGAAGTGTGTCTGTGTGCACGGGTGAATGCATTTGTTGATCGGTGCAGCCACAGTGGACTCACAGTCAGCTAAAGAGAGACGTGAAGGAGCAATTCATCAGAGTCTCACTGGACTCAGATAGCCGGCCACTTCCTAATTACATTTGGGAGACTGTCGCACCATCCACTTGACCTCAGGGTGACAAATCAACAGCTCACACATGGAAAGTACATGCACACACACACTTTCAGGTTATTTATTCACTCAGGACCACCAATGCCTTAGCCAACATGATATAGGAATGGGAAGAATTCAATATCAGAGACAATACACATTCATTCTGCTGGGGACGTTGGTGGTCTGCAATGCAATTAGTATTAATTGCAGCTTCTGAATTTGTGGGATTAGAATTCATCAGATGAACTGTGACTGTCAGTGTTGCCTGTTAATTGAACTGCGCGAAGATTTAGTTGTGTGACTTAAATGCTGAAGACGAGAGCCCTGCGAAGCATTTCGGCTGACGCGTTTAAAGCCAATAACAAGTGGAGTGTTAAGTGCTGAAGTCAGACACAACTACGAGTGGTTTAAGTTGCGACTTTCAGAGAAGCTTCTTGTGACTTGAAGATGATGGGTTTGAGCGCCATGACGGACGGGGAAATAAGCCTTCAGATAAGTGCTTAACCCCATATCCCTCCAGCGAAAATATGTAAATAGGAAAAGATAAATGAGGCACTAGGTTGTTTATCAAGTTAAGTGGGAAACTGTGCATATTCTGTGTGTGTGTCTGACAAAATTGGACCACAAAGGAAGCCCAGTTTTTCACTTCACAGAATTAAAAGAAATGCAGAACTATGGCATGATTACAACAATAGCGAAAGTAACCCCCCCCCCCCAAAAAAAATAAAAAATAAAAACAGAGTGAGTTTAAAAGTGAGTGAGAGGAGAGGGGAAGCTGCAGGGGAGATAAAAACGGGCAGGAGCCTCTACAGTGATAACTACAGTGTGTGAGATAACTAACACAGGTATAAATAGCACTATCAAACTCTCGAGCACCTCAGTGCGCTTCCTCTCCTCTTCCTCACCTTCTCCTCCCCATGTTCCTTCTTCCTTCCTCTGCAGCAGATTTCACAGCGGTAAGCAATTATTCAGCTCTTAACATCAACACCCAGATGCACCGCTCAACCCTGCCCTCCTTTACCCCTTACACGCCTCACCCACTCTTGTTGCTGCCCTCTTTCTCACCTTCCTCCCCCTCTGTTCTTCAGTCATCTGCTCTTCGCTGTAACTGACAGTTTACTGCTCTCTGAGGGTCACCAGTTGACAGTTAAATGGCCTCTCGAACAAGGGGAATTTTACAGTTTTGCGATGGATGTGAGTGCCCGTTCTCTCTCACAAAAAAATACACAAACACACACATACAGTATCTGTAAATAAATATATATAAAAATGCACACAAAAGGCTGGCTGAAAGCTGCCAGCCAGGTTGAGACCCTTTTAACTGAGGTCTACAGGAGCAAAACAGTTACAAATGGTAAAACAGGATAGCTGTTAGCTTATTCGGTCATAGAAAAAAATCAGAAGGTTGTAAGACAAATTTTCAAAGTGTGTTTCTTCGCACAGTATGTAATTCACAGAGTCAGTATGACAGATTGTCCACAATTACAGAGTTATATAGAGAGTTACTATATTTCGTGAGGTGCTTTAGGTACTTGCTTGTTGCCTGGGGCATCGTTTGCAGTTTTGAATGATCATTCTTTAAAATGAGAAAGGAAATAGCTCTGCGTCTCGTTAAGATAATCTCACTCTGACCATTCTCTGAAGTCAATGTGCTCTCCTGGTCAAGCTTTTAATGCCTAACATCACGTGTTTCAACCAAATCACACATCTCCCTAGTGATGTTCATATGGCCATGTTTCTTTTCATGCCTACATTTAGCTGGCATGGATAATCATTGACTGCCAGGTAGACCAGGGAGTCTCCCTAAGCCTCCGAGTTGTAAATGTCACAGTGACTCCGACTATGACCCCTGTCAGCTCAGCGGCTCACTGAGTAGAGAAGGACATGGCCCGCTGGTTTATAGAAGACACGCTCACACATATTCATACTCGCACGCATGCATTTTCTGTCTTGTGGACATGCTTCACTGAACACAAACATACAATCTCGCTCACTAATACACACAGTCATACACAAACAGGCTAAAACAGTGATGGTGTGAGAGGAAGGTCTTCTAACTCTAGGAAACATAATCAATAATGATGGCTCCTATCAAGTTATGTCTGTTTCCTTAAACCAATGTGACTACACTGCATGTACACACTATTAAGCTATCTACAATAATTTTACCCCTCTGAAGAGTACTGAGACTGTATTATTCCTGTTACCTTAATAACTTATCAGTGCAAACTGCAAGCTGTTTGACGACACATCTGCCCAAACCTACCGGTGTTAATTAAATTACCTCAGGTACTGTTTCTGTCTAGCTACCGTACTGATAAGAAAAAAACATGTCTGATATGACAACCCTGGTGTCTAGCTTGCTGTAGTTTATCCATGTTTGGTCTTGAGCTGAGGACTGGAGAGGTAGGCTGTCTGCCATCTTCACATATCCAACGTGAGACAGAAGAAACAGAGCAATATGCAGGCAGAAACAGTGCACCAATGAACATGCTCCATTCTTACCATGTTCTCAGCAACTGACATACCTCATGAAACCAAATCTCATACAAAAACTCACAGCATACGTATGATGCGGTTTAAATCAAGCCACGACAGATTGACAGCAGACTACAGCTCCATCAACATGTTATCATCAGGTTATTGAGTCTAACTAGCTAAAACGCCAATTAGTAAACCTGTCAATTACAATATATGGTCCCACATGTAACACAGCATTGCTCGACTCTTTACAAGCTCCCTTTGAAAATGAAAATACGAAGGCAAACAATAGGGAAGCAGCACTTTGATGAACTGGTACCCGTGTTGCTTGAATCTTGTGTTCTACCAGCATACAACTACATATGCAAGACAGTAAGTGTCCTGTACGTAAACAGTTTGTGATTTGCACTTGGTTACTCTTTAAAGGTGCTATATGTAAGTTTTTGCTGTTTCTACATAGCCAAGATCATCAACAGCTGTTTACATACCAGTCTGCAAGAAATGCTGTTCAGCATCTAACTTTCTCCCTTTACTCGTTAAGAGCTGTGTCCAATGGTGGGAAGCAAGCCCAGCGACAACTCTTGTTTCTTTGTCACCGCACATGGTTTCTTGCCAGGAGCGGATGGTGGTGGTGGTAATAATGGTTGTTGCCAAGAGCTTCAGCCATTGTTGTGTTTACTGTTCCAATGAGTGACTCGTTGAAAAGAGGTTTGAATACGTCCTCTGGGCAGTGCTACTTCTTCATTTTGGCATGTTGCACTGAGGGCAGACTGGAGATTATAGTGATTCATTATCACCTCTTGAGGTACAAAGTGGTATTACAAGGTGGGATGGCCCAGGGTTAGCTGGCTGGTATGTTAACTGGTAGATGTTTAGTTAATTTTTTAATGTTTTAAACTAAAATACTCACATATAGCATCTCTGAATAAAGGTTACCAGAATAATGATATCATAATGTGTGGAATGTCAGCTCTTCTATTAAATCTACAACACAGACAACATTAAAGCTATATATAATTGTTTTGACCACTAGGGGCAGTAAGGGGACAGTAAAACAGTTAAAACATTTACCTTCCGTTAACAAATTCAGCAGAAACAGGGGTACAAGGGTATCTCATGAAAGTCAAAACAACCCAAAACAATGAGATCAAATTAGCTGAAAAACAAACAGAAAATCAGGCTGGTGCGTCTGGTGGACAGCCCCAGCAACCCTTCAACTTTATAGGGAGTGATTTGATTCTTTCTTGATATTAAAATATTGCTTAATGGAGCTTTAAGATGATTTGCTGTTTGCTACTTTAGATCTCAGGAGAGCCCTTGTGTCTCTCTGCAGTTTTACACAATCAGAAGGAGGTTTGGTTTATCTCCTAAAATCTGTGAACAGCTTCATGTGAAACTCGGCAGAAATAAATGCACCTGTCCCTTTTGTATCAGTCTTCTGTCTCACATGGCCCTGTGTTTTTCTCTCTGTTTGTTATGAACACTTGGGTAAAGAATAATTTTCACATGATTCATTATAGATGTTTAACTGTAGCATGACTTAAAGCAAACACAACATCAATGAAATCTGACAGGTGGCATTTGAGAACCCCAGGAGACCTCCTGCATGCTAATGCACACTTATTAAAATGACATAACTAAACTGTCAGTCAGGTGGGCCAGCAGGGATGTGGGCTGTGGGGTGAAACCGCATGCAGCATTCATCAGGAAGGTAAATTCAGAGAAAACATCTTGAGAGGAGGTAATGAGCAGTGTAGTTTTGATATGCTGTGGAGGTTAAGATAACCTAATCTGTCATCTTTCATTGATCTCTGCATGCTAGTTATGTTTGTCATAACAGACGGCAGGCAATAGCTCACGCATGCGCTGCTGTCATGTTTGATCATTTGTCAGTTCTTCAGCTGAGGTAAGTGTGAAGGTGTTTTTTTTTTTTTGTTTTTAGAGACAATGGTTCCATTCATTTATACAGATTTGCTACAGTGAATCTCAGCATGAACCTGGAAAAAATAAAACAGCCAACCTGTGTGCATACCAGTGGATTTCAGTGCTGGCACACATTAAGCTGTCACCTCTACGCTGTCTATAATGAATACTGAAACAACAGCATTTACCAGGTAGGAGCACAAAATTTGATTAAACACAGATATGAAAGAAAACATACTGTGGACACAAAGCACATTGGTGCAAAGCGCGACCTCGGAAAACAAATTTATCCTGGACGTGCAGATACTGAGCATCAACGATTTGCAAACACCATTTGTTGGTGGAGAACATGTACTTTCTATTTTTATGAATATTTAACCTTAAACTGGATTTTGCTAGATGCTTAAGCTGGATGAACAGCATCGTTTCGCTACTCAGATCTTCATAGCGAAGTTCATGAATTTGAACCGCATGAACATGAACCACAACAGAATCTGTCACCACACATAATACCCCACCCATATGGACCGTGAGCTGACAAAATCCTCACCTCGTAGTATCAGCCCCACTTGTGATAGAGTTAAATGACACAAAAAGGTCAACAAAAGGTCTTAGAAGGGCAGCAAGGGCTTGGTATTAGACTGTCTTCATCTGTCCACGCCATGGGAGCACAGTTGAGGGAATTTTCCTTATTCCCGCCTCTACCCCTTTTTTCACATTGCCTTTATTCTCACTTAGTCTCTCACAATTAGCAGAGACAAAGAAATCCTCAAGGGTGTAACACTAGATAAAAACCTGTGAAAGAATACTAATAACACTACTGGAAATCATAAGAATGAATTAGTTTAGCGGCTGCAGCTCTGTAGAGCTCAAGGTTTCATGCAATGCATATTCAGTAGATATTGAACACAGTATATTTTCTTTAATTTTAAACTATTTATCAACATTCACAAGACTGCAGTGAACTAAGTCTTCTCCTTCTAATTATTAATTACAGGAAAAAATATCTTAAAGCACTCTGTTCAGAGTGAGACGTGGACAAATTTGTCTTTTATATCTTTATCTTTATCTTTCGGTGCCTGTTGGTCTGTTGTCTTCCTGGAAGCAAAGCACTCAAAGGGCATTTGATCTATATTTACTTTGAGCTTATTTCATTACTATTGTTTTCAGCATCCACTCAGGATGTGAACAGATTAAAACAGCACTTAACAGCACTTTTGATTTATTTATTTATTTATTTATTTATTTATTTAAATTAATTGGATGCCCATCATGGTATATTTGCTTTACGATAATATGATGACATATGCACCCCAATTTTCACTTTTCATTTTGCCACATTTCTCTTAAAATGGCCGGCGGGTAATCGAAAATCAGCTTTGAGAGAATTCCCTCAAACTAGTTCAGTGCCGCAGTGACGGCGTAACAGCATTTTCAAAATGCTTAACGGACATCTTCTTCATACAATACATCTGGATTGTGAGTAACCTTTCAAAGTAATTTCCTGCTGCAGTGTTCTTCCAGGGAGAGAAATTGAGTCATTTGCAGCTAGTGCACAGGCAGGAGAGTGGCTGTAAGTATATGTTAGCTAGAACTCTGACTTAGTTCTGTTCAGCACTTGACTGATGGCCCTCGCTGCCCACATCCATTACTCTGTCACTCGTTTCAAATTGCCTTTCAAACGTTCTGGCACTTCTGGAAAAGTGAGCACTCCTTCTTTTTGTCTGGGTAGCTGAAAGAAGGCACAGTGGCAGGTGAGGGTGCACAAATATCTTATTTCACTTGCACAGCTGTCAGATCCTGTGGGACCACTTCAGAGGTGATCTGGCCCTGCACGGTGATAGGAATGCCAAAATGTGAGCAAAACACACCGAGCAAAGAAATTAGGAAGGACAGTGGAAAAAAAGAAATGCAGACACATCCTGCAAATGGGAAAACCAGAGAAGACACTTAACTGACATTCTCAGAGAGAAATTTGGACATAAGGCAAGGTCTCATTATACTCGCTCTTTCTGACTGTCAGAAATGACACTGAGATGACTTGTAACTAGATTCTGACAGACGGACGGATCTAAAAATGTATGTTTATGAAATTCTTTGTAACCTCTAAGTTGAGCGTGTTACATACAGTTTTTAAGTATGCATGTACTGTATACTGCCTATAATCCTGAACTCACAGCCTTCAAAATGCATCAAGGTCTCTCCTGCTTCTCATCCTCCACTCTGTCCCTGTGTGTGAGCTTGGTGACATGGCAGCTCATTCCTAGACACTATTAATGATGGAGCTCCCCTTTTCCAGCGTTGACTATCATCTATCACCACCAGCCAGGCCAGCCATCAGTCCTTCACTAAATTACAGCCTGCTGCATGAGACATAAAATAGGGTAATGGGCTGAAAATTAGCCAATTACAATCATTACACTGCCATAATTGACCCTGGAGACCCATGTCCAGCAGTACACACTCTGCCTTAAGGTTATGTGTGTGTTTGTGTGTTTGAGGCACTTAATTAGGAGTAGATTGGACCATGAGGATGAAATCTAATTTATTGAACAGCAGCAATCCAACAGCTGACTGGCAGTAAACATAGAACATTTTGGAGAGGTGAACAGCCAAGATGCTTTTAACAGAGAGTAGAAAACAAACTAAAAGAAATCAGACAAAAATTATGAAAAGGTGAGAGAAAAGAAGATTAGGTGGAAGGGGAGATATGGATTTTATCACAGGGGAAGAAAAACTAAGCCTAAAACAGAAGGCAAAAAGAAGAAATGAAGAAAAAAACAAAAATGGGTCATTATTTCTAAAGGAAGAGCATAGCCAATAAATGCTAATTAAACAAATTTAACATATTAAAAAATGTGATCAAACATGTTAATTAGTGAGCTTTAGAGGCAATGGTAGGCAGATTTTGTTACTTGGACAGACCCAGGTTAGCTGTTTCCCCCTGTTTATAGTCTTTGTGCAAAGCTAAGCTAACCGGCTGCTCGCTGTAGCTTCACATTTAGATGAGAGATATGAAAGAAGCATCGATCTTCTCATCTAACTCTTGGCGAGAAAACAAATTAAAATATTCCCCAAAATGTCAAATTACTGCTTTAATTTTCTTTATGTGTCTCTTGGTTGAAATGTTCATAATTGCTTTTCCTTTTTTTAATTATAAATCACAGCCTAAAGCTGAAGACTGTAATGCTTTTTAATTAATATAGTGGTATTTTATCTATCTGAGTTGTAGAAGCTGGTGATACACTTAAAAAAAGTGCACTGACTGTGTTGTTGGAAACACTCTCCCTACCCTGAGAACTGTTGATCATTTTTGTCTGGTTGTCTGGCTGCCAGTGCTAATAAAAACTGCCTTCTTCACTTCAGTAAGTACCCATATTTACATTAGCTGGATGGTTGGTGACATTTTAACGGCAAGTCAACAACAATAAGGTGAAGCAACTTCTCGGAGGCAACGCTAGATGCCTGTCATGATCACTGTGGTTTGAACTCCCTTTGAAATGATACCTGAAAGCAGCGCAGAACGAGAAGAACAAGACGATTGATGAACAGAGATTGTGGCAACGATCAATCTTGGAAACTGTGTTCTACAGAAGAGTGTCTTCTAAAAACACACATTTGTAGCACATGTTACTCCATACAACCATTTCTTTTTCTCTCTTGTACTTATTAGTCCTTACTTGACCTCTCTCTGTTACCCTCTCTAACACAAATGTTAATCTCAGTGTCCCCCAGGCTGAAGCATCATTGAATAAAAAGGCTGTTTATCTCTCTCACCTTGACAGGAAACTGCATCCATCAGATTTAAACCACATTTTTCAGAACGGGTCTGTGACCCTGTGTCTGAAGCGGAGTTTGTCACTTGAAAATGAAGGACAAATGCCTCTTTCACACTGAGGAAAAAAAAAATCACATCTTAAAGGAGCCAATTTACATTTGTTTCATTGAGCTTTGCTTGAATACTTGCTGATTTGAGATAAAACTTGCTTCGCTGGTTGTTGTGAGACTCAGCTATATGGGATGTTTTTCAGCACAAATCACCAAGCAGTTAACTTAAAGTGACACCACTAAGAATTGTGCGCTCAAATCTGTGCTGTTCAGAATAAGACAACGGAGCAGATTGTAGTGCATGTTTTGTTTGTAATGGACAAAGATGAAAAAAGCAAAGCTGTTACCACTGTGTTTGTGGTTCTGCTCACCATGATCTGCAAGCATCACATTGCATTCTGCACAGTTGTGCACTGTGCAGGCAATTTTTGTCCAGGACAAACATATCATACTGGTTATGTTAGCTGCAACCAGCCCAATTTAAACAAATCACAATGCCCTAACCAGAGGGCTGTAGCAGCCACAGGCAAAACCGCCTTTTGTCACAATGGTAAGAATAATGCACAAATATGCAGGAAAGATTCTGCAATGGCCATGGACAAAAACAATGTTTTAGATTTCACACTGGAAATAAACAGCGGGCCTGTTCCTGTCAACTCATCCATCCACCCCCAACCTCCTCCCTATGACGACTTTATATATTTCATCACCTGACTTCTTCCTTTGCCCCCTTTTTACAGAACAGTCTCTGTAATTGCATGAATAAGTATAAAAGTTGTACAGTTGTAACAGTCGAGTGTAAATGTGTTGCACTTATCCAAGCATATTCTGTGTTTAATTATTCCATATTAGCATTTTATAACTGCATTATACCCAAGGTACAAATTTGAGCAGGACTGGAAACGTAAGAGTTCAAGTGTCATAAATATGAAACATGGTGCACAATTAGGTCTGTGTAATTTTATCAAGATACAGAAAAAACAAAGCACTCTGTGTTTCTGTGTTGCCATAAAATTACTCACTTTTTTTATAAAAATAATTTTGTTTAATTATTTTGATGACAGTACTGTGCCTAGCACTTTCTAACTGACACAGTTAGAAAGTGCTTTTTCTTTATACCACTGCCACGGTCCATCCAATCACGGAGAATGACCTTTGTTAGTCTGCACTATATCAACATCGTTATTAATTAAGTGAGGGGTTCTTGGAAAAACAGACATCCACATCTCCAGTTCTCTTCACTGAGAGAATGCTGTCCTCTTCTTTCCTGTTTATACGTTGGATGATGAAAATCATGAGAGAGGAGAGGAAGTAGAGAGGGCAGAGTAGAGGCTAGGATAAAAGGGAATGGGGAAGGATGAGACAAAGGTGATAGCACAACAGAGGTCTGTTGTGGTGACAATAAAAGAGAGATGGGGTGGAGTTAGGGGAATGGAGGGGTCTTGGATGATGGAGGATAAAGTTAGTCTGAGTGACTCTGATGTCGTACACAGGTCCAAAAGCCAGATTATCCTATTTTATGCTCACATGAACAAGGCAAATGGAGCGAGGAAGATATGCAAATTGCTGTCTAATTGGCCTGTCAGGATATTGAAGCCCTGTCAAACCGCTGTCAGAGAGAGAGAGAGCAAGAACGAGAGAACACAGAGAATTACTGGATTAGTTTCAGCTGCCATTCACTGCACATTTCATTAAGTAATTTCAGCTCACATCAGGACCATGGGTCAGCGCTCTATCCTTGAAGAGCAGGTTCCTTCAGCCTTCATTTTGACAAAAGAGAGGCAGCACTTCTCATCACTGCTCTACGTTCCACCTCCTGTCTGTCTCCCGCAAACCAAAAACACAGACGCTGCCAGTAAACAAGTTTTCACTGGCTCCCCTCCTCTGCAGATGGTACAGGGAAAACACATCTGAATGCAGAGAACGTGACAAGAAACGACTATAAAACAAAATATTGAAACTGGAATAAATCTGGATACAGAATTTTTATTTTTATCATGGCAGTATATGTATAAATCAAGACAAAAAAATTCAGAGCAGTCAGTCTACCAGTCAGTCAAACTGTCATGTCTGTCCTCGTCTCTTTGAAAGTGTTGATACTTTCAAACTTTTAATAATAATGCTAGATAGAGCTAACAGAGCTATTCCAAGGCAATTACATATATTACAGTTAATAAAGAGATTAGTAACTCATATTAGTGAGTTTTCTGCTTGCTAACAGCTGAGTTTGCTAAGCCTTATTCTCCTTACTTACCACATCCGTAAAGCTTTCTGCTCTCACACTGCACATACTGTATAAATCATTTGCTATGGTTGTTATTAAGGCTTACTGTATTGACTTGACTGAAATCAATTTATCTATAGAGCACATTTAAAAACAACAACACTGACCAAAGTGCTTTACAGAGAGAATAAATTATGGGATTATTTGATTGATGATTCCAATGAAGCAAAAACACAGAAATGATCAAATAAAAACACAGACATAAATAAGAGGCTATAAGTAAATTAATAAAAACCTAGACTATCTGGATAAAATCATAGCACAAACAGCATTACACAAACAACAAATAAAATACAAACAAGTAAAAGCCAGAGTGTTGTCAGGCAAAAATAGAAGAAAGGAGAAAGTGCTTCACGTGTATGAAATGCTGCTTTTTCGTTTATTAAACAAGCGGCCATAGACGGTAGACCACATTTTTCAGGGGATTCTAACCCTAACCCTAACCCTAACCCACACACAGCCATAGCTCATTATGAGTGGACACACACAAAAAAGAAATAGAGAGCAATCGAGAAATTGAAAATCATCACATAGTGTCAAGAAATGAGAGACAGTTTCAGTGCAGAATAGAAAAAGGGGGTAATAGGGTGATAAGGGAAGGGACTGGGTCCTCCAGAAAATCAATCAGAGGCTAAAAGGTTGTTTGACGCTGTGAGCAACTTGACAATGCTTTGATGACAGAGCTCCAGTGGAGCATTACTGGATATGTAATTACTCTGACCATCTTATATGGATCCAATTAGCTCGCCTCAACAGTGGAGTGCCACGGTGATTCCCATCATATAAATGGTTCAGGTTTCCCTGTGTCCCACACAAAGTGTGACACCACATTGTTTGTGTATCTTTTGAGAAACTGGAAAATGGCTTATATTACTATTAGACATTTTTACACTTCAGGTTCTGAAACACGCTTTTGGATGATTACAGTTATCTTTTTTGGTTAAAAGGTCAATACAGTGCGTGAAATTTTTGCCTGATAGTGAGAAAATTCTTCCTCTCTGTGATAAATTGCCTTGTTACTCATACGATAGTTTCCCTGAAACAAGACAAGGATGCTATAGCCCAGCTCAGAGTAGCTCTACTCAATAATGCAATAATGCAGCAGGTGAACTGGGCTTTTATTGTCATGGTAACAATAATAAACATGCAGTTAGGGTTATGGAACAGTCACATTTTGGTTAGGTTTAGACACAAACACTACTTGGTTGATTTGAGGAAAAGATCATTGTCTGTGTTAAATAAGTACTTCCTCAAGGTTAGAGGAACTTTATTGTCATGGTTACAATGATAAACGCAGTTAAGTTTGTGGAACGGTCATGACCCATCTATTCACCCCAACCTCCTCCCTGTGTGAACGTCGTTGCTCTTTTTACTATGTCACCTGACTTTCTCCTCTGCTTGCATCACAATTACTACGGCTGCTAAAAATAAAATGGAACTATGAATCATAATAAGCTGCTTGGGATTCTTTTCTTATATGAGCGGGTAGTAGTCTCCCCAGGCTACATCTAATCATTGTCAGCCACATGCTAGTAAGACTTGTGAGAACTCCCTTCACCTGAACTCATCAGTTATTTAACAACTACACAGCTGCTGCACTAAAACAAAGGCAATCATAATATAGGTATAATTCATGATATGTTCCCCTGTGTTTCTTCATTTGTGCTCTCTTATCCCATAATGCTTAAACTTTCTCTCTTATAACTGATACAGTTTTGTCAAACCTTGAATGTCAGGCGGATGAATGAATATCAGGACCAGATGCTAATCCACTGGAAAGCCTAATGGAGCAAAAATCATTGAGGGAGAACAATTTTCTCCTTTAATTATATTCAGTGTAGATCTGCTGTACTTTGACATTTAATTTTAGGGAAATTCATTAATTTAATAAAATTAACATTTTGATGGGAAAATCTAAGTCTCACCTTCTACAATGATGTGATAAAAATATATTTTTTAAAAGCTCTTGATGTATAAACAACAGGCCATGCCAAGATAACACACAGGGGGCAAATGCACAGGTCAGATAGGTGACATGAGAGAAGGATCAATAAAATGTGACAAACAGGGCTCCGGTTTGTAATAAGAGGATGTCATTGTCTCCAGAACAGAAAATATGACTGTGTGGGGAGGTTTAAATAAGAATATACTGTGATGGAGCAGGATTGGGGAAAAGAGCAAGAGAGAGACAGTGAGGGGAAGGGAGGGGAGGAACCCCACACCCTCCCAAAAAAGATTGAGAGTACTGAGAGGGAGAAAAAAGGGGAATGTATCTGTCCTGCAGGGAGGAAACACAGAGAGATGGGTGTGGAGGCGTAGCACTGAACCTCATGTCCTAAGGCAAGGAGGAGATATCAATACACACACTGACAGTTCACTGAGAGCCAGTCTCCTGCTCTGGACAGAAAAAAATGGAATGAGATACAGTATGAGGAGAAAGCCTTGCATAAACAAAAGTGTGCAACAACTCCAAAACCATAGTGGACTTGTGCGTCTTCCCTGCACAACTGTGAAGCGTTGTATTTCTTTTTTTAACATAAGCTGCGTCGATAGCACTGTAGGAAGTGATACACACTCATTGTTTCATAATGTAGTATTATTCCAATTAGAAATGTACTACTAATTCTGAGTATACAAATTATAAACTTGTATGTCATGTTAGGATACCTATTTACACATCCAGCAAACACAGAGCATGAGAGTCATGACTGTTGCTACCCAGAAAATGTAAGTCCAAATGGTTTTTTGGCTCTGTTTTGGTCTCCACCTGAGGTAAATAAGTGGCCTTTTAGCTGCTATGTGGTCCACATGTTCATCATCAAGCCACTGACTTTGTGTGTCTGCCATTTGGTTCTGGGTAGGTAGTATTCAGTGGTCTTATAAGAGCCTTGTCACTGGAAACAGCTGTCTGCTAGAGCTGGAAACATGGTTGATGAGAGCAGCGTGAGTAGACCAAAACAGTCCAGGTGGGGGAAATTAAACCAAAACAATGAGCTGAAAGATGATAAAAACCTCAAGAAAACGTTTAAAGTCTGGTAAAATTCTCTGTGGATTCGTCACAACAGTTGACTCCTTTCACCTTACACGTACTCATTGGAGTCATTTGTTGATGTGAAAGTATTTTTAATATAATAATGTGATATTATTACTTTACTTAGGTGTAAATGTTAACTGAGAAGATACTGGCGAGTAATACGTAAACATAGTAGAGAAACTAATGGCAGAGAGAAATCTGGTTTGTAGGTGTTAGCCCTCTAAAACAGCATACAGAATCTTTGATGTTCTGCATCTGTTTCATGTTGCAGACCTGCCTCAATATTACCTCACAACTAAGCACCCACTGCAGAAATTTAACAGCAACACAAAGGTAAAGAGGACAGGGCGAAGGAGAGAGAGAAAGAAAGGGAGAGGCAGGCAAAGTGATATGTTCCTGTTTTCCTCGGGGCAGACGGTCAGACACCTGCGTGGTTTGATCATACCATCCCTTCAATATCCTCGCTTATCCTTTGATGATCCATCACATCATCTCTTTCTATTCCCCTTCACTGTCTCTTTCTCTCTCTCTCTCTCTCTCTCACACACACACACACACGCTACATATCCCTCTTTCCCGGATCTACCTTTGTTTCTCTCTTTCATCTCCTCTTCTCCCCCCACCTCCCTTCTCCTAACATTTTTTTCCTTTCCCCCTCCCTGCTCCGCTTCCTCTTTTGCCTCACCACCTTTGAAGTGACTCATAGCTTCTGCTTTGCCGGGCCCTACAGTTTAATTAGCACCTCTGCTTTTGTCACCTTGGTGCAGTTTCACTCTCAGGTAGTCACTGTAGGTAGATTTGGGATTTGGCAAAGTGAAACTGACTATTGTTATTGTGTGAAGATGCTTCACAGTGGCACAGCCAAAACTATAGCCATGATCTGTGATAAAATTGTACTTTGAGGCAATCATGCCATTAGTTTCTCTACTATGCTTACTGCCCATTTTCCACTCTCCTCTTAATGTCCTGTTTCTCTTTTTACATTGTAAGAATAGGATTTCCTGCTGTTTCTAAGCAGATGGAAAATATTTTGGCAGATACACATGTACAGCACATCAAAAGCTGTTATTGTCATAGCAGCATTGTGTCTGTACAAAGGAAAAAGACAATACAGCTGTAAGCAAAAGAGCATTGGGCAATGATGAAAACGAGTCTATCCACCTGGCAATTTTAATGACGACTGAAGAAAGCATCAGAAATTTATGAACCACTTCCTGTTTGTGTCTTTGTTGCAACAACGGGCAAAACAATGATGTGATTGTTCCTGACAGAACTGCAAGAATATTAAAGGTTTTCACTCACAATTATTCAGCCGTTCATCATTGTGATTCATTAACAAGTGAGGTATTGTAAACAATGCCTGCTCTCAATTCGAATAGCATGTTTTTCATTACAAAAATCCCACTCACCACCGGCTTTGAACTTATGATAATAAGTCCTATATTTTCCAAATCACACTACAAGCAGTAAATGGATTTTGACTGTGTGCTTGGTAAAAATAGGATAAATGGCACTGAAAAAAACGTGTAAATTATGTGTACCGTTTCTTTGTTGTTCTCAACAAAGTTATGGTGAAAACTGAAGAAACTTTTATTATTTGAAATATACATTGGCATCTTTGATACAGTTGCCTAAGTTTGACTGTCAGTATTATCTATTCACAAGAACTAAGGGAGTTCACTCGTATATAGTACAAAGCACTGTACAAACAGTTATAGCCCAAGGTGTTTGAACTCGCAGGCTCTTCCTGCATCTGCATTTCCTCACGAGCGTCTGACAGAACAGATAACACTTGATGCACTTCATGTGCATAACTGCAACTAAAGCTTCATCTTAGGTTTTCAAGTCTACCAACCCAACTCTTGACTTACTGTAATAAACGCTGAGAACGATGAGAGTTTCAGTGTACACAAACACATTCACACGCACACGCACAACCTAAACCAACCAATGAGAATAATCAAAAATGTTTTTGCGTGGCAGCTGCTCATGATGACCCTCTCTCATTTTCATTGTCCAACTGTCTCTTTCATTTTTTTCCCTCGGCTATCCATCCTCTTTCTCTCTGTTTCCCTTCAGTTCTTCAGCTACTTTTGTTCCTTTACCTAGTGTGAGTTCGGAAGAGGTAACAGTGTACCACGGCGCATTATTCTGGTACAATGATGAATGGGGAGAATCCGTGCTTGTTGACTGTGGCCTTGAGATAAAGAATAGGCAAATGAAACTGCCTGCCTGCCTTGCAGCACCCTAGAGTCCACTGCCACCATTCCTCATGATAATTTGATTGAGAACGCTCGATCAGCACATACTCCTCGACCCACACACCTTTGCTCTGAAGGAGGTGTTGGGGAAGGGGAGGGCTGGTTTAGGAATAGAGAATGCCATCATGGCATGCGGTAATAACAATTTATCTCCAGGATGCCTGTCTCAGCATATAATGTTCAAGTTGGGCCCACTGTGGGTCGTCTACATCAAAGTGAAATGTGGTGCTGCAGGAGAACGACAGAACGGGAGACAGGGAGGAAAAGAGGAAAGAAGATATAGTTAAAAAGGTGAGGTGAGCATAAGAAGTGACGATGAGGGAACATATGAGGCAGTCAGAGAAGAAGCAGTAGTGATGGAAGGCCGGTGGATGGCAGAGGGAATAAAGGATGATGGGAGAAAAGTACAAGCGTGGAGAAAACTTGCAAGTACTTAACAATCCTAGTCTGTGTTCTCTCACTGCAATTAATGTGGAGCCAGAAGGACAGCCCACTCCTTTTTCTGCAGTAAAACAAAACCAGGATTGATGAGAGTGTCTGTAATGCCTAAGTGACTGCCTGTGTATGGGCTCGCTAGGAGCTAAGTGTTGAGATAGAGAAGAGGAGAAAGGATTGTTGGATCAGGAGAGAAGGAATGTTGCACTAGTCGGAGAGAAAGACACAAATGGAGGCACAGATAGAAATAAAGATTTGAGACAATAGTTCAAGAGAAAGGTGGGAGAGAGCTGTAGCACCAGACAAATTCAAAGGGAGATAAATTGGGACAAAACTGCTCTTTTGATGGCCATTTTTTCACAGTCTCCTTGGTAGCTATTGTATGGCTTTCATTCATTAGACCACATTCAGTGAGAAACATTCAAGGGGAGAAATATCACCACTCAGCAGCCAGTGCACAGCTTTGCTCTTTCTTCCACCGGGCTTGACCTTCTCAATTCAACAAACAAAATGTGTTAATTGTGGAGAAAAGCAATCAAAAGTAATTTCCTCTTTAGTCTTCCTGCTTGTTGTGGTGTCACTAAGCCTTCACTGCATCCCAGCTTTGGTTACTGGGGAAAGCTATGTACTGTAAATTACTGTAAAGTCAGTACTGCTGGATTGTAGGGGAACAGTCTCTGTGAGGAACATCTTCAGTATCTCCACTTTTATGATATGAAAAAAGTTGCTATTTTTGCATAATATATTCCGTCTTTTTTTAAATAACTACATCTCCCTACACCCATCCAAAGGATCATTAAATCTTCATACACAGCACATCTACATATGCCATTGTATTTAGGTTAGACTTCACAGTACATACTACAATGCAGGGCTGTTAGCAACCCTGAGAGAAAAAGCAGGAAAAAAAGAGCTTTTAACATGAATCCAGGCTGTTCCACACTCTTTAAGGTCAGCTCTGTTTACCCATTATCTACAGAACAGCTCACACGTAACATTGAAAAAGACAAAAGCATGGCTGTGGCATCAGAAGAAAAGCACACATGAAAAAAAAAGCAGAAGAAAAATAGCTGACTATCAGTTTTCCATGGTTGTCAGAGTTGGGATTATTAGGAGCCATTTCGCCATAATGAGCTGTTAAGCGTTAGCTGCCAAACAGGTTCTTCGTTTGCCTTTCAGTCTCAGCATACGTTGTCTAATTATAACAGCTACGTTCTCTCTCCTTCCTGTCACAGTCAGCACCGGTGTACCTGCGTGACAGCTGTCTGATTTCAGCTCTTGTTAGACAACATAATCAGCTCCTGAAACAATCATCTGGAGATGAGGTTTATAATGATGTCGCAGTGGCTCTATTACACATGTACTGTACCTGTTCTGTGACTCAATTGGACAAATATCAGTCAGAGCTACACTCCCAGCATCCAGTTTAATGGAAACCATTATGTGCTGTGTGGCCTCTTTGCCTCAAACATGAGCAGCAATAAAAAGTGAAAACAGAACAAGTGTTGCCCCGGAGTTGTTTTTCATGGAGTACTGGGGGAATTTTTACTGGCCTTCGAGGCTGTGGAAACCTTTTCACGAAAAAAACCACAGTGACCAAACTCTCAGTTGCTGCAGAGCATCTATAAATTCACTGTTATATACCGCTAAAGGGGACATCCCCTGGTCAAACCCTGCTGTGTTTGCTATGTACAACCAACACACTGAAACATTTCTCAAGAGTAATAAAGATTCTGAGATTAATTTATGAATTCAGAGCATAAATAAATTAAGTATACTGTGGCTAGAACCAAAACAATCCCAAGTGCTATATGAAATAAATGTATGATACTCAGGCTGGTTGCAGATGTAGCAAAAAAGCACAGTCTGAATAGAAATGAATAAATCTGGACATAGAAATAAGTGGACCTGATTCAC
This sequence comes from Toxotes jaculatrix, assembly GCF_017976425.1. NCBI lineage: Eukaryota > Metazoa > Chordata > Actinopteri > Toxotidae > Toxotes > Toxotes jaculatrix. The sequence continues at coordinate 10,510,976 of NC_054407.1, forward strand.
AGTATACTACACTGAAAATAAGATAAAATCTTGCTTCCTGAGTGGTGTAAAAAAAAAAAAAAACTGTAAATGAAAACCATGCTCTGTAACTGCTTGATATTCTGGACAAGCTTGTAGGCAGGCTCGAGTGTCAGATTAAGATTTAGACTAGAAAATGAATATTGCCATCATGAGAAGCCGACAGGGCTCGGGAAAAGATTGTATATTCTTTCACTTTTGAGAGGAAGCTTTTGGTCGGGGTTGATGGGGCATTTCAGCTCAGCTTATGAGGAAAAAAGAAAAAGGATGACACACGGCTTCAGCCATGAACAGATCCCTGTCAGGGGGGAGTGAAGAAGATGCATCTTAACGCGAAACCCGAAACCTCACAGGATTATGAAAATAAACGCATTTTTATAAACGTCAATATGCTTGAATCTATCGGTTGTCTTCCATCCAACTAAAAGTTCCTGCTATTGTTTTTTTAAAGCCACTTCAATCCACAGCCATGGGTTTTTTTATTAAAAGAAGAGCAGTAAAGTTAGAAGTTTGAAGCTGAAAAAAGAAATATAATGAGAAGAAACTGCACTAAAAAAACATTGAAAATCACTTAGTATTACACTGCTTAGGGTGATAAATGGAATTCAGTTTCCATGACAAATAGTGAGAGCAGAGAGCTGTCGGATAAACTGTTTTTGTAAAGTTGCCACAGTTGCCTGCACACAGTGCCGAAGCATCCTTGTCTTGGAGCCTGTGTGCGTGTGTGAGACAATGTACGTGTGGGAGGATGTGTATGCTGCGTGTGTGTTAACCTGTACTTTCCAAATGTGTGCGAATACTTGAGTGTCCTTGTGTTTCCTACCAGCATAGGGGACCGGGGCATCCTTGTCTAGAGCTACCAGAGGAGGGTCCAGCAGTACGGTGTCCATGTTCTCTGTGATCACACCATGGTAAGATGTCTCTATCCAGGGCTTGTGCTTGTTCACTGTGAAGAGAGAAGGAAAAAGATGATCGATATTAAAACTGTTATAATCTTCCTTTGTAAATCTACTTTTTACTTAAGTGCACATTGCAGTTTGTAGTCTTAAGGATTGTTACAGTAATTCACATTTTGTTGTTTCTACTGCACTTTACTACATATAAATGTGCTGACCTACTTCAACAGGACGGAGAACGAGAAAACATAAAGAAAGGAAATCTCCACTTTTTTTAAAAAATACTGGGTTGTGATCATGATTGATCTCAAAGAGTTTTAGAGATGACAGGAGGACAAATGGAATTTAGAGGGTGAACACTGTGAAAGAAACTATTGATGTTACAGGTTTACATTTATGTTTGTCGTGCTTTAAAAAAAGGGCTCTACATTCTCTGACAAAGCAACCGAATGCTACAAAGATAACAAAGGTATTTGTCTGTTGTACCAGACAGAAGACACGAGAAGAATGACAAGAAGAATGAAAGCAAAACCTTTAACATTGGTATTCCCACGTTTTTTCTCCCAGTTTATACACACAATATACATTTCTTGTCTCTAACAACACTCTCTGATGGCCTGGGGAGGTTGTGGACTGACATAGATCTTCTCACCAGTGGCTATGCTGTCAGTTGTGTTTGACAAGGCAATGTACACAAACACCACTGTCAAGCACACAAACTTCTAACACTTGGACTCAGTTGGGGAAAAATCAGGGTCTCAGTTGTCCAGAGAATATGTTAAAAATAAATAAATAAATAAATAAAAATACTGTTAAATGTATCAGAATGATTTTTTCATGAGACAGTCCTGGGCTGTAATCTGAACCCAGACATACTGACATGCAGAATCCACATGCAACTTTGTGTTTAGGTCTTTGTTTCGACCTCTACACTTCTACACTTCCTCCAGCAATGCCATCCTTTTCCATAGTGCATTGTATAGTGCAGTGTTTCATTTTTCTCTGTTCACCAGTCTCAATGAAGAATCCGACCACCATGCCACAAATGTGATTGAAAAGTCAGAAGGTTGAGTTTGAGATTAACACAGATCACCATCACGCATAATTACTGACACTGTGCATTAAACTTCCTCTCTCACAGCAGGACCTCACAAATAGACAGACCGATGAACAAGAGCAACCATATGTGTATGTGCACTTTTCTGTGACACACGCACACACACACACACACACACATGCATGTCCGCTCATTTCTCTGGTGTACAAGTGTTACTCTCTGCAGGGAGCTGGGATGTCAACTTGACCTTTCAATCCACTGAAGAGGAACGTTTTGTCTCATGCCAATGAGCAGATGACATGTCCAGCTGGCAGTGATTTAAAATGCATCAAACTGTTCCTAAAACCTTCTCACAGCTTTTCATCTGTTTGGATGAATTTCAGTAGTTTTGTCCTACTATTCTATTTTCTCCCCAGCTTGACACTATTCTGAGTTGGAAGAACAGGGTCAAAGTAAAAGAGGAAATGAGTGCGGGCCCTTTATGAAGGAAACCTTTGTTTAAAGAAGCGAAGACGCGGTTGTGAATGGAAAAATTTGAGTAAGGCAAAGAAAAAAGATAGCTTGTATCATCTTATCTCTTCTAACAATTTTACCATGTATTTTTACAGCATTTTTTAAAAAAACATAAAACACAGTATACTGATGAGATGAAATATAGTTAACAAAAGGGGAAAATGTTGCCTTCAGTTCATTGACAGAGACCTGCTGATCACTCCAGATGGAACTTTCACCATGCTGAGACAGAGCAGGGAGTGGATTATAGGGAGAGAGGGAACCACAAGGGGAGACATTATTCATACGAGGAGTCACATCTCATGCTCATGCAGGAGATAGAAAGCACTGCAGCACACAGCATGACTGCTCTGCTGGAAAGAAGAGAGAGAGGAGTGGAGCTCTGTCTTTGAGTTGTGTTTAGGCATCTTTACACCTGGAATATTTTTGCTTGTAATGGTGTAAAATCTGTGCAGTAAAACACAACAGCACTCATACTTTTATGGTATAGTATAGCTATGGTACAGCTTCCTCCTAATACTTACAGCTTTCCTTGGATTTACTCTTCGGTGCCAGTAAAGTTTCCACCCAAAAGCAGACGTGAAATGAACTGAAACAATCTTATAAATAGACTCTTCAGAACCAAGAGTATATTAGACTGAGGCACTGATGTGCCCATAAAATAGACAATAAAAATGAGCATTATTGAAGTGATTCTTCATTCCTGTGTGCTTGCTCTTGCCACTGTAAATACATATTAATCCATCATGCTCACATAGCATTTCATTTACATTCGAAGATGTCTTCAGTAAGTCTAATAGCAGTCCACAGCTAGTGCAGTTTACTCATGGATGGCAGGTTCAATTTCTGGCTCAAGGTCTTACATTTATCCCAAACAAATTGAGTGGTGGTTGAGGCAGCAGAGCTGTGACTTTTTAAAGGGAGTCTAATATAAGAGCTGTTTTGTAGAAAGAGCACATATCAAACCATGGAAATGGGCTATTTCCAAAATGGCTTTCATGGCATGTAGTACTGTAAAGCCATTAGTGATGCGTTTAAGGTATTCATCCTTGACATCCTGGTACTGAGCCCCAGCAATGAAAAAAAAAATGAGGTAAGCTTGCAATCAAAGAGAAAAAAATCTGGAGCAGAGGCCTAGACAAAGCTGGCCCTGCTAAGAAATATACCGTGCTGCAGCTGTCCATAAGATCACCTCTGAAACTGAAACAAGACTAGGAGACCTCAGCTCCATGAAGCTGTTCTTTGGCACTGCTAAATGCTAATGTCAGCATAATAACATGCTCATAATGACAACGCCAGCAAGCTCATGTTTAACAGGTGTAATGTTTACCATGTTCATTCATGTTTGTACAACATTTAATAGCATCTCATCCGATAGTTGTCGACATATTTCAGTCTGGACCAAAGTGGCAGACTGAGAGACCAACGAGCAGACGCTGCCATCCCTGGAGCCATGACGCTAGCGTGGTTAATAATAAGCTTTTTTGTAGCAGCTGATTTCCCCCTTTAATAAGGTTACAAGTGTCACTGGCATGCAATATGCGTGGCATCTCTGGCTATTTCCTAAGGAACATCTGCAGCCATTACAGCATTAGACTCCACATTATGGAGGACTAATTCATTTAGTAGGAGAAAGAGTCTAAAAGTAGATCAAGTACAGCACTGGAGAAAATCTGATATGACAGTAATATGAAGAAGGAAATCCAGAAACAAGATTTCCTGTAAATAACATTACTGAAGGGGATTGTCAGCTTGTCCACCTTGGAACTGAAATCAAAATATCTGTTAGTATCTTCCCCTGTGACTGAGGGTCATGAAAGCATATTACTGTTGGGACACAGCCGGATGATAATCTATATTTAATTTGGGGCCCAACTCGTATTCTAAGAGACGCTGCATTGCTGTGTTATGTATTGATCAATATAAGTCATGTTGAATGTATTTTTTTTAGCACTTATTTGATTACAGTGATGTTGTAATGGAATAGAGTCATCCTTCCATGCTGAATATCAAGGCAAGGATAAAAGCAACACCACCAACAAGTGATAATAACAACCAGAAGAAGAAAAAGACAAAGAAGAAACTTTGACAGGAACCTTTTTAAGGGAGGATGTATTTCATCTGAATGGCAGATTGGCTCATGAGGAGGTAATACATCCATAGACAAAGGCTGGCCTAAAATACTTGGTAATATACATGAGAAAAACAGTACAAATAGGTAGGAAACCTTTCTGCTTTTCATGCAAAATACATGAGGCTTTTGACAATCTACAAGTACATGCACATGCCCCAACCCAAATGGATGGAGAATCATACATTGTCCTCAGAAAGGTACATTAATGGGTGACTTGTTGATACAGTTTGTGCAACTGTGCACCTTTCAACCACTGTTACTCAACACCAGCGGCAAAAGCAGATCATAAAGATGGACACACTGTGAGTTGAATGCGGAAACAGAGGATGTGAAAAGACACAACGCGAAATGTGAGACGATGTGATGGATGAGCAGAGGGGAAACTAAAGGGTTAACCTAGAGATAAGTGTTAAAAGGAGAAAGAAGATAAGACACAGCCATACTGGAGGCAGTGGGGTGAGGATGGGGAGATAATAGTGGAAGGGAGTCAGAGAGAAAATAGGACAATCAGGAGGTAGAAGAGATGGCAGGCATTACTATCACTTCTTTTATGAGGAGTATGCTGCAGCCTATATTCCTATTAAAAATATTTAAATTTAATTCCTATTAGATGCATTACATGTCAGGGATCACACATGATCATCGATCATCACATCAAATAATAACTGATCCAAGGAGACTCCTTCCCCCTCATTTACGTAAAGACCTAGCAGAGGCTTCCAAAATGAGGCTTTAGGACAAGCTTTTGTAACACACCTCAAAGTAAAACCCCTCCTCATTAGCAGCATCATTCCAGTGAGGAACAGATTGTGTTACTGTGGCTTCTCAATCCAAGTTCTGGGTAAAAATATGAAGGTTCCATATGGTGCTGATGTGTACGATGTAAATGCAGAGTCCCTGATACACTGGCTGAGGAACTTTTTAATCACATCGTTTTACTCATTCATCCTGTGTTTCCTGTCTTTGTCCTTTGTCAAAACCATCCCACGTGGACAAAAGGTCATTAAAAAAAATCAAGAAAAATGGCAAGGTAGCAGCCTATTTGTTCGCTGTTAAATATCAAATAACAGAAAAAGTGCCATAAATAATCATTTTAAAAAGAAACCGAAACAGAAGCAGTATCCAGTTCCCAACGGATCACAGACCAGCAAGAGAGTGTCTTTAAAACAAACAGTAGTAGCTAAGTAAAGCTGTTTAATGATTAGATTGTTAAAAAGGTTTTCAGCACTATTTCAGCTCCATATTCATCACTTTCAGTGTTGTCTTCATAGAATATAAATTTCAGAGTACTGGTGTCATGCAACCCAAAGATAAGGCCCTTCTCTTCTTTCTCTCGTTTCCAGCTTAATTAACAGAACAAGAGTAAAGTGCTACTGACTTGCATTCAAGTTATTAATTAACTGCATGTTAATTTTACAGAAATTCTGAGCATAAGAGGGAATTTAAAATAGTTTTAATTGTCTCACAAAAAGATTACACATTAATTTTCTACATTTGAGAAAACAAGAACATTCCCATCATGGAGTCTCCCCCGACATCATGACGGGCATCACAATATTAAATAGTATCTGTTTGTCTTGGTTTCTCTAATGAGGCAGTTAAAACAAATCATATCATCTTAGACTTGTCTCTTACAGTGATGTGTCCATGTGGGAAAGTGTTTATGATGCTGTTAGTTTAACAGTAAAAGCGGTCAGAGAATTAAAACTGCATATTCAGAGCCATTCAGCTCAGTTAGGAGGTCATAATTGCTTCAGTGGAGAAACAGTGAATTACATTATATCACACTTCTAACATTAACAAGCTATGTAGTAGTGGATTAAATATACATATATGCAGGTTTCAACACAGTGTGAGCAGATGTTATGAACAAATTCAATCAGAGTAATTAGTGTGTCTGAAAATATCCCCTACATAACTTCAGATGTCACTGTTTGCTGTCAGAGAGGAATGCTAATGGCTACAACACCTCTATGCAGATGACAAGACCTTTACTGCATTGGGACACTGATCATCAACACAGGAGACAATCGTTTATCTTAATCTGTTAATGTGTGTTCGTGAAAAAATACTCAACCAAGCTGAGGTGATATACAATTGTGTCTTCTTACTGTTATGGAAAACAATGTAGAATACCGTACTGTAGAATACAATTTTTGATCATCATCAGGAAATAGTGGTATCAACTTGGGCTCTCTGAGGATGTGTGGTGCCCTTGGTGATGGGTGATGGTAGTGGCTCATTCTGCTGGCTGTCTGGGCAGGCCGCGCCCCCCCCCCCCCCCCCCCCCCCTCCTCAGTTCTTTCACCTTTGCTCTCTCTCTTTGCTCCCTCCGGTCATTGTGTTCTCCTCAGTGTGCTGTCAGACTTTTACCTCTGACACCAATTGTTAGTTATTTTTTTAGAGGAGGACAGTCTTGTCAATTAATGCAGTTTTAACCAAAATATATTATACAACTTACTTATAATTATAATTACTTCTTTACTTCCATGCTTTCTTTCTCAGGATCCAGCTATTGATTTATTTGTTTCAGGAGCCAGAAAGCATTCCTACCTGGAGGGACGACTTTGCCTGCAAAATACAGTATTAAGTCCATATGTAATGTAACCAGTTCAGAAACCATTCATCAGCAACTTTAGAGACCAGCAGTGAGAAACACTGACATATTCAGTAACACAACCGTTAAATGCATTTACAGCAATGGGCGAGAAGGGAACCAACAACAACACCAGCAGATTAGGCATTAGAAACTCCAACGCCCATGAGATGAAGGGGGGGACAAAATCATTACATTTGGTCCATAAGTTCTATGAGCATCAACTCTGACTTTTACAGTCCCAGTGGTGAAGTGTAAGGTGCAGTTAGCAAGAACAGAGTAATTAGGTATATTGACTGCAGCACAAGTCCTGCACTTTAAGCAAAACTAGGTTGGAGCTGACCAGTGGGTCATTTTCAGAACATTAATTCTTCCCACTCACTCTCTCCCAGGACCCTTACTACCTGTATAGTTAGATTTGCAGGCAGAGTGTTTTTTTTTTTTATTTATTGTTGTTGTTGTTGTTTTTTCTTATCAACTCATTAAAGGGGCCATAAACTCTGATCTCACCAACCACGAGCCATAAAGTTACCCCTGTTGTGAAGACAATTAGTTTACCGTGGTTTTGATTTAATTTGGCTTTTCCCACAATCCCATCAAGACAATTCAGAGGTTGCTTTCCCATCTGAACGACAGTATGTGAGATACAGATGTGCCGTAATTGCTCTGCGACATATAACTCCCTCGTATTCCCTGTCTGGTGCTGACTGCATCAAAACAAACTGAGGAGGGAAACAAAGCCACTGTGTTTAATTGGCATCACATATTTTTGCATATAGCAGGGCAAAGTCTACCAGCATCTGAGAAGAGTGTTACTTGGCTTACTCCAGTGTGCAAATGCATGAGTGTGTTTGTAGAATAGATGGCTATGGACAAAACCTACTGAGAGCAAATAAATCAAGAATATATGGCTGAACCGCTCATGTCTGATGTGTGAAATTGAGGATGTAGTTGAAAACTGTTGTGGAGCCACTATATACAACTACTTTTAATGAAAAGTAGCTAAAGCCTGCTCGAAAGGTCACTAAATGTCACCAGAGCAACAGTCAATGGGGAAACTCCAACACTCAGCCAGCTGACAAGTTATTTCATCAGTCAGTCATTTGCGTTTGTAGGGCTGGCTCCGCTATTGTGGTTCAGCCAAACATCACATGTCGAGGTAAGTGAGAGCGGTAAAAAAAACTGATTTACCTACTGCTGAAAGAAGAAAGAAATACATGTTATCACAGAGAGAGAAAAGAAGGAAGAAATGAAGGAAGGTGTAGAGCAGAGTAGGAAGTTAACAGTCTGTGTTGGTACTGTATTAACTTGTGAGTGTGAGGTGAAACTCTGCAGGTTTCCAATTCTGGTGAGTCTGATGAGTCAAGGGAATCCTATGGAGACTATGGCGGGTGAGCGGGTGGAGCCGTTCCACAAAATGATAACAATTCTTAACCGAAAAAAAAAAACCTATTATCCATGTCCTGAGAAAAAAGGCAATCCATGCTCTCTTGTTTGTTAATATGTGATACACAGGATTTACGAGTCTAAATTCAAGAAACAGAAAAGCTAAAGTACATCACAGATTGAAGGCTAACTTGGATGTCCAAGACACAAGGCATAAAGTAATGATGAAAGATATAACACATAACAGACTGGAAATTCCTATCATTCAAACATCAGAGTGAGTAACCTTCAGCTTATGAAAACATGCAATTCATCTGAAAGAGCTACGGGAGATTTGATGTCATTTAAGGCTTATGACAAGTCTGCTTCTTCATTTAATTCATAGAAATACGAAAATACAATTTGCAATGATGCTAATTCAGAAAAAAAAACAAAACATTAGACATTATCGTTATCGTTTTAAGCCAACATTCCAATTGGTTTAACTCCCTGATTATGTTTTTTTCTCAGATGTGGCATTTCCTAATGCCAAAGCTAAAGCGATACCTGGGGAGTCTCAAAATGTCAATTGTTTGCTTGGCATTCACTATAAGGAAATATTGAGTCTTGCTGAAAGAAAGTAAGTCTGCCTGCCTTACTGAATTGCACTCAATAATAAACCCTGTTTGTTTTTCTTCCTTGTCTGCCTCGTCTACTTGTTATGAATGATTTGCGAGTGATGGCTTACTGTCGATTAGTTTCACTGAGTGGGCCAATGAAGAGGCACAACAGAAGGATTTGAAAGGAGTGGAGTGAAAGTGGAGTGGAGGGAAAAGGACAACAAAGAGAGAACAGAGAAGGGGACGAGGTGGGAGGAGGAGGGACGAGAAGGGAGGAGGTGATATCTCCATTAACAGAAAGCAGCAGGCAGTGAGAGGAGCCATGGTGAGGAGAAATGGATGGCAGTGTGACTGACTGGATTGAATTAGAAACCGTTCCACCCTGCAGACTTGGGCTTCATGTGACGATCAACCAACGTAAACAGTCTACCATTTCCACTTATTTCAACTCACTTCAAATACAACAATATCATAAACATCAAAAAAAAAACTTTAAAATGGAAATTCCGCACCCTGACTGGCTGGTGAGAGTGATTCCTCCATCTGCTCATGTCTGGCTTTGCATCCTATTCTGACACTTTTTTACACCTTCAATGCAAATCAGACTTGTGTGGTAATTGAGAACAAACAGTCAAAAAACAGCTGAATGTTGTGGACAAGTTACATTCCTCACCATAAAAAGGCGGTATGTGGCAACAGAACCAGCTTATCACATTAAATTAAAGTGAATGATTATGGGAAAATGTAAGTTTCATTTAGATCAGTTAACTGCTGCCAGTCTAAAGTTTACACCACCAAAAGTAAAATAATTAGTATGCTTTACATAAATGCATATCCTTACATCTGTAATATATGCAGTAAACTGTGTTCTTAATTTACACAATAAGATAAATGGGAGGTTCGAGTGTGACTGAAAACATTCAGTGAAATCAGTGCATGTTTCTGACTACGAGGGGGGGGTTGATAAGTTTGTGACTAAAGGCAAAAGGAGTCAGTTTTAGAAAACGCACCACCTTAGAACTTATCTATCATCCGTCGTACTGTTACTTGAACATGACAGTTTTTCACACCTTATTACTGCTTTCCACCTGAGATTAGATTTATTTAACTTTCATGAATGAATTTGTTTCCACTGACTGATGAATACAGTGTGCCGTTCTTATCAGTCACAGCTGGGATAGAGATGTTTGGCTTGGTCCACCAGCTAACAAACTATTTGCCATTGCTGTTTCTATTTGGCCATGATATCTCACAGATCACCAGAGAGTGGACAAGTCTCCCTAATTGGACATTCAAGACATCACACTGGGTGAGAGACACATCACTCGATCCACTGCAGTCATGAAGGTTGTGCTGTGGCAGACATCTGTTTGGTTGCTGCTCCTCTTTTCCTTTTTGTTGCTGACTCACGTCCCAGTTGTATCAGCTGCGAGTCTGACTGTCTCTAACTTTTCGTACCGCCTGTGTCAGATCTTCTGTCTGTCACTGTCTGCCACGGTAGATCTGTCATCTAAACCCACTTAACTCTGTCTTTCTTTTGCTCGATCTCTCTCCCCCTCTCCCTACCTGTCAGTGGTATCAGGTAACAAGTGTTAAACTGTCAGTCTGACAATTTAGTGGGACATCTTCCTGGGTTCCCGGTGAAGACACAGTCCAAAAGGCAAAGAAATGTACACTGTTGCCCATAAAGTTGGAAGAATTTTGTTTTCAGACACATTCCTCTTTTTATTCCTATTTATACACATCAGTAATCACACAGGGCTAGATTGATCAATAAAGTTTTGTGAAGATATACACTTTATCTATCAAGAATAAATCACATTGTCGCAATCATTTCTTGAGAAGGGGTAAAATATTTTTTTTCCAACTTTATGGGCAAAAGTGACTTTAACACACACACATTTTGGATAGTGATTGGTGGTTATACTAATGATGATGAAGCAGCAATGTGGGTTGAGGATTAGCAGATTTTAAAATGTGGGTTGCTGGGCACTTTTCTAGCACTGTAAATAAAATGAAAAACTGTAATCCTCTTGTAAACTAGTACTCTGATCATTAAAATACTGTGTACTCACAGTACAGCTGAATGAAAACCCAACTCAGACAAAGTGGATTTAACATTACCACAGATGAAGGATCAGAGTTTTTCTCAGACTCTTTGACTTTCACAACAAAGAGTACAACAACTTCAGTTCAACATCTTCAGTTCAGTCTACTCTGGACAATGTTTAACATCTACAAGCCCACATGAGGAATTATGGATTTAAAAGAGAAGGCAGTCTGTTATATCTGTCCAAGCTGCAAGATGTGTGATTTAATTACAGCTCAAAATCTGTTCCAATAGCACTCTAACAAGAAGGGAGCAGGAAATTACTTCCACAGTGGTGTCCTCTACAGAGCTCATTGCCGAGCACAGTGACTACATCAGAAGGTCTAAAAATGGCTAGCCTGTTCCCTTTGTGAAGAAGAAGACGTCATAAAAATACATCCTTAACCGCCACTTCCCCTCTTTGTGAAAAGAAAGCACAGATATTATTTTTAGTATATATATAGAGATGTAATGAACAGGGACCGAAAGACTCCCGGTTAATTTTAAAAACTGCTCTGGATAAATATGAATATTTTTTCAGTGCTGTTGACTATACTCAAACATGACTCTAACAAATACACCATCGTAGTCACAATTAAATATGCTGTCACAGGTCATGTGGCTGCTATTATTGCTATATTAAAACTACCACACACAAAGCACCCTCAACAACAAGCCTACTTCTGGTCACTGTTAACAAGTTCTTCAGCTGAACTTGAGAAACCAGCGCCGAGGAAAATTGCTGTTCTTTTCCAGTTCCAATTATTAGCCATTTTCATGACACCTACAGTTTATCCATTCTGAGAAGAATTTATTCCAAATCATTTTCTGGGCAAAGCAGAGGAATATATTCAAATGGTGAATATAGGCTTAAAGAACTTTAAATACAAAGGTATAACATATGGCTGAAAAAATAGTTGCAAATCCATGTATGGTACTGTGGATAAAGAGTGAAAAATCACCCCAGGGAGGTTAAAGTTGCTGCCAGAGGCATTTTTAAAGCGGGAGAAAAGCTTTAGTCACGGCTGAAGGGGCCTATAAGCCCCTCTAGAAAAGTATGAGAATGAAAAACAGTTATATTCCACAGAGGACTCATTTAGTACACACAAATGTGTATGCAAACACACCAACACACAGTCACCCAACAACACTGACAGAATTACTAAGTACTGCACCACTGGGAATGAGGGTTTAGAGCTTTTAAGTACCGTTTTAGCACTTTTTCTCAGCAGTGTTCTGGTCACAATGTTGAGCACAGCAGTGTGTGTGTCTTACTTGAATACCAGAGCTCAAAAGACACTGTGTGTAAAAATGTCAAATTCCACCATTTGATTTTGAGAGATGAAGATGAAAGAAGAGAGTGTCCTGCAAAAAAATGAGCCCACAGGTCGTCTGTGCAAGCAGTTTATTACCAACCATACTTACGTTTTATGGTTAGGTGACCTCTAGCAGCCGTAGTAATTATGAAGAGAGCAAAGCAGTTGTTCCCACTGCACCCCAGCAACCTTTTTGAGGAAAACGTGCATACACTATTCATGGAAATTATATAACTGTTTAGATTAACACTACGTACATACTACTATTTTTTTGTGCCATAATCACTACAGTGAATAAACAGAGTGCATAATGTTAAAACTGCTCAGGATAAAGGGCTAAAATAATACACTCACTTCCAATATTAATGAGAATACTTTGAGTAAACAGAAATCCTGGCAATGTCATAATGTCACATATTTTGGTAAAGCAAAATATTTTGGTACACCTCATTTTACATTAAGTTCAATTCGGTCTAAAATCCTGTGTTATATTCAAAGCAGGTGTTTTTGTCACCTGGTGATTGACTCATGTTGTTTTGTTTACTATCATTTAACACATAATTTTCCTATACACTTGCACCTCATTTGCTGATAGCCCTAAGTTGTGTTCTGACTGAAAATGAAGTGCATTTTAGAGGCAGTGTGATTGCATATAAAGTCAATAAGACATGAGCAGATGCAAACTCACCCTGGGCACCAACAAATGGGAAAAGATGCATCCATAAGGATTTAAAATGTGTTAGCTTGAGTGAAAAAAAACCTGTGTTTATTCCTAGGTTTTATAACACTTTCAGTGGGTAGAGCTGATGTTGTACGGTGGCGGTTTGGGGTAAATAAGGACAAAAAAATTCAAGTAGTCACATTCCCAAGAACCACATAACGTCTGTCAACTGTTTTGCCTTGGCATTCTAGACAAGTCTGTCTGAATCACTGGACTGGGGCAGGAAAGGACTTTGTGGAGCATTCAGGCATCACAGGCTAAAATCACCTTTTGTACGGTCCTCTCTGATAATCCAGAAACATCACAGACATTTTCAGTCAGCTGCATCATCCAGGATGGTTCAGTTGCAATACAAAGAGCTCAGATAATGCAGTTCTAACCACTGCCACGCAACTCACCAAAACCACATTTACCTCCTCATAATTAGAAATAAATACGTAAGTAGATACACTTACATTTTCCTGGTTTGCCTGGCAATACTGAATAAGGAGAGTCTGTGTGTGAGAATTTGATCTAACAGCTATGCTGGCTGGTGGTGGTTGGTATGTACAAATGAGGGCGGGGGGGTCATGCCTTGGCGCTGGCGTGGATGTGTGTTCAGCGAGCAAACGTCTCTGTAGAACTAAAGACATTATTCATATTCAGTGATGTTATTTTTGTCCAATAATCGGTAACCAAGAGAGAACTTGTTATGTTTCAACGCAGTAAATGTTTCATCTTCACTCCAATTCCACTTGTTTTTTAAATGGCCCATTTCACCACAGTCTGAAGATAAACAATGTTGATACCAGGTCTGTGTGGAGCCATTAGGGCTGGCATGAGGATCTAACTATTGGAAAACCGTTTTTTTAAATCTGTTAATATTGAGAGTGTTTCCATCACTCTGTCTCCCTGCATCTGTCAATCTCTCTCTCTTTTATACCTGTTCATTCTATGCCTCCAGAATCACAAACACAACAAACACACACGCACTCGTACACACAGCCTGAGGCGATATCCAAACCACCATGGTGGAGAGGACCAGGGGTGATGGACTATTGACTGATAGAGTTCAAGCAGTCCATGTAACTGCTGGTGGTTAGCCAGTCATTTCAGCAACGGCCTTGGCCAACCTGCTACTATTCGCCATGCGTGTATCAGCAGTTGTGTGTTTGTGTTTTTGCTGTGGACTGATGGAATTCCCAGAGGCCTTTGAGAGTGGCTGGGAGGACGTCTGACAGGTGAAGATAAACTGGACCAGCAGCCAGCAGCATGGAGGAAGTGTGGTTCATGAGCACAGCATGCCACACAGAACATATTGTCTACTCTGCACAAAAGTTGACTAAGTCCGGGATTTGGGGGGATAAGGTGCATGCATGTGTGCAAGTGTGTATGCATGTGTGTTTTTCAGTGTAAATGCGACTATATGGGAGCTCAGGGAGCAAGTGCAAGAGAGACAAAGAAACAGAGGGGCAGAAAAATCAAATTGAGTGTAACTGCAATGAGACAGAAAGATGGGCGAACATACTGTATGAGGGATTAGTTATGGACCAAGAGGCAGAGCAGTAGATGAATCACCACCACCTCGGGGCAGCAGGGGAGGAGGGGAGTTCAAGGTATCCCTCATGTTTTCAGAATTAATCCAGAGGAGGTGGTCAAACTAAATTTCAATGACCAAAAAATTGACATGGGAAACATTACAGTGACATTAACCACAGACACTGGGATTACACTGACACCACTACCACTGCCCCATTGACCTGAAACTGCAACAGATCCGGTTATTGTACATTGTCAAGTGGCCACATGGAGGAAGAGGAGAGAGCAGGATCATAAAAAGGCTAGGCAACCTAGCCTTAAGCTGCAAGTGTCATGGCGGTGAGAGACTTTCATCTTTTTACACTATCTTAAGTAGACACACTGATACATTTAATCCATACTACCTCATGCTGCTCCTCTGCCACGTCTTCCTTCACCCTTAAGTACCAACACAGATAAGAGCAGACACCATTAGGGCCTTTCCTGCAATTGAAGTTGGTGCACACACACACACATACACACACATACACACATAAACAGAAAGCAAAAGAAAATCCTGATAGACTGATGAATGCACCCTGCTATGCCAGAGGTAAAAGAGAGTGAAATGTGTGCTAGTGTGAGATGTACACATGTCATTTTTCATTCCTCCTCACAGCGCGATTGACCTTTAATGTCTGGATTATCTTGTGTACTGAAGGCTCAATTAGTCCCTGAGGTGATCGAGGCAAATGTTCAGCAAATCTAATAGTTCACATTGTCGCAAACTACACAAACCCACCTGTAATACCGACCTTTTTCATATAAAAATTGTCATATTCTGTACTGTAAAAGAATAATAGGTACTGCAGTTACCAGTTACATACCTATTAGTAGTTCAGGTTATCCAAGTTAGTCATAGCCTCCCTTTCCCAGATCCTGCATCTTGTTTCTGTTCCCGCACTTCATCTTTTAACACAAGGTTTTTGTATAGAGCCATATCCCACTGAGGCTGGTTCCAGCACAGCTCAGTAGTCATGCTCCAGGACATCAAGACTGTGTCTCACCTACTGCCTGACAGAGTAGTCATGCTGCTCAAATAACAGAGGCACAACTGCTTTGAGAAGTCCCGTCTCGTCTCCACAATAAAGAGTGATTAGCAATTTGACTTAAGGTTGTTTCACAATATCCAATCTAACTGCAGCAAGGAGAGCGAGGAATCAGACTGAGATTATCCTCAGACCCAGTAGATTTTGAATTAACCTCATCCAACCGATTAGATGTGATCATTGTGGCGAGTGAAAGTTCGTTTTGACCTTGGAAACAATAGCTGTGCGAAAAGACCTTCAATCACTTAACAGTTCATTTACTATTTTTTTTTCTGAAGCTTTTAACCTCATCTGACGTTCTTTATCTTCTTCGAACTCAATCTGCTGAGGAGGGGAAAAGCTCGAGACAAAACTTGTGAAAAGGGCCCTAAAGTGAAGTTCTGTTTTTTTTTTTCTTTTGATCAAAACACCTCACAGTTTTCAAAAAACCCACTGATAAGACCTAACATTTTTTTTAAGAACCTATTAATGCACCGGCCTGGTATGTGTGTGTGTGTGTGTGTGTGTGTGTGTGTGTGTGTGTGTGTGTGTGTGTGTGTGTGTGAGACAGAGATACAAAGGGGAGGCAGGGAGGCTGTGCTGAGGGAGAGCCAGCTAAGATCTATGTGCTGTCAGTAACACTAATCATGCTTTGCCCAGCAGTGTTCATCTCTGGAGCAGCACCAAGAACTGGGCACTGACCAGCAACCGGACAGCCAACTAACCACAAGCTGCCATGGCTACAGCACTGCTCCAACCGCCCAGTGATAACAATGGGGAAGGCCAATTCTTTTAAAGGAATGATATGTCATATTGAGCAGCAACGGCATCATCCAACTTTTGTTTTTGCTGTCTTAGCTCCGCTTTTCTCAATTTGAGAAAACTACGTGACTGCTTGAAAATGCTTTCTGCTTTTTTATTTGCCACCAAGCTGTTCGGTGAAATAGCTGTTAAAAAGACAAAAGAGAAATATGAGCAGACAGGGAACACTAAGGCTGCGTGAGAGTGTACCATACACTTTCAACAACAACATGATGAATGGAGTATGAGACAACATCGTGAGAATACCAAGACAGAATACCATGTAAAGCTGTGAGAAATATGTGCTTTGACTGACTTCAAGGGTAAAAATTCATGAAAATGCCGTCATCACTCCCTAAGCAATGCCAAGCTAATAGCATATGAACCCTTTTCATTGCTGCTCTGCTGTTGTGCCATTTCCAAAACCTCTGCCTCTGCCTGCCAGCCTTATGCTCACTTTCCATCCTCTGCAGTTTGCATGTGACTTTGTCAAAGTTGTCCACATTACATTTGAAAGAATATGTCATTGGAATAAAAAGGCATGAGGGAGGAGGAGTGGGGGCCAAAGTAATCAAGGGAGCTGAAAAGCGTGAAAGTACCATTACTCATAATGCCATATACACATAGGAAAGATAAATGACTGCAATCCAATAGCAGCCCTCTAATACTGGATCCAGTTAGGCGGAAAGGAGGAGAAAAACCTTCCCCTTGCTTACCATCCGACCATTGTAAAGGATTGTCCCACATTGGGAGCTCATGTGAAAATGTCCTAAAAAGCAGTGTGAAACAAAACGACTGTAAGACAACAACCACAACAGCCATCTGTGGCTCTACAAACCAAGGTCAGGTACTTTACTTTCATCAGTGCATCTTACAGTGACGTTTTAAGAGCGCTTTGCTGTGCTTGTTTGCAGGGATAGGAGTGTCCAGATGAGGCTAGGAGCCCCAATACAGTCAAGGTAAAGCCAACAGAGAGAGAGAGAGAACAAATCCAGTTCCTGTAAAAATAAATAAATAAAAATAAATAAAAAAGTTGAAGCTGAACCTGCAGCAGACAAGGCACTGCCTCCTTCTTCTACGGCGGCGGTGGCTTTACAGGTGCCAGTTATCTCTGCCTCGGGCTACATGTGTATCTAAGGCAAGGCAGCACATCAGGACAGGAAACGTGCTGGGAGAAGCTGACCAACTGAGGGAGAAGAGTGCAGGCATAACAATACACTTGACTGCCTCAAGGCCTCCTCTTCCCACGGAAAGTTACACATTGTAGGAATATAATATCAGAGAGTGAAAAACAGCATATTCTGACAGCTCTGTCAAAATACATCTGTTCAAATAATACTGCTAAAACAACACGGAAGATATAACACATAGTGAGTTTATGTAACTGACATACAAACATCGCCAGTGGTTGGCATGATTTGAAAAATCTACACAATCCACTGAAATTTACCATTTGAAAGCGTACTGTTCCTTTAAGGCTTTGAAGTAGAGTCACTAACGATAACCAGTACTCCAAAACGGACATGAACTCTTAAAAGCATGCTGTGCCAAAAAAAAAAGAGTTAGGATTAAGTGTGGCTGACGTCATTTACAGTCTTTGTCGTGCTCTGTGTAACATTGGTTGCGACAGCAGCTCCTCTTGACATAGGCACATAACACATTCACACACCTCCCAGTGTGAACTGGCATTTTTCAGAAGTTGTTTAGCTGCTCAGAAAGCTGTGGGAGCTCGGGAGAGAGGTAACAATTGCCAGCAGCAAGAAACTTTGGGAAACAAAAGAAAAAGAGAGAGAGAGAGGGAGAGGGAGAGAGAGGAAAAAGTAAAAAGAAGAAACAGACAAAGAACGGAAGAAACAGCAATAGGGAGAAATAACAAGAGTTAATTAGAGAGCCTCTACTTGGAGGTTCATATAATAAGTATTGAGAGGCTGAATAACACTCAGCTGAACTAACGTCACATACTGAAAACAGCCTGCAGTAACAGTGAGAAACATTTATGCAGTGTTACATCATGTTTCCCTTTGGGCTCAACACTAAGGTTTCCACTGTGCCACAGAAACGCCTGGGTATGGGCTTCAAATTAAACTCTGGCCATGAAATTCTTTTGGTGGCTTCAAAGCTCAAAGATTTCTACCTGAAAATGGTTGCATTGTATAAAAATGCTTTACTGGCTTAAAGGTAGGCTTAAAAAATTGTTATATGCCAGCAGGAGGCAGGTCTAAAAATAACTAACAAAGTATTTTGTTAGGGTAGCCTGCTCAACAGCCTAAGATATAATTCAAGCTGAAGAAAAAAATTTTATGCTATTTTTTTTTCCAGCAACGCAAAATATGTCTTTTATAAATATATCATTATGTCAAACCAAAAGCAAATTAAAATTTTTGGCTCACTGGAAAAAAAGTGTTATCATCAGTGTTGTAAAGCGTAGATGTATTTCTGTCAGTTTGATGACATTTCAGTCATATGTGTATTTGCAGTGACTTTCTAAGGCTCATGGATGCAGACATGTTGTATAGACTGGAGAGGAGTCAGAAGACTGAGGTGACAAATATGGGTATTTTTCTTCTGACAAACAGAGAAAGAGATGTGAGTGCAAATAACCAATACGATGCAGCCTGGCGATGGGAACAACTGTGACAATAAAATATGATATTGATGAATACTAAAATTTAATGAAATGTTTTTATCTAGCTTTCCCGCCACACTGACAAAGGTTTTATTGTTCCTTGTTCCTGGCAACACCAGGAGATAATCTCCACTTCTGTCTACCCTGTCACTCTCTCTGAGACTCCTTACCATCGTACATTTTGAATGTAATTCAACACTTAAAACACACTTAGAAGGTGTCTGACTAACCCTGGTGGCAATAACACGAACCGTGCCCACGCACATACACAAACATGTCAACAAAAGCTAAAGAAAAGATTGTACGAATTTACTTTGGATCAGTTCTCTGATCAGCCAGCTCATTTTAAATGAGACACACAACTTAAACATACATGCTCACTGTGTTTGTTTGCTCTTATAAAAGGTAGAACAGTTCTTATATCAAGCAGATACAAAATCATGACAATTTGCACCCAAAGTGAGAAACAGAGGGACATTTGCGAGCTGATACACACACAAATACACATAACCCCACACAAACTTGAGCTAATATATTTGTCAAATGTCCTACTCTGTCTCAGTCTCATGCACACACACATACACACACACATGTATATACACATACACACTGAAAATGTACACACAACCTCCAGTGGTTATCCATTCTCACATAAAACCTTTAGTAAAAGCAGCATTTTCAAACTCCTCCCCTCAGGCAGAAACTGTCTTGTCTTCCCACCACAATGTGTTCTCAGAGGTGAGAACACGATGATGTCCTCGAACAAAAAAAAAAAACATTGCCTAGACTGAAATCCTACCGATCTGGATGCACCTATAGCTGTGTCCCAGCCAGCCAATTACATTTCAGCCAGATAAGGCACGTTGATTCATCAGGAGCAAGACCTTGCCTTTTACTACAAAGAAGCTCAGAGAAGTTTTCCTTGAAAAGATAAGAGACAGACAATTAAAGGTCAAATTACATTCTTTACTTTATTGATCGCCTATGACCTTGTCTCAAGTCACTTTAAGCACTGCTGTTATAATATATAGAAGAACTTCTATGAGATTAATGGTTAACAAACTGTTACTGATACTATGTTGATGAAAACCTTTTAAAGCTGCATTCGTCAAACTTTAAAACTTCTACATTCAGCAAGTGTGAATCAATTTTGGCATTTGTTTGATGCTCCATTATGTTCACCAGCTGCTAATTAACACTGGCAATCTGCACTTTGGTGCTAGGCAGGTAGAATAAAGACAGTTAATCAGATGTTTTTTGTTGGGCATCGCTGCACTTCAGTCTCAACCGGTAAATATACTGGGCAAAAAAAAAAAAAAACCCTGCAGATCTGCATTTTAGGTTTTAGAAAAAAAGTAGATAGTATTACTGGATAGTATTGTTTATTTTCATTAAAACATTATCAACTTAAAAAAAAAAAAAAAAAAGATGTCCCAGTGCTAAGCAAGAGATCACAGTTCACAAAGAGCACATTCAAATTTCAGGCATGACCAAAATCTCGAGATGTTACTTGCAAAGAACACAAAGATCACTGATACATATTTGACAGAGATGTTGCCGCCACTCCCACCACATTAAAATAAATGAAGTGTTGGTATTTGTTCCCTCTAACAGACAAAGGTTTCATTTACTTTTTTCATCTAACTGCAATCACTGGCCAGACAAACACACACACACACACACACACACACACAACACTACCCTTCATTCATTTCTGTTTGTTACACTGTAGTTGAGATTACACTACAGTAAACCTGAAGGGAACATTTATTTTTTATCGCACAACTCCACACCCTTCAATCGTACGTACTCTCCCATCATTTCCCACTTCCTCCTTCAACGCACACATTCTCAGCACAGCTGTGTCTGGATACAGTGTTTGTTCCAGATAAAGTTATACTCCACTGTCTGTAATGACTATTCCTGTGGATATTTTTCAAGAACATTTTTTGTGAGTACAGCATTGTGAGTTAATTGTTTGGTGCAGGCAACCCATGTTGCTTTGACCTGGCGTGTCTACTTCAACTTTACTATGTAATTACGGCATTTCCCAGACTTTCAACAACCCTCATGGATCATTATGTATTCAGAATATGCCAGTGGAGAAAGTTATTATTGCATCTGTTAGTAAAAATATAACACATGCTGCATTACATGCTGGTCCATTGAGGCTACTGTCACTACTAAAATTAGCAACTTATCCAAGGAAAAAATAAAAGACAAAAATGTCCACCAATTACTAAATACTTCGCTGACAGACTGTGTTAATGGTTGTTGAGATTTACAACTTCTGGAAATGGTCCAGTAGCACTTCTGGGCAACACCTCTTCTCACATCTCCTTTCTACAGTCTCCTTTTTTTCCCCGCCGTATTTCTATCAGATTAAACCTACAAAAAAAAAACTTTCCATCTGGCTGTGTGTACTCCAGTAAAAGGCATCTAAAAGGCTTGGACTTAAGAAGTGAGTTGCAGGTGTGAGGAGGCAGTTAGTACAAGGGTGTAAAAAAATACAGGAGGTTTAAGCAGGGAAACTGTATTTGTCTTTTAACAAACAGGCCCAAAAGAATTTCATTATTGACTGGAATGGACATGCGTTAAAAGTCCATGGACATGACCTTAGTGTCCTCAGCGGTAGTTACAGCTTTGGCCACAGCACAGTATGAAGACCAGTCAATACGCTGATAAGCAGAAGGACAGTGAGCTGGTCACACAGAGGCAGTGTTCATCGGCAGAGAGTGCTTTATCCAGAGGAGTTACAGCACTGAGGGGAACAGAAGTGTTTTGAGGTCACTGTATTTCTCTTTGGCACAGCAGACTCAAAGCTCACACTGTGGCATTAGCCAGCTCTCAGCTTGCAGCTGCTGGTCACTGACTCTCTCTCTCTCTCTCCATTCTTTCCCATCAAATTCTATTCACTGCCCCTGTGCTCTGACAGTTGCCACGAGGGAATTGAGCTTAGAGTAGAGATGTAAGAGCAAAGAGCTTGGTGAGAGCATACTCAACTTATAAGTGGGCAATGAACGGGAAACTGTGTTGTCCAAGACATACCTTTAGCTACTCTGAGCACTGATCAGGGCACTCCCATGCGACCCAACAGACTGACATTAGACTTAAACAGGTCTAGTTTGGGTCATATTTATACCTCTATATTTCCCAAATTAGTTTGTTGGAAAAGTATGAAGTCTGAACACGTGACCAGTGTGTCACTTGTCCCCTGAATAAAAAGGACTCACACATTCACTATGTAATAGATGGATTTTTGCATCCAAAACTATGACTTGAAAAAAAATGAATTTTCAAACTAATTATCAAATATAGTCAACAGTGTCATAACATGCTGCAGCAAGTGAAAGTTTAAACCAGCTGCAGCTATGGCAACTGCTGCATGTAAGTTTATTGAGCTATGTTTGAGAGTTGACAAAACGACAAAAAATAAATCTTGGCTGTTATCCGCTCTCTTCATGCCAGTGTTTGTACCTTAGCGCTTGACAGAAGACACACTACTCTAAGCAGTGGGCTGTGTCTTTGCTGTTCACAAGAGGCCAACAGAGTAGGGAGACTTTCTCTACACAGACATTAGAGGTGATCGCCTTATGTCAGGTTCAGAAAGGCAGCTAGTGAGCGTAAAAGACAGACGGCTGAATCTCCCAGTTAAGTACATTATATAGTTCTAATCTTATCAGCATGAAAGCTCTGAAGTGAAACCTCCACAGTTGCAGCACCTTGTTCTGTCAGACTGTGAAGCTAACGTTAGCTGAAGCAGCTAAAGTGCAGAGCAGACAAACACACGATTAGAGTTTTTCAGTTACTTAGCAGCAGTTTGTCATTGTTACTGTACCTGGCCAACAATGTAGCCATTAAAACATTACACCAGTATTAAATGTTATGACAGGTAGTTATATTATATAATAATGTTAATGATACCACTACTGTTAGAACCTAATAAATATGGGCTAAATTAGTCAATTTTTCTATAGAAAACTAGGCAAGTTAAGTTGACATTTCTAACCCTCAGATGACCTCAACGCCAACAACTGCATTATTTTATTTATTGTAAAACAATTAGTCAAACAGTTGTGGCTTTTCACACTAATCCCTCGTACAAAAAGCATTTGTGCAGGTTTCTGAAGCTACTGAGCCAAACACAATGTACATAACGTACAATACCACTCTCCAACTTTATATACTGTACACAGCCAATTAAAGCTGTACTGAGCCAAGGTAGTCATGTCTGCTCAATATGATACAGAGGAGAAGAAAAACACAATTGACCCAGATTGCTGTCTCTCTGCACTACACATTCTTGGCAGTTTAATTGGCTTCAACTGCATGTGAGCTGAAAAGGGAACAATGACGTGACTCAAAACAAAATCATTTAGCTGGCATTCATGCTGCTGCTACCTTTGCAACTTTTTAGTATTGCGCTTGCCCTGCTGCTTCCATTCTGCGCTCCTGAAACAGCAGAACAGTGGTTGTGCGGCACTCATTAGTCCTTTGTGCTGGTTGAGACTACACAACATCACTGTGTGGCAGCTGCTTCACAGCCACTTGATAAAGGCATCGGGGCCTGAATGCAAAATAGCTACGAATAGAGCTGGAGTTTTTCTGCAACCGAATTTTGTTGTGTGGTGCTGTGGGCACTGATTCTGTATGTATTCATGGTGTGCTGGAGCTGATAAACTGACTCACAAGGTCTAATGAGGGGTGGCCAGGCTCTTTTATAGCTACAAATATGGTCTGAAATTTATGGAGCATGACTGTGTGTATGGTGCGGACCTATGAGGTCAATTCAGGTCTTTTAAACAAGACAACTCCCTCATTGGGGAATTGCATCTCAAATAAGCGCAGAAGAGTAGTCATTCAATACTCACTCACTTCTTCCAGTACTGTCTGTCTTTTTAAGCCTGAAATCTGTGTTTGTTTTAGTCCCACAGCACAGAGGTCTTTAAATCCATCTCTGGCTGGTTTCAATTTATGCTAACTGAGAGGCTATGGAAGGGCTGAAGCCAGATAAGACAATCTGAATTTATGTTTGACTTCACTTTGAAAGAGAATTTGAAAAAAAAAAAAAAGAGCTAAAAGATTCAGGGGCTAGATGAGGTAACACTTCTCATTGCTTTGCATTACATCACTCTCTGTCCATATTTAGAAGTAAACAGCACCTGTTAGTGTAAAAAAGAAAGAAAAATGCCTTGTGTGTTATTAAGCTGTAGGTGATAGAAACGCCCAGTGGATGGATATTACCAGGGTGCCCCATAGTAAAAGAAAAGCTGTTTGAATGATTTAAAAAATGATTGTTATGTCATGAAAGCTGAACTCGGAGCCAAATAGCACACAAGAAATTCCTGTGAAATGAAGCCTTCAACCATGGTGGATAAAAATGAAACCAAGAATGTGACGAAACCATCTGATACACGTGAGAGAGGGCAGAGAAAACATCAGGTAGAGGGGGGAAGGGAGCATTCGACCAGCCAAGGTCGGACAACAGGAGGAAACTGCTTAATAGGCAAACCATTTAGGTGGTAAAATGTGTGTGTGTCAACTGAGAAAGAGAGTGAGGCAGAAGCAGGACTAAAAATAGGAAGACATAAGCAGTAGGGAGAGGGAGAGAAAGGTAGAGAGCGAAAAGATGAAACAGGTAATTTTCATTCTACATAAAATTCCTGTTGCCCTACTCTGACTACCCCCCCCAGCACACACACACACACTTTCCCTGGCTTTTGGCTCTTGATTTGAATTTAGACAGGGAACAGTGAGCAGAGTGCACGGCTGAGGTTTACAGCGGGTGATTTGTCCTCGATACCCTTGGAGTCAGCCAGAGAGAGACAGAATTCAGTTGTTTTTTTTTTTGTTTTTTGTTTTTTTTTCGAGCAGCCAGGCCATGCAGCAGACAGACCAGAAAGAGAAGCAAATGTAGAGGTGAGGCTGATTCGTCCAGGTAACCTAGGGGTTTAAGACGCTGACAACACCAGCTCTCTACTGTCTTCTATCTACTAAAAGGAAAAAAAGCCTAAAAAATACTTGTGCAGTCCACTGTCAAAATTATGCTCAGATTTACACGGCAGAATTTACATCCAATGCCAACATTCAATGGTTATGCATAAATCGTTGTACGTTGTTAAATGTGGCACAGTAAAAGTAAAGGCTTGAAGAGTAGGTGTGACATGTGTTACACTTTGGCACAGGAGTTTATGGCCTGCCACAGTCTTGAAGTAAATGCTTTCTTAACCAAGTGTTTAGGCTGCCTAACCTAAAAGGTGTCATAGAAAGGAGCAAAACACAAAAACTGCTTACACATGGAGATAACAGCACACACGTTTGGACAGCCTATAGTGTCATTTACAATGTTGGAAAGAAGGGAGAAGAATTTCATATTTACCATGAGCAGATACTGTGAAAGAAAACACATAAAACATTAAAAACCTTGTCACTAAGTGTTATCCACAGTTTTGTAGAATTGTCCAGTATCAGTGTTCCCTCTTGTAATTGGGTTGGTGAGTGTGTATTTGTGTCTGGATTACAAATAATTCACATGTAACAAGACCAATCTAGAAAACAATCTTCTTCCTCTCACTTTTTTAAAATAAAGGTTGCAATCAAACATGCAGAATTATGAAGTGTAAAGCCACACCACATCTTGTCATGCAAAGTAAGATATATGCTTAGGCAGTTAGCTGGAATGTATTGAATAAATAACTTTAGGGGAAATTACCAGACAAATATCATATTTTCTACCAGTAAAAATGACATTGGGGTAATGTGGGTCTTGAATAATGTTTGGTAAGTAACATGAGAGAGAAGAATGGAATAGAGAAACAGTCAGACAGGCAGAAGTAATGAAACCAACAATGAGAAAAAGCACTAAGGAAAACATATTGAACTGTGTTGCGTTCTGTAAACTAAAAACTTGTAAGTAACAGTTGTTTAGGCGTTTTAAGCCACTCGCACGGAGAACGGTCTGTCCATGAACAAAAGGTTTCATAATTGAGGGTAAAATAAGATGTTTGTTCTTCAGTGCCTTGGCGAAAGAAGAAGAAATAAAACATTTTGTTGTCTGTTTGATAGATTACCATCTGCCCACTATTCCCACAGCATGATTCTTCAATCAGACACAACCATAGATCTTTCCAGATAAATCTCCCTTTCTAATACTGTAAGGGGTAGGGGGGAGGGACAGAGAAAACAAATCTAAAATCTAATTTAACTCACAAACATAGAATGTGTTCATCAGATTACAATCAAATTGAATTTCCTACTCCCTGTCTCCCAAGTTGCCTTTCTTCTACATCCACTTGTACACAAACCTCCCCTCAGTTTCTGTGTTTGCTTTGTTATTACAACACATCAGTTGGGTCAGTCTGTCGCTTCCATCAGCTCTGACTGAGCACGCTGATGTTTTTCTGTGTGTCTTCTGACATTTTCGTTTTTAGACGGGTGGGTTCAAACACTTCTGCAGCTACAGCATTCATGAATACAATAGACACTAATCATCTGCAAGTAATTTCCCAAGGTAGAGAACTAAAATCATAGATTTCCCCTGAGGTGCTGGGCAAAAATGCTCCTACCTCTCGTGGTTGCTGTTTTACATACATCCTACATTTCTCATGTTTACATCATCCTCTCCTTGTTGCCCCCTGACAAACTCCAAAAAAAAGGTAGCAGTAATTCTGGAGTAGGTTTTATAATGTAGTCAGGACTCAGGTTTTGGGCTGTAGGGTGTGCATTTATCATTCAAACAAGTTCACTTTAAAGACATACCACACCAAGCAGTAATTTGACCAGGAAACACACAGTAGCTGTTTGCCCAAACTGAAACATACTTTAAGGCCTCCACTACAAATGCAAATTTTGTAACAGCTGAGAACTGAGAACAGACTGGTAGCTTTGAAAATCTGCACGAAGCTGGACATTTTACATAACACATTTACATGTGAAAACAACATATGTCCACACATTTCCAAGTCATTTTTAAATACATCTCCGTCCACACAGAAACACCTGAACAATAGAAACAACTGTGTGACCCACACACACTCCTCGACTGAGCACACTTATGTCCTTAGGTCTTTGTTTCACAAAAGCTGTTTTTCGCACGCACACACACAAAAACTTCAGGGTGCATTTTAAGATTTATCATCTCCTGAGGCTGTTTTCAAAAAGCTGTTTAGAATTGACAAATGTCATTATGGAGAGAAAATGGTGTGTTTTTAAATTTAGCCAGTAGGTGCACATTTAAAGTTTCTCTGTAAACCTTTTCGTCTGTGATTTGAAAATTGCTTTGCGGATTCACAAAACACCAAAAGCCTCACAACAAAGCTTCCTGTAAAGCTACAAAATTTCTTTTTATTGTCGGTTTCCCGATCAATGGGTCCTGACATTAATTAAGTCTCATTCAATCAGCACTGAGGATCTTACCCCAGTATTAGATGCTGTGCTTCCTACGGAGTGATAACAAGTCACTGAGGTCATAAGCTTTATAAGAGAGCTCCAAGGTTATGACCTAATCATAAAGGCCCCTGTGTATAAGTGCGTGTGTGGACACCTTGCAAATCAGAAGCTGAATGCCAAAGGACAGGCCCTGTATAATAACACCCCCATGTTAGGCACTTTAAATAAGTTATGGATCATAAAACCTCAACTCTGGAAGCCTATAGTTAAACACATTCGATGTCTTTGGATTGGGAAAGGAGTTGAGTCATGGCCCAGCATTACTGGCGACTACAGAGCTTCTGACAATTACTGTACTTATGTTGTTAAATTAACCGGAGAATTGCAGACAGCTGCATGCTTTATTTTTAGTTTAGTTTTTTTTTTTTTTGAGAGTGAACTTAAAAATAGCATTAACTTTCAAGATGCAGTCAAAAGTGTCATCTCTCAGTCAGAGCTCACCTCATTTCCTGTATGTTCGCTTTCCCCTTCCCACTCATATAGTATTCCAGACTCTTGTTTTATAGCTCTCTTTCCTGTTTCGCCTTCTTTCCTACTAGAACAAACGCATTAGGGGATCAATTAAGTGAAGACTAAAGGGAGGAAAAAAAGCAGCTAGCGGACAAACTGTTAACGCAGCAAGGTCAGCAGATAGCCATCAGACTGTTATCAGGAAAAGGTCACAGTCATAATGTGTGTGTGTGTATGTGTGTGTGTGTGTGTGTGTGTGTGTGTGTGTGTGTACATTAAAATGTGAATGAATTAACTTTTAGAGGGATGCACAATGTAGCCTTCCAAGGTGGAGGATAATTTGTACACCCACTTTTCTCTCTACATCCTTTACCAAAGTTCATTCTTCAAATAAAACTCCATCCCATTGTGTTGTCAGTGTTTCTTCAGAGGTGTCTAGATGAAGTGATACAATCCAAGCTGTTCAGAGTCATAAGGAAGGATGTTGCTGAGGGATAGAACCATTAGCAGTCTGTCTTTATCGCACTGCGCTCCCCCCAGGCTTGAAATAGACCAGACACGGCACACTCCTGGCACACCTCACTTTGGTTGTAACAAACATGAGTTAAAATAGGGGCTGACTATACGAACACTATAGGTGTCTGCTTTCAAATCATACAATATACTATAACTGAATTAGGGTCTTTAGTGGAGCTGCTGATTCATACATGCATACTCTTTTGATGTATCATGTGTCAGACACAAGCATCGCTTGCTTTTATGGGAACTTTGTTACTGACTTGTCCCAAAAATGGCTGACGCTCTGTGAACCTAGCATGTTACCTGTTTCTTAAAAACCTTTAAAGTAGATCGAATGGAGCACGTGGGTAGCACCTCAAGAGTCTTCTGTTGAAAATGCAAGCACACTGAATGCTCACTGAAAAAAGTGTCAATACTGTGCATACTCTACTTTGCAGGACACTGGTAATAGTGTGTATGTACCGGTCTGGACTATGTGATACTTCAGGCAGCACATCTGCTGTGTCCATGCTTTCATTCTCCGATCCTGTGTTCCTCTGCCTCCTTCAGTCTGTTTATTGATCTGTCTATTTTCACTCTCTTGCTCGCTCTCACGCTCATACAGCATCAGCATGGGTGGCAACCCTGCCATCTGTCCTCTTCACCCTACTCCCCTGCACACTGCTTGCTAATTTGTTGGTTAATTATAGAAATGCAGGATTGCAGTGCGGTCTCTTCCTAACATAGGCTGTGTTTATTGTCTTTTGGAAAAGCTGACTCTCACAAACTGCACCAACAGTGCAGATTCTTTACTGTCAGCCAAGCAGGCCATTTCCGGGGAAGATGAGTAGCTTCTGTAAAAGTGCTTGGGCAGCTGAATTCCAAATTGGTGTCGCTAGTTAGTTCATCTGTAAAGTCCTACAGATGGCCCACAAACGTGTTCTGTAATAACGCAGTATAGCGTGCAGTGTGCTGCAAAATATTCTCTCTGAATCTGCAGGTTTATAGCATAGCTTGTATAACTGCATCAAGCCAATTGAACAAAATGCTTAATTTTTTTTTTTTTTTAATTAAAAATGCTTTATAAGCCAAAGTACACCTATTTGGACCCCTACACAATGAAAATCAAATTTGATTCAACAGCATTACAGGTCTCTGTGCTCTACTCATGC
The DNA here is from genome assembly GCF_017976425.1 of Toxotes jaculatrix. NCBI lineage: Eukaryota > Metazoa > Chordata > Actinopteri > Toxotidae > Toxotes > Toxotes jaculatrix. Next base: position 10,540,881 of record NC_054407.1, read on the forward strand.
TTCGCACCAGTTTTCATTTTTGTGCTTTTGTTGAATGTTGTTCATCAAAAACTTGTGTGAAAAAAATCATTTTAATTAAATATTTAAGTGAAGTAATAAAATTAAGTTATTAACTGGCTTCATCTTCACAAAGAGACAAAATATAAATCCTGTTTATTTTATACTATCACACAAAACCAGCCTGAAACTGCGTGAAAACAGTGTGTAACTGACAGAGCTATGTCCTGTAAATACCTATGTATGTGCCCATTCCAACAAACTAAAAAATAACAATAATGTTATTTTAATCATAAATAAATAAAGACAATTTCAGAGTCTCAGCAGTCCTCTCTCAAACATTTCTTTGCTGTAGCTGAAATTATTTAGACCTTGGGTTGCAGGTGGGATGGCAGATGTCTGACGATGGAGTTAATCAGACTTCCTGCTTGGTCTAATGGCTGAATAATTGTCGCAGGCTTAGTTGTGGTCTGATAACGCCCTATCAGCTCAGAGTCATCTTACACAGCAGACAGGGAATGGAAAGTAATGCAATAGGGAGAGCGGGCAAATTTTATTAGAGATGATAAAGAATGGACTCATAAGTCTGGATGGAAAGAAGCAGAGAGCTGCAAAGCTCATTGCTCTGAAAAAAATGGCTCTCATCCTCTGACCTTTCAGACACAGTGAGAGAGGAAGAGGATCTCATTGTGTGTGAGAAAATGTTCCCCTGTGTGATGAATTATTGTCCCACCCTATTGTGTTTCTCTACCATAAAAGCCAAGCAAAGGGGTTCTCAGTGAACACAGAAGCAAAGAAAAATACAACAATAATCTTAAGCAAAAGGACTTTACAACTGTCACATTAAATTGGTAAATAAAACTCAAATTATTAAATGGAGACAGTTCTCTCTATTTCCTTTTGAGTTTACTGCGCAAACAATTAAAGGACATCCCTTAGATGGACGAGACTGGCATATTCATCAGCAAGAAACTCAAGTTTAGTAAGACATTAACTGTATTGAAAGACCTCCTTCAAACTATTTAAATGCATGATCTACTACCTAAATCATTTCAGTTACAGTAAATTTCAGAGGTGGCACATAGTATAGTTGTGGTGAGGTACAACATAGCCATGGAGATAGTGATAATGGTGAGAATGGCTAAAACCTCAACTGCCATGCTGGGGGTCAAGGTTATAGCAATCCAGAGACAAAAAATAGTTTTTCTATTTCTGTGCATTTATGCAAATAAATGCGTCATAAGAATTTATTTAGGCCTTCCCCCAGATTTATTCTGCCAATTATGTTTAAAAAGTATAATAGCAAAGGAGTCACAACAAGAGGAGCAACAAGTGGAGTGTTTCAAAGCACAGGCACACTTTTGTCACTTTAGTCAAATTTTTTAGTAAATGGACCAAAGCTATGAAGTGCCTGACCACCATAATTAATAACACAACAAGAATTTAAAATTTTTAATATTTAAGTGAAACCAAGGCTTAAACAACAACAAAGATGCAAACACTGAATGAGTTTTGAGCAGGTCCAATTGTGTGAGACTGTCTTGTAAAAATGAGACCATAGGTTGCCTGTGAAAGCAGCCTATTACAACCTAAAGTTTCCCTTTTTTGTCAGGCAACCACTGGCAGCCATATGAGGAAGTCAGGTGATGTAGTATATAGAGTGACAAAATCTGCAACGGGAGGAGATTAGGGTGGATGAACAGGTTGACACAGAACTATCACAGAGGTGTCCGCTGTTTGTTTCCCGTTTCAAACTGATAATCAATATTATTTCTTTTCTAAATGACCATCCCACAGCCTGCACCCCATGTTTATTACTGTAACCACAGCAACGAATGTCCTCTAAACTTCAAGAAGCACTTACTTCAACTCAAACCACGATTTTTTTCTAAACCTAACCAAGTTGTTTTAGTGCATAAATCTAACTAAACCTTTACCGTTCCACAACCTTAACCATGTGCTTATTGTTGTTACCATGACAACAAAGGTCCGGCATGCCTGCCACCAGTGGCCTTCTATGGGTCGTGTTCTTGTTACCATGACGACAAATGTCCAGTACACCTGCCAATGGTATGTTTTTATTGGCTGTGAGTTGTGAGGTTGAGGTTACGGACTAAAGAATATATGGATGTTTTTGTTGGAGGACTTGTTGCATACAGTACATGTACTGTAAGCCTACATGTACAATACATATACAATGATGCATTAATTTGCACATAAACAGTCTAAAGTGAAACTAAACCTCTGACCCTCAGTGATTTTTCTTTAACATAACTGTCATCACAACACACACACACTCACACACACATCAACACAACCACAACCACAGCCGACATGCACACCAATGCCACTCAGAAAGTACAGTTGTTGTACCTGGTATTTCAATATGCTCAGCAGAACACTATTCCTCCACTTTTCACCAATAAAAGCAAATTAAACTCTCCTTACATCTTGGCAGCATGCCACTGGCTCCTCGATTCAAAAAGACATTTCAAATCAGCTTAAAAGCATCTTGCTGAAAAGCTTCCAGTGTTTGTTTGTTTTTGTTTTTTTTGTTCTTTTTTTTTGGGAGGGGGGGGGCTGAATATTAGATCACAATGTCAAGTTGTGTTCTTTAGATTTTCTGCAAAAAAAAAAAACATTAACAAAGAGTTTAACAGTAGCCTTGGTGCATTCACTAAAAGCTGAAATCAATCCACTTGTCTGTTCTTTACAGTATTCAGTGTTACACAACCGCTGTGAGGGCTGCATTCCTCACAGCCCTGAGCAATGATTTGTGCATATTATGCATATTATCTCTCTCCACCAAACTAAACGTCAATTTCTCCAATTTCTTCAAGCGCTCAGCTTCCCCAGCCTGTGCCTTTGGAATTTTTTCAGTGCATTTTATGTTATTTCAAGGCTGTGTCTTAGTGTGTGAGTGTGAGCAGCTTCTGCCACATGACTGCAGTGAAAATTCATGCACAGTCTTATCACCAGCTCACATGGTTCCCCCACATTGTACACACTGGGTAAAAAGGACAGATATTGGATATGCAGTGTCTCTGTTTTGAATTTGTTGTAGCTAGAGTGAGTCACATCTACCAGAAAAAAAAGACATTCTTTAAAGTCTCACAATATTTTAGTTTGGCAAACCCTGTCTTTTCATCTCAGTGACATTTAAAAGAACAGATATGACAAAGTAGATATGCGTGTGTTTGTTTTTGATCTACTACTCTTAAGCTGCAGACAGATGTTGATGCTCTTTATAATTTTGTCCAGGTTTAATTAGGAAGCTGTAACATCTGAGCAGATATTTTTTAATTATGGCTTTTGTGTTCATCAGTTCATTAAAATGATTAAAGTTATCCAAATTTGAGCAGGATCACACCAAAATTGCATGCTGCTTCTAATCAAAATATTTCAAATATGATATTTGTCAGAGGATTACTGCACTCACGCTTTATGGAATCTCATTAACATTTTAAACTAGAGAGGGCCCCCGCGTTCCCTAGTCCAGGTGAGGCTGATTGTTTCAAAGGTTGCAAATATTTATTGGTCTTGAAATCACTCTTAAGCTTCTTTTAAACAGAGCTATATTGACGCAAAGAAGACCCTTCATTATGTTGGCTTTGCTTGTTGAACCAAACAAAGCCAAGACTAATGCTGTCCAATTGTGAGATTTTAGGTAGCTTGTGGGCATTTCAGAGAGGCGTGGCGTGTAACACAATACCATCGGCATATGTCCCACCATGCCGGCTGTCCCCCAAACAGACGTTTTAAACATTCTGTGTTCATACCATTTATACAGAACAGGGCAAGGCGCAACATTCCAGCCTTGAACAGGCGGTATAAAAGGCCCTGCCGAGAGCTCTTACTCCCAACAACAACAACTCCCAGGGTCACAAGGGCATTGAAATCCTCACCACACAACACCTAACCAGCACAACAAGTTGGATCTCAGAGGGATTCCCTCAGACGTGCTGGGGGACATGGCTACCATGCTTAGCATGCTGCCACACCTATTTGGACCCAGTTAAGTGTCAGCAAATGGTTGGATGGCTCAGGGGTCCCCACGTCATTTTATACTGGAGGCATCTCTCCTCACTTTGAAATAAAGAGCGATTCGGAGAATGATAAAAAGAAGTAATTACATATAATGTAATATTTGGCATATTAAGTGTCAAGTAAATCAAGCAAAAGTGCTACATCACACTGCAAAGGTATTTAATGAGTGAGGCTAATTTTTATACTTCCATCAAGTAACTACATTGATAATTAAATTAGAGGCATCAGGATCTGTCTGATTCAGCCCAGCAGGTGGTTAACTAATTTATCACATTGTACGTTTGCTTTGCAGCAGTTAATAAGAGCAGCATGTCACAGTGTCAAGGAAGAAGAAAACTTGGGAAGGTGGGAATGGTAGACACAAACGGCCCAATCAGTCACAATCAGGTGCTGATGTCTGAGGAAAAAACTCACCGATGGACTGCAATCAGGAACCAGGCTAAAGTTAGTTTGATGTTTCACTCAACTGAATCTACACTGAACTGAAGTTAGCTCAAAATGCATATTGATGAGACGGCTGTCAAAAAAAAATCACTTTGATTAAATGGAAAAAGAACCATTTTTAATTACGAGGAGCCTCATTTTATGACAGAAAGCCAATTTCATCATTTAATACTACACTAGCATTTAATGTCCTTTTTTCTCATTATTATCAGTGGTAGTAGATGTAGTAGTAGAGTAGTGGTAGTAGTAGTAATAGTAGTGGCATTATCAAGGATTTAGGGCACTGTTAGGATGTTATGCTTAATTTAGATTTTATGCTGCAGAGCAGTGGAGTGAGTTTTTCAGATTCCCTGTTGGGATAAAAACTGAGGAAATGAAAATGTTATTAAACTCCAGCGGCACAGTTTTCATGGAGAATGATGATTTTAGTACAGTATCTCTCTACCTGCCTTTGTAGCTCTTCTTTCATGCAATGATGGTACTTATAAAGGCTAATGTTCCGAAACATTATCTTAAAAGCTGCCATATCAAATTCTAGTCTATGGCTGCCTGAGGGGGTAACTGTGGCCAATTCTGTGTGTGAGTGTGTGTGTACATGTCTTTCTATGGTTGTGTGGACAAATTTTGTTTTGAAGCCATTGTTGTGAGGACATTTTGGCCGGTCTTGGCTTTAGAGTTCAGGTTAGAATTAGGTTTAGGTTAGGGTTAAGGTAAGTGTCAGTTGTAGGCATTTGTAATGGTGGGGCTGAGGAATGCATGATGCCAATAATGACTGTCCTCAAAACCATAAAAAGACCGTGTGTGTGTTTGTGTGTTTAAAACAAGAGCCATTGCTGTCCAAGGAAAACTCTGTATCTCCAAATGTTTTTGGATAAATTCAAGAATTGAAAACAACTTTATGGGTTGAGATAAATAAAATGCTCCTGCTTTTCTAGTTAATTAAATCCTTTACATTATCACAGTTTGAACTACAATCAAACTGCAAACTATATTTAATAGTGAAAGTTAATTCTGCCACCTGTACCAACCATTCTTATACATATGAGCAGGCATACGCTGTAAATCAACTTGAGTAAACATGCTGGGTGTATATGTGCTAATAGTCTTTATTGTCCCCATACTGCAACTCAGTCTAATTAGACATCATACCTTCCATGGTCTGGGCAACATTTAACAGAATGTGACAGCTATGTAAATACAAGACACTGCTTGGAAGGAGTGAGGAAATACTGTACCATGTTTCTCCAACAGTATTAGTGTATGTGTGATTATACCTGTGTTCCTGGGGGCAGAAAGAAATCATCAGCCATCTACACAGAGTTCTTTTAAGAAAATTTAGGGTTTGATGTACTATCTGCAGGGAATTGGACACTTTCATTATGAAATGGCAGTTCAAAAACTGAAATCTACCAGCTAGGGGTGTAAAAAAAAAAAAAACCAACTAATTTCACTGCCTAAATCTGACTGTGGAAAGCCAACTGCAGTGATTTGAAAAGTTGGGTTTGGAAAAAAGTCTATTAATATTGCATGAAGTTGTTTATTTTCACTGAAATACAAGCACAGACTGCTGTTGAGCCACTTTGACATATTTCTGTTTTCTGTTCAGCTTCTATCCCTTACATACAGCACCAGTGCCACATATTGATCTGATGTCATTTGAAGTTTTGCCAATCTCTGAAACAGAGAAATCAGGTTCAATAATAATTGCTGGCGGTACGTGAGATTTTGTAACATAAAAAAATAAAATTTAAAAAAATGTAAAAAACTCAGTGACCACAATAACTAAGCCTACAGTCAGTCATAAGCCAGGTAACAGGTGAAATGGAGCCATTTAACAGCTTAACTTCAAAACTCCAAAAAAAACACCATGACACTCGATTTTGATTTCTCAAAAATTAGATTAAAATCCTAAGTGGAGCTCGGCAATTTCCACTTGCAGCGTTTTTCCGCTAGCCTGAACTTGTTTGGTATTTTGGTGCTTCTCTGTGTGGGAGGAGAAGCACAGAATAAAAGGAAGTGGCACTTAAAATCTAGTTGCACCCTGCACTTCTGTTGTCAAGACAGATGTCTTTGGCACTGTCCCTTACAAACTCACTGATGATGAAAGATAATATTATTTCTCATTCCACTCCGTCTCCATCTGCATTCTATGAGGACCTCTTGCCTGCAGCCACAAAGATACCAAAAGTGCACCCCCATTTCCCCTGTGCACACTGTACTTCCTGCCTGCCATGCCTGCTCCTTGGTTCACAACATTTTCACCATAGGAGTGTTCAGTTCTGAGCTAAATAAAACAGTTTTAGTCTCACCACAAACTGTGCCAATTTTAAGATGCATAAAGCCTTTTTTTTTTTTTTTTTTTACAAATTAGAGCCCATTTAGTTACAGAATATATATATACCTACCTAGCTGTAGACTTAGTTACATTAAAATACTGTATCCATGCATTGACAAAGTCTGTGAGTGCACTGTCCTGTCAGGTCAGGCTGCAACATGGCGCAGTTTTACTAGTACAGCAGTCAGCTGGAAAACTGCACCTGCCCACCAAGATGTCTCCTGAGCCTTTTGTAAAGTTTAAAGAAAGCACAGCTTTGTCCTGGTTTCAAAGACTCAAACATTTGGTAAAGAAACATTTGGTGAACCTGAATTTAATAGAGTATATGAGCATGTTATTCTATGGATACGATTAGAAATCGGTAAAATAGTTAACAATATCAATAACGAGAGGAAATAACATTATCTAGATACAGTGCTGTATGTGCAGGAATATATCACAAGGCCTAATCCTGGTGGGTATTAAAATATTGGTATGTCTTGCATGCTGCACTGCATTCATTTTTATTGGACTACTCTGTGTGTTGTTATAGTCCACTGTGATGAATTGGGGGTTCTGGTAGACTAATGGAGTGTATGGGCAACTCTGAGTAAACATCCTGCAGATGATAAAGCTCCTGCATCCAGCAGTGATCTATTCCTGGATAGAAGGAGCACATTCTGTTTCTACTGGGACAATGCATGCACAAATTTACAAACACACAAATACACAAGCACACACACACGCACGCACATACACAGCTATTCCTGGACAGACAGCCAGACAGAGCGCTTGGCCATGTCTGGCCGGTCCTACCAGCAGCACAGCTGACACTGCAGGTTGTGTGTGTCCTTGTGTGTCTGTGTTTGTGAGGGCCAGTTTGAGTTTTAGGCCCTTGAAAGTGAGGGAAGTTTTGGCAAATAAGGACTCCTTGTTTTTTCAAAAAGTTCTCGGAGGATTACGTGGGAAGACTATGTTTTGGATTAAGGTTAGAATTAGGTTTGGGTTAGGAGTGAAGGGTTAGGAGCTAGGAAATACATCAAGTCAAAGAGAGACCTCACAAACAACACAAATGTGTGTATGTGTGTGCACGCGTGTGTGTGTGTGTGTGTATTTGAGTTTCCTTGTTATATGGCACTTACAGTGACTCCATGGCCAGGGGGTACATTGGCCTAGATAGTGAAGGTGTGTGCAGTCTAAGATGCATAGCTCAGTGAAAAGTAAAAATGGAGCACTGGTTTCCGGGGAAAAAATAATTTAAATTTTAATGAAGACAGAAACTTTACACTCTAATAAGCAATGGCTCCATGCAGTTGCAAAACACGTTCAGCCCACCTCCTCAATATTCAGCGCAATGTCAGATTTAAGATGGAGGAAGGTTTAAAAGCAAGTAAAAATGAGAATAGTAAAGACAATGTAAATATTCCATGTTTTTCCTTGTGTCCAAGTTCAGACTGAATTAATATCTGTAGTTGTTGCACATATTTTGAAAAAAGCATAATGACTTTATTTAGCTTTATCATAATGTTTGGTTCCCGGAAACTGAAAGATGGTGCATAATAAGCTTTACGATTACAATTTCAGATAAAATGTTCTGAAAAATACAGAGGAAAAAAAACAACACAGCATGTTTCATGTTCATAGTCTGTGACACTTCCACATCACTTGCTTAACTGCTAAATAAATTATGTAAAACAAAACACAAGTCAGTCTGATTGTCAGGATGCCACAGTCATACAACATACAATGTGTGCTACAATGTGTGCTCTGGTCTCGAAATACACCTTACCCAGGTGTGGACTCGCCATCGGGTAGTTTGATCATTTTCCTGGTGGGCCAGTCTTGTGGGTACCAGTCTTTTTTTCCCCAACCCTAATATTATATATCCTACTGTATATACAAATATTCAATAGGTCATCTTAGCTGCAGCAACACAGCAAGGTGCACAAAGCAGCCGCCATCACAGCTGAAAGTATCTAGTGGTCAGGCAGTTTGTATCTAGCACTTGTTAAAAGTATCCAGGATAGAAAGAGAAAACCAGCAGGCAGCAGTGCAGAGAAGTAGGTATGCCAAAAAGAAAGAAGAAGGATTTGCTGGCTGTTGATGCCAAGTGTGCTAAGATAACGGGTTTACTGAAGCAGTCTGCAGGTAGTGTTGATGATGATGATGATGATGATGATGCTGCGCCGCCTTCTGACAACTTAAGGTAGGTTTTCCTCTGTCCTCTTTTGCATTAGAAAGTCAGTATCTGTCTGTATATGATATGTGGCATAAAACAGTGGCACATGCATGACAAATGACATTAGTTATTTCTGAATTTTGTTAATATAAAATCAGGAAATGTTACTCAACATTTTAGTGCTGAGTGTGCCAGGTGCAAAGGTGGGAGGAGAGGGACAACAAGGTGGATGTTTCGTGCACAGGTTACACCACTAATCAGAGGTGTCACTATGTACAAGGTTGATAATTCAGTCTATGTTGCTGCAAAATAATGCAACGAGGCATGGCGTACTTGTGAAGCCACATGTTTGTGTGTGTGCCACTCTGAACCTTCTCCTGGTACTGGTCTGCACCCTACTTATGAGTGCCACAAAGTTGTGAGACCACTAATATCATGGTTGCCAGTATTATTACAACAGAAGAAGATGGAAGAGAAAAAAGAGATAGAAGAGGTAAAGACAGAGGAGAGGAGAGGAGGTGCTGTAAGGTAATGTGGACAGATTGTCAGACAGTCCTCCCTGTCATCCAGGGACACTCCTTTCTTAAGTCTATAATACCACTCAAGTCCAGCCAAGGCTCTCCAACATGGGACCACGTGATTATAGATTGCAGGCTCAAGAGCAAGATGCTCCTCTGGCTCTAATAACATCATAGAGCTGAAGCATCTCCTTTATTCATGTGCAGAGATGAAACAAGCACCTGAACGTCCTAAACAAGAAATGAAGCTGAAGTTAAAGGAAGACAATGTTTTTTGAGCAGCATCAGTTGCAACAGCACTTTTCTGAAGAGTACTCAAAGTCACAACTACTTAGTTTTCTAGTAAAATGGGGAATGTGGCATCCTGACTATGACAATTTTGAAATGATTATACCTTACCAACCAGTCCCTCTTAATTAGAGTGGCGCTTATGCCTTATGAGAGAAAAGAAGTTCAAAGCGGGCTAAACTGATTGTGTACCTCACTGTGACTAGTTACATGCCAGCCATGCTTTTGGTCCAATTTATTAACAAGGGTAGAAACGTGGACAATGTGAAAGAAAAGGAGACAAGTACTGGAGTGGAAAAATGTTGTATTAAAATGTCAAAAGAGAGAGCTTTTAATTGTGGCACATTAGTGAATCTGGCAAACCTTCATTTTTGATGATGGTAAAAAGAATCCAGTACTAATGTGGCGGGTTTCGTAGGTCATTTTTTAAAAATTTGATATGCATATAACAGACAGGATTTTTGAGTAAATATGGATAACATGACAGATGGGTTTTTTGGCCTTCTGACTATGGGTGGCAAAGGACAATGTAATTAGAAGATTGTAACAGAACTGACAGAGAGAGACAGACAGAGAGAGAGAGAGGGAGAGGTGACAGTAGAAATTAAGCAAAAATAAAGAAATGGAGTCAACATAAGAAAAGCTGCAATCATTCAAAATAGGAGAAGTTCTAACCAAATCTCAAGATGGGTAATTATATTATCTCTGTAACTGTCTGTTGCATTTTTCATAGTTGATCATTTATTGGCCCAGTTTTACACTCCTGCAGTTTGTGTTATTTATTTTCCCGCTCCCTCTTCAACCTTTCACCCCCTTGAACTTGATTTAAATCTCAGTCTTAACATGCTTTTGTTATTGTAAAAAAAAAAAAAAAAAAAAAAATCTGAGTATCACAGTGTTACACTGGACACATTTAAAGCCAGAGTTAAGGGTATGAAGCCACACACACTAAAGATGCTACACTGTGTCTGGTAAAAAGCTTGAGTATAGGAGCACAAAAATCAATTTGGAGACTTCTGTCTTTACAAAAAAGTAAAGATTCTGTCAGTAAATCTGTCTGTGGAGGTTTCGAGGATGAGGAGCAAAATGAGCTACTTTTATTCAGTCTGAAAAAACAGATGTGCTGACTTCTACAGGGAAACATCAATCGTTCATTTTGTCATTCTTTTTTTACAGTCATAGTTCAGACCTCTGTGGTCTGATTGGTCGGACACTTAATCAATTTAGCTCAAAGCTGCATTGACATGGTCATTATCTCTCCATTAATGAGATCAATTCAGAGAAGGGAAGTGAATGTTGTAAACTAAAGGGTAGAGCATAGGAGTGTAATATCTACTATAGCTATGTTCTAACCTCTTTGTGCTAAGATTAAAAAACTATAAAATCCCATTTACATATAGTTTATTTTTATCTGCACAGGAAAACTGTGTGGAATTAGAGGCAGTAAAGAATTATGTAATGCAATCTCAAGAGGAATTCTCAAACTGGAATACAGTTAAATTCTGACATTCATATTTAAACACTATAAATTAAAATGCAGTCTGAGTTGAGCAAGCAGACATCTGTGGTTGGATTTACTGAATTAACTCAAATTATAAAAGAGTAAGAGATTGAAAATGTGTTCACAGAAGACCTTGATGAAATACACTTCAAGCTCTCACGTTCTGTCATACTGAAATCTGTCTTTGTGAAGCAGGCTGCTGCACTGCATCAACAAAACTGTCTCTCAGCACAGTGTTAGCTGTTAGCTGAGTGACTGTTGTTCATTCCCATCACTTCATGCCCTTTCACACATAAACAGATGCATAGTTTTCAATTTCATCCTTTCACAATACCAACCAATACCAATTTAACAAGGGCACGCACTGCACAGTGTCACTCACAGATGTTCACACATAAACACACACACACACGCCACATAGCATTTCCACAAGTACTGGCACTACAAGGCAAGAAGGGCAACTCATACTCCATCTAGCAGCATTAGCTCTGAGATGATATATATATATATATGTATATATAAAAAAAGTTTAGACTTAAAGTTTTAAGTCAAGGAAGCGTAAGTAAGCATAAGAAGATAATTTACTGCTTTTTGAAGACAGAAGGAAATGTGAGGGATCCAAGACAGAGACGAAGGGATGATGGAGGAAAAAATCTTTGTCCTTTTCCTGTTAAACATGAAAACCACAGCCAATGCTTGAATTTTGCAAAAAGGGGTGCACTGACTTAGAAAGAGAAACGTCATACTGGTGGCTTAGTAGTCTACCCATGTAATCCTGTGTTAACATTTAGGTTGGACCTCTCTCCACTCCAATATTCCTGTCTCTCCTCACTTCGATCCCACTGGAGGGAAAAAAAACAAAACACATAAAGGCCAAAAAATAACCACAAAGACAAATCTACATGTACTGTAGATCTGACAGCAAGTTGAAAACACAAGTCTATTCTCCCTCACCTCTTGAGCAAGAATAGAAACATGCTGTCATGCAGTATAGATGAACATATGCACAAGTGAGGAATTAATCAATTTATCTATTGATACAAGTTAGAAGAAAATCATTTAACCCCATCATGGTTTGGGGTATATTTAAAAGAATAAAAATAATAATTCATTCCTCATACGCGTAATCATGTCAGCTCTAAACAGAGTTTCCTAACAGAGGAAAAAAACAAAAACAAAAAAGTCAGCTCATCACAAAATATTATTAAACAGGCTATTTAAGGGCTCCGTATACCAGCACATGGACAGTGGCAGCCTGCCGAGACAGACAGGAAAGACTTTTGTTTTACTTTTTATAATATTTAACTTGAACGATGAGTGGGATAAAACAGAGCATCTGTGGATTCTACAACAGAAAAACATTCATCACAGAAAAACTAAATGTGACAGCCCACCCCCACTACTCAACCACAAAGTTTTTCAGGGTGAAGGAACAAAGACAGATAAAGGGGAGAAGAAAGGAGTTTAAGAAGAAGGGAGAGAAATAAGGAAAGGGAGTGTAGGATTATTTCTTTTTCTCTCCCAGGCTGTTTTGGTCTGCCTAACTCATTCTTCCAGGAAGTGAAATCAAATCAGAAATCACTCAGTTGTCCAATAATGTATTTTACTCTTATCTTGTGTCAAAGCAGAGGAAGAACATATGGCAAAAAAAGACAAAAAAAAAAGACAAAAAAAAAAGACAAAAAAAAAAAGACACAGAGGGGTTAGAAGCCCAGAGGAGTGCCTGTTAAGACAACTCCCCTTGTATTAACCTTAGCATATTATAAATCCATCCAGGCAGTGGGTAATGTTTTCCCCAGAATACTGCCTCGAATTCACTACCTGTATTTTTATTTCCTTAATGCAAAGACGTTGATTGCCAGACTAACAAACTGGCAATCAATAAGCCCCAGGCAAGCTAGAAAGAAACTCTTATTTTCTTTCAAACGACAGCACAAGCCCCAGAAAAACCGGCAGCCCCATCCATCATGGACGCTACCTCAGCTGACAACGGCCACCCCAAACCGAGGGGGAGGCCAACGCATCACACCTCAGGGTGGGATCCAGTTTGGCTGGAAGATGGTTTATCAAAGCAATTTACTATAATAATAATAATAAGTAAATGTAATATTCAATATTAGGCTATGTCTGTGGTTAATACCTAGAGAAGTTTGTTATTATGTTTCTACTGGGTATAAAAAAAACCCCATGAACAGACTGCAGATTTTGAAAGAAGACCTTGTCCTTTAGCACTTTATTTACTCAGAAGCTTTTACTTTTATTTTTTGGCAGAAAAAAAAAACAAATAAGATTGCCACATTTTTATTTGCCATTGGATCAAAAGGGAAATCAGGATTAATGCCCATCTCCCACAAACAGTATGCAGCAATTAATTTTATTTTTCATTATCCTTGTCTACTGGAAGTAATTACTGCCCCAAAATCTCTCTGATGGGAATACTTTTCCTTGAAGTGTGCCAGTCTGTGTTTCAGTGTGTGTTGCGAGCAGCTTTTCATCTGCGCGTTTCTCCGTCCTTCTAACTATCTGAAAGTCAAACATTGGCTGCCCTTCCCTGCCTCAGAGTTTGCTGCTGTCTGTCTTCCTACCTCCTGCTGGCCTGCTTGTGTCTGTCAGTCTGTCTTTGTAGTGGTCTGGTTTGTGCATAAGTATGTGTGCACGGTCTGGGTGATGTGGCTGAGGTCTGACTCTGCGACGTTTGCAGTGGTAGCACAGATCTTCAAATGCCAAAGAAGAATAGCACAGCCTCTCGTGGCCAGTATTTAATGTTAGGGGACAAATATACCCCCCCCCCCCCCCCCCTCGGTCATAGCTGGAGAGAGGTGTAGGAGAGAACAATATTTAAGTGATTATGAGCTATTTATCTGAGAGCTGTCACCCCCTTCACCTGAGCATTAGACGAGAACACGTTCCATTAATGCCTCTTGTTGAGCAGGTACTCTCAGGGAAAACAGTCTGATATTGTTCAGGGAAATGACTGTGATCAAGATAATCACAGCTGCTTCCTTTTAATGCTCCACAACAACTCCCATGTCCAAATAGTCCATTAACCATTTGAAATGAAATTGTGGCATTATCGGTGAAAGAAAGGACGCTCTGCATTTTTACCCCCCCCCCCTTTTTTTTTTTTTACTGTGTTTATGGAAATAATAGCAGTGCTGTGACAATGTTTTTAATTCAGCATCTGCTCAAATTATAACTTCAAAGTTGTTTCAGTTTTTTACCATAGCTTCACTTGCTCTCTCTCACACACCGTTTTGCATCAGTGAAATGCAGCTTGGTGTTTGAAGCCTAAACAGGGGTGAAGCACGATGAATAGCTAATCAGTTTTCAGACACTTAAGGCAAATGTGCTTCATCTATTAAAAACTGTGATAAGCTTAGACCTTTTCATGGTCTAAGCTCGAAGAGAAGGCTATGGCTGACTTCCAAATATTCTGAAAGTGGTGAACTGGAATTCTAGGGAGAATGTCTGAAAGCGTCTAAATTAAATTAGTCATAATTTAGCTTAAGCACTATCCGTTAGCCCTGGCCTCATTGCAGGGCACAACACATCATGAATGCTGTTTAAAAAAAAAAAAAAATCTAAACTAGAGCACTGATGATGACAGAGTATTCACGTTAGGTCCTGAACATACTGAAATAAATATCTGAGAAACAATATTCATCTTGTAACAACAAACACATACCATAACACAGATATGTATCATCATGTATGTCAGCCAATAAGTAAGAATAAACTGCAGTACATGCCGGTGACATGTTTGTGTATATGCTTTAAAAAAAACTAATATTGCCAGATATACAATTTTCAGATTTTCTTTAACCCCTATACACTGATCATCATCAGCCATGACAATCCATAACCGGTTTGGCTTTACCCTCCACAGTCACAACACAAAACATTGTAGGACACAACCACAAACATTAGGAAAAGTCCTATTTACCAAAACTGGGAGACAGTAAAAATACTGTGGGAAACTCTCTCTGTAGAAACTAAAATGCTATAAATAACATCACAGACAACCTAGTTACAGAAATAAATAAAACTTTTCACAAGTTACATATAATGTAGGCACTAACTAGGCCACTTAATCATTTTCAAAGGCAAAACTCAAAGCCCAACTGCGACATTAGTGTTCCTGAGAAAGATTTGTGATATTTCACTCACCATGAGTTCAGATGTTTGATGTATGTTGAGAAAGGATGTGATCCACAGTTATTCATTATCTCGAGTGTTATCCAGAGATGCATGCGAGTGAGCGCACTGTAGGTGTTGATGAAAGTATAGGGCTGGATGAGGAGGTGTTGATTACATTTGTTAAGTATCAGTAACGCAATTAAATTCAGAAGCGGATTTGAGTGAACAGGAAATAAGTAAGTTAGAGGAAATTTTCCAAAACACAGAAAGCAAAGGCACACACAACAAACGGTTTGGCACGTAGCACAATTTGTGCATAATATCACAGAGAGAAGCAAACAGTATACACAGGTTGCTAAACAGCTGTCCAAGCACACTATGTCAGGATTTTAAAAAACCTAAATGATGTTCTTCTCTGTATGCCTCTGAGATTGTGCTGACAGCACAAAACTGCATATGGGTAATCATATTCCAGAGCACCTAAGGGCACACAGCAGCAGGCTAACACGCTAATACTTTGCAGTAATATACACTGTCAACTTAATGGTTACAGTACATGATGATTTTGACACTACCACTGCAGTTTAGGCACATGGTTTAATAGATACTGTCAAAATGAAGTGGTAATTTGCACGTCTTTCTCACCTTTGGCATCTTTGGTGCTAAATGCTCATTGATGTGAAGAATGTGCACCTTTAAATTGTTTACCAGCCAACAATGTGTTGAGTACTACATTTTTATATGTAATCCACCAATTTTACACATGAAGTTCAGTTTACCAGTCACCTGGGAACAGTATTATAATGTCACCTGAGGTTATCTCAGTTTAGGTGTGAAACTTCAGTTTGTTTGTTTGTTTTTTGTTTTGTTTTGGGGTTTTTTTACAGGAAATTTGACAGAGGTGGTCATTTAGAAGGAGAGAGAGGACAGAGAGGGTCTAATGAAAGATGCTGGTTGCATTATGGGAAGCGTAGAATCCAGGGTTTCTGCAGCTTTACCAAAACTAAAAGAATCAGGCTGATGTTAATCTGTTTCTCTGTTTCCCAAGCCCATTTGTTCTTTCTGAAAGTGTAAATCTTTAAAAATTGGTCACAAATATAAACAGTAGTTTTATTTTTGAAGAGCAAGTAAAGCAAAGGTAATTTACTAAAACTGTGCTGTGTAAATTTTAGCAGATGCTGATTAAATTCAAAGTGAATTTGCATCTGATATTGACTATTTTCAGTCACGGATTAATACAAATTTGGTGTGTTAATGAGTATTTTCAAGTGTACGTGGGACTCATTCAAAACAAACTCCAGTATGTGTGTTCTTTGTAAAGAAGGAGAGTGTTAGTGCAACTGTGTGGCTCACTGAGGTCTATAGAACAACATAATAAGTTGTATCAGGATGTGACGACACAGGTAACACCCATGAGTAGTATCAAATCATTGTTAATTTTGGTCTTTTCATTGACTGCCAGAATAATACCAAATATCATCGCTCTTATCCTTTAACTGTCAGCTGGGTTGAGATGGTTATTGCTGCTTATGCTAACTGCGCACTTCTCATTTTGCAAACAGTGATTGTTGTTGCTGATGGATATGTAAAATGCAAATACTGTCCACTAAAAGGATTTTTCCCCACAAAGATATTTAAGAGCAGCAAATTGAAAAAGCTTTCATGAAATGGGTATGACTTCAGCTAGTATTGTAGTATATAAATCGGGAGCACTACGAAAATGTTTTAGATCCTTACCTTTAGTACGAAGACATCAGATAAGTTAATATTTGGCTCGACAATTAAATGGATATTAAAACATGACCGACTGGTAGGGAATGGACAGAACTGGACTTACTTTTTTAAGCAAGCAGGTCCGCAAGTCCATAGTCTATACAATATTCATGGAGTGACAGCAGTAAGGGAGAATGACACTGGTTTTAGCTGCAGCCTTGGTAGACACACCACAGAGGCGATCATTAATCATTTAGACTTCCCTACCACCACACTGTGCAGTAGAGACTTGGTGTACAGGAAGTGCGCATGCCATTAAAGTAAGTCTGTGTGCGTGTGTGTGTGTGTGTGTGTGTGTCTGCTCCAAAAACACCCACCCACAAAAAGCTGCAAGTATACACACAAATAGAAAAAGCTGCACACACAAGCGATTGATTTCTTTCTTTTTTTTTCATGAGTTCCTTCACACACACACACACACACACACACACACAACAACATCAGGTTTATGTACAAAACTGCTGACATTTGGACAAACAAGCGCAAGGGTTCATCACTGCACAGTGTGAGCTGTTTTTAGAAGGAGCGAAAGGTAGCTGACTGGGAACATAAAAGAGATGTAAATGATCAAGGTTAGGAATGACAGCAAATGCCACAGAAGTCAGAGGCACAAGAAGGGTAGAGATAAAGAATCACAGGGAAAGGTTGAGAGGGAGGAGAAAGTGAGAGAGAAGGAGGTGAGAGCCAAACAGATGGAGACAGAAAGTGACATTTGACATTTAAAACATCTTTAATGAGTCACCGGTGCTGTGACATGGCAGACAGGAGAGGGGAGTAAAAATAACCAAAAACATAAACATAGAAAAGCTAAAACACACACCATCCATTTGTAAATGTAGAAGCCACACGTCATTTGGCCCAAGAGAAACAAACAGCTACCCACATAGCAGACATTTTCAAGGGTCCAACAGAAAAAAAAGAAAATATGAAAAGAGAAAGAAACAACAGAGAGACATCCAGAGGGCACAAGCAGGGACACCGCACAAGCTGATGTGACCAACAACATCCTGGCTGGCAAAGACAAGATGCCCAGAAATAGCGGCAGCCTCTGCCTCGGGTATGCCCAGCCCTGCCTGCTGTGACATTACCTGCCTACCACCACATAATCATGATGAATCGCTCTGGGGCTTGCCGCTGACCGCAGACCGCTCACACCGCCAAACAATGAGCAGCAATGGCAAACATCACACCACACCACGTAGCCTCTCCCCCTTCATCTTCCTTTGTTTTCTGTCACGATGCTCTCACTTTTTCATTCTTTTCCTTATCTCTGCCTTTCTCTTTCTCTCTATCATCTCGCTTCTCCTCTGTACCCTCTCCACATTGTCTCTCTTCTAGCCCTCTTCTTCTCGCCCAGTCTGATTCTTTTCTCTCTCTTTTGTATTTTCTGTCGCACCTCTGTCCTCCGCCTCTTCTTTCAACTTCAAGTGGGGCAGGCGCCAAAGAAAGAAAGAAAGAAAGCTGGAGGTTCAACACATAGAGGGACACTGGAGGTCCCTTGTGCGTGCATAGGACAGACAGTATAATAACAGTTAACCTGATCTTATTTAAATATTTCACCAAGTCGCCTGAATATGCAGATAGGTAGCGAGCTCTCAGAGAATCAGATGGCAAATGATGTCAGCTGCAATGTGAAAGCCATGACAAAATATGTCAAACCACATTCATTCTGCTCTGTACATGTAGTAATAAGGCACAACACCTCAGACTGCAGTGGTTTTTCTGGATGAACTATAATTCTGAGGCAGGAAAGACATTTATGTGGCATCGCAGAGAGCTGCTTCTTCTTCATTGCATTTGTTTTCTATATCATCTCTCAGCATAAAAGATGCGGGTGTCGAGGCCACAAACGGGGTGGGGTGGGGAATTTGAAAAATTTGGAGTATTATAGTTATACTTCCACAGTGTCATAAGTTAGAAGACTGTGGAGGGCATTTTTGGAATTTAATACTATGCCGAGCCATATTACTCTCAGCAGTTTGTTTAAATCTACCATAGGGATCAGGGTGGGAAAGAAAACATTGTTTATCATCACTTTTCTCCTTAAATCAATATCTGACAACAGGGATGAATTACATATTCTGCAGCAGCAAAGAGGGTAGCATCAACGCCTGGTATTTTTTTTTCAAATCACCTCATTTCTCAAAGTAATGCAGAACTAAAAGAAGAGAGTCTGCTGAACGTGATGATTCTACTCAACAGAATGCCTGTAAGAGCTGGTAAAAATCCAAGATGGTGAATTGCTGTCACGACTTCCCATGCAATTACTGGTGTTCCCCCTTCACTTTGCTCCTCCAGGCTACTGTCTAAATAAAGAAATGATGCTTTAAAGGCAAACAGCACCTTGAGAGGTAAACAGTGTATCTCTTTAATATTTTATTAAGTCTCAGCCTCGTTGCTACCGATGTGAGCAGTCCTACAGTAACTATAGTCCATGCGGTCAGAGAGAGGGAAGAGAGACAAAGGTCAGAGGTTAACAAGACGAGTAAGCTTGCCATCTTCTCCCTGATTTGTCTTATCCGCAAGCATCTGTCTGATCCCTTGTGGAGCTGCCATCTTGGACCACTCCACTCACAGCTGATCCCTATTACTGAGGAGGACAGCCGCCTTATTACAGAGGCTGAGGAGCTGCTAAGTGAATGTGTATGTGGGTGTGTGTGCATGTTAATTGTGCATGAGGTAAGGAAGGAGGAAAGCCGTGCAAGGGCCATGGGGGAAAGGGCAGCAGAGGGAGAGAAGGTACAAAAGAGGTAGGCAGAGAAACAACACACTCATGTCCAATAAAGGCAAACAGCCCATTACATCCCTAACTTGCAAGCTTGGGGCTGCCATAGCTGCAAACAGGAGCACTTTTCCTTTTCTGATGACACCTCAGAACCATTTTCTGGCCAATTACTTTAAATAAAGGATAATGGGCGAGTGGTCACACAGGGAGAGAAGAGAGCAGGGGAGGCGAGAGGATTGATGATCTGTAATACTAATACATCCCAAACCAATGCATCAGCAGCGGAATCAGTGCTGTCTTATTCACCGCCACGCACTTTCACTCTGGTTATTTCATTTGTGATCGTCTCCTCTCCTCTACCCATCCACTCTCTCCCCACAACTGCCTCTGGGGATCTGAATGTTTTACAAAAACAATCTTGTTTTCCCTCACTAAATACCTATTTCCTGTGACATGTAATAAAGCGTAATTATAAGGTTCAAAACACCACCAATCCAAGCATAAAAGGTGAATGGATACCGATTTTCAGCACAATGTAACAGGCTTATAAATGACATATTTGTGATTGCAATTTGCTCCTATTTGACCCACTGCTTTATATTAGTGCAAAACATATTTCACACACACAGTCAATGCTGCCAGCGGATCACATAAATGGTAAAATGAAAGCTGTAAAGTTTTTATTACAAGTGGAGTTGAATTTACTCATCCAATAATCTGGAAGAGAAAAACACAAATCTGACTATAGTGTCCTGGAGAAGTAAATTATTTAGTCTCTGGAGGATTTGAAGAGTATGTTGCCATGGCAAAGAGGCTGGCTGTTTCAAGCATTTCCTTGTTTTCAACAATCAAAAGTAATTTTTCCACTCCATTCTAATGTGCCAGAGTGGTGCTGCTGTCTTTTCAACTCAATACAATAAAGTTATTGTCTGCGTGTGAAGAAAATTGACTATAATTACAGAGGAAACGTGCCACGGAGATATGTGGGGTGAGCAATCTACACACAAAGCCTTGGCATTTTAATAGAAACTTAGCAGTTCAGTGGTGGGTTAATTGTGACAGGTATAGACTGAAGAGAATGTCCTTACTTCAGATATGTCTTCTTGCCAGGCTTTTTGTTTGCAAGACAGTCATTTCTTTGATCTGACTGCCTTTGTCTCTTGAAAAACAGTGCATAAAAGTTTATTTAACACAGAGAGGGAGTCGTTTTACCGTCTCACAAAAACAACACAAATGTATTTGTCTGCTGCATCTGTCTTATAAAAAAAAAAACTGACTGCTTCAGAGAAAGACACACGAAGCTAGAGGAGAGAGAAATGTTTGAATTTATACACTTATTTACCTTTTTTTTTCAAGAAAACAATTCAGAACTTGATTCAATAAATAATGGCAGTCATTGAGCTTCTCTACGTCTACCCTCAACAGAAACCAAAAACCAAAAAAGAAGAAAAACATAAGGATAGAGAGGCGTTAGTACAGTTCATGGCAACATACCATCATGACCAGCATGAGAGAGAATCATATTTGAGCCATGTGATGCCATATTACAAGAAATGACTGCCAGCATAAGGACCAAGTATCTCTTCATGAATAAAGTTTCAATTAATCCAGTTACCACAAACTCATACTGCATACACTTTCAGTGTGAACACTACCTGTCAGCTGTAAATAACACCCTCTCCTCAGCCTTTCCTTGTCACCTTGTATGAGGAACTATCACCTCCGACGAAGAACTCGTTGTCACACATACATGTAAACTGGTGTGAGATTTTATACATTAAACTGCACAAAGGCCTAGACGAGCTCTGGCTGATAAAAACGGATGTTTCATTTTGCATCTGTGATGACGAATGTCAATCGATTAACAATAATGAGCTCGGAAAAACCTGGGTAAGCACCATTATCAGACTGTGCAAAAACAATGCTGAACCTGCAGAAAGATTAATAGGATTTTTTGCTGACAGAGAACAGAGTTGTAATAGCAAACGCCGTGGACCATGAATAAAATAAACAGAAAATGTCATTACACCAGAGTAAGTAAAAATTAAAACTCATCTGATTTGACATGGACTTGATGGGAAATGTTGTTGTTGTGCTGACACAAGAGCGGTGGGTGGGAATATACTGCTCATTCTGTAGGGACAAAGACGGAAAGCGAAGTAATGTAGAGAGCGAGAAAAGCAGTGAGTTAAACAGCTTAGTGGAGAACAAACAGCAAGATGAACTCAGCAGTCAAGTTTTGGTTGAAAGGCCGGAGGAGCATATAGGAAGCGTGTATAGAGGAGGAGGAGGAGCAAATGGCTCTGAGGGCAACAACAAACCATACATCAAAAACACTGCAAATGGAAATTGGAAATAGAGGTTCAGTCCTGACACATCCAAATTTATGGATCAGGGAAACAGGCAGTGTATTAGGTGAGACACAATCGCATGTTCAACAAGAAATTATACTTTAAAAGTATAAACAAAAACTGTGGATAACACAAATGAGGTTATTAAATCCCTGGAGAACACTTCCTGTTATAATAACTGGTGACTCGAAAAAGTCAATATTTGTGCAGGTGCTCAACCACAGCAGGGTTTGATCTGCTTAGTACTAAGCAGATAAATAACCATGGGTCTTGGAGTATAATGTATGTATTTTTTATGAGGGGAAGTGTGCTTCTTTAAGTACACAACAATTATTGTGTTCTGATTGTGCTTGTATTTAATTTAAATAAACTCTATATGTTTCATTTAACTAGAAAGTGCCTTTTCATGTGCCTTTATATTTCATACATAATGACAACTAAAGAGCAGAACAAAAGAAAACATGCCACAAGAAAGAAGAAAGAGGAAGAAAGTATGTTTTGGGGTTTTTTTGTCCTTAAATACACTTAGCGGACCTAGAATTTAAAAAAAAAAATAAATAAATAAAAAACAGAAAATAAACCAGTTTCTCTTATTCCCACTAATCCCCGACCATCATTTTTAATTAAAGAACAAACATCTCAACGCAAGAATATTTCAAAAGAAATACTGCCCATTTCTCATTACAGCATATGATTATTTATTATTATAACTTTAAAACTTTGCCAACTTCAGTGTGGACTCATCAGCTATGTCAAGCTCATGTTTCTGTGCCTGACAAGACTTTAATCAGTGAAAATGTATTCCTTTGCTACTCCTCATCAAAGACGTCATCATTTTCAGGAGAAAATTAAATTAGGATATTAGTAAAATGGAGTTAAATACAATTTCTGTCTAGGTTGCTTTGACAAGAAGATTTCTAAAGATATATACTCTGTTCTTAGGCAAGAAAACAAATCTACTTTTCATTTGCTTGTAATGCAAATATTCATTACTTTCACATTATAAATGTAATCCAAGCCCAAGAGGCATGAAGTACCTAATTAGCAGGTGTCTCAGTTGAGCCTGCTGACATGATAAGTTGCTTACATGGATTATGTGCACAAAAAACAAGATATACAAAAGTAATACACACACACAGTCAAATACAGTTACACTTCATGGCTACATCATCTAAATGTTTTATATGAAAAGAGGGCGAGGGGATGGAGAGCAGAGGACAAAAGAGGAGCCTTGACGGGCAGTGACGGAGGTGAAGACATACTCTCTGTAGTGAGGTGAGGCTCTTTACAAAGGAAGAAGAAGATGAAAATATGAAAGTGATCTGAGAGGAGAAACAGGAATATTTGCACTGACACACAATCCAAACCTCATATCTAATGTGCTGCTGCCAGGAGGGGAAAAGAACTGAGAGGCAAAGTCAACGACACAGACAGAGGCAGGGGGGGAAATAGAGACAGAGAGAGTCATAGGAGAAGAAACGGGAAGACAGACAGAGAGAAACAGAGATAACTCTACTGCCTGATGACTCATGAAAATTAAAACCTTTCTTCTTGAGGACATGCTTTCATTTTCCCTCCCCGCTGTGATCACTTTCTTCCTGAGCAGCGATTGTAGCTTGAGGTACACCAGGTGCATGAGTCTCTACATGCATGCAGACATAGCTGCAAACCACTCAGACTGTTTCTTTCTTGTCTGTTTTTCACACACACACACACACACACACACACACACACACACACACACAGAGTTATGCTCAGTCTCCTCTCAAGGTATTCTTTTGTTGTCTTAAAAATGATTTCTTTTTCAGTCACACACTGAGTTGCCTTGTAGGCAAAGCATTAGCAGACTTAAAAGAATTGACTTTCCACAGCACCTGTGATGTTACACTATGTAGTTTCACTTTGTAGCCTACCTCTCCAACATTAACGCAAACCTGTGGTTGTAAAACATCTCCAGAATCGTATCTCATGATGGAAAATACTTGGCTCTTTCATGGTTTCTACGGGCGGGAATCAGAAGCAATAAAAAAATCAAATATAGAGCCATTTCAAAGCGCATAGTGAGGCTTTGGACTGACTATACAAGAGGCCCACACAGGACAACTTGAAAGGGAGATGAAGAAGATGACTCAATCGAGTTCGGGGTAACATGAAAAGAGCTTCGTGAGCGAGGGCGTGTGTGTTTCTGTGTGTGTTTCTTATATTATACTTGGTTGGAACTGAACACACACTACAATGTTAACACATTTTATTAGGTGTGCAAATACACAGCAGCCTAATAAGTTTGTATTTGAATTATAATTAAAACAGTGCGCACTGGTGCATGTCTTCATAACTTCAGGCTTTATGATGAGTCACAACAGACTGTGGTCTATTGTTTAATAAAGGATTGCTAGGCCTGTGTGCATAGAGACAACAGATAACACTTCAATGACACCAGCTCGTGGGACACAGCCGAAGTTCAGTTTGTAGGTCGCTGCTGAACGTTGCTCTATTCAGCAGAGCCCTGACTAAGGACAAGCTTTTTTACAAATTGGTAGTTCTGCATGCTTATCTGAACACTAAAAAAAAACTGCACTTCAAGACAACATTTTCCACTAACACAAAACCTCCAAAGAAGTTCAGAGGCAGTGAACCTCCTCCTTATGTGCCCTAGGATCTACTCTTGCTGCCAACACTTGGCTATTTTTCCATGTTTTTACTTTAATGGCCATAAGGGCAAAGATGCTAAATTTAAACAACTGAATATTACTCAGAGGAAAGAAAGATTTTTAAGAGAAGATAATGAAATTAATAAAATTATACCTAGGGCAACCGCATTCATATATTTAATGACAGAAAATACACAAACACCATCCAACCAAATGATATATATCACAGAATTTGTAAATACTCTTCACAGTTTATAATCTGTCCGACGTCAGATGTATGAGCATTTCATTTCTCACGCTCGACTGTATTTTTGAAGAAGCAGCTTGCATCTGTGAAGCACAAAAATTCACTTGTAAATATACAGGCCACAACATTTTTTCAGCCCTTTTTTATATTAATTAAACCACCACCTATCCATTTTTTATAAAACTCAGCGTCTTGGATGTCCAGAAAATGGCCCACAGCTACAATGACGTCATCATCACTGTCAAAATGGCGACCACTGAGCTCCTTCTTAACCTTGGGGCAGAGGTAGTAGTCTGAAGTTGCCAAATCAGGTCAAATCAGGCCAAAGACCTCCTTGGGTGATAAGCCCTTGAGACCGAGGTAGCGGATGACTGCACAAAGGTCAGTCTTGTCCATTTTCTGTCCTGACAGTGCTGACTTGCAATTAACACTTACCCGAGACAGAAAAACCACAAAAGTTATTAACTTCAAACTTTCTGAATATTCACTCGAAGAGTTGAACTTCATGTGCATGTAACAAGAGCTGTATGCTTGTAATGCTTCCAGCAAATATTTTAATCGCAATAGAGACACGATGGAGCCAGATTGCGACACAGCTGTAGTCGCAGTTGACACCAGGGGTGACCGAACTGAATTAAGTAACACTTCCCACTGGCGCCATTGATATACTCTTAAGTGGGACTGGCTAACACATGCACCCAGTCTTTTGATGTTGTAGGGTCATGGTTTGGGAAAGCTGGTCCCCATCCAGCTCTTCCATTCCATTCTCTGTGTTTCTGAATCTCTTGATGTCTCATACATTTGTGTTCCTAAAGCATACAGAGATGAAAATTATGAAAAAGGTATGAAATGGGAAAAAAAAGAATGCGAAAAAAAAGAGTTATGATGAAATTATTATGGAGAATCTGCATGCACATTATATAAGGTTTTAAAAAAGTATGTGTCTCCTTTTATGCTTCTTTCTCCTATTTCCTCTCCCATTGTTGTTTCTCCTCTCACTCTCTCCATCTCCTCTAAAGCACCACTTCACTCATTTACTGACAACCGGCCACCTGGCGAAGCTTCAAGGGGAAAATATGTGTGTTTTTATTAAGAAATAAAAAAGTGTTTACTCAGATAGTTTTAAAGGATAGGGGTGTCCAAGTGTGTGAATGCATGTGTACATGCATTAGTGTGAGACCAGGGGGAAGAGTGTGAGTGTCTCTCAGAAGTCAGTGCTGCATGCAATGTTTATCTACCACATATTGAGCAGTGCTGACCAGAAAGCCCCACCGGGGCCATTGGACCAGCTGGTGTAATACCGGCGTAGACACAGCCCTAAGCACAAACACCTCTCTCTCCCTCACACACACGAACAACAAACACTCATTCTCTCATCGCCACACATACATCATCCTATGGCAGCCCTTCCATTTCGCTGCTCTCCTCCACCTTACGCCTCATCAGACATATTATAATTAGCCGTGCTGAGTAATTAACATCCAAATTAGGACATTAATTTGCATATCTGCCCTCATTTGCATATACTTCTACAGCAGCACACAGACCTGACAGTCCTCCACACACGTATAACTGCCTGTGCAAAGCACAAGGGTACTCAGTCTTTTTCAATACAACTGCCTGCCACCACAATTCATGCACACATGAGTTTTTACATATAATGAACACTGATCAGCCCCAACATTAAAACCAGTTACCGGTTTTAATGCTGTGACTAAATGGTGCACTGCCTCGCAGCTGTAAGCTTCCGCCAACCAGTTTACCTCTATATCCAGACTCATATCATATATGTTGTGAAGAGTTTAAAGGAACTATAAATTAGCATAATTAAAATACAAATTCTTGAGTCATGGCCAAAAACATGTTTTGTGAGATCACAATCACCTTGACCTTTGACTACCAAATTTGAATCAGTGCATCCTTAAGTCTAACTGAACATTCGTGCCTAATTTGAGGAAATTCCCTCGAGCTGTTCCTGAGATATCACGTTCAATGGAATGGGATGTACAGACAGACAACTTGAAAACATAATGCCTCTGACCACAGCTGTCACCAGCACAAAGGCATTAAAAACTGAGCATTGCTAAGAATAGAGAAGGACTGAGGTGGAGTGGTGAAGTAAACCTAGAGCAGGGGTAAGAGACAGAGAAAGGCTGAACAGACTATAGGAAAAGGGAGGGGACAAAAATGGGACTGAGGAGGGGGTCAGTAATAGAGGTACCCTGGATTGAGTGAGAATGTGACACACTCCAGATGAGAAAAGGCAAAGTAAGACAGAAAGAAGACGGCCTCGCCATTTATACATCTCACTTAAGCCCATAAAACTTTGGAATTGAATCCATGGCTGTGGAGAGAGAGAGAGAGAGAGAGAGAGAGAGAGAGAGAGAGAGAGAGAGCGGCAGCTCTGGAAATCAGACTGAAGGCTGTTCAAGCCTGGAAAAAGGCGAGAGAAGGAGAATGACGAAACTCTCCTCTCTCTCTGTGACATTTGCCCTCTGAATGGCATCAGCTCAATGGAGCAGAGCAGCACAGAGTGATGTGGAGTCAAAGGAAGAAAGAGAGAGAGAGACAGGGAGGAAAACACAAGTGAGAAAGCAGAGGAAAGAAAGAGAATAGAAAGGGCATGAATTACAGTAAAGAGAGAAAGAACGACAGGACGGGTAGAGCCGTTCCCACCAGACATTGTTTCACCAGTCATTGCACAGGAGAGGGAAACCTGAGTTATGCTTCTATGTTCCACAACGCTTTTACGATTTATGTTCCAGCGAGGATAATGCAGCTAGACCGCTCTGTTGAAAAGACACCCATAAATCTGATCTTGTTTTCGATTTTTTTTTTTTCTCCCATTCTTTCTCTTTCAGAGCCCCCTCAAATCCTCTCAGTCTGTGTTGTTTGGCATTCATCTGCTCTGGTCTATTTCCCGACTTCTTATGTAAAGGTATTCAGCAGCAAGCCTTTGTCTCATGTATATACTGTATTCTGCTGAGCTCGTACTGCTTGTAAATACAAAATCTACACACACACACACACACAAATAACTCACTCTCTGGGCCTCACTTATACAGCAAGCCAGCATCCAGCCAGCACAGAGGCCTTGATCTATTCCTTTTCAAACATTAAAAGGGAATGGCGTTACATAGCAATACCAGATCTCCTCAAATCTTAGCAAAATGACATAGATCATCATCCTGTGCATTATGTAACCAATAACAGCTGTGGACATGTATATATGTGTGTGAGTGTGTATACACATATGTACATAGAATATATATTAGCTAAGTCCACACATCAGATTCACCTTTACAAAATAAATGAGTCATTGAAGTCTTAATAGAAAACAAACAGACTCTTGTCTAGAGTTAATCTAAACGCAGTTAGCCTTGCTTCTGGCTCCTGGCCATATGGAGGTCTTTTATAAACGGGGAAAATAATGATAATGTTTGGTTGAGCACAGACAGTCAGTCAGCCCAGCACTCTGACTCCAGAGACCCAATTAATACCACTGTAAACCACCACTGCCCTTCATAGGCAACATCAGTCTGTGCTTTGTGTGTGTGTGTGCATGTGTGAGAGAGGGAGAGAGAGAGAGAGAGAAAGATGTAAGGGTATCAAAGGGTGAGGATATGATGGAATACAACACCCTGGCCATGGTAGCCCTCCCCGAGCACTAATCGATTATCATAGACAGAAATCATCTTCAGATCACTGGCCATCCAGCCAATCACGACCAGCAGCGTAACCTATGAAACCCTCAATAGAAGTGGTGTTTATGGTGATAATCATTTCAAAAGCAACTGGGGCACAAAAGATTTCATCTGCAACATAATATTATATGGAGAAGAGTTTCCCAGTGACCCTGTAAGGCTGACATAAATACTGGGCTAGTGTGTGAATTCCTAGTTAAGTAAGTGAAACTGTGGTGAGTTATGTCTATCCTCAGAGCTGAAATGATTAGTCAATTAACCTGTAAGGCCAGAAAGTGTGATAATCGATTCATTGTTTGTTTCACTTTTCACGGTAAATTACTCATTTCTCATTTGTGGGGATTTGCTGCTGTTCACTGTCTTACATCATGTATGAACTGAATATATTTTGGTTAATTTGAAGACGTTACTTCGGATTTTTGGGAAACTGAAATGGGTGTTTGTCGCTATTTTTTCTGTCATAACTTAAACAACTGATTGATCAATCCACAATGCCAACAATCTTTCACTGAAGCCCTCGTGTCTATATTGGCTGTTATTTACCCACCAGCCTATCACAATACACCTGCATGTCATTACAACAAAGCTGTAACTTCCCACCAAAGTGAACACCTGTCCCGTTAATTGGCCTCGACAACCCAAACGAAAAGCCATTAATTTACGGAATACTCAGCAGAACTTAGCGAGAAACAGCCAAAAAAAAAATAAAAAATAAAATAAAATTCATAAACGGATATGAAGTTGTCGGACGGACCGTTAGCGCTCTGCTTGCCAACTTGTGCAACTCAAACGCGAAAAAGCAGACAAACATTTCGTGGCTTTTTTCTTGTTCGTGTGCCTACCTTTGCCGCCGAGAGCGCAGGAGTGGCCCCAGATAAGCCAAAACAGCAAAAAAGGGACCCCGAGTATCTGCATGGTGGTCGAGCTGTGAGGGTGATGTCTCCCCGTCCTGTCCTCTTCTCAAATCCTGGCTCACCTCCCAAGCGCAAGGATCTTCTCAGCTGGCCGAGAGACCTTCACTGAGTACTGTCAGCAAAGAGAGAGAGAGAGAGAGAGAGAGAGAGAGAGAGAGAGAGACTGACGTTTGAACAGCGTCAATAAAACTACATTTCCGGTTATTGCTTTTCAAAATATTACACAGCCTACTGTTTATGTTGAATATAACGTGAAATAAGGGTAACAAAACGTGGCTGCATTTATACACAGTGAAAAACAATCACTAATAAATACACGTTGTAACACTCTAGTAATTTTGGTTGCTTCAAAACGAGTTCACCCCAAGCTTGAAAAATTGTACACTTTTATATTGAAGAATAAGAGCATCCTTTCTGGGAATGATCTGGCTTCACTTGTTAAACTTGACGTAATAAGAGAGAAGGAGCAAGTGATGGACAGGAGGAGATGTAAGGAGGGGATCTGTCTGAGATGAGAGTGACTCTGTTGGTAGTTTCATGTATCATAAGAGGGGAAAGGACTGGCAGCCCAGGAAAGGGCTGCTGCAACCGAAACTTACTGACAGTGATTGCATTCCTCTACAGGAATATAACTACAGTCGTGATGTGGTGAGGGAGGACACCAGAAACTTACCAAATCTCCCAAAATGAATCAGTGGCTAATTTACTATGGGAACTATGGGATCACAATGTCATTAGCACAGATGGAGTATTAATTCTCGCATAATTGAAGTTAAACACATAGAGTTTCTAAATCAGTGATTCTGGTTCCCTTTACTGTCAGTTCTCATCCCCCCGATTTATCTTACAATCCCATTTCAGGATCCTGACATTCCCAGATTGGGTACCACTCTTTCAAATAACCTTTACACTAACATTTTCTTGACATTTGTTCATATCATATTACTAAAAGAAACTAGATCAGATTTGATCTTATATCAGACGCCTCACATTGCTGATGTCCACCTCCTGACCATTTAGGAATTCAGTTTGGTCAACTATTCATATGCATCCTTGAGATAGTTTATTTAGCTGTTACCCTCAATAAACTGCTTGTGTAAGTTAGGCTACATTTGGGAAATGTAAAAATGTAATTAAGGAGTAACATGAGCTGTGGATTTTTGAACGTTCTTACAGCAATATTCCTTTCATAATCGAATGAAGCAGCTGCTACGCTATGATGTGTTTCCATCTGTATCCTCCTAACAAGAGCCCGAACAGCGCAGCTATACTCCCCCTCACAGATTTGAGTCTTTCAGTTTTCGCCCTGTGGCAGAATCACTGTTTTTCTCTAACGGCCATATGTTCTTCAATTATTCCCCCATGTTTCTTCTTCTTTTGGGTGTGGGTGTGTGTTCTGGGGATTAGAGAGAGGGGGAAGACCTCAAGTGAGTTAAGAGGATAACAAAGATCGAGCACAAACACACACACATGCATATGCAGACAAACACATGCAGGACGACATTTACATGCACACGCAGGCACTGAAACACACTTTCTCCCAATTGGCTGTTTCCATGGGTAGCGGCAGCTAAGTTACAGCAGAGCAGTCACAGGGGAGAGTGCAGTGAGCAACCTTTGTCCCTATACCTTTGGTCAAGCCCTAAGGTAAGCAATCACTCAGGAGTTGTTACATTATGGGCACCTACACATTTTAATCTCAACATTTCACACAGGATCACATGGAATAAGCTGGTTTCCTTTTTCACTTTTTGCTGTTCCAGCATCTCCAGTATTCTCCAGCAAGCCCAAAGGTTTATGACTGCTAAATTATTCATCTTATCAACAAATTGTTTCATTAATTAAGGCGCTGGAGTCTCACTGTGATAGGGACTTTAATTTTAACAAAGCTTTACCTTAAAAAGCACATTACTTAGAAATGTCAACACTAAGATCTTCATAGTTCAATCAGTGTGTGTCAACATGCACGTGTTGTTTTCATACAAACAAGCCACTGAACCAGTGATCCTATTAGGACACACTATATTGGCTCAGTTGTCATGTCAATCTGACTCTTACAGCTCCAAATGAACAGCCAGGTTAGCTCCAGGTCACTGTAGTATTACCTCCAAAACAAACCAGAAAATGATCCTCCATCCCCAGAAAATTCATCTAGGACCTGTTTTTTTTCTGTCTATCTCCACAAACTCTGGTGTGGCTTCACAGATGATTGGGTGAGACAAACTCAGTTGTGGATTTTAACTGATAGAGTCTGAGCAGCCGAATGAATAACAGGTTTTTGCAGAGAAATATGATGGTATTTGTCAGCTTGTTTCTTCACACACACACACAAATAAGCACTCACGCACACAATGGCATGTAAAAGGAATGCACCAATGAAGATTTGAAACACATATTAATCTTTTGTAATCCACAGTTCATTGTTAGGTTTAAAGCTGACCAGTACAATATTTTTTAAATTGATGAAACTGTGAATGAAATTAACCTCTCTCTTAGCCTTCTCTGAAATGCCACAGCACCTACATGAACGTCCACATTCTTTTAATTATTTCTTCTCCTGTGCAACTAAGCACAGTCTTGTGAAAGGCATTTACTGTACAGCCCTTTGGAAATCAGTTGCCAGCTGCACTATAGACAGTCAATTAGTGTTCGACAAAGCTTCTTCTTTTCATCTGACAAGCAGTTAACAACAATGGAATGAAAGGTTACCAGGAGCAAGAAGGTGTTTGATGCTGCACCACTCTAAAGGTCATCTTATGATTATTGTAGGTTTCTTCTATTCTGGGAAGGTGTTGTCCTCCCCCACAGAGGCACAAGGACGAATTCAAGTAAAACTCATTGGAATTTTTATAATACAGGTCTCAAAGGAATAGCTAAGGCATGGGTGAGGATGTGGGGCACCTCTGCTGTGTGTAATTACAAAGATTTACCAGAAGCCTGTAAAATGTATTTCAGTACCGCGGAGAGCTCCGTCATCTTACTCAGGCTCGTCTTCTTCCATCAGGGGTCGCACTTCAGCCAGGTTTTCGGTGCGGAACCTTCGGGCAGCAGCTCCGTAGATCCGGGGAGCGGACAGAGCGTGACACGCTTATCCAACAGCAACAATGTGAAAAGAAGGTAACGAAGTTAATCATAATTCCTACTTAGAAACGGTGTGTGTATCGTAGTGTGGCCGTGTGAATGTACGACTTTTCAGCTGCATCGACACGAATATACGAATGTGTGCGTGTGTCGCTTTGCACGTAGTTTGGTCTGTTGGGCTAATTAATGTTAGCCGCTCAATGTCAAAGCTTAGTTTACTTGGTCTTGGTGGGATTTTAATGCTGTCCTCTGACTGAAACTGAACTGTTAAAAACTGTCAAAAATCCACAGCGACTCATAGCTTCTACGGCTAATAGCTCCAAACTCGTTAATATCGAGCTGACAGTCGCCGACAGTCTCTGTTCCTTTGCACATAGCGTGCACCTGTCCCCAGCGCACCTGAATTTACAAACCGGGGGTCAAAAAAAAAAAAATCCTCTCCCATGGGAACTTACGCATGATTTAAAGACAGTGAACATCGTGCATATGCAGCGCTGCATCCTTTTGTGTCCTACGAGATCAAGACATACAAGCCTAAAGATTTTTTTTTTCAGTGCAGTGTGATTTATTGTCCGCCTTATCTGAAAACATCAGGTGCATACATTAAATGAACAGTGGCCCTAATGAAAACTCCACTAGAAATCCTTGGATTAGGCATTTAGTAAATATATAAGAATTTTATTTTTATAACACTTTTCAAGGAAGAGTGAAAACATCAAATGTAATAAAAACACATTACACTAAATCGCAGGACAGATATATATAATCAAAATAAAAAGCAGTCCAAATAGAATAAATCATTTAGAAGAATTTTACAATCTGGTGGGAAGACGATAACATGACAGACCTTTATTATGTGATCAATATTATGTTTAGTAGTTAGACAGGGGGGTTGACACTGTTAAAATATTTGAAAGCTGGACTAACTGGAGGAACCAGTTAACCAACAATTAAGTTATCAAATAGCATGTTTAGCAATAGCAAGTGAAAGAATTTATTTCAAATGTTGGCTGGTTGAATCAGCTGTCTCTTCAGCTAAGTGTAGTATCAGCTGAACAGTAGCTGGTGTTAATTTCCCTCTAGGCTCCTTACATGTACACATACAGACATTAGAACAAAATGCCAGTGCAGCTGGTCCTCTCCTCCAGTGTCTGACTCGGGTAAAATGCCGCCACATGTTTTTTCTGGCCAGTGTTTTCGAGTACATTGGGTGTCCTGATGATGAATGGCCAGAGAATGGGAGCAGTATAGGTTTACCTCTCACTGGGGCTGCCTATAATAATAATGTTGTACTCATACATTTTAAGGTGCTTTGGGAGAAAAATGACGAGTGGGTAATAGAGGTTAATGAAACGTAGGTGAACCTCTTCAAAATGCTACATACGCCCATACATGGCTCCACGTAGTTAGAGGTACAGAATGACTTTGAGTGCCTATAGAACGTTCTAGAGGAGGACATGCTCTGTACTTGCTAGCTTCTTTCAGTTCTTCCTTCAGTCACCTTTGTGCCCCATCATCTGCCTCCCACAGTGTTAATGACTCTTCCTTCTGTTTTCCTTGAAGGCTCTTTGACCATGGTGTGAGGGGATAAACCAAAATGGCCAACCGCCGTCTTCCACTAGTCTTGTTAGCCTGTGGCTCCTTTAATCCCATCACTAACCAGCACATGAGGCTGTTTGAGCTGGCCAGGGACCACATGCACAGCACAGGTCAGATCCGAACATCCACACTGTGAAATTAGCATTAGGTCTAAATACAAAAAAAAAGGTGTAAAGAATAAAGGTCTAAAGAATAAACATTGTCATTTTGAAACACTGGCTGTTTGTATGTTTACTTTACATAGATAATCCTTAGGATCAAAGCAGCTTCTGTAAAATCTGTATATAGAAAAAAAAGGAAACCAATTGTTTGCTGTTTTCACATTGATTATTTGCAAAAATACCTACAGTGTTGAACATATGCGGTCTTTCTGGTGCTCCAGAACCTAGCATCTCCTCATTGTATTATACTTCTTGTACTTCTTGTATGAATAAAAAGCTCAGTCACTCTGGGCTTTGTGTCCTCACATGTGCTGCCACACAGTCCCATGTAACGCCCGTGTCAGCAGACACAGTCTCCTCGTTTAAACCCAGGACCGTTTACATTCCGACGCTGCTCTGAATGAGAGCACTGGCCTGATCACATGGTCATAACAACATCATTATACCTTAAGGAGTTAAACTGGTCCTGAGTCAGCTCTCTCAGTCTAAGATGCTTTATGACTCTATGCAGTATTTCAGTGGGCAGGAACTTAAATAATGCTCTTAGAGTTTCTCTTTGACCCCTTACCTATAAGGCATCAGCTGACCAGTTAGAGTGTAACCATGAGAAATGATTGTAAGCTGCGTACAAGAGGTGTTTTTATTCTCCTGTTGTTGAATGTTTGTGTTAAAGTTGCAAGTACATCTGTTCTGAAACTATTCTAAATAGTTTCAATATTGCCCTATCAAGATTTGAATTTTTAAACTTTTAGTCTAACTCACTGTTTAAATCACTTTTTAAATCCTTAAAATCAGTGAGACAGTATAAGCTATAAGTAATGATATAGCTGAATACTTCATGATCAGATGCCTTCATCTCCTTGTTTCAAAAAGATCAGTTGTGATTTGACAAAGCACTAATAATACATCAGTATCTTTCAGAGATGATTTTATCTTCTGATTTATATTCTGTTTCTGTATCATCTGTTTTGACCCAGAAAAACTGTATTAATCTTCTCTCCCTTCAGGCCAGTACCAGGTGGTGGGTGGCATCGTGTCTCCAGTGAGTGACGGCTATGGAAAGCAAGGCCTGGTACATGCTAAGCACCGCATTGCTATGGCACAGCTGGCGCTCCAAAGCTCCAACTGGGTCACAGTTGATGAATGGGAGAGCCGGCAGCCAGACTGGACGGAGACGGTGGTCACTATGAGGTATAAAACATGTTTACTGCAACACTGGAGTTGAAATTGCTTTTTTTTTTTTTTTTTTTATAAAGGAAGGTTTTCAGGTTCAAAGTCAGAGAACATGCAAGAAACCGAACTGAAGCATTATGCCAGCCTTTGCCTCCTCTTTACTGCCACCGGTTGTCAAAGCACCTCACAGATTATTACATCCTTATAGTTGCTTATAATAACTGCAGTCAGAAATTCCATTTCCATTCATAGTATAATTCAGAGCGTGGTTAATCACTCCGCAAAAAATGTCCTCTGTGTAGTGAACAGACAAAATGCCATTACTTTGGATGTGAGATTGCTGTTTGTCAAAGGATTTGGATTCTAGTTTCAGCCGGTGTCCTGTTTCTTTATCTCTTATTTTCTAAATTGACCTAATTGGGCTGTGATGAGTCCTTTCAATGTAATAGCATGCTACACATAACACTACACTTAAATTACTGCATCAAAAACCATACCATCTTTTACGTAGCTCCTGGTACATCCGTCTTCATCTTTGATAGGATGTAAGACAAATATTTTGTCCTTTCTGACATGTCCTAGTTTTACCACAGCACCGGCAGAGTTCCCAGGGATGTACACTCCTTCGCTGCACCTCTGCCAGCCCTTCTTAATGCTAATTTCAGCTGTTTATGTAACAGAGTGGTGTCAGGTTCCCTGAGCCTAAATTACAGGTAGTAGTCTCTTGAGGGCTGCCAGAGGTGACTGGACCTGTATCAGGGCTGGGTTGTCCATGGGGTGAAATCAGAGGCAGAGGCTGTTAAATTCATTGGCCAAGTGGGAACAGTGCGGTTGCAGAAAGCTATCTGGGACATGAATATGGGTGAAGAGAGGCAGGCAGTAGTGCTGCATTCATAATGAAAAAATGTGAATAAGGGATGGGTGTTGTCTGCGTAAACCGCTGTATTACAGAGGTTTACTTTGCAGAAAGATGCTATTTGTGCAGCTGAGCCTTATCGCAGGTGTCACCCAAGGGAGATAATCAGTATCTAATGATAAAAATATACCCCACACTGTATTACTGTTCACACTGTACGTACATTTAAACTCAGCAAGTTGCATTTTCTTATACGCATTTGTTTCTCCAGTTTTATTCACTCTCCCTCTTCCCTGCTCCCCATTTCTCACAAATCCCCTTATTACTGAACAGCCCCCCCCCCCCCCACTTGGTCGTCTCTAAGCTGTGTTTGCGCAACGCGAGTGCAGATCAAGGCATGAAATGGCCTGTTGTCCCAACCCTATGAGCAGGCCATGTCACACTTCATCTCACTCCCGAACACTCACACATACACACACACATGCAAATGTACTAGAACACCTTTAAGAAGCTTTACTTGAAAACACTGAAGTTTTTCATTCATCTTTTTTCAAGGTGCCTCTGTGACTCTTTCTTTGTAATTCTGTCCAGTTTGATAAAGCTTTATTGGCATGATGACATTGGAAAAGACATGTTGCCTAAGTACTCGTTTACACGTATATCCAGTAATGACGTACTGCACGTGAAATGAAACAGCATCTTAATGATAGCAAATGAAGATAAAGTGAAAAATACTCATAGTCAGAAATACAAAGAATGAGACTTCTGTGTATCACCATATAAAATGAAAGAAAGAAATTCTCCGTCTCTCTTTCTCTTGTACCTTTGGTTGTTGGGCAGGTATCATTATGGGCGTATTCTAAAAGAGTATGAGCAGAGCGCAGGAATGCACAACTCCAGCAGAAACACCACTCCCCTCTCAAGTAAGAACATCTTATTGTTGGGAATTTGGGATCAGTTCAGAAACCCTTTCACTGCTTACTGTTCACAGGCATTTTATATTTGGTTTTAATTTGCAGAATGAACCTTGAATTCTTCTCATTCTGAGTCAGTTCACCACTTTGGTTTAACATCAAATACCTATTCCCATCAGCCTCCGCTGTGCTTTGTGATTTATGCTAATTAGCAAATGCTAGCAGGCTAGATGTAGATGGTGAAATGCTAAACATTATACCAGCTAAACAGCAGCATGTTAACATTGTGTTTGTGAGCGTGTTAGCATGTTGACATTTGCATTGCTTTGCCAAAGTAGAGCCTCAGAGACCCACTAGCACGTCTTTCAACTTTTTATGAGATTATCACCTATATAATAACAATATTCTGTGTGTAAAATGCACAATGCTGGATAAAACATTTTTTCAGCATATTGCCTCATCACATCTTTTACAAGTTCTCTGACAAAGTTATGGTTAAGGATTTGCATCAGTCCCACATAATGGGCCTATGCTGAACACATGCAATGCAGGAGCTAATGGTTCAGTGTGGTTTTGACCAACAGTGGTTAAAGTCTATTAGTGACTGTTTTAATACTTTTAAGAGTGTGTGTGTGACGGTTGTATAACTGGAACCTATCCAATCATTATTCAGGAGCAGTTACATGGATTATCTTTGATTTATCAAAATTGCTTACGGGGGTATCTGTTCGGTCCCTGCTGCGTATTTTACACAACTCTGCATAAAGATGGCAAATTTCATGAAAAACAGAATTATGGACAGCCCTGAAATTTCATCAGAGAGAAAGCCGATAAAATATTTATTTTGTTTTCAAAAAGACTGACATTTTTGGGGGGGGGAAAAAAAAGTTGGTTTGTTTGCTATTTTGGTCTCTGTCTCAGTTCATTTTATGCAGTGTTCAAAACACACTGTTCAGTTTGAGTTTTAATGGAAAAGTTGAACTCACAACTATGAGTAAATTACACACCTTGAATATCTAAGCTGAGTGATTTGTAGACCCAGTAACTCAGTTTTAGTCATGTTCTGCTTTTTATTTGTCTGGTCCAAACTTGCCTACGAATGCCTGCAGTTTTTGAATTCAGCTCTTCATATCAGCACTCTTTGAGGGGACACTTAAGTCATGTATTATTGGATTCCCATTTTCTTTAGCTCAGCTGTGCACCAGCCAGTTGGCAAACAGTGACTGGACTCTTTCCATGTATTCAAAACTAGCACCACCTCAGGATTATGTCATTCTTTGCCATCATAACTGCTCAGAATTAGAACACAGAATTGGATTTGATTCTAATAGAGAAGGAATTCCACAGAAATGTGACTGATCATTTCATACCTTTTGAGGGTAAAAGCAAAGGATTCAGGGGTCTGAGTCAAGGAGTGCTCTTTATTATAGTTAGAATAAAGTTATAACAATATGTTGATAATTTTATGAGGCATCATAGATCATGTCTTATAGTCAGAATAAATGGAATCAAATCAGGCCATCACTCTGGCCCCTTACAGAATATCAGCACTTCAAAATGACCTCACCTGATAACTTCTTTATATGTGGCCTGTGTTTTTTGAGTAGTCTTCCTTCTCACTTCAGTATCGTCTCCTCTCCCCTTAGCCCCCTCTCCCCAGCTGAAGCTCCTGTGTGGAGCTGATTTCCTTGACACATTCAAGATCCCGGGCTTGTGGCGGCATGAGCACGTGGAGGAGTTAGTCGGGCATTTCGGCCTCGTCTGCGTCAGTCGAGGCGGGCTGCAGCCCGAGCGGGCCGTGCACGAGTCGGACACGCTCTCCCGCCACCGACAAAACATTTTCCTGGTGAGGGAATGGGTAAGGAATGAGACGAGCGCCACAGAGGTGCGGCGGGCTCTGAGACGGGGTCTGAGCGTGAAATACTTGATCCCAGACTCGGTGATAGAATATATTCACCAGCACAACCTTTACACAGAGGACAGCGAGAGGAGAAATAAGGGAGCGGTGCTGAGGCCCCTCACCAAGCAAGCACAACAGCCAGTGAAGAGTTTGGATGACTGACAGACAGACTGCTGCAGCACTGAGCTGAACATGGGAGCCTTCGAAGAGCGAATTCGCTCACAGATCAGTGCTTCTGTTCATGTACTGGAAGATGTTTGCTTCCTCGGGATTGCAGTGTGGAAGATGTCTGAAAAGAAACACGTGTTTTTCAGTTTGTTTTCCGGAAATCACTTGTTTTCAGTGAAAACATCCACATGGTGCTGTGCTGTCTTTTGATTCATATACATGAACTGTTGCAAATAATGAGCCCCATCTTTGTTCCACAGTGTGAATGAACATTTGCCTGCTAATAGTTTTCTATCCGTTGTAGTTTTTCACATTGTGCATCATAGCAGTTGGTTTAACTGAAATAAAATCCTGCGAATGTGAAGCATATTCATCTGACTGGTGTGTTTTTTCTCGCAGGGCAAAGATTTTAGAAATAACAAGATCAAAAGTCCAAGTCCCTTTAACAATCCATCTGATATCTTGCTTACAAAGTTTTTAAAATGACTAAATCACACTACCCAGGTTTTGGTTTGTTGACATCATTCTAATATATTTCTAAAAATACAATGCCATCAGACTTTTTCAGGTATAGAAAGATAAAATCAAAAAATAAAAACCATCATCATGAAAACACAAGAAATCCCAAAAAGGCAACTATTGTGAAACAAAGTTGAAGATCCAAATATAAAAGAAGATATTTAACATATTTATATCAAGTGACCTGTTCAGATACATTTTCTGTCAAATCTACTTTTTGTCTGTAGTCTGCAGCAGGCTCCCAACAGCAATTCAATGTGAATCTATTCAGTTTCCCCCTTTCATC
This sequence comes from Toxotes jaculatrix, assembly GCF_017976425.1. Classification (NCBI taxonomy): domain Eukaryota; kingdom Metazoa; phylum Chordata; class Actinopteri; family Toxotidae; genus Toxotes; species Toxotes jaculatrix. Next base: position 10,581,328 of record NC_054407.1, read on the forward strand.
TACACACTGTGTGTGTGTGTGTGTCTGCAGGCCTGTATTTTTTTCCACTAAAGGATTTAAAGTAATCCTGACAGTTGCTCAGCTACAGGAGGTGTTTTCTCACTGAGGCCAATGGCTGAAAGCACCACTGTGCCACTGATACTGACTGGCATCCTTTGAAAGATGTGTATGTGTGTGTCTTTGTTTGTGTTCCAGTCAGCAAAGGATCTAGACAATGGGTTGGCTGCAGCTGGCCCAAAAGAGAGATTATCAAATTAATTGAGTTATTTAGGTGAGACAAAAGATGTGACAGGCCTTTTGTGTGACAATTATTTGTCGCAGTTGGATCATTTTAAGTTCAGGTGATTCTGCTTTTGTACTGTGCATATTATCCACACTGTGTGCTCCATTCAGCCAAATCACATTTGAATGTGATCAATGTTTTAATTGATCTTTGCGTGATTTTATACCATTAGGCTGATTGCTGTTGGCCCTATAATCCTGATCTAAACACGATTGAAACAAGCCTCATCTTATACAACTGAACCAGGCCAAATGTGCCACACGTGGAATTGCACACAAGTACGCCTGTGTCAATTAATAAAGGAAGTGTGTTCATCCTAATCCCACACAGGAGAAGTAAGCATTCTCCAACATAAAGCACACAAGTGTATTCTACATTATGTATGCATGCCGCACGTTCACAGCATACATGCAGGGAAAGCGTGGTGAGGATTGTGGGGTTACATGGTGTCGACCGTGGGAGGGAAGTGGGAGGTGCGAGGGACAGCTAATCGGATTAAAGTGAATTTGGTTCAAATTGAGGCTTTTGACGGCAGGTTCTGCACTCCACCGCAAGTAGCCGCCCACAGCAGAGCTCCTCAGTGACTGGAAGTAGAGGAACCAGCAGAGACACAGCCAACATGCCTGCTGATCTCAACGGATATTGGAAAATGATTTCCAATGATAACTTTGAAGAGTACATGAAGGCTCTCGGTGAGTTTGTCAAGAGTTTTGTAGAAGTGGGTGAAAGACTGGCCTGTTGGATTCAGATTTAAATGTCAGTCTACATATTTAAAATAACTATGTAAATGACCCTCTAGTATTCATAAATATATTAATAATTCATCTCGGATAGAGTGAGGCTACAGGGATCTGGTATTTTGTCTCATACGGTATTATTTGCAAAATAATGAGAGAAGGAAATGCAAATTTGCTGTGACATTTTATGGAATATAAGTAGATGTTAAAAGGAACACCAGGCTGTTTTCATCTCAACAGAAATGTTGTACTTTACCACCAAATACACATTCGCAAAATATCACATAAAACAACTTCTTCTAACTGAGGCAGTTTCTTAAACCTGTGTGTATTATTCTGAAGTTCCATCACTGCGCTGAGATGCCCTGTTTCTCACTGTTCCTCTCCTGTTTCTCATTCGTTTTCCACCATGCACGGGGGCCCCGTCACAGATGTGAATGTTGCCATCAGGAAAATTGCAAATTTGTTGAAGCCTGACAAGGACATCGTCCAAGACGGGGACCACATAACCATCAAGACCCTCAGCACCTTCAAAAACTACAACATGGACTTCCATGTGGGCAAAGAGTTTGAGGAGGACCTGTCTGGAGTGGATGACAGGAAGTGCATGGTGAGCATTTGGACCTTTGAACTCAGAGGGATTTAATACATTTCAATGAATGTATACATTATACTTTACTGCACTTAACTTTTGGCAAAAGTCCTTGACCTTAAAGTTAAACCACATTGCTACAGGTATGGCAGCCTTATGTTGGTGGCATCTATGTAGAATGTAATGAGCATACGGTGGCCATAGAAAACTTTCCACATACATGTAAAACTATTGAAGACTGATGTCAGATTCTGTGGGAAAAGAAGTGGAAGAGGCTGAGAAACAAGCCAAGCTTCACATTTATTTGATCAGATTGTGTCTCTGAATACTGAATAAGCTCAAAGATTATCTGTGGTCCCCTTTGAAAAACCTTTTTTTTGTATGCTGATAGGCTGGTTATAGATAAGCTTTAAGCTGTTTGGAGGGTGGCAAAGAGAGAAGGTCACGTGTGTTTCTATGCTGTGATTTTATCTGAGTAATTATTTAAGAAGGATGAAGGAGAACTGGGCCTCTTACTCAGCATATAATATAGGTTCAAATCTGTGCATGAGAAGAAACTTGCATCTACATCATCAACTTTGAATAAATCCTCATCTGCATCAAATATTATAACCATACATGTGTCTCTCCCTGACCTGTGACCCTCATGCAGACCACTATCTCTTGGGAGGGAGACAAGCTGGTGTGTGTGCAGAAGGGAGAGATTGAAGGAAGGGGCTGGACCCACTGGGTAGAAGGAGATGAGCTTCATTTGGTAAGAAAACATCAGTTCCTCCCATGAATATTAACGTATAGAGTGTGGATACTTAAATTCATATCCAAAATGTCTCTCAGCACCGTGTGTGTGGTACATATAATTCCATGTGTGGCTCCAGTATGAATTTGTCCACCAGCTCCAGCAGTAGTAACGTCGTACTGTGTGAGGTGCATGCACACAGGAAATGTAGTAGTAGTCGTGATAGTACTTTATCAGAGTTACAAGTATGCGGCTATTACTCATTTTCTGCCAAATAAATCATATTTCCGCACAAGAAACAGCCTCTGAGGATGCTGTTTCAAGAGAAAATAATACAAATTCATACATTTTCAGTCTCTAGTGTTTCCTCCCTGTCAAACAAAAAGACTGATTCAAAATAATACAAGATTAAAAATTAAATTTCTATATATGTATTGCGAAATGAAAAGCCGTCCAGTTTCAGTTTCAACTCATTTGTCATCTCATTTCTTCATGACCTGAAACATCCAGTAATCCACCTGACATCAACATCAACCTCTGCCGTGTCATTATCTTGACTTTGCCAGTCTAATTTCCCTTAGAAGGACTTGAGTTACTTTTTTCTTTTCTTTTTTTTTTCAAACAGCTCCTCTCTGAAATCCATCGCGTGGCCCCCAGTGTGGCCTGTAATGAAAACATTAGCATCTGAAAAGACTTTAAAGTAATGACTAGCACATTACCATTTTCATTAGCTCAGCATTATCAGATTTCCCTCTGTATCATTACTGCTATCAAAGCTGAGCAAAAATAATCAGCCAGATTGTTTGGTTTAAGTGGTGCCAACAGATGTTTTCAATCAGTCGCCATGAAATGAGTTATTAGTGAGAAGTTCCCAAGAGCTGGAGGAGGGTTTGTCTGTAGGGCAACAGTGGCCTCTGGTGGCAGAAAATTCATTGCAAGGGGGATCCTTGACAGCATACTCGCAAACTGTCACTGTCCGGGGAAACCACGCATCTCCAATATTGGTGATTTGTTTTATTGAAGTGACAAAATGTGGAAATAGATCAGAATCATTTAAAATACCCCAAATTATTTGCACATCACATTCAGTGTTTGTGATCCACACGTTATTGATAATTATCCCATCAAACTATATAATTCCAAACTCAAAAAAAAAAAAAAAAAATCTAAAAATCACTCCATGTATACTGTGTATACGTCATTTTAAACCTCGTACATATGTAAATATGAAGATATTTTTATGTTTTTATATTGGGGTATATGTATATGAATCTTTTTAAATTCAATCCAAAAACGTCGCATTTTCTTTTGTTACAGGAGCTGAGAGCTGCAGGAGTTGTTTGCAAGCAGGTCTTCAAGAAGACCTAAGCTGGCTCTTACTGAACGAGGCAGTGCCCCCAGCTCACAGAGACACACCAGACACATCCCATGCCTCTGACATACCATCCATCTTCTCTTCGGGCCATTTCTACATGTCCCCATACATCCATCTACAGATTTCATATGTGCTACTTGGTCATAAATGCTATTTTTGCTAGAGACACGTTTATATTTCTTCAAAGCTGTTGTCTTACTCTGCCAAAGCCAATTCACATGCAGTACAATAAGGGCAAGTGAGGATCATGTAACATCACAAAACGCAATCCTGCATATCTGTCTCAGGGTGGGTTCTCCTTTGATTAACATGTGTAGATGTGTTGGATGCATGCATACTGCTAGGTGTAGCTGATCTGATGGGAGAGCGAGACTGACAACTGACAACACACTGAAATGACCAGTGGGAAAGTTATGGACACAGTGAAGAAAAGAGAACAGGCTTATATAACAACTTATGGGTTACTCCCTTTTTTTTTTTTAGTTCTCCTAATGATGGTTGTGACTGGAAAACGATGATCTGAGTTTGGTTAAGGACTGTAAGCTTCCCGGCTACTGATGCTTAGTCTCCAGAATGAATGTCAGAAGTGATATGTGTGTCTATATATCGCTCCCAAATCCTTTGGGATTGTGCAATTGATAGTAAAATCAATCAATCAATAAATGAAACAGTGCTCCACAATGTCATGTGTCTTTTTCTGAGCAGTTAAACCTTGCTTTTGATCTTTCATTGACTTTTTGGAAAAGAAATAGTTTTGGTAGGCAGGTCCACTTCCTGTAATACAAACAGATTAACCACAGACATTAACCATTCTAATTTACTTAAGTTTGGTGTTAGAAGCTCAGAAGCTCCTTTTATCTGAAAACTCATTTCAAGAAATGCATTAGGCAAGCTTATGAGTCTACATAAGCTATCCAACTCACTTTCTCATTCTTTGCTGCAGCTGCTGCTCACTGTGCTGTTCTGCCTCCTGCTGCCTCTTGTGCATTCACATCCTGGCTTTTACCTGCAGGTTCTGTTTATTTATGGTTCCCCAGGGGGTTGTTATTGATCTCTCCCTGCTCTGGCTTTGGGTGGTTCAGAAAATTATGCTGTCAGGGAGTGGTCAAAACAGAGACTGGTGCCAGAGTAAAATCTACATTTCTTCTGAAATGGTTGGTTGTCTGCCTGAATGTCTGTTACTCAGCGGTCATTTTGACCACACAAACAGCTCAATGCAGGAGACATACACTGAGAACAGGCTTTTGGGTCGTTTAAGACACATCTTGTGTCCAGTAGTAGTAATAGTACTAGTAGTAGTAGGTATGAATCCTCAAGATTTCAGTCCTTATTTGATTGATCTGGCAACACCTGTGGTCACTGGCAGTGACTCTAAGAGAATTAGTTCCACTAGAAATTATTTATTTATCGATCACTGGGGGCTGGAGGCATGCTCAGAGCAGCTATATTTAAAGTTTCCTCTGAACCCTTCGTACATATGCACATCATTTAAATCCAGAGTGGGGATAGTGGACTCCATTGACAATGCAAACCAGCAGAACATTTAATGAGTATAGCAGAATAAATGTCAGCCATAAATAGTATTGAAAATTGGATTTGTTATGATGGAAATCTTAGGAATTATAACTTAAAACTTCTGAAACTAAAAATGTTTTCATAGTCATGGATTCTAGATTTTTCAATACGGGAGAAAGTCTACGAATTTTAAACTAGTTATTTTAACTTAATGTGGAAAAACCACATCAGACACAAATTATTATTAATAACAGTGTACTATAGATGTATTAAAATATGGCTGGGGGGTATCCTCCAAAAAACCTGCTCAGCTCTTCATTTCATTTCAAAATCAGTCACACTTGCTATTTTACTTATTCATTAATTAATGTATTTATGTATTTTGTCTGCAAGACTGAACTTTATTAACCTTCATGCTCAAAGTTCAGGTGTTCTGCTTTAGTATTTGAGTTTGCCACAGGAAAAGATCAAATAAAGAGAGCTCACTGTTGTTACAAAATATCTTCTTCTGTCTGTACATTGTACACACTGACCATCAGTGTCATTCATGCGTGTGTGTGTGTGTGTGTGTCTATGTATATGTGTGGACACCCACACATAGGCCTTCAGTAACCTCCCCCAATTGAAAAGACAGAAAGAAAAGAGTGAGTCTTCCCCCTCCCCCTCCAAAACAACTGGCCCTGCCAATCCTCTCCAAGCTATAAACTCACTTATCAATAGTTCTCTGCCCTCATGCCCCCTGACTCATATAAAAGCAGGAGGACACCCTGCACCTTCCCCCTTCTTGCGCTGTCTAAAGTCTACACACAACAGCGTCACCAGCTGCCACCATGCCTGTAGACTTCAGTGGGAAATGGATACTGGAAACCAATGACAAATTTGAGGACTACTTGAAAGCATTGAGTAAGGAACTTTTTTATCTTAATGGGTTTAATTTTGGTGTGTGATGTCTTGGTTACATGGTGAAGTAGTGTTACGGGATGATGTGACAGGTTGGATAAGCTGCACGAGTAACAAAACCATCCAATTTCATGCTCTCTTAATTTAAGACAGAGTCTTCCTCCTTCCAGGAGTCCTCCTGAGGAGTCCAGGAGTCCTCCTGTTCCAAACTACCTTAGAGTTAATTTAAAACTATTTTTGCAGTGATTTCATTTCAGATTCTTGTTGAGTACAACTATAATTGCAAATTCTAAAACTGTTCTCATTTAAAAATCATCCTTGGTCAACTATATTATTTCTTTGACCATGGACATATATCAAGACCAAATTTCACATGCAAAAAAAAAAAAATGCCGAAGTGTGTGACATGCTCAAAATTACTGTCTCTGTTTATGCTCAATATAATTTATGTAGAGTGATCTGAGTGCGCTGAATTATTAATTAAGTCTCTCTTTTCTGGCCCCAGATATTGACTTTGCTACGAGGAAAATTGCCATCTCCCTGTCTCAGACCAAAGTGGTTGTCCAAGATGGAGACAAGTTTGACTTCAAAACACTGAGCACCTTCAGGAATTATGAGCTGGCCTTCACTGTTGGGGTGGAGTTTGATGAGTACACCAAGGGATTGGACAACAGAAATATCAAGGTGGTTTGACCTTCCCTGTATGGTGTCCTTGAAGTGACAAGAGTCAGTGATAGTTTATCTGATGAGTGGATATTTCCCCATTTTCCTTGTTGCTGATGTGATAATGACAACTGTGTCTTATCTAAATGTGTCCAGGGAATGATTGCCCTGTGGTGTCTGTGTGATATCAGTGTTAATAACAGCCTGAAACCATCAGTATTAATGTGCTGATGACGAAGAATTTACAGATGATTAACAGTGATATGCGGTTATATTAGATACCAATGAAAGAAAAAAATATGTGGGGAAAAGGAGGCTGGAATATCTTGTTTGTCTGAGGCTGAATGATGTTCCCAAATTAGATCATTTGCTGCACAGAATGATGCCAAAGGTTCATCAGATGCCCACGGGCATTTTAAGCCATATCTCTTTCATTACATAGAAAATGATGCTGTGAGGGGAAAAAATAGATTCATGACATTAGAAGAAATGGGAAAAATTAAAGCATGATATTTTTGCATTCTGGTAAAACAGATCATTATATATTTAACTGGCTGTTATTCCACAGTGACATATGTAGAATTTTCTGAGCGGTAAAAGTAGTCATGTTTTTTTTTAGCCATTACAGGCAGAATTGTTGAAAAAAATCCTAATCATCACTGTCAAAAATACATTACAGAGTTATACATTTAGTTTACTGTTTACTTAATGCAGTGTATGTTGTCTTGTAGAGTTTGGTGACCTGGGAGGGGGACAAGCTGGTGTGCACCCAGAAAGGAGAGAAGGCCAACCGTGGCTGGAAACACTGGATCGAAGGAGACAAACTGCATCTGGTGGGTTGACAGTATTAGTCATGGTAATTTGATTTTTGTGAAGGATTTGAACCAGAACATGGGCTATTTGATTAAAAAAGAATATGTGTTGGATTAGTGGGATTTATTGCACAGCAGAATGTGATTGTTCTGTGACTTTTAATGCCATTTTTTTCTGCTGCAGAACAGTAACAGATTCACTTTCCTCTCTACTGACAGGAGCTGACGTGTGAAGATGTGGTTTGTGTTCAGGTGTTCAAGAGAAAAGAATAAAAGTAGCAAATATCTGTTTTTGTTTTCATTTACTCCATTGACAAGGTTTTTGTTTGCTCCTCAATAACATGTTTTCCCCAACTCACAAAAAAAATGAATAAAGGTGCTTTTCAGACAGCATTTCATGTTGTGTGTCAGTAGAGACAAACCTGTTCACCTGTTTTAGTGTTAGAGTTTAACAACATGTGTCATCACATTCTGCACAAAAGACAAATGAACTGACTTTTAGGAGAGTTATAACTCACATTTTATCAGTTACACATTGCATTAAACACCTTTTCGTTACTGTCAGAGGTATCTTATAAACCAGGGCTTCAATCGCCATCTGCTGGAAAAAATATGGTAGTATCCTGGAGGTGAGATGAAATTCTGGACTCAATCTACTCTGATATGGTGCTGTATGGTTGGAAAATAGTTGGTATATGGTTAAGTATATTATCATATATAATCATTTCCATCTCTCTTCACTCACTGACTGTACTCTTGAGGGTGTATACAGATGTTTTGTAATGTTATGAATATCAGCTGTTGTAATTAGGCCAGTTCTGCTTTGATGCTGCACAGTTGGCTTCAGTGGTGGAGGAAGCATTCAGCAAAAGTGGTAATATCACATTTTTAAAACTCTCCATTACAAGTAAAAGTCCTGCATTTTAAATAGATACTAAACAAAACCGCATACCAAATTATCACAGCCTGCCTGTCAGTTAAATGACATCCCCACCTTCCACCCCCACTTTCTATTCACAGCTTAGTAAATGAGAAACCCGTATGTCACAAAGAGAGAATTGTGATTATATAGAATATTCTTGTTATTCTATATAAAACAGTTATGAGGAGGAAAAAATCTGTTTGGAGATGAGACACCACGATAAGAAGGCCAGGCAAAGAAATGCAGACATTTATAAGGCTGACGGAGCAGCCGCAGCTGACCGACTTTCCTGTCACGTCACCACTTCCAGCGTGCAACTCACGCGAGATTGGGTTTCAGGAACTTCCACGTCAGTATCCAGTGCCCTGTTCACTGAAATCGCAACATTTGGACCCCGACTGCAACACATTTATTTGATCTTATTGTGACAACACAGGGACAAAACATGGTAAGAGACATTTTACATACTTTCCCAGCATGTTTTGCACCAGTGCATGTCACCTGAGTCTCCTGGTTTATTCTAAAAAGCACTGTGAACCAGTGTCAGATAATAATGCATTCTTGTAAATAGCTTAGCGGCTAACTAGCTTAAGTTAGCTTGTAGCTAACGGCAAGTAACATTTCTAACCTTTGTTGTTTGGAAGCTTTATATGTCCTGACTTTTGTTTTGAGCCCGTTGTCGAATGAATACTTGTAGGGTTTATAATTAAAGGATGTTAAGAATCATATAAAATGTAGTATTAGCATGTTAGCGGTACTATGACTTAACTACCAGCCCTACTATTCCGGGTTTTAACTTTGACGCTACAGAGTATGTTATTTAACCAAATTATTAAATACCAATGTAAAGCCACTCACTTTGAGAGTTTGAACAACGCAGAAGAATACACTGATGTCCTTTGTCTTCCCAGCCTCTGAGGCTGGACATTAAGCGGAGGCTGACAGCCAGGTCAGACCGAGTGAAGAGTGTGGACCTTCACCCAACTGAGCCATGGATGCTGGCCAGTCTGTACAACGGCAGCGTCTGTGTGTGGAACCACGAAACACAGGTATGATCACCAGTCAGTGGGCTAATATCGAAAGATCCCTAATTGAATGTCCGACTGACTTTAACTGTCAACTGGAGTTGACAAACAAGCCATGGTATTGCTTGTAAGCCTTAACCCAGTCTGTAATGCCCTTTTTTTTCCAGACCCTTGTCAAGACTTTTGAAGTGTGTGACCTCCCTGTCAGAGCTTCTAAGTTCGTAGCAAGGAAGAACTGGGTCATCACAGGAGCGGTGAGTTACATCCATTCATTTGTGTGTTTATGACTCTTAACAGCAGTCGGCTATAACACCAGTAGTTTTGTGAACTAGTAGTATATGCAGTTTGCATTTCAGCTTAATGTGTCATTATCTTGCTAAATGTTTTTTTCCTCACTGTGTTGGACTTAGACAGCATACACCAGCTGCTAATTTTGTATTTTTTTTTAATCTTTTGTGTATATTTGTGTGTATTCACTTATATTGAGTTATTGAGTGTATATTCAGCAAGTACTGAAACACTTTTTCTCCCTTTTTTCCTCCCTACGCAGGATGACATGCAGATACGTGTGTTCAACTACAACACTTTGGAGCGGGTCCACATGTTTGAGGCCCACTCTGACTACATCCGTTGCATCGCTGTCCATCCAACCCAGCCCTACATCCTCACCAGCAGTGGTACGCTAGTAAATTTGTGATGTCGTAGTTGGTGGTGTGCAAAATTTTACTCCAACTCCACATCCGTATTGTCAAATGCATATATAAACCAGTTATTCACTGGGGTCTAAATGCCTTTCGGTGTCTGTTTAGATGACATGTTGATCAAGCTATGGGACTGGGAGAAGAAGTGGTCATGCAGCCAGGTGTTTGAAGGACACACTCACTACGTCATGCAGATTGTCATCAACCCCAAGGATAATAATCAGTTTGCCAGTGCCTCCTTGGACAGAACGATTAAGGTAGGAGCCACTTGCTGTTGTTAATTTTAATACTATTTATTTTATCTTTTCATTGGGTGAGTACTTAAGGACACCCAGATCCTAGTACACTACTGCAGCTTCTTCAAAAACTATAGATTAAGCTCATTCTTACCCAACTCTAATGTCATTTAAGTTCTCTGAAGCACATTCAGTGATTCTCGGGTCATGTCCTCTGGGTTGTTTCAGGTTTGGCAGCTTGGCTCTTCGTCTCCCAATTTCACTTTGGAAGGCCATGAGAAAGGAGTCAATTGTATTGACTATTACAGTGGAGGAGATAAGCCCTACCTCATCTCAGGGGCTGATGACCGTCAAGTCAAGATCTGGGACTACCAGGTTAGAACATGTTATGATACTACTCCAATGCTTTTCATTCACTTCTTTCACAGAAAGGTCAGAGTCCTGTACAAAACACTAATCGTGGAACGAACATGCACTTAAGCAGAGCAGAGATTCATTTCCTGCTGTAAAAGATTTTGTCTGTTATGTTATATTAAAAAAAAAAAGATAAGGATTTTAGCATACGAAAAGAGTTTGTAGTTCTAGATGTATGTGTTCCTTGTCGATTTACCATGTCTTCTCTGTGGGCATCCTTTAGTATTATGTCTACATATGAATGTTTCAACTGTCTTCTTCTTTGTGTTGTAGAACAAGACCTGTGTTCAGACTCTGGAGGGCCACGCCCAGAACGTCTCCTGTGTCAGCTTCCACCCAGAGCTGCCCATCATCATCACCGGATCAGAGGATGGTGAGGACAAATCCCACTTGCTCCCACTCTGCACACAAGCATCACCACACCCCATCTCCCTCAAGCCCTCGCTGATCTTTGCTTTGTGTAACATTATCTGCTCATTCTGCAGGTACGGTGCGTATCTGGCACTCGAGCACTTACCGCCTGGAGAGCACACTGAACTACGGCATGGAGAGAGTGTGGTGTGTGTGTGGCCTCAGGGGCTCCAACAATGTAGCCCTGGGCTACGATGAAGGCAGCATCATTATCAAGGTAAACAGATGAAAGAGTAATTCTTATAAAATCCTTTGGATTGTAAATAAACTCTAGCTGTGAAAAGTATCTAGTAAATATTAAGGACCTCCAACACCAGTTAAACTTTTAAAGATGGCATGTTTATAGCTTAATATCTTTATTTTCACATACAAAATGCTAAATACAGAGGAAAAATACATTTAAGGATTGATAAGGTACAAAAAGCATGTACATATAAAAAAATCTGAAACTAAAATCTCTTTTCTTTCTTCCTCTGCTGTGTAGGTTGGTCGTGAAGAGCCAGCCATGTCTATGGACACTAATGGCAAAATCATCTGGGCCAAACACAGTGAAATACAGCAGGCCAACCTGAAGGCAATGGGTGATGCTGAAATCAAGGATGGAGAAAGGCTGCCACTGGCTGTCAAAGACATGGGCAGCTGTGAGATTTACCCCCAAACCATCCAGCATAACCCTAATGGAAGGTACACATACTCTCACTTCATGCCCTTTGACTTATTTTTTTTTCTTTCAGAAACAAGCAGCCGCAGTTGATGAATGTACAATAAGATCTCTATCAAAGGAGCTTTGTCCCTAATTTTTTTTTGGTGTGTGTGCACCAGATTTGTTGTGGTGTGCGGAGATGGAGAGTATATCATCTACACCGCCATGGCTTTGAGGAACAAGAGTTTCGGTTCAGCGCAGGAGTTTGTCTGGGCACATGACTCCTCTGAGTAAGTATGCAGTTTGAAAAGAGATAATGTAGGTGAGATACTTTCCCACTTTTTTGCCTCTGTACCAGAGATTTGAGAGCTAACAGCGACACTTCTTTTAAATTACAGGTATGCCATCAGAGAAAGCAACAGTATCGTCAAAATCTTCAAAAACTTCAAAGAAAAGAAATCTTTTAAGCCTGACTTTGGAGCTGAAGGTAATGTGAACACATTATATATATGTATACACAGAGTGGGATTGTGCATTTGGATGTGGATAGTTCACAGTTTTCCTCACTGGATCTTATTTTTACTGTAGGGATCTATGGAGGGTTCTTGCTTGGGGTGAGGTCAGTGAATGGCCTGGCATTTTATGACTGGGAGAACACAGAGCTGATCCGCCGCATTGAGATCCAGCCTAAACACGTAAGACAGGCTCGTTTTTCATTTCCACGTCTTCATATTGATTTGACTTTTTCCTTCCTGTTAACTAAACTTGACAGTTTGTGTTTGGCTTCTTTAACGTGCTCCTTAATAGCACTGTATGTAGATAATTAATTATATTTACTGATTAGTTTCTTTCTTTGTCTGATTCTCATATTCACCATTTGCCTTTTTTCTTCTTGTTGTTCATCATTTACCCAGATCTTCTGGTCAGACTCTGGTGAACTGGTCTGCATTGCTACAGAGGAGTCCTTCTTCATTCTGCGTTACCTGGCAGATAAAGTAGCTGCCTCCCAAGAGAACAATGAAGGAGTGACAGAGGATGGTATTGAAGATGCCTTCGAGGTGCGTTTGTGGATGCAGATATTTACACATCCCTCGTTAAGGATGTTATTTTTCATTACTCTCAGTGCTAAAAATACTTGGTCTTACATAGCATAGCTTCAATCTGGTGCATTATATTTATGAGGAAGGTGCTTTCTTGACTTTACTTTCTTTACTTATCTTTACAACCTTTGTGTCCTTGTTGTCTCTGTCCAGGTCCAGGGAGAGATCCAGGAGATTGTGAAGACTGGACTCTGGGTAGGAGATTGCTTCATCTACACCAGCTCTGTGAACAGACTAAACTACTTTGTTGGAGGAGAGATAGTCACTATTGCTCATCTGGACAGGTAAAGATACAGAGACGTTTGGCTTGAATTTGAATTTAAACTCCTGACAGTCATATGTAAAGTCTAAAATGCCCACTAACCCTCTAAAGGTTGTTTTGATTGCGCAGGATGCTGCACCTTTAACACCTGCTGATTTCTCTCCCTGCAGGACCATGTACCTGCTGGGCTACATACCCAAAGATGACCGCCTGTACCTGGGAGACAAGGAGCTCAACATTGTCAGTTACTCCCTGCTGGTCTCCGTCCTGGAGTACCAGACTGCTGTTATGAGGAGGGATTTTGGAATGGCTGACAAGGTGTTGCCCACAATTCCTAAAGAGCAACGGACCAGGGTGGCCCATTTCCTGGAGAAACAGGTTAGGAAACAGAAGTACTCGCTTTTCTTTTTTTATTTATTTGCAGTCAGTTTAATTTAACTTGGAAAAAACAAAAGATGCCGGTTCAGGTTCAGTGTTGTTTTTCTAACTAACTTGGCAAAAGGTTGGACTCATCATCACCAGACTTTTGAAATGAGCTCATGCAGCGACACCATCAGTGATATTAGATGATATTCTAACTCATAATATATATTAATAATAATGATATTCTTTGTCTTTTCAGGGTTTCAAGCAGCAGGCACTGGCTGTGTCCACAGACCCAGAGCACAGGTTTGAGCTGGCCTTGCAGCTGGGAGAGCTGAAGATTGCCTATCAGCTGGCTGTGGAAGCAGAGGTAAGAGCGTACTAGCTGACTTTTGAAAGCACATCCGATGTTGTCATTTCATGTCATTGCCGGTGAAATTCTTTGTCAAATACATTTCTAATAATTGACCCTTGTCCTGCAGTCGGAGCAGAAGTGGAAGCAGCTAGCAGAGCTGGCTATCAGCAAGTGCCAGTTTGGCCTGGCCCAGGAGTGCCTGCACCACGCCCAGGATTACGGGGGCCTGCTCCTCCTTGCCACAGCCTCTGGTAACGCCACTATGGTGGGCAAGCTGGCTGAGGGAGCAGAGAGGGACGGAAAGAACAATGTGGCCTTCATGACCTACTTCCTGCAGGGGAAGTGAGTATCAAATATGTGAGACTTGAAGGTGGGGGACACTGGTGGACAAATTAAGGAAAAGATAAATCTTGATCACAATGAATATGTTAACTGTTAACTGTTCTCCATTTTGTCTTTTCTCCACAGACTGGATCAGTGTTTGGAGCTTCTGATCAGGACAAACCGACTACCTGAAGCTGCCTTCCTGGCTCGCACCTACCTGCCCAGCCAGGTGTCCCGTGTGGTCAAATTGTGGAGGGAGAACCTGGCTAAGGTCAACCAGAAGGTCAGTTCTGTTGTTGAGATCATAGTTTATTAAAAACATTATTGGTACAAGCAAGTTTAAGGAAAACAATCAGCATCAACCTAGTTAGAGTTTGTATATCTGGATATTGTTCTTGACCGTGACCCATTGTACTAAATCTTCATTGCAGGCGGCTGAATCCCTAGCAGATCCTACAGAGTATGAGAATCTGTTCCCTGGGCTGAAAGAAGCCTTTGCAGCTGAGTATTTTCTGAGAGAGACCTGCTTGGGCACCTCCAGGCCTGCCAAAGATTATCCTCTTGTCACGGTGAGTTGTATGACCTGAAAAGTGACACATAAGGTATTTTGTTGTGCGTAAACAATATTTCTGTTGTTGTTTCTCAATCCTTTCTCCCATATTTTAACCAACTCAAATGTTTTTCAGCCCAACGAAGACAGGAATATTCTCGAGGAGGCTCAAGGATATGAGCCCAGCGGAACCTTCATCCCTGCTGCTTCAAAGGTTTGTCGACAGTACATTTTCTGTTGACTTTTAACTTTTAATTGAATTCTGATTATGTGTGATTTAGAGCCAGTGGGGTCTCACAAGCACTGGACACCCTCTCAACATGCCATAAACAAATTGAAAATAGCATATTACAAAAGGTTCAATAAAAGCTGTAGGGAGAAATTCAGACTCTTATTATCTGACTGACTCTGTCCTGCAGACACAGGATGCTGAGGAGTCCACCCCAGTTGCAGCACCTGTGATACCCTCACAGCCTGAACCTGCTGCTCCCACAGCAGTAGATGAAAAGGAGGAGGAAATCCCTGAGTTTTCACAAAAAGATAAGGTAGGTTTTTATCTTTGGATTCCAATGTTTGTTTTGTTATTGCTGTTATTAAATCCGATTAAAGCCACAATCAACTGTTTTTAAGTTTAGATTCCAGGTAGTTGACATAAAATAAAATAAGAGGGGCATTTATGACTAATAATTGTCCTTTGTGTGTGTGTTTGCATAGACCCTGGACGAGCTGGAAGTGGACCTGGACAACATGGAGCTGGATGACATCGACACCACAGACGTTAACCTCGACGATGACTTTCTAGATGATTGAGACCTGTTAACACTCGGCTCCACAGCACTCTTCAGAGCTTATTTAAAAAAAGAGAAAGAGACCAAACCCCTTCACCCCCAATTTTTTTTTTGTATTTGTATGTAAAAATATTATATTGGCACGACCACCTACCGCAGTGACAGAATTTAAGTAGATGATGATGATGATGATGATATCAGTACTGTTTTATTCTCAGAGGAAAAGTAGACAGATTGCATCTATTTCTGACTCTCCATTTTGTACACCATTTATTGATTGTTTAAGAAACTTTTAAGAAGTGTCCATTGAGCGAAATGTTGTATTTGCTGTTTGCTTTGTGTTGTCTGTAATGGCAAATCAAAGTTAATTCAGTCCAATAAACTGCGGTTGCTGTACATATTCACTTTTGAGGTACGAGTGTTTCATATTTAAGGTTAAACCAGGGTGACACTACAGTTTCATATCCAGGTTTTATAATTATCTCCAGAAATTTTAAAAACATCGTAGAGCAAAATATGATAAAAGATATTATATATTATTATGTTATATGTAACAAAAAAAATTCCCTGCTTCTGAATATGATTGGTAAGAGTTATGGATTCTAACTATTGCACGCTACAAAATAATAGGTATAACCAACAAATTTAAAGATGGTGCATTCTGTTCAGACCTGCTAGTGTTTCTCACTGAGCAGGCTGACTCACTGTCACACCTGAATGCAACAGAGCCACTGTTGTTATTTCTAGAACCTGTACTTTTCCTGCAGTGACAAGTTGACTTGTTACACATATGTGGGAGAGAAGCCATTAATTGAAGATGAGGCAATGATGTATCTTCCTCATAACAATATTATCATGTTTTTTTAGTGTCATGCTATCAACTGGTTATGTCTATATTTGTTTGCTGCATCTCCTGTTGAGTACCACAAGGCTCTGTATTAGGCCATATTTTATTTTCCTTATATATATGCTTCCTTTGGGGTCTGTTTTTTTTTTTTTTTATAAAAGCAGCTAAATGCCTACAGCTGTTAGCCTACATCTAAATCAGAATGAAACTGAGGCCCTAATCTTCAGCCCTGTCTCTGTCTGTCATTTAATCTTAACTGCCATGAAGGAAATCTCAGTGTTATCTCTAATTCTCATTTAAGATTTGACAAAGAGATCAACTTCAGTGCCAGTACTATCGTCTTCTATCTTAGATGGCTAAAATCATTCATGTCTAAGGTATGATTTGGAGCTCTCAGAATGCTAAAATGTACTGTGATCCTAAGTAGATTTAAGGATGTTCTTGATGACAGGGTGACATCTTTCAACATTACACCAATTTATTGCATTTTTTAAAAATGTATTAATCATACATTATACAATCTCATATTCCCAATGTGCATGGCCCCTCTGGCTGCAAGGGGTTAATGCCCTTGTCTATGACCGCCTCTGCTGGCTTGATGCACTGCAGCAGGAATAATGTCCGAGCAAAGCTGTCACTCTCCTCCTCTCCTGTGGATGGCGCCTCTCCGAGACTGGCTTGGACGATTTTGTGCAGTTTCGTGTGCAACAAAGTACCGAGCTTGGCAGCTAGCGAGAAGAGAAAACTGACTCCTCTGAGATTGTTTATCTTTCCTGCGTTTTCAAACTGTTTTTGCAGGTATTTTTAAGCTTTCAGCGGCCTGTTGGAAGTTAAATACAGACAGGAAAGAAAGCGGTTTAATCTTCGGACGGTGTTGGGACGCTTGGTGGAGGAGCAAGGTGCTTTTTTTGAATAGAAAGGCAGACGTAACATTAGCGAGCTGGCGTAGAAAGCAGAGAACCAGGGCTACGCAGCGAGTCGGTCGGCCAGGGAGAGCCGGGAGGACCACGGCACAGCCGCCGCCAGCGCCACGGGGAGTCGGGGCCCGAGAGGGAGCCTGCCAGGCCCTCGGCTTGATGCACCCTGCCTGCCTCGCCTTAGCCGCAGTCCGAGATGGGGGAGACCAAAATTATCTACCACCTCGACGACCAGGAGACGCCGTATCTGGTGAAACTGTCCGTGCCGGCGGACAAAGTCACACTGGCAGACTTCAAAAATGTCCTCAAGAAACCAAATTACAAATTCTTCTTCAAATCTATGGACGATGACTTCGGGTAACCGTTAAAGGGTTTATTGTGTTTTAACATTGAGGCAGCACAGCATTCCTGGGTTTTCTCTACTTTAGTGCTGTTAGATTAACATTAACTTAGTTGTTACCTCACCCAGCTGGCCTGTCATCAGCTTTAACGTTACCTGGCTGCCGATCGTTAGCTAGCTACTTGCATTGCAGTTCCTTTGTTAGCTGCTAGCGACGAGCTCGCAGCGTTAGCAGGTCTGTTTAGCGTCCCCGACCCCGTTTGTTTACATTGCCTGTGTGGCTAGCTCATGCGCCCCGGGTGCCTTGACTATGTCTGACCAAGTTTGGTATTTGTCAGCTTCGGGAACGCTAGAGAAAGTCCCGGGTGACATTTTGACCTCTTTTAGACGAAGTGGGTACAAGGGTAGCTGACAAAACCGATAATAACCAGTTACAGACGTTACTACTGTCAGGAACAGGCTAATGTATGGAAGGTTTCTGCTAACCGGCTAATGTCAGAATGTATACGGCCAGTTTCGGTCAGGCCCCTGCTGTTGTTGTCTGTTAGCCCGAGGAATGCAGAGTTGGACACAGGAATGCCCTGTTCATCACCGTGGCAGCTTTATGAGCATGTCCTTTTGTGTTAAAACATGGCTGGAAAAGTAGACGTTTTATGTTCTTTCAGACAGTGCTGTCTGCAAAGTTAAAAAAAAAAGTAGGGGGTCAGTATACTATTCTTTTTAAACAGCTCAGCCAGGTTTCCAAAGTTTTTTTTGGGCTAAACCCAAATTAGGGTGGGGCAACAACTTCTGAGCATATGCAAGTGGGAAAGAAATGTTTTGAAAGGACCCATGGCTGTTCATGTTGTGAAGAGTGGATGGATAGTCTGTAAATAAACCAGTGAAACCTTTTACTTTAACCTGTGTTGGTATAGATTGAGCAACCTGTCAGACTGGAATAGAGACTGGAGCCCATGTTTACCAAGACCCGCAAAGAAAGTCTCAGTGACCATCACTATTCTGTCTTTTCAAAGAGGCACAACCAATCCTGTCATGACCAGTAGCGAGAGGCACTTGTTAAATGTATGCCTGATTTGTCCTCTGGACTGTGGGAGTCCAGGTGTTGGTGAGATACCATCTGACACCTGATTGTTGAAGGCAAGCAGTCTGTTGTAGATTGATCGACTGGAAAAGTTTGCCAAAAATTCATTCGGTTGAATTAGTTAAAAACATATGGGTGGAACCATGTTTACCCAGGAAATCTTCACACGCTTGACTGTTGTTAATTTCAGACCCAAATGCTTTCCTTTTTAGCACTCTCTGATGTATTGACAGACACTAAGTAGTGCTTATATTTCTTTACTTAAGAGAGTATCATCTTTTGTCAGGTTTTCCATGTCTGTGCTGGTAGCCTCTGTCACTTAGAGATGTTGGCTTCCTTCCCAGTATTCTCGGATTTTGTTCTCCTATGTCAAGCAAGCCAGTTGTTTCTCTTTCTCGGATTCCCTAAATATGTTGTTTCTTCACCTTTGTTATATTTTACCATCTAATGAATGTAGATATCAGCTGCAAAGCATCAAGGAGCAGTTTTATCTCTGCAGAAGGGTTTAGGGAATAAATTTGGATTGTTGACCTGCTGTCATTATACAGTAATCACTACTGACATTTTCTATAGGCAGTTTGTTAAGGCAGTAAATCTTGTTGGCTGGCAGTGTAACAATAGGGTAGTAAGTGCACTATTAAATCAGCATTGGTTGTCCCAATTGTCAGTGTCTGTCTTGGCTGATGGAAGTATTGCCCATCTCCATTGCCTCTGAATGCAGCCTCGTGTTTTATTGCCCTGAGAGTACTTTTTTGTTGGTAAAGGTTTTACTGAAACCAAGCTTTGTTCTCTTTACAGGGTGGTAAAGGAGGAAATATCTGACGACAACGCGAAGCTGCCCTGTTTTAATGGACGTGTGGTGTCATGGGTAGGTTCAGCATACATCCTGGAGTAATTTCTCTGGTTTGTTTATTTGTTTGTTGTTGTGCGCTTGTCTGTGTTCACTGTATTTGTGTGGTTATGTGGCTGTGTGGCAACTGTGTGCGTGCATGTATAACAACGATTCCCATCTGTCGGCCAGTGACCACAACCATACCCCATCTCTAGGGAGAAGCCCTGAGCATCTGCATGATAATATCATTATCACATAATGATCCTAGGAGCAGCACACACATGCAAACATCATGCTGTTTTTGTGCTCCAGTGTTTTTAGCACTTTTAGTGAGAATAGGAATATGAGCTGCAATGGTTTTTAAGTCTTTTTATATATTAATCACCACATGCACCACATAGATACATGTGCTTGCCTGTACTATCTCATTAAAAAGGTCTGAGTAGTAATTCTCCTGTCTCCACAACCTAAGAGACATCTGGTGCCGGTGCACAGTCTTCTTTCCTCTCTTCTCAACATTGAAATTGGATTAAGAGCAAGTGAAATCACAGGACAGGAGGAAAATACCCCAAAACAAAGAGCCTCACTGCATGTTATCTAACAAGAAGATTGAATCTCTCAGAGAGGGGAGAGTAAAATTGAGAGAAAGAGTGTTCTGTGTCTTAATGTGAAAGGCTGAAGCATTTGGTTAATTTCATACAGTGTGGTTATAATTATAGACTTAATTTGAGAGTCATCAACACAGTGTTATCGCTGATGTTTTGAGTGTATAATCCAGCGTTGCTTGCCCCAATGTGTCGTGGTCATTTTCATCAGAGAGTGGGGAGGATCGGTTGCCTGTGGTTCAAGGCCAATTTCTTTCATTGTATCTGTGTGTGTGTGTGAGAATATGTTTGTTATCTCCTGGGGCTTGTTGAAATGTTCCATGTACAATGAAGTGTTATTTCTGTCGCAGTGTGTCCGTTTGTTTGTCTCCACCGTTCATCTGTTGTTTCAATGGCCTGATTGATTGTCCTCTAGGGGCCAAGGGCCTGGCTCACTATCATCACTACAGGCCAGCAGCCTGAGCCTTCCCTGTTGTGCTTTATAGTCAGCTGATAAACAGATTTTATCTATCAGATTATTTTCTTACACCTTATCTTTGTGCACCTCAACTGTCCTGTTGTACAAATTTAACTTCCTCTAAACTGCAAATGTAACAGTACAGACACCGTATATAGGTATAAATTAGATTATTTTATTTTGTTAACAAAAATGAGAAGTGGGGCTCATACTTACAAAAGAAGCACTTTTATTCACTCTTTTATCTGTCCACCTCTTTTATTCGTCTATAGATAAACACATTTTTGAGTATCTCAGTACAGGTGATTAAATTTGATATCCTTGCTGTAATTTAATTCTTATTAAATCAGCTATATAGTTAAATTGCTCTTTTTTCTTTTGTTAGTGGGCACACCACATCTTTTTCTCATGTATCATCTTCCTTTCATTAGTTAGTTAAAATACAAAAAGCTTCTTTACGGCTTCTCTTTTATGTACAGTGAAGTTATCTGAACATCATAGTGCTTTGGACTTTTTGGTGGACATAAAAATCTATTTTGAAGACATTACCTTGAGCAGTGGAAAATTGTGATGGGAACTTTTGACAATTTTCTGACTTTACAGTGCAAATGATTAATCAGTAATGAAAATTAATGTTTAGTTAGCCTCAGGGAATAGTACAGCTGAACACTACATAGAAAATATGCAATGTTTCATTAACTCGATGGGTGGGGTGCTGATAACATGAAGCTATGTTTCTATCCTATTAAACAACAGATACAGTATATACTTCTTGAAATAAATAATGGGCTCAAATACCCAGCTGTGACATCAACAGCTAGCTTTTTAACCAACCATAGGCTTCTATTAGAGGCTTCAGACAGTTTCATACTAATCTCACATTAGCCTTTAAACTTGTTTTTTTGCATGCAAATCATACAAGTAGACGCTTCACTTCTAATATGGACAGCATCCAAGATGCTGCAGAGCTCCAAATCCACAGCAGAATGTAAAAATAGCAGGAGCGAGCAGAACTAATGCTCACTGGAATGTGTTGCAAGTGAAAAAAAGGTGGAACCGTAAACAGCTGAATATACTAATGTTAAAATTTACCAATGATATAATTTCCTCTGAAAGCTCAGTCATGGTCCATTAGAGCCCACTTTTTTCCCCACACTGGTCCCACTGGTAACTTAGGCAACACTTTCAGGTAGACAAACCACAAGTCTTGACACAGTCGTCTTCTTTCTCTCTCTCTTTTTAAGCCACAGCTGCCTTTGGCCAGCTTTACTCTTTCAGCAGGAAATTAGGAGAAGACTAATGAATTTTTATATTTGAGGAGACGTTGCAGTCTCTAACGGAAGAGGTTTTTGGACACTTCTGTCGCTGGCAGCTGTGTAATTCTGTAGCCATGGTTTACTTAACGTCTGTAAATGCTGGCAGGCAGTGACAGTACAGTGAGAGACTAGTATTTGAATATGGTTTAATGTAAACACAGTAGTGCTCTGACGTGGGTCTGCTGCCCACTTGTTCTGTGTCTTTCTGTGTATTCTTCCCTCTGAGTCTTTGTCTCATCCCTCTGACTGATCTGACTCTCTGTTTGTTCACAGCTGGTCTCTGGAGACGGGGCCCACACAGATGCAGGCTCAGTTGCGGATAGTTTAGATCCGACACCCCCTTTGGAGAGGACCGGGGGTATTGGAGACTCAAGACCACCTTCCTATCAGTCAGTATATACAGAGAAGATGTGGTGTGTGTGTGTGTGTGTGTGTGTGTGTGTGTGTATATATATATTTTTTTTTTAGTGTACAGTAGAGAGATTTTGTTTAATGTTTGACTCTCAGGCTGTGTGAAAAAGAGAGATGCCATGAGTACTTTGCGTTTGGCTCTGTGTGTGTGTGTGTCTCTTGAATGAGTCCTTCTGTGTTTCCTAATAACCACAGTAACAGAGGAAGCAGCAAATTGAATAGAAAAAGTAAGACACCTTGTGACTGCACAGGAGGGAAAAAAACCTTTTTTCTTCGACCAATTTATCATTAAGTTATCCTCATTCTGGAAATAAATCAGACTCTTGAGTTGGTCGGGTAAAACATTTCTCTTGCTCACTCTTCCTGTTACCAGGCTTGTAGTTCTTTAATATGTTTGTTAAAAGGTTTACAGTACAGTCGGGCCAGGTTTTACATTTGTAAGGGCAGTGTGGTTCATCTGCAAGTAAAGCATTGTAAAGTGTGTCAAAGACACATGATAGTAACAGAACAGTAATGCTCACCAGACTGAAATAAGTCAACCGACACAACAACTGCAATTCCTGCCAAATGTTCAACTACAGAGCGCTGCTTCAACTACACCGAGCCAGAGACGGCTTCACACTCAACGCAGAGTGTGATGTGATTATAACAAGAAGCACATAACTATTTGTCTAAGTGTCTGTTAGATGAATTTAACTGCCCCGACAATGATACGGTGTAATTCTATCTCTTTTTAACGCCCACTGTCTCTCTTGTTCTCCCCTCTCTGTCTGAAGTGGGAAAGCAGCAAGCGGTCGGGACAGTTTGGACAACGACACAGAGACCGGCTCCATGGTGTCACAAAGGAGAGAGAGGGAGAGGCCAAGACGGAAGCACGCTAACGACCACGGTCAGAAAACCCTCTGTCACGTTGTGTTTTTAATTTTCCTCATATGTACTTCATGTGTCACTTTTATTTGCATAATTTTCCCAATTCACCAACCGCTGCAGGTGGGAGACAGAACGGCTACTCGTCGCGGGCAATGGGACGCGGGGGCGCCGAGTACGACAGCTGCTCGTCTTTCATGAGCAGCGAGCTGGAATCCACTTCCTGCTTCGATTCAGAGGACGATGACGCAACCAGCAGGTCAGACGTTCAGCTTGTTCATAAGTGCATCTCCCAGTGAGAAAAGGCATTTGGCTTGAGGAATGCATCTGGAATTACAGATGATGGGTTTTGGCAGAGATTAGTGTAGTCTAATTGTCTAGTGGTTTTTATGGCCCCCCCCCCACGAGGTTCTCCTCCAGGAATGGTAGACGTATCTGCAACCCACTTTAGAACCTCTGCTCCCAGGATGTTTTTTTCCTCTTGTTGCAGCTCTAATAGATCTGAATCAAAGCTCCATTAGTATATGAGTTTCTATCCACCACAGAAAGACACTGATTTCTGCCTCAACAAAATTTCTGGCAAACTGATGCGTCGTCAGAACGAATCCTGTCTTACAAACAGTTAATGCTGGTCCTGACTCCTGGCAAGCCTCACTTTTATTATGGAAACAGTGGAAAACTCTTCTTATTAAGTGCAGAACAGGGAGGTTTACATCTGACATTTAGACAAGTTATATGGGGACAATTTTATTATGTTGCTGTCCAGGTATTTTTATTTAAATCACGGTCTGCCCTAGCTTTTAAGCTTGATTTAGGTCGAATGGTTTTTCTGATAACTGAATTCATAGGGTAAAATGTATTATTTAAATCAAATATTTGGTCATCAGATTATAAATTAAAGCATTTCCATGTGTGTGTATATTACTTTCAAAATGTTTAATATATTGTCTCTTTTTATATTCAGGTTTAGCAGCTCCACTGAACAGAGCTCCTCTCGTCTAATGAGACGACACCGCCGACGTCGACGGAAACCCAAGGCCTCCAATATGGACAGGGTGAGACATTGCACATTGGACACACAGTGTCCTTGGAAGTACAGTGCCCCAAATGAGCTGCAGACTTCTTTGTTAAGATTTTGGTCCAGTTGGTGGCTTATAATTCTTTGCATATTCCTTTGCTTCCCTTCCCACTTTTCGTGATTCTTCCCTCCAGTCCTCGTCATTCAGCAGCATCACAGACTCCACCATGTCTCTGAACATCATCACTGTCACTCTCAACATGGGTAAGTGACTTTAATGTGTGTGAAAGTGCACACAGAATGCAGTTAGATTTGATGGAATGAATAGAGTCTAGGTTTTTTCCTTAGTAAAGCCTCCTTAATATTGTCAGTTCAAAAACTCCCCTCACAGGACAAGAAAATGTGAACAGTTTGTTCCGTACTCGCTTTCCTCTTGAAAACACGATGTTTGTTCCTCTCCACCTCACAGAGAAGTACAACTTTTTGGGCATCAGCATTGTGGGTCAGAGTAATGAGAGGGGAGATGGAGGAATCTACATCGGCTCTATCATGAAGGGAGGAGCTGTGGCTGCAGATGGACGCATAGAGCCTGGGGACATGCTGTTGCAGGTGCGTGTCTGTGTGTGTGTAAGACAGACAGAAAGAGAGAGAGAGTGACACACACACACACACACGGGATGAAAAATGTGTGTTGGTGGTTACCTGGGACTAGGACCAGGAAAAAGAGTGTGTGTAGGTAGCTGCATGTTGTGTTTGCGTTTAGTGCCAGCACCTGCAGCGGAGTGGAAGGACTTAGTAATGTGAGAGCAATCAAAAGTTGTTTTATTCAGAAGGTCGTATGTATCAGTGCCACTGATGCATTTAACAGTATGTTATTAAGCAATCTGTGATTTAAGGTTTTTTAAAAACCATTTTCTTCTAACCCATTTACATTTCCACGCTTGCCATGTTATCTCAGTTACATTTTAATATACTGTGGAAGTGTTGCGTTGTATTGCAACGTTCTGACAAACGTACGGAGTGCTGACTCAGTTTATGTCTTTAATGTTCATTTTCCATTATCATTCTAATATGGCACTCCATGTTGAAACACTGCCAGTCCTGCTAATGGCTTTGTTCAGTGGGATTCATTGGAATGACTGAGAGGTTGTTAAAATTTTATACCTCTTTATATAGGAGACAGTTGAGTATCAAGTCCGTCCTGTACTGTCATAATTTGTGAATCAGATTTTACTCGTATTTCTGACAAGCTTATGTGTGTGCCCTGAGAGAGTGTAATATATTTTTTTCTTTCATTTTTTTTGTCCCTGTAGGTGAACGACATCAACTTTGAGAACATGAGCAATGACGATGCAGTCCGAGTGCTGAGGGACATCGTGCACAAGCCAGGGTCAGCAGCACACAATCACACATATTAACACAAACAAGCATTTACTTTAATGAATAAGAATATTATTCCATAAAACACAGGTGCAACATAAGAACATAACAGAGTATTAGTAAAGTTAAAGCTGCGATTCCTCTGTGTTTTAAATCTGTGTCTGCGTCTCGACTCTCTCTCTGTGTTTATAACCAGCCCCATTACTCTGACTGTGGCCAAGTGCTGGGACCCGAACCCTCGGAGCTGCTTTGCTCTGCCAAGGAGTGAGTGTTTGTTTCTTCCTCTTTGTCCTGATTTATTGTGTGTTACTTTGGCTTGGATAAGGTCGGCAACTCCATCTGCCTTCTCCTCCTTTTCGTTCAACAGGTGAGCCGATCCGGCCCATCGACCCAGCCGCGTGGGTGTCCCACACGGCGGCCATGACCGGGGTGTACCCTCCATATGGCATGAGCCCTTCCATGAGCACCGTCACCTCCACCAGCTCCTCCATCAGCAGCTCTATTCCCGAGACTGAACGTGAGTCACATCACCCCCTGTAGCTGCGTGTTGTGACTTGTTATCAAGGCTTTTTTTTTTTTATTCAAAACAGCACAACTGTCCTATCTGAGCACCCAGTCACAGATTTTGGTTGACTTTCATTTTGCCTCTGCATGGTCTTTTTGCTCACATGCTTCTTTATCCTTCTTTATACTTTGTGTTGTGTTGTTTTCTGTTGGCTTTTTTTGATGACCTCTTTCTGAAGGAACTTAAGAAATAAATTCATCTGCACACACGTAGGATATGAGGCATAAAGT
Organism: Toxotes jaculatrix; assembly: GCF_017976425.1. Classification (NCBI taxonomy): domain Eukaryota; kingdom Metazoa; phylum Chordata; class Actinopteri; family Toxotidae; genus Toxotes; species Toxotes jaculatrix. Next base: position 10,607,901 of record NC_054407.1, read on the forward strand.
CCTCCAGGGTTGTTGATATGTCCGGATTTCACTTCTTCGAACATTCAACTCTCAACAATTTTGGAGCCCCCACCCTCCAGCCTCCAAAAATGCGGTATTATCACTGTCTTCCTCTGGTGTGTTAGTAAATCTCTGTTGTTAAGTGTGGCCCTGCCCTTTCACTGCATTCCTGTGACTCCTCTCTGTTCCAGTTTTTACTGTGCTCAGCCTCACAGTTCCATCTGCTCAGTAACTCTTGTCAAAACTAAGCTCATAACTCACAACCTTCATCCTCCCTGTAATCTTTGGAAGGACAGTGATGTTTTTTCTTTCTTTCTGGAGAAAAATCTTTCCTCTTGACACACTTTCTTGACCAAACTGATACACAGTTTTGGGGACTTTCCCCTTCAGACAGATCATAAATGTCAGTCAATCACATGCTTTAAATCTTGTAAAAATCCATATCACCTCAACACTTAAAAGAAATTTTAAAAAATACGTTTTTTTTTTTCTGGTACACCTTATTTTACTGCCACCATTTTTAGCATTTAATGGTGCATTTTTCATATTCTTTAGATAATTGGCCCACTGTATTGTTGTAAGGAGACATTTCAAATGCAGGTACAGTGAAGGAAAATCTTTGGTTGGGGACAGCTCTGTTGTTAATGTACAGTTAAGTTATTGAAAGCTGAAAAAAGTAATATCTACAGAATATCTGATATCAAGCTGTCCCATGTACAATATTCCCACACCCTTTTTATTGTTTTATTATTATAGTCACAACTCATTCTGGGAAATAAAGAAATCGCAGATTGATGTGGAGATTGATGAGGCAGGGTGAGGTGAAGTGGGAACACCAAAATTACAGCACTTCAGAATCAAAATTTCTAATCTTGGAATGCAATAAACCTCAGTTAGATGATATGCAAGATAATATGGTGTTCTAGGGAGGACATTTAATTCATTATGATCAGACTTTTGTCGAGGTTTTATCAAAACCAGCTCAGTTGTTGTCCAATACAAACAAAGATCAAGCCTGATATAGTCTGCTTCGGGGTCAAGACAGAATAGGGGTCAAATTACAGTCCAGACCACAGGAAACCAAATATTATTTGTGGCAAATTCCAAAACAGACCAACATTTTTGTAGTTGTCCAGAAAACAGTACTCAGCTGTTCTTTCATTTAAACCTTAAAAAAAAGAAAAAATACAGAATGCAGCTCAACAGTTTCTATACTTGTGGGAGATTAATATCTTTGTCCTTAAAACAGGTTCAGTGGGAAAAATCTTAGTATTGAAATCGATCTGACCTGAATGTTTTGACTCTTGACAGGAGGCTCTGGTTCAGCTCCAGTGCTAACTTGTACACGTGTCCTGTGATCTTTCTCAGGGTTCGATGACTTCCACCTCTCCATCCACAGCGACATGGCAACAGTTGCTAAGGCCATGGCCTGCCCAGAGTCAGGTCTGGAGGTGCGGGACAGGATGTGGCTCAAGATCACCATCGCTAATGCCTTTATCGGTATGTCTGTCAAAGCAGAGGGTGTGGTCGGTCCAGCATTTGTTATTTTCTTCATCAATCTAAATATAGACAATTCAGATAGTCATCTTGTATGTTATGATATATAATAAAACAGTTAAGGAGAAGGCGTGCAATATAATAAACTGCAGAATTCAGATTTTAGCCCCTAAAATGTGTCTTTGTGTCTGCAGGTTCTGATGTGGTGGACTGGCTCTTCCATCATGTGGAAGGCTTCTCGGATCGCCGTGAAGCCCGTAAATATGCCAGCAACCTGCTGAAGGCCGGCTACATCCGACACACTGTCAACAAGATCACCTTCTCTGAACAGTGCTACTACGTCTTCGGAGACCTCTGTGGCAGTAAGCGCACTCTTCGATTAGCTAAAAACGTCTTGAAGTGCCAGCAGTAAACGCAACTGTCGATAAAGTTTGATGGTTCAGTCATATTTCCTGCCACATCTATATAGTGGACTGTTGTAAAGGACAGGCACAAACATTTTCTTCCTCTCTTTCTCCCTCAGACATGACCAACCTGTCTCTTCATGACCATGATGGTTCTAGTGGAGGTGCCTCAGATCAAGACACTCTGCCCCCTCTGCCCCATCCCGGTGCAGCCCCCTGGCCCATGACCCTGCCCTACCAGTTCCCCATCCCTCACCCTTACGACCTGCCACAACCCTTCCACGGTGGACCAGGCGCTGGCAGTGCGGGAAGCCAGCACAGTGGTGAGTGCGGTTTGAATATACTGTGTGTGTGTGTGTCTCACAAATGTAGTATATTTATATTGAAGAACAATGAGAAGAGAAGGGGAAGTAGTGTGTTAGTGGGAAACTATTTTAATACAATGTTCAATATCGTAAAAGTGACACAGATGCATTCCTTGTGAAGCATCCAGTTTTAAAACCTACAGGCTAGATGAGATTTTGGCTGATGTGTCACTTTGCACAGAGGGATTTAAAGGAATACTCCAACATTTTGCTGTATTTGACATCTTGTTTGCTGTGTTGGCCAGAGCCAGATGAGAATATTAATATAAATGTCATCTTCACACTTTCTATACAGTCATACATGCAGTGCATGTTACTACTTACTTCAAAGACCTGAAGGACACAGCATGACTCTGTTGAGAGTGAAAAATATTCCTTCCAACAGATTCAAAGTTGCCTTATTTACATGATGTTTTTTATGTATCAAACGTGTAGAAACACAAAACCAGACTGTGTGGTTTTAGGGCCTGTTTGCTTACGCAATTGAGAGATTTACTGACGAACAACAGCTGGGCCCACTGACTGCACACAATGTCTCAGATGTCCTGTCCTCATTTTAAGGTTGCACACGACCACAACTTGAATGTACTGGTGAATAATTTACAAACTAACAAGATACAACATGTAAATAAGACAGTTTTAGGAGTTGTAAAGTGTGTTCTGTCACTTTTGATGGAAGATAAATGTTTCCCTTGCTTGCAATATTTGTACTAAGCTAGACTAACATCCCATACCTCTAACTCTCTAAGAAACACAGACTAAACTGATTTAAATCTTTTTTTTATCTGTCTGTGGACTTGATGTCATACATTAGAAGAAGCATCCATTGTGATATAATAAGTTTATTTTAATCCTATAAACTGTTGTGGTTTTAAATTCATTATTCTGAAGAACCTGCTGTTGAGGCAAGCAGGCTGTTTGTGGTAATAAAACAAAAACATGTAATTGCCTCCGGTAATGGCTGAGCTGTTTGGCCTGTGAGAGGCTGTGAATTCTCCGTGACCATGCCTGCATTAGTCATGAAGCTCTCCTGAGAGTCTCCCACAAACTGGGTCAGTACTGTCTGCATCACTTCACTGGCACCCAGATGGGAGAGAGTGGCTCATGTAGGTCATCCAGATTTAATTAGAAAAAAAAAAAAGAAAGAAAAACCCTAATGTGTTTATGTTTCACACTTGGATGTTAACCATTGTCTCTTCTACTCTGTCCACAGGAAGCAGTGGTTCAAATTGCAGCAAAAACGAGGGGCGGAAGTCAGCAGGCAGTGGCAGCGAATCGGAGGTCAGGAGCCACCGAGCTCCAAGCGAGCGCTCAGTGGCTCCCCCCAGTGAGCGAAGCGTCCGTAGCTCTGTCAGCCACCGCAGTGCCAACTCCCACTCAATAGCCTATGGGCCTGGCCTTGTCTATGGGCCGCCTGGCCTGCCCCCCCAGCCCCCACATCTGTCTACCGCTGCGCCTGGCGCCCCACCAGGCAGAGAGCTTGCCTCTGTGCCCCCTGAGCTCACGGCGTCACGCCAGTCTCTGCGCATGGCAGTGGGCAACGCCGGAGAATTCTTTGTTGATGTGATGTGATGCAGGTTATAGGCCAATAACAGAGTAGCAGACTGGGCTTTCTCATGTCATTGTAAGGCTGAGAAGGACAGCGTGACAGGGCAGGAGGGAGGGAAGATTTCAAAAGCTGTAACCCAAGGCCGTGATTCCACTTTCCTAAACGCATAAATGGAACCAATCCTGCTGTGTATCCTGAGAGAAAATGTTCCTCCTCTCTTGTGCTTTTCCTCCTAGTAGTAGTGGCCATACTTTCTTCAGTGAAGAAACCCCCTCACTCAAGATGGAACCAAAGCGCCTTTCTCATTTTCCGCTCCTCAGTGGGGAAGAGTTTGCGTGAGGACAAAAAGCAAGAGAGAGCGAGAGAGGGAGGCAGTGGAAACGGACAGCTGAGGAAGATGACTCAGCGCTTTTCTACACCGATGTTTTTCATTTGTTCTCCTCTTCACTCTTCCCTCCTCTCTGCTTTCCTTATCTAACATTCTCTGTCCTCCCCCACCCCTGTCCACGTCAAAACCCAGAGAGAAAAAGAAGCCTCTTCCCTCCCTCCATTCTTTCAGTTCCCACTTGCTGACCTCTAACAAGAAAAAAAAAAAGCCTGAAAGAAAGCTGAACTGAACACTAACTGTTAACCTTATTCAGACTTTTTTTTTAATGTTTGCTTGACTCGAGAGAGAAAGAAATGGAAAAATTTGTATGTAGTGCAAGAGAATCGCAGTCCTTCTTACTGTAAGAATGCATTTGTTTTATTTTATACGTAGTTGGTCACAACTAGTTTCATTTTCCAACGCTAAACATGAGCATCCAGCTTCAAGAGTCATTTTTACACTACACTACTGCATTTTCATCTGTTAACCAGAGCATTTTCAGACTCTGTCTTGTGATAATGTATAGTGGAAAAAAAAGTTTCTTACCATGTCTTTCACACTACTCTTTTATCAAGGAAAAAAATGTCTTTTTATTTATAAATATAGTTTTATGACTTAACTTTGCTGCTCTGTGTTGTGTTATGTTTTATTTGAGTGTGTGAGCATAGGTTTGCATGTTAGAAGTTTGCAACCTAGTCTTTTTTTTTTTTCCTCTCCATGGTACCTGAGGTCATATTTGCATTTAAAAGCAGTGGATTCCAGACTGTCCAGGAAAAGGAATGTGAAGGTTAGGCAATCTGGTGCACAGATGTGTGTGTGTGTGTGGGCAGTAGGTGTGTGAGAGATCACCCTGTGTACATTTGCCTCAGAACTGAATGACCCTATACAAAATGTTCCCTGTGCTTAGAGAGAGGGGAAACTCCTGCAGAGAGGTGATTTATTTCAACTTGGACCAAAAAAAAAAAAAAATGTTGAATCAGATGGACTCTGCAGGACAGAATAAAACAAGACCACCCACACAACCATTAGTTTAAAGGACAAACATAAAGTAAGATACTTCCTAAATCCCCACGGGGAAGTTTGTTCTCATGCTCCCATTCACGGAAGGTGGGGGTCCAGGTCCGTATCTGGAGCTGGTAATGAATTCCACTGTTACTCTAGAACATTTAATTAAACAATCTGGATACGTGCCAACATGCCCCCCGAGTCCATTTTAAAAAGGAGGAATATCCCGTCGTGCTTTCTCGTGAAGCCTTTACACCGATAGTCGTTAATGAACTGCCATGAAATAAATAATAATTGACCAGTAGCCAATGTAGCTTATCATAACAAGGCCTGGGTGCGGTTTACACATCGCTCCAGCCGCGCCTTTTCCTGTCACAGCGGAACGGCCGTGCGTAAGGACGGCAGGTCAGCTGACAGCTATCAGAGAACCGGGAGGAAGGAGCGGAATTAGCGGGTGTGTGAAGTGGGAAGCTACTGGATCCTGACAGAAGCTGTATTTGAGGCCAAACGGGGAACGGAGAGTGGTGGCGTTCGTGAGAGAACAAGGGTAAGCCCTCAAATGTCGAGATGGTCAAGTGTTTCTCGCCAAAATACTTAAACGTAGCGCAGTAAACGTTGCGGAAAGCTGGTGAGACAGTTTCCTTCGTGGGCAATGCTAATATTAGCCTCCGCTCCGCTAGCTAACGTCACGTTAGCAGCGGCAGCTAGTATGAAAACGGAAAGGAGGTGAATTGTTTTATTCAAAATAAAAGCACGCAGCACATAATTTCAGCACTTTTTAAATGATTTAACTTTATTGAGGATAGTCTGTGATAAAATGCGACCTTGTTATTTTGTAAGTTGGCGATAATTTATAGCATTGCACGTTAAACGTTCGTCAAGCGGTCCGATTTTTCTTTTCACCGGAAGTCCATTCAATTAGCGCACCGCTCGACGCTGGCTCGCTGAACATCACCGCCAGCTAGCCTGCTAATGTAAGCTAATTTAGCTAGCGACCTTTCACTCGGTCTGTTCCTCATCACTTTGATCATAGTTGAAGGTCAAGCCCCCATCAGTGCTGTAGCCACTTAACAATGCTTAAAGCGAAGCATTACAAACAAAATCTTTCCTCGCCGATCGAGAAACAAAAGAGAAAATATGAAAAATTTATGAACGTTAGGAAACGGCCGAGTGAGCAGACATCTTGACTTGGGCCAATAAAAGGGCGATTGGACCCGCTCATGTCTTGTGCGCGATTTACTCGGTCACGAGTCTGCGATGTCTCACTGGGGAACATTTTACTAATCTCGGGCTTATGTTTGTACTGTGTACTCCTTCTGACCTCCGTGTGTTTAAGTTGCCTGGTCTCTGTCTTCGAGGAATTTGTAGCGTGTCCTTCATCCCCTGGTTTCCAGAAGCGTCATTCTTGAATGGAGGCAAATTCCTAGGATTTATTGGTCAGAGCTATTCACATATCAGTTTTTATCAGTTGCCCTGCATCTAGATGAATTTTCGTATCTTTAGATTTTAATTTTAGTCTGGATGTCACGTTTTAGTCTAATCAGATTCAGACAGCATCTGGCAGTAAAAGGCAACCCACTAAGAGCAACAGCTTTCTAGCTGGCTACCTGGAGGCATCCTGCCTCAAACTGTTGGCTGCTAATCTGCTGTTAATCTTACTTTGGAAGGAAACAAGGAATTGACTGTGATGAGACTGGTGGCAGTGGAGTCTTTTTTAGCCTATATTGGAGTAATCGTTGATGTGTGTATGTATGTGTATGCACATGCACGTAACACAAATGAGTCACCACAGTGGGGCAGCTGCAGGGTACACTCAACTGGCAATAGAGTGATGTGTGTGTGTCTGTGTCTGTGTGAGCGAGACAGGGAACGACAGAAAAAGCGGATGTGAAAGACAAACGTCTCCCTGTACTGTTGGTCACTCCCTCACTTTTCACTGCTTTCACTTCTCTGTCACCCCCTTTTCCTTTCCCCGCTTCCTTCCTCCAATTTCTCGCTGCTTTTCTATCTCTTCACAGGCGGGGTTTGGTTTCACCATGGCCAGTTGGGACTGAGAAACAGCCACAATGATTGGAGGACTGTTCATCTACAACCACAAGGGGGAGGTCCTCATCTCCCGGGTCTACCGAGATGACATAGGGTACGTTTCACAGGAGCAAAGCTGTAAAGTTGTGGGGGACATAGGTCAGTGAGAAGGTCCTGATCCAGTGGGGGTTGACAGCTTGGGGTTGATCCTGAAGAGATGAGAAAGGATTATGTTGCTCTTCCTTGCTAAGAAGTTCACATTTGCCGTTTTGTTATCTCCTCTAAAATCTGTTTGGAAAAAAAAGGCAGGATTAAATTTAGTACAGCGTTACTTGCTCTTATACCAAATCACATGCTTTGTCTAATTAGAACGAAACAAAGCATTGTTATCCTCATCATTGGCAGTCACATCTCTTGATTGTCTGCATATGGCAATGGCATGGCAGTGATGAAATGCTTTAACCGCAATACTTTCAGTCAAACAGCATATTTTGGGTAGAAATTAACCCGATGATTTGAAAAACACATATTTATTTTCTCTTAAATCTGCACATTTAGTTTTCACCAGCAGTCCCCGGGCAGGTTAATGTTAAATATACCATATAATTCCAAACAGAATCATCAGCCGTGGTTGTATCACAGAAATGAGTTTTCATAAAGAGAAGTGGGGCTGTTGGCAGATCATCTTCAAGTACTGGATTTGTTCATTCATTCACAGTGTAACACTCACGAAAATCTGAGTGTTTTAATACACAGTCGAAAATTATCATTAATGGGTAAGTATGCATGTCTCTAGTCTTCTACTTTGACAGTTGATCATTGTCCAGGTTTCTCTGTGTTTGGAGTAAAACACTGCAACAGAACTAGCTTTAAAAATGCTTATATTGTCTCAAAGAAAACCATTTTCCTAGGTTCAGTATGGAGGGATGGCGAATTGATAGTTGCCCGGTTTGAAACAGCATGTTAAACTATTAGTGAGTAATAATGGCGTGCTTTAAATGCAGAAGTAAAAAGAGATGATTTGATCTAAGTAACTGATCAGAGCTGAGATGGGAGCTGACACAAAGCTGCTGAACATCTGGTCAAAAGGAAATTGTTCCCTCTCCATAAGATGGACAACTAACAACATGGCTGCGTCACATTCAGTGTAGGCCGTGGTGTAGCCATGTTTGGGGGGAAAAAAGGTGCATCAGGGTTGGGTACTTAAGATTTGTCAGGATGAAGGATAAATCCACATTGATTCACATATATCAGTTGGTATGTTACGGACAGGAACTCATACATATTGTAAAAATCTGATGTTTATACTGTCTGTCTGTCTTTCTTCCTTCCCTTTTCTTTGTTACTTGTTTGTTTGTGCTACACGGTTGATGTAATGAGGAGTTACCAGGCCTCCATCCTTACACCCAATTGTCATCCTCTGTTTTCTGTGAACTCACACACATTCAGTATTTGGTCTGAGGTCAGAGAAGGATGTTTGCCAGAGAACACACACCAGTCCATTCGCCTTGTAGATTTACACAGCGAGGATTGGCAAGGAACGGAGAGGGCACAAGGGTAGAGATAGATTTCCCAGTGCTCTCATGGTGTCAATTAAATGGGTACACCGCAGCAACGCTGGGTCAGTACTCAGTAGATTATTCCTTGTGTAGACCCTCAAAGAATTTTTACATGTTTTATCTCAAACATTTTTGCTGTAGTTGTAGGATTAGATGCACAGTGAAGACGATAGAGAAGGGCAGAAACAGAATGGTATATTCTGGGTTTCCGAGCTGCTCAGTGCGACATGTTGCATCAGCAGACTGAGCCACTGACACACCATTTAAAAAGTCTGTTTGAATTAGATGAGTCCAAGGTCTGCAGGTTCGTTTAAATGAAATAAAAACTTGTGTGCACGAGGAGCCCTTTCATCTTTTGTCCCGTTTCTAGGCAGCAATCAGTAATGTAATTGTGGGTGCTTAATTTTTAATCATTGCTGCTTCCTTGTCTAACGGTAGCACGAATACACTACAGCTGCTTGCCTCTGTGTCCTCAGGTACAGCACAGTGTGTACCACAGAACAACTCTGAATATGTGCTAAGAGGGAGCTGAAAATGAAGTCATTCTGTTGTTGAGACAGTTGCTCTCGAGTTCTCGTATTATATTTAGCAGAAAATCAGAAAATCCATGCATTGTGTCCACATATTTCCACTGTGATCATTTTAGTTTACATACACCAGTATCAGCGTTTGGTGATCCTCCCTGTTGCTGCAGCAGTGCAGAGTAAACCAAACACATTATGTTGCTCTAATGCCTGCAGTGTATGTGCTATAATGTTGCGTTGACAGCTATGGTGTGTACATTTAGGGCTTTTAATCACAACTGAAATAGAAATTGATCCATTTGAAATAGTTAAGCTGTTGTGATTATAACACACAACATGGATTAAAGAGCTCTCCTCAGCATATTCGATTACAAAGATAGTGTCATTATAAACACCATGTTACTCACTCTGTCTGTGTACATGATGCACGAAAATGTCTCTTGTGCATTTTTGTCTCTCTCCTCCCCTTTTTTACTTCATCCTTGTTTCCTCTCTATCCTCTGTATCACCATTTTCCTCCATCTGTCCATCTTGGCCCCTGTAGGAATAGGTAAGAGACGCTCCAACGTATCAAGCATGACCCTTCCCTCTCATGGCCACCGATCAGTGACCCCCTGAAACCCTAAACTGCATGCCCATTGATTCCACAGTCAACTTCCTGATACGTCCTCTCAGCATGAGTCACCTGCCATGACATTACAGCCTTAAATAAACCCCCAGCTATGGAAATACAGTACAGCCAGTCAGTCAAAGCCAAATAATTTAGCCACTACCAAAAAGCCTTTCAATGAATATTGTTGCTCACTGTCAGCAATACCCAATGCCAAAGCATGTAGTCTGAGCATGGAATATGACTGGAAATTTAGTCCTCTCATCTTTTGTTTCTGCTGAGATTTTTCACATAGAAAATAAGACGTTTCAGAACATTTAAGGTGAATTTTACGGGGTCTTATTTGTAAGAAGTGGTCCTTAAGGAACGTATCCTGGAGTTAGCTTATGATTTTGCAGTTTTGCAGAAGTGCAGTTTAGTACTATTTCAAAGAAAAGTTCTTGGCTGAGAATGTGCTAATACTTGTGAAATAGCAGCTTAGCTTAATGGGCAAGGCAGACATCATGGCAACCTCCTATACTGATGTATTGTACCTTTGTCCCAATGGGTGTTTAGGAATCACCACCTTCCCAAACATAGCTGTTGATATATTGCAAATATTGAAGTCCTTGTATCTTGCAACATATGTTATGTCAGCAAAGGAGACTGCCAGCTGTATGTATCTGGTCCATTTATTCTTCATGGTACCATTTAAAAAAAAAAAAAAAAAAAAGCTATGAAAAGTTACACTTTCAGCTGGGTTGTTAGCCAGAGTTAAACCTAAAAAGATAGATGCACCGTTGTTTAGATTTTGGTACGTTTGCAGTTTGTGGCTAGACGTGTAGATGTCCTCAGACATTTCTCAGTAGGATTTGTTAGTCTTGTCAGAACATGCTGCATCCTCTGCACTAAGCCCTGCTATTTATAAATGCATTAATCAGGGCTGAGTTTCCCCAAAGCAGAGTGGCAATAAAGCTAAGGTATACTTTGTCTTATTTGTTTTCAGTAGAACTGCGTTCAAATGTTATTCAAATTCACTTACATATAAAGATCATGAGTTAAAAAATCTTTTGTTCCCATGGAGTCCAGATAATTATGATGCTGTTGCCTGGGTGTCAACCAAAACTCTGAGCCTTCTCCCTCCCTCTTGGTAATTATCATCATTTACACAAAACAACCCTCCTTTTCTTCCTCTAAATACACCAACTCCAGGTGTCCTTTCTCACTTGGTTAGAAAATGTTTTGATAACTGCTCTTTTCTTGAAATTGGTGGATATGTTGTTGAGGTCTGAATGTTTTTAGTCCAGTGCAGGACTGGATACCAAACTCCCATTTTCACATGATGTCAAAGGGTGTGATAGTGTTAACAACAGTCTAATTGTTATGTAAAGGCCTTAAACAATTATCTCAACTCCTCTTTCTTTCTTTCTCTCTCTCTTTTTTCTGTTTCTATCTCTCTCCTCCTCCTCCTCGTCCGTCCTCACATCCCAGACGTAATGCGGTGGATGCGTTCCGCGTGAACGTGATTCACGCCCGGCAGCAGGTTCGATCCCCGGTGACCAACATTGCGCGCACCAGCTTCTTCCATGTTAAGCGCTCCAACATCTGGCTGGCGGCGGTCACCAAGCAGAATGTCAACGCCGCCATGGTGTTTGAGTTCCTTTACAAGATGTGCGACGTCATGACGGCTTATTTTGGCAAGATCAGTGAGGAGAACATCAAGAACAACTTTGTGCTCATCTACGAGCTGCTGGATGGTAGGACACGATATGAGTAACGTTTGTCTGTGGAATCAGTTACATTGTCTACAATATCATGAGATCAGTCGGAGAACTGGGTCGAATCAGAGCCAGATTATTGAATGTAGTAGATACAGGTTGTGATGCTGTAGACTTCACATAATATGTACCTATGATTGTAGGTTGTTGGAGTAGCTGCTCTTAAGGAGCCCAAAAAAGAAAATGTAATGAAATGGCAGCATTTTACCTGAAGTATCCGCTTTTTACTTAAATTAACAACTACTACTAACAAAGTTGACAACTGACTTTAGCAGTATTAAGTTGGGTTTTGTGTTCTTCCGTGGTTTAGTACCAACGGATCAAAGTATTATAGCCAACTTATGTTTAATTAGTCTGGTATAAACGCTGTGTGTTTAAACGCAGTTTGTGTTTGTCCTCCAGCGAGAGTTGTTTTAAAATAATGTCTCACTCAGTCAGCGTTGGTTCTTCCCATCGCTACATGTCCTAGTTTTTCCGTTTACCAATCTTATCTGTTTGTTTTTGTTCACACAGAGATCCTGGACTTTGGCTACCCCCAGAACTCAGAGACCGGAGCTCTGAAGACCTTCATCACCCAGCAGGGCATTAAGGGACAGGTCAGTCAGGCCAGAGTAGACTCGGATCAAATGGTGAAGTGTTAGACTGACAGAAAAATGATACACACACGTTTCTGGTAGTTTGTGATGCATTATACAGAGATTTATAAACACCATTTATATCACTGAGAGTTCGACTACATAGGGTATTAGAAAACCCCTCTCAGTGTAAATCAGGGCCTGGAGAATTACAAATGATAGATGGGTAATAAATACATAGTTTTATTGAGATGTCCTGAGCTGATGTGCTTGATCTGGATTGGATCAAGACATTTTGATGAGAATGTAATCCAGTACATGAGTAGCAGCTGTCAAGCTGACTCAACAAGCAATAACTAACAGTGTGATTAAATAGTAGTATTAACGGCAAATACTTTTCCAGATGTGGTAAACTTCCAAACATCATCTAAGATGAACTGTTTTCACAAATTAAAATTTATGCCTTCATTTACTCTATTTATTATGTAGTAAAATATAGGTACAGGATTTGCAAATATTTAATGTTTTGATTTGGATTGGGTGCAAAAAAAAACACCCTAAAATTTAACTGGCACCTCTCTGGTTTTATGTATAAATTTATGCTTATTGTGTGATTAACTACAATTAGCTTGGAAATTAAATATATGTTTCTCTTTTTCTCTCATTCTTTCCCCATACCTCTGTCCTGGACACTTCATATTTCAGCACCAGGTAACACTCAACACACTGAGATTCTAGCCAATTCATCTTACCCATGTCCCTGTAGTGCTAATGATCCCCTTTTCATTGCTGCCTTTTCTTTTGTCAGTCTGTCAGCCCCTTTCTTTTGTCAGCAGTGATACAGTTTCTCTCCCTGTCTCACAGACAAAAGAGGAGCAGTCTCAGATCACCAGCCAGGTGACGGGGCAGATCGGCTGGCGTCGCGAGGGCATCAAGTATCGCCGCAACGAGCTTTTCCTGGACGTACTGGAGAGCGTCAACCTGCTCATGTCGCCACAAGGTCTGTTTATATGGCCTCACCAAAGCGGGTGGTGACTGCTGACATGAGCGAGTTAGAGGAGTTTTATTGTTCAGAGCCTTGTGTGAAACATTTATATTTAGGTCTAATACTTTCACATCCTCTCCACTAATAATTAAGCGAATGAATAGTCCGTTTAGAAACTGCTCTGGGGCTTTAGATAGCATCACACAGTCTTTTATAAACGTGGAGATGTTGAAGTTTCTATTTTTATGAACGATTTGTGGATTTCCCATCCATCTTGGCATCAAGGTTTAGTTTGGAAGTTCATTGTTGATCTTGGAAACATTAGTTGTCAAAACAGTCTCGCCACAGAGTCCATTTAGTGGCATTTCTGGTGCTTTAGATCGTTAGCACAGATCTTACTCAGCAGATGGAGTTGGAGGGAGTTTACAGTTTCAGCTCCAGATAGAAATTACATGCTTCTCAACCAAGAATTATTCTTTATGGACTTGCTCTTTAGTTTACATTTGGATCTTGGATTTTATTGTGAAAGGAGAGCTGAGAGCGTTATTTCATCATATTCTTTCCCCCTCCTTCCCCTCAGGCCAAGTCCTGAGCGCCCACGTGTCGGGCCGAGTAGTGATGAAGAGCTACCTGAGTGGAATGCCCGAGTGTAAATTTGGCATGAACGACAAGATTGTCATCGACAAGCAGGGCAAGGGAGGAGCATCCGATGACGCAGGGAAGAGGTGAGCGACACAACGGCTGAGAGATAAAAAGCTAAAATCAACCATATTTTGAGTATGAGGCTGAAAATCTTTAATTTTCTTTTTTTATTTTCTCTTTTGAGAGTGGTGCTTTATGTCCTGAAAAGGAAATTCATTGTTGAGTTAAAATTTTAAGACACCACCTTGTCTGTTAGCCCCCTGTCTGTTTGAGTGTTGTCTTGTTTATTGCAACAAGACAGGTTTTTACTATTTATTTTTAATTTTCCTTTCCTTTGGATGCATCTCTCCTTTCTTTCCCTCTCTTTCTTTTCTATGTGCTGTACCTCAGTGATTTAGGGGGAGGAAGGTACTGTACTGACAAGTGTCCTCACCCTGTGCCAGCTCAACACACACACACACAAACACAAACACACAGAAAACCACGCAACTGTCTTGTCTAAGCCCTTTCAGCACATCAGGAACCTAAACATCTCATGCACTGTTGCTCCCCACACAGTCAATACAAATCACTCAGCATCAGCCACGCCTTATTAATTCTTCAGTGTACTGCCCGGTGGTTGTTTCCCTCTTTTAGTAGAGTAGTTGGTTTGTTTGATTACCCCCACACCTTCCTGCTTGACTTTTAACCCTTTACCCAAACACCTAACAGAAATTAGAATTGTTTTTTTTTTTTTGTTTTTATTTATTTCTTCTTACAGAATAGTTACACTAACCTCCAACCGGGCTCATGTCTTGCTACTAGCAGTTGTGTCCCTGTACTTACTCATATGTTGATGTTCCTTGTTTTTTTTGTTTTTTTTTTAATCATAGACTTTAATTGAGGGAGAGTAGTAGTTTTTATTTTTTGGAGATTTGACTCTCATGATGTTTAAGATTTGATTAATAATAATTAAAAAAAATAAAGAGGACTAATACTCTTTCCTCTCTCTTTGTGTGTGTGTGTGTGTGTGTCTCTCTGATGTGTTTTCTCTTTTGGCAGCGGGAAGCAGTCCATCGCCATCGACGACTGCACTTTCCATCAGTGTGTGCGCCTCAGTAAGTTCGACTCGGAGCGTAGCATCAGCTTCATCCCCCCTGATGGAGAGTACGAGCTCATGAGGTCAGTAGATGGACGTTTGAAATCTTGTCAGAGTGTGAGAGAAAAGGGTGGGAGGTTACGGGACATGAGTGTGGCTTATGCAAACTTTATTAAAAACATGTAATAGACAGTACATTGTACCTAAATGAACCATTTTATTCTAAACAAATGTTTAGTTTTGCAAACTGAATGAAGAACATACAATGCATTAATTAGATAAATGAGTTTAATGAACTCCCCTCCCCCTCCTTCTTGCAGGTATCGCACCACTAAGGACATCATCCTGCCGTTCAGGGTTATTCCTCTGGTTCGGGAGGTGGGCCGCACCAAACTGGAGGTTAAGGTGGTCATCAAGTCCAACTTCAAACCCTCGCTGCTGGCTCAGAAGATCGAGGTGAGACCTTGTCAAGCTGGCGATAAATGCAAACCGCTATAAGCAGCACACGCACATCCTAATTTACATAACAGTTCGCTAAACATGACATGTTTGACCATGACCAAAATGATATCAAACGTGTATATGAAGTTTAGTTGCTTTTACCATGAAAAGGTTTGTTAATCTCTGTTATCATCTACACAGGTGCGTATCCCAACACCTCTCAACACCAGCGGCGTGCAGGTGATTTGTATGAAGGGAAAAGCCAAGTACAAGGCCAGTGAGAACGCCATTGTCTGGAAGTGAGTTCCCGCTCTGCCCATATATTCACAAGATACAAGCAGACTTATTTTTTTATGCTCTTTGTGTCAAGTTAATGATTAACAACCTCTTCTCTTTTGCCTGTTTGCTTAACTTTGTTGAACGGACTGTCCTCTTTTCGTCTCCAACCCCGTTTTTACTCGGCCCTTGTTTATTCTTCGGAGGCTTTTAAAAGAAGATTCCTTGTTTCTGAAACCTATACGACACTTAACAAAGCTCGCTGTCTCTGTGTGTGTGTGTGTGTGTGTGTAGGATCAAACGCATGGCTGGGATGAAAGAGTCTCAGATCAGCGCTGAGATCGAGCTGCTGCCCACCAACGATAAGAAGAAATGGGCCAGGCCTCCCATCTCTATGAACTTTGAGGTCAGAATACATCAGTAGTTTACAGTCTCTGTCCTTCTCTCAAGCTCTGTCTGTCTCTCCCTGTCCTCTCTCTCACACACACACTCTCTCAGGCTGGTGTCACACTTCTCTCACAGCTCGGTCTTTCAGATAAGGTCTGCATCATTCAGTTGTGTTGAAGACACAAACATTTGATTATTTATCCATTTATTTTTCGCACCAGCGACCTGTGTGGCCTACATCTCCCAGCATGCCCTGACACATCCTTACCTCCCTCCTCTCTCGTCTCTGCAGGTTCCTTTTGCGCCGTCTGGTCTGAAGGTGCGCTACTTGAAGGTGTTTGAGTCCAAGCTCAACTACAGTGACCACGACGTCATCAAATGGGTGCGGTACATCGGCCGCTCTGGCATCTACGAAACACGCTGCTAAAGTTCAACCTCATCCAGGCAGCGAACTGACCACTTCCCCTCATCTATCCTGTTAAGATTTTTTTTCTTCTCCCTCTTCCTACTTTGTCTCTCCCCTCCCCACAGTCCCTATAGCTTCTCTCATACAATCCCTCCCACCACCCTCACCCCTTCCTAACTAGGTGTTGGAGATTGAATTTACATCATTTAAAGAAAAAAAAAGTAAATATGGTATAATGCACAGATATATGCAAAATGTGAACCATTGTATCGTATATATCTCGTAGTGATGAGTAAACCTGTAAACCAACTGGTGTCCGAAAGAAAAAGACAAGTGATGCAGGAGGGGGACCAGGGGGAGAGGACTGGAGACACCTTTGGTGTCTTTAAGGGTTGCTCTGTTGTTTCTTCAGTGTTATTGTTTGATTATCCACTCTCCAGTCTCTTTAGAAGACCCCACATGTTGTAGTTTTCCCTGCTAAGATGATGTGTAGCTGTTGTGGTTAATGATGAATCCTGATATAGTTCCTGTATATGAGCTTCAGTCTCAGTAGAGTCTGCCCTTCAAATTGAGCTGCGTCGTCCGATTCTGTATTGTGAACCGATTGATATTTGATCTGTGTTTTGAGGAAATGGTCATGTGGATCTCAGTCGCTTTCTCTTTGCCACTCAGCAGGATGAGAGAGTGAGATTATTTTCAACTTACAAAGTCTCTTTATGGGTAGTTGGGAAAGAGAAGGAATTCACGATGACTGAGCTGTTTTTGTACTTACTGGAGGGTGTGTTGTTTCTTTCCCCCGCTACCTTTCCACTAATACTTATAGCACTCGGCGAGTTAAAGTCAGAACATAGAGGAACATTCCAGACAGTTCAGAGGTTTGACCATCGTCCTTATCAGGATTCAAATTTCCTGTTTCTTAAGCACTAAGATGAACTTTGTCACACTATTTTTGATTCAAAGATCAGGCTATGGGAGTGTGTGCGTTTGCAGTGAGGTGAGGTCTCCCCCTGGTGTTCTGCCTCGTCGCTGTCCGCTTCTTCATGTTTGTAGCCCTGGTGACCATTCTGTCCAATAAAATCTGACTATGTAACCAAACCCGCCCTCTCCCTCCCTCCCTCACTTTTTCTTTTCGCGTGTTTTCATTTGACTGATATTATTTTAGGATGTCTAAACTCTATTCTGTGACTGTTTCCTCTTGACATTGTGTGAAATGAGGGTGGGGGTAGTGTAGGAACAATGGATCCTGGGTAATAGGGCTTGCAGTAAGGCTTTAAAGTCCAGTCTTCATTCTGTCTTTGTACGTGACAAATAAATTGGCTCAAAAATGTTTTACTTTTTCCAAAGGAAACGGCGCTAAAGTGAAAACAAATTGTGTCCAAACCTGACAGACTAGACGTTGAAATTAACTGAAGGAATAAACTTTCTGATCCTAACAAAAACATTATCATTAGAAGAAATGGTAAATAATTGTGGTTATAATAAACCATGAGAGAGAAAAGGATTGGTCAGGAAATGCTTTGGCCGACATGTTTAATACATTTCTCCTGTCTTCCTTTTCCTCTACACCCAGGACGTAAAACAAAAATAAACCCCAAACAGTAAAATAATAGGATTAAAACACTTGCTGTTAAAAACATTTACATTTTCATCTCTGTAGTAGTAGTAGTGGCAGTTATTGGCCTGCCACTGGAGTCTGTGCCAGCTTGAGCTCTTAACATGGACATGCTCTTACTGAGAAGTTCACACTGATTTTTAAAAGAACAGATTCCACAAGAATCAAGGCGAGGATTCCCCAAAGTGGCTTAGCACCAAAATCTAGGCTGGATTTCCTCAGCAAATGACACTGGCTGTGTACTTGTAATTCCAAGGGTGGAACTTAGAACAATTATTTCCCAACCTTTTAAATCCAATTTACACCCACAAGAACAGAGGGAGTCTGCGGCAAATATCGTTTTAAACTCCAAGTGCTTTTGGGAAACCAAGCCTACAACAGATTGATCCGACCTCTGCCAACATCTATATTAGAGTCATCTGACAGTATTGCATTACATCTTCAGATCACCTGTGATGGTTCATTCTCAGTTATACAGGAGACACAACACATGCTTAATCAGTGGCGATGCAGGACAAAAAAATCTCAAATAAAAAATAAGTGAAAATCTCAAATATTTGACCAGTCACATTGCTTCAGTGTTGGAACAATGGCTCTGTTCAGGAAGGAGAAAAAAAAAACAAAAACGCTCGTACTTAACGCTCATCTTAGGAAAGCGAATCAGCTCAGGGAAGGAGGAGGTAGCTACATAAATGTTGATCTGGAATTTCACTGATTACATAAATCTGAACCCTTCATCCACCGACGTGATCCAGTGCAGTCCAGGCTACCAAAATACAGTTCTAGACCGATGCAGACTGCGTGCACAGACTCATTCAGTGAAAGTCCTGTAGATTGGTGCCTGATTTTTAGAAAAAAAAAAACCCTCAAAGCCCTAAACAGTATTTTCCCTTGTTGTACTTGTGTGCTACCAATGAAGAGGCCTTATTCATCAAAGAAACCTGTTTTGTGCTTATGACGAACCAAAAGAAGTATTTTATATATATATATATATATATATATATATATATATATATATATATATATATATATATATATATATATATATATATATGAAAACCTAATACTTTCTATTATCATCACATGTGTATCAGATGAAGACTGTTACTTCCCTAAGGCCCAGATCTGCATTAGGGGGAAAAAAAGCCTTTCTCACATTCTCTGTTCAGCCTGAAAAACAAAAGAAAAACAAAGAACTTCTAAAAAAAAAAAAAAAAAAAAAAAGGGATGATTAAGATTATATCTGCTCAGAGGATAAAGAAAGGTAAGATCAGATCTAGAAAAATAAGTGTTTCTACATCAATATAAATGGGTCTTCTTTTACGCCACATTAAAGGCGTCCAGTCCTGTCTAAGCAAATGTATTTCTGTATGCAGTAAAGTCAAGCTGAACCCAGATCTGTCAATAGATGAAGAAAGCTTCAAACATGCTGATGTACTGTAAGATCACATGCACATCCACACAGACACACACAGCCCCCAAAGCAGGCAGACAAACTTAAGTAAAAAAAAAAAAAAAAAAAGCTTCTGTTTAGTAGACACCATTACTCTCAGACTGAGCTTGGATTTGATTTAATCTGGAGTTTCCCTGTTATTTAATAAGAAAAAAGAAAAAAAAAAAGCCAGGTTGATTTCATGTTAGTATGAGCAGAACGTAAACTGCTCCACCAGATGAGCAGATCATTTAAACTCTTTTTCTGACCGGCTCTGAAAAACCTCCCCCGGATATATTCAACAGTGTCTCCACGAGGTCACCTCTCGCACACCAAAACGACATGTGCTGTCCCAACACGTGACCGAAAACCCCGCGAGCCCTCCCGCTAAAGTCATGACAAAAACAAACAAACAAAACAAACACAAACTCCTACTGCACTACAATGCTCGCCTTAAGAATACCGTCATAGATGGAAGAGTGTAACACCTGCAAATATTCCTAAGTGACAGTGAGTGACTAATAAAATCAACAACAAAAGTGACTGAGATAAATGAGACTAATTTTCAAAAGAACTCAAGTGACTAGTGGTAACTTTTACTGACCGTTACACAAAGACAAAGAGGACAACGTTGGCTGTTAAAAAAAAAACAAGAGCTGTGGAGAAACTGGTTGTTACGGTTAACGTGACGCTGAAGTGCTAAACATCCAAGTAACAACGAAAATAAAACAGAAAACCAAACATAATGGAAGCAGGAGCTCGGTGAAAACCACGCTACTCGACAGCTCAGCGGACTGGCAGCACTGACTGCGGGCCGACAGGGCGGAGGACCCGGACGCGCTCTAGTTCTCGTCGTCGTCCTCGTCGTCGTCTTCGTCGTCGTCCTCGCTGATGAGGTATCCGCGGGCCCCGCTGTGGTGTGGCGGAGGCGAGGGCGGAGGGGAGGTCTTGGTGAAGAAGGGGAGACGGAAGGTGGGAGACGGAGAGCGCTCCTCGCGGGTGGGGCTGCTGTCGGGGCTGTGCCTGGGGCTGATGGCCTGCAGCATGCGGCCTTTTCCTTCCTTTAGCATGTGTTTCTACGGAGGGGAGGACGGAGACGTGAAGAGTGAATATCTGCAATCAGCAAAATGTGAGGAGAAGACACGAACGCAGGACGAGCTGAGAAGTAAAAACGCTAAAGTGCTGTGTCTGTAAACAGCTCTTTGTTTTGTGGTGACCTCCAAACCATCCTGGCTTCATTGTTCTTGGCTCATTCAGTGGAATCTGTTTGATATGGAGACCCCACTGAGGTCACTGGAGGGAAGTGTAGAGTTGAAAAATATTTTAGCATGATTGTGCCATGAGCGTGCTGTATTTGAAATAGCTGTCTCATAATGGTACTTAAGGAATAGTTGGACATTTTGGGACAAACACTTGCTCACTTTCTTGCCAAGAGCTAGAGGAGATTGTTACTACTCAAATTTTGTAATTCTTACTATTAAAAAAAAACATTATAGCAAAATGCAGGTGTGTTGGCATGTTATTAAATGTTTCTCTAAGCCAAGTGAGCTAAGCTGCACGTCACAGATCATGAAGCCTTCCTTCCCACTGCGACCTGTCTCCCAGGCAATCAACAGTGTAAATAAGGATGTGTTCTTAGTCACTCTGCCCGATTAAACAGTGATTAAAGGCCAAACCAAACCAACATCCTCACCAGAGCTCCCTCTGGGCCAAACATCTGCAGGAAGTTGCCGATGAACTCCCTGGATTTCTCCTCCCATTTCTGGATGAGGTCGATGCTCTTCTCCTCCACCTTCTGCACAAATTCCTTGCTCTTCTCCTCCACGTCGCGTACCTTCCTCTTCACCTTGTCCACGCGCTCCTGCAGGTGGTATTTCTTCTCCTGGTAAGAGTGGGGACGGCAAAGCCCGTGAATCACCTCAGTCACGCACACACTCACACAACAGTGCCGACAACAAAACCAAAGCGGAGAGTTTCTTACATTGATGAAGCTGACGTTAAGCTCCTTGGCTGTGTACCCTCTCTGTAGGTTGCGTCTGACGTACACGTCATAGTCACGGACGATGCGTGTGATGATGTCAGAGGTGGAGATGCCCTCTGTCCGCTGGGTGGGAGCGAACATACCTAAGACACACAGCAGGGGTCAGTTATTATGGTTTATGGATTTTACCCTACTAGCTCATGGTTCAGCTGATGTATTTTTTTTTAAATTATCTAATACATTAAAGGAAAAGTCCACTGATTTAGAATTTCACTCCTACAATTGTCAGATTGATAATGATTAAAATACAGTGCATGGGAAATAGTAGTTAACACTGAACTGTATCTTGTAATTATTTGCGTACCACGCAACCACTACTGGTTACTTTGGCACTCACCAGCGTCTTTAATGTGCTTGTACACGTCATCACTGCCCGCTGAGGAGTATGGGATGTCATCATGGGCCACAAAGTCAATCTGGAAAGGTCATTACAACATACATCAACTCAGTAGATTGAGATCCACAAATTGTACATAAAACAGCAGGGAGAAGTTTACATTGTAAAACCAGGGGAGGTGGCTCACCAACTCATTCTCTTAGATTATTGTACAAACTTTTTTTTTTTTTTTTTTTTTTGTTGGATTCCTGCCTCAAAAATGTTGTTATCCACTCACGCGATGTTTCGCGAGGAACTCTGGCGTTAACGTCCAGGGGGCGTTTCGCACCACTTCATCCACGTAGCGGCAATGTGTGACGGCATCATAGCGCTCATCCTCGTTCATCACTGTGAAGCCCTTGTATTTATGGGTCAGGTCGTCACTGCACACTGCATTTAACAGAGAACGTAAACCATGGAACAAAAGGAAAAACATAAAGCATGAGCTTGGAGGGTTTTTACACTGGTTTACACAGAAACGTCTTCAACTGATGGAGGGAGAGCAAAGCAGCAGACACTGAGAAACACTCAGGTCTACATTACTGTTACTTCAGCGTAGTATTTTTACTATGATGCAGTGGAAACCATCCATCCCATATGATACAATCATTTGACATATATAAAACAGACACAAGAACATCCAGCAATATCCCTCAGGTAACTTTCACCATCAGTAATCTAACTTTCACCAGACGTCTGAGTTCATCAGACTCGACTGTCTTCCTGTTTGTAGAGTTTCACACTTATGAAAGAAGCAGCTGTTAGAAGTCAATGTGAACACACACACACAGACACACAGACTCATACGTACCTCCAACAATGAGGTGTGTATTTGGGAAGAGGCATTTTGCCTGCATGAGAGCTCTAGCGTGACCTGAGTGGAAAACGTCAAAGATGCCATCTGCATACACCCGCACTGGTCTGTCAGCTGGACGGAGACGAGACAAGACGAGATGAGACATGCAGAGATGAAAGATTCATAGTGAATCTGAAATCGTACTTGTTTGTCCATATACCTGACTGCCCTAACGCCTGAGAGGGAATTTACTAATATGGGGGAAATGCGAGTAGAAAGGGGAATATAAAAAGTCTCACAAGAGCAAGAGGCATGAGACAGACTGAGAAACTGTCTTAGAAAGACATATCTGCTGAAAGACTAAGACAATCTGACTCACGTGGCGTTCCCCTCTTGGCCTCCTCCATGTTGACTCTCACATAGGGTTTACCATCGGCTGGCTCGAGCTCATCCGCAAAAGGTGCAGGGTGTTTCAATCCCTAAAAGACCCGAACCAACAGCATGAAAGGATCAGTGACCAATGAAGTTTTGTATCATCACTAACACATTACAAAACTTTTAATATTCACTGTAAATCTATGAGTAAATTTCACACACACACACACACACACACACACACACACACACACCGAGAGCCGTTAGAAACTGTTGGACAAATAAGCTGCTCAGCGACAGCTGTCTCACCACAGTACATCTGGGGATTTTCACAAGCCTCTCGCCCTCATCGGTCTCTCCGTTGGAGCCATCTCTTCTTCTCTTCCTGGTCAGCAGCAGCCCACTGGAGCTTTGGGCCTCCATCTGGATCAAAGGTCAAGACAAACACAATTAATTCCCTCAATGTTTCGAATGCACCACACACTGCTTTGCCATCTTCTAGTACGATTAGAAATGGACAAAGTAATGCAGACCCTCTGTAATATATGCCGGTGCTCTGGACATGACCTCTGTGTTATTTTACTAAGTATTATATAACATACAGTACAGACAGACTGTAAATCTAGAGAGCTGAGAGGTTATGACAGATGACATATCCTGAGTCAACTTTGGCCCAGTAAGAGAGGGAGAACACAGTATGTGCCTTGGCTCAATGGACCACCACGAAGCCTTGGATGAAAAAAATACAATTATAAAAATAGCCTTTACTGACACACTTTAAGCAAACACCACCTGTTTCAACATAAAACATTCAGTTCCTTAACATACAGAAAATTAACCCTATCCAGCCATCACTTCAGATTCTGCTGTCACTCCTAAAGATCGGTTAAGTAGGGATGAATCTCCGTATGCCAGAGTCAGCAGTCCACCACAAGTGGGTGTTGTTTCATATTAAATGCTGACTGACTTCAGGTGACTTTGTTTTGCACATAACCTCCAGCTGGATGACGTTCCAGCGGCTGCACACACTGATATATTTAGAGGGAGTTTTGAAACTTCATTACCAAGTATGTCAAAAACAAAACTGCAAAACTGGCAAAAGTTATTTTATTATTTTTCTTAATCTATTAGTTTACAGTATCCTAGAGCCCCAGCTGATGTCTTCAAATGTCTTACTTCATACAATCAATCCCAAAGATATCTGATTTGAATAACATAAAACCGAGAAAAGCAGCGCAGTCTTACATTACTTAAAAATTATTTGAATGATGAATCAATCACCGAAATAATTGCATTTTAATTTTCTGTCAATTAACTGACTATGCAGAACCAAATAAACCGCGAAGAGTCTTAGCTCAGAGATCAGTGTCTTGGTAGAGTCTAAAACTGTCCTGTGTATCCCGGTAGAACAGGACTGGGATCTAAAATATCACATTAACATCACATTACATTCTGTGCACAAAGTCTGAAACACCTTTTAAGATCCCGTCCACAAAGATGATGTGAGTCCCACCCTATCTGTCAAAATACAGCAATATAATAGAAACTAGAGGTGATATCCAATCACAGAGGGTTCCTGTGTTATGGGGTAAGGCCGTGCCCCATTCCACACATTCCTTCATGCCACCAAAGAAAAAAAAAAAAGAAGCCGCAGCTCATTAAAGGCAGGGGTCATCATTTTGAATCGCGTATCCTTGTCACTTCTTTAACTTGCAACTATGTCTCGATAATCCTCAGCTGGACATTTGCTGCTGTGTCAGTTATGAAAGTGTGACTCAGTATAATGAGCGACAGACGTGGCAGTACATGTCCCTGGCGGTGGCAGCTACCTGATCCAACACCGGGCACTTGCACAAACACCCAGCTGCCTCTTTCTCTTGGCCGCAGCTGAGCACCGTGAGTGAGAAGCCCTGCGGGTGCTCCCACACACACACACAGACAGAGAAGATTTAACATGAACAGCACATGCCATCATAACTGAAACCGCCTGCTATAATAAGAAAGCAACAAAAGGACAGTGCCAAGTCTTGTTTGACCACATGCTTTGCAACTGAGATTCATGACCGAGTCAATAAAATATGAGAAGAATGTTTCTGACACCAGATACCTGTATCCAAACACCAGTTTTTAGGGCTGCAACCGGGTACTCATTATCACCATTAAAAAATCTGGCAATTTTTTTTTTCAACTAATCATGTATCATTTACTCTATAAAATGCCAAAATAGTTAAAAATGCCCATCAAAGTTTCCCTGACTCCAATGTGAGATTTTCAAATTACTTCTTTAGTTTGACCATTAATACAAAACCCAATGATATTTAGTTTATATTTCTATGAAACAAAGAAAAGCACCACATCCTCATATTTAAGGCAGTGGACCCAGAGAAAGTTTGACATTTTGTTTGATAAATGAGTCAAACGATTAATCAGTAATCAAAGTAGTTGAAGAATAACTTCCTACTGGTCAACTAATCCACGACTAGATTAATCATTTCACCTCTACGGTATTTATTGAATACTGCAGTCTGGGGTATAACAACGTAGGTTTTAGAGGCCCATGTGTTGTCTTCTGCTAACAGTAAAGTTAATATACAGAAATTAGGGCCACTGGGATCTTGTCCTGGTCTCCCGATGGTCCCCGGACCTAACTTTGACAACCACAGGCTTGAACTGCATTTCACACAATGTTCCCAATGTCTGCATTCTCACTTGCTTTAACATGTCACTGAGACAGCGACACAGATATATGCCAAAAGTTACCTTGAGTCAGCACAATGCGCGTCCAGCTTGGACTAATGCCACAAGTAAAACCAGTGACTGGAACAGCTGACAGAGACATCATACTGGTGACACTGGTTGTGCAGCTCAACGGTCAAACCGTGACTTACTGGACGCTTCGCCTCCGGCCAAAATCCTTCAAATCAATATGCTAACTAACACGTAGAGTAACGTTAGGTAATGCTGGACCGCTGTTTTAAGTTTGTGATCACCTACCGTTCACTCTTTTTGTCCGGAATGGCTGCTTCGCAGGAGTGGGCGGCTTCCTCCCCTCCTACTGCCAGCAGCAGCCTGGCGAGCTAACTGATAGAAAGATAGCTAACGCTGCTAGCGACCGTCGAAGTACTAGCTAGCAAGCTAGCTGTCAAGTTGGTGGGCTTGTTAGCTAACTTTAGCCGTTAGCTCGCTGCTTAGCTGACGGCAGCGACAACGGTGAGTACAAACACTCCTGTGCGTCCGACGCCCTGCTGCTCGCTGCGCTGAAAACTGCAGCCACCAGAAGGACAGACAAATTACCAGCAGTGACAGCTTGTACTACAACGCTGACAGGTCAACATCACAGGAACTACAAAACTTCGACATCCTTAAAGGAACCGACATGACGAGTCTGATATTTCCGCTGTTGTGCCGTGCTGCCGCCCAGTGGAAGTGCTGTACGGGACCGAGGGAGGCTGCCACAAGATGTCCTTCATTTGGTATCCTGCTTTTAGTCACCGTATATCAGGGTACATTTATCCACTCCTCACAGATTCAGCTACTATGCAGCCATTTCCACCACCACTATACATTAACTTGAGTACACAAATGCAGTGTAATTTTGACCTTTACCACACTGTTCTGCCAATTCTAGTCTTCTATTAATCTGTAACTTTTACATACGCACTAAATTCAGGTTCTCACTTTCAATAACTACATCGGTTTGATTGTAAGAATCATGTTTATTTTGTTTATATATTGAAATATGAATGGATATTTGTGTAAAAACCACCACTGTTAAGGCAACTTCAGTCTGGGCCAAGTATGGATAGTGTGGCTGACATGTGGCTTGGCTGAGGTTTAATTAAGGTACCAGAGCTAAGCCTTGTCTGGTGTGGACCTACATAGAAGAAACCTTGGGCCAGCTGTTGTGATCCAGTCAGCTGTGATAAGGCTATATGATATCATAGCTCATACTGTACACAGTATACAGCTAAAACCAGCATTCTGTATGTGGGCTGAGTGAAGATGGACTGTGTAGGCTGTCAATGGACCAGATCAAATTTGCTATGTGGGTTCTTCTTACACCTTTTTATCCAGCAAATGCAAATTTCTCCTGCAACAAACAAGAGAAAAGCCTGCTTCATCCAAATATCTGCTGCAATGGTACAGGATTATACAACAGGAAAATCGAGCACAGCCATTCGGTGTGAATTGTGGTGATCTGTCCCACATTTCTAGCAAGACGATCAGAGTCAGAACTGAACTGCTCATAGAACAAGAGAGGATATTACTGCTGAGGAAAGACAGAACAGGGGTACCACAGCATTGGAATGAAGGGCAAAGAGCTGAAAACATTTCTCTGGAGCTGATCCTCTTGTTTCCTGCAGAGAGCTCCATGACAAGGTGTAATTTCACTTGAAGATCAGAGAGGCACACGTTACGATAATTGATACCCTGAAGGTGGTGGTAAAGTTGTGCAACGAAAGCTGCACACCACAGTAACGCAACTTCCTCATGGTCTCCACCGTAGGTTCGACTTGAAATAAAGACTATGCAGTGTTAAGGTGATTCACTGCCGTTAAGAAGTGTTTAATGTCAACAAGGATAATGATTTGGAGTCACAAATAACCATCTCTTTAAAAAATGTTTTGATGTAGTTTAACCAATAGTATGGAGGTAAATTCTTTACAACGTATTTCACTTTTTCCATCACAAAACAATGGAGATATAATTCAGAATCTCTTTCAACATTGTTAACCCCTTGTAATTTTCCATGTGCTGAAAATTTTAAATATTTTCAGCATATGGAAGTGTTACTCTGACAAGCCTGCAAAAACAATGAAAAACAGTGTCAGATTCCTGAGGGCACTGTATGTTTTTTTTGTCCCTCTTACTCTCTCTTTTTGTAAAACGGTGTGATTTATATTGCTGCTGTTTGTCTCAGCGTACAGGCTAAAATAAATGTATATTATTTAAGAGTAACAGGTGCCCTTACCCTTCCATTTTTGTCATGTGCACAGAGCAATTACAGTATGATGTTCACCATTAGCCACCTGGCAGAGCTCCACTTTAGACTCCCTGTCTCCTTCTCCCACTCTTTGATCGCAGACTTACCTGCTGGTTTGAAGGATAGAATTTGCTTCGTTGTTGAAATGACAAACACCGGCCAGGCGGACAGTCTCTGAGCAAAATGGAAATGAAGAAAGTCACAAGCACCATCAAGAGATGGTCTGAGGAGGTAATGAAGCTAAAAAAAAAAAAAAAAAAAAGATATATTACCTTGCTGGGCCAAGGTGGACATTTGGCCTGATTCAGGTTGGACAGAGCATATCCATTGCATGTTCCTTTTTCATAATGAAATATTTATTACTCAGTGGGGAAACCGAAACAAACACACACGCTAAACCCCCCTTTGACTCCAGTGGGTTACATGGCTATTTCACAGATAACTGAAGGAACCCAGTGATGCTGATTTTTATAATTTACTAGAGTCACTAATCCACATTGCAGCCTGTTCACACTTGTAAAAAAATATGTGGTAAATCACATAATCTGTGGTTTCACGCATGATTTTCTCTGAATACTGTTACACGTATTTGATTCTATTTATCTCTTTCCTAATGTCTTTTTCTTTATCACTTTTATCATTATTGTTATTATTATGGGTGCTTGTGTGTATTTGCGTTATTAAGAGATTCAGAAATATGTTTTGAAGTCTCTAAACAACAATTCCCAGGCTGTGTGACATTGGCTTGGTGTTTGGACAAGCTAGCCCATAATTCCTGCATATTTCTTGGGGACTTAAACAGCAGTTGACTCAGCTCCCCCTCTATTTTTTGACTGGCCAGGACCAAAGTTAAAAGCACACATCCAGCTGTTTTGGGACAGAGGGTTAATTTTTACCTGCCAGGCATGTTTTGTCAAGAATTAGTCTACAGTAGCACGGTGCACGTCACCAAACTTGGCATATTTGATCAATTAAACAAACTGGAAAGTAAATGTTTTGCAGCTACAGATTTTAGAAACTTACTGTTTTTGAATGCATGAATTCTACCTATGCTGATGGCTTCATCCAGGACTACTATTCCTATGGTAACTCTAAGTAACTAGACTGTCTGTGCACCCAGCGGATGCCCTGCTGTTACAGGGCTGTTTCTCGTGGCTTTACAAGAAGTCACATTTTGTTTGAAGTTTATCTTTTACTGCTGGTTCATGCTCAGTGTGCTAATGAGCTCTTCCACGTCTCCACAGAAAATGGGGTGGAGTTAAGCCTACTTGCAGCTCAGTGGCCAATGGAAAGGCCCCAGAATTAACAGCAGTATTTATGAACAGTTATGTTGTGCAGCAGATTAGACCAGGACTGAGGAGATGCAACAGCAGGTGAGCAGGCTCAGTTTTCTTTTCTTTCTTTTTTTTCAGTAGACATGTCAAGTTTAAAAGCAGGGGTTATCAAATATTTCATTCTTATCCGTTTGCATACTGATAAGTATGGTGCAGAAAATTCCCAAGAAAAAGTATTTTATGACAAAGTCTCTGTTTAAAAGATGATCTGCAAGTGATACAGCAAAAGGATTAGGACTTAATCTTTACTTTACTATTTTTTTACTTTAGGAAATAAATATATGACAGCTACTATAATCAAATACACATGCAAGGTATAGTAGTAACCTAACAGGAAATATAAGTGTTCATCATTATATACAGATACACTGTAAGTTCCTAATGGGATTTTATAGGAATCTTACTGATTGGCTGACTGGTAATCTTTTTTTTCTTTTTTTTTTAATCCAGTCGGTTTTTGCTTTGAAGGATGAGTATCTTCATCTTGTGGTTAATGTCATGGATTGTGACACTTCTGAGTGTACTTTTGTACCCTTTTTGTTTGTTTTTGTGTTTTATTTTGTCCTTTTGTAAATAACAGCAGTCATTTAAGGCAAAATGCAAAATAATTGGGGTTTTGCTTGATATAGCAATTGCAGACGTCAAAGATGGTTTCCCACGTGTCCCTGTTGAGGGCGCTGTGCTGCCTGCTGTTAATGCCAGGTATGTCTCAGTTTTTCATTTGACCTTGGGTTAAAGCTAGAGTTAAAGCTCTACTGATGACTTAATGCTGGATTCATGATAAGCAACCAGTTGGACTGTAATGCTTTCCATAGTGAAGTGTTTTGTTATTTGAGGTGTGTGTCTGAGATATTCTGTGCTTCTCTCCAGGTTTGCTAGACGCAACATCTCTTGTGAAAGTAAAGAATCCTGGAGGTATTTAATCTTCCACTTTACTGCAGATTGTGATGTGATTAGATTAAAAGTGTGCTCTATGAGAGGAATGAGAGAGTAAAAACATATATTGTAACTGGGAAAGTTTTTAGAGTGATGTTATAAATTAAATTTGTATTTAACTTATCATGTAAAGGCTGACTTGTACCTTTAATTAAGAAAATGTATTTCAAGTTATAAAAATGGTAAATCAAAGTGTAGCCATTTTTTGGCATTCTGGTTTTACTACATTTACAGCTGACACTAATTCTCTCTTTCTCTAAACTGACAGAAAAATGTCATTATTTTAAAGTCACATGCTAAAAGCACAGCTCACATATGTCATTTTGCAACTTCTGTATATATCGGTATGCTTTTTGAACAGATATTCAACCTATAGGTATATTTCTACAGCAATTTTTTTTTAAAAATCACTCTTTTTACCAAATTTCTCAGTTATTAAAAACACAGTACTTTTCAAATTGAAACTAAAATGGTATGAGAATGATATCCTTATATCTCCTGCTTTCGTGTTCTTCCACAGGGAATCAAGTGAGCATTGATTCAGCTCGAGCACATGATTTCTTGACTAATTCTCGACCTAAGAGGAACATTGACCCAAAGTGGTACCGAGGCAATCCTGATTTTCAGTCCTACTACCGCTATTACAACAGCATTGGGCACATTGAAGGAGTAGGTTGAGAATGAGTGGAAATTTTTCATTCTACATATGTGGTTCTATTCAGCTAAAAATGTCCTGTGTCCTCTCTCATGTTTTTCTGTTTCTCATTCAGATCTATGAGATTGACAGGATCAGGATGCTGTATCAGCAGATGCGTCACTTGGAGCTGACCTACGGCCCAGATGCCTCCAGTTACCAAAATGTCATGGGTGTACTGACTACCACTGCAGCACCAACCACAACCACACAGCCTCCTCCACCTCCCACCACTCCTGCTCCTACACCAGACCCTCTGGAGAATGCTCAGAGGATCTATTTGTGTAACCCTAAAGACCCACTGTGCAAACCTCAGATTGTCTACCTGCCAACTGGGGCTGTTCCAGTGCTGTGTGACCCACGACTCAACCCCGCCTGCAGGCCCAAAACAGAGGAGGAGATAAAGGCAGCAGCTCCTCCTCAACCACCCCCACCTCCTCCTGCTCCCAAAAAGTCTGTCCCACCTCCACCTCCAGCTGCCACTCCCAAAGGCATGGAGTATGACTGCGACCCATACTGGGATCCTGACTGCCTCATCGACCACCCTCCCCGCCCTATCCAGGAAACATCCGAACCAGAGGCACCAGCTGAGGAGAAAGTGGTGAAAGAGGAAGAAGCAAAAGCTGAGGAAAGTGTCCCTGCAGCACCAGCCGCCCCAAAAGCGCTCTACCCTTTCTTCGACCCTTATGATTTCAAACGTGACCTTTATGACCCCTCTCGTTACACCGATCCAGCTCCAGAACCACAGTAAAAAACAAAGTGCTTAAAAAACGATAGCCTTCTATGCAGGGCAAGACTACAAAATCAAATCACAAGGCTAAAACAAGACTGTGAGCAAATCCACACTCAATTGTAAAATTCAAATCATGCAGATTATCGCATGTTTTATGAGACAGACATGTAAACAATGCTTTTATGCTCATAGTTTTTCCAAATGACAAATCAAATTCTGCCCTTATTGTGTGTATGTATGACTATTCGTAAAAAAAAAAAAGAGATGCACAATAAAATTTTGTGTGAAATAGAAACAATAAAAAAAATAATAAAAAGTGATTGACAAATTCTAACAAATTTGTGTGATTTCTTATTTCGTTTTAGTGTTATGTAACCTGCATGGGTTTGAAAACAAGAAAGGAAACGTGTCTCTTTCCCTGCTAACATATGTTTTGTTTTTTTTTGTTTTTTTTTTACATGTCTTTGACAGCTATAGTGCATAGATGCTTTGAATATTAGCAATTTTCTTAAAATGTCTTAAAATAAAAATATAAGCCAATAAACAGTCAATAAAATATGGTGTAATGTCCTTCACTGAATAAAAGTGGGCCTACTTAAGGAAAAATAGCTAAGTAGCTAACATCAGCTCCAACCTGACCATCTACATTATATTATTATATCCTATTATTATATCCTGCTGCTAGTGCTACTACTACTACTAATAATAATAATAACAATATTAGCTTACATTTTTTTTAACACCTTAGTGAGCTATATTTTGTTGCTAACTACATATTTAAATGAAAGGATTTGTAACATAGGACATGAATACCTCTTACCCCACTGATACCACCAAACTGGTTAGTTATCTTTGTAGAACCGTCAAAAACTGAGAAATTCTCAAGTGAAATGCAATATCTGCCGGTAGAGAGCGGTAATCCTCAGCTCTCACGGGTTTCAGACCAACCGCCGAAGAAGACGACTGCAGCGGAGGAAACTACTGTCTCTTCCAGCATCATCAGTCTCCGCCACCATCACTTGTCTTCGGACTTAACACACACAAAACTGGACTCTGTTGTTATCTGTGTGCTTCGGTTTAACATCTGACACCAGGTATTTTATTCTACCCTCATAACCGTGTTGCTTGCAAACGCGTTTGCTGGACAGTGAAGCAGAGAAGCTCGGGCGTTGCTTTGCGATGTTACCGTTAGTCGCTTATTGTAACAGTAGGCCCGCCCGCCCGGTGCCATGGAGATTAGCATGCTAACGCCGCTAGCTAGCTTTAGCCGTCTCTTAGCGGACAGTGTAGCCGTTAATTAGATTATAAACAAATCTTGACAAAGTTTGACAAATCCTAGACTGAGGAGGAGACACCATTCATAACACGGAGCTTACACGGGGCTAGCAATTTATGAGAAAGAAACGCGAGGTTAAACAGACGTAATGGCTAGTTTTATTTATTTTTTTAATTACAGTTGCTCTGATAGTGGGTGGAGTGGTGTAGACCATCCCGGTTGTGGGTAGTGTTACGGACACCTACTACACAAATTAACAGGATTAGCACATAAATATTATCAGTGTGTGTAGATGCTGACATGATTACACAATTATTTATAACACTGCTAACCCTGATTTCAAATAGATGTGAAAGAGTCAGGACAACAAAATAAGAGTATGTAACTTTTGGATGAAGATATAATTGAGGGATTCATCGTTGTGTAGCATATGGCTGATATTCAGTCTGGATAATTTTGGAATAATACACAGTCTCAGTCATTCACCAGTCGCTGTGACATTATGGAGAAAACAGATAAAGAGAAGATTGTCTTGAACAGCTGGTTGGTGTTCACATGTTACCAGTGTGACAGGCCCAGGGCTGCTGTCTAATGCAGCACTATTATGTGAAGTTTGCATATTGGAAAAAGGAACCTCTATAACAAAGTGACTTATTATGGTGCTCTGTAGAACTTCTAATTTTTGGCGATTCATCTTGCAGTTGTTCAAAAATGCTTTCCTCATTCAAGGCTTGCTCAGATAGAAAGTTGGCCATAAAATAAACAAACAAAAAGAACAACAAAAACTTCCATCAACATACAGTACATGTTTTAAGGTTTCCAGATGTTTCAGACTAAACCGCAAGAAACAGACCAGGGTTACGAACCATAAAAATGGCCATTACAACTTTCCAGTGCCCAAAATAACTTTTTTTTCAGACCAAACCCCACTGATATATTTAGATTTAAATTAAATAGGATTCTAATCCTCACACTTGAGAAGCGGAAAACTGTTGTTTAATGTTTTTGTATTTTTCCTTGAAAATTGAGGCGAGGAGTGATTTTTCTTTTTTGAAGAGGTTAGTTTTCAGGTTAGGTCTCTTCACTGTCCTGTTTCAATTCAGTCTTCCCCCTGCAGTATGTCTGACAAGAGTGAGCTGAAGGCTGAGCTGGAGAGGAAGAAACAACGGATCGCCCAGATTCGAGAGGAGAAGAAGAGAAAAGAAGAGGAGAAGAAAAGGAAGGATGTATGTGGTAGAAACAGTAATGTCTGCCAAGATGTCTGCTTTGATTTTCAGTTTTCAGTTACTGTTTATTGTGGTACGTTTTCATTTCACTGGAGGTGAGGTTGTCTGTGTTCTGTATTCTGTAGGGAGATTCAAAGCGTGGAGTGGAGGCGGGCGGTGGGTCTTCTGTCGGCCATGAAGACTCTGACCTGGAGAGGAAGAGGAGGGAGGCAGAGGCGCTGCTGCAGAGTGTTGGCATCACCCCTGACATACCCCACGGTAAACGGGCACCGCCAGCATGCTTCTATTTTTATCTCTTATCTCCCCCACTTATCTCCCATCATTATCTGGTTGTGTGCTTGATGGATTGCAGCATCTATAAAAGTCAATTCTAACTTTGTGGTCTGGCTTGGTTTCATCCACTGTGCTTTTTTCCCTCCCTTCACACGAAATCTGAACATTTCACACAACTGTTTTGTGCATGACACGTAAAACCTGCCTGCCATTTATTTTCATTCTCTCTTCTCTCCCCTTTGTCTGTCCTTTTGTGTTTTGTCCTCCTTACTGCATGCAAACTCATTCACTCACTCACTCATCCACGCACTACTTCCGTACCTCACTCCTTCCCTCACTCACTCACCCATTCATTGACTCACACACTCACACTTACAAACACGCACACGCACTCACAGCTCAGCCCCTGAGGGTAGTAACAGAAGATACATGTCTGTTTCACTACCTAGTCCCTGCCCCCATGTCTCCCTCCAACAAATCAGTGGGCAGCGATGCAGGAAGCCAAGACTCTGGGGATGGAAACGCAGGACCAAGGTTTGTGTGTGTGTGTGAGGTGCAGAGAGAGGATGGGTTGTTTTTACATGATTTTAGAGTTGTACATGCATGCTAAGTGTCTGTGTGTATTAACATTGTAATTATACTTGATGAATTCTGACCTGTCTCCTCTTTGCCTTTTCACCGGCACGTTGATGTGTCTGAATTAACATGCACTCCGTTCCTCTTCTTCTCTCCCTGTCCTTCTTCCTCTCTTTTTCCTGTCTTCCCATTCTCTAACATCTCTTATATGGCTCACCCTTTGCCCGTCTTCTGCGTTTGGTTTCATCCTCTTGTTTTCCTCTTTCTCTCTCTGTCCCGTCTTTCTCTTACTAATACCATCTGGTGGTTTGGCTGTATAAGGACATTGCATTGGGATCCTGACCCCTCTACTCTGCAACTCCACTCCGACTCTGAGCTGATGGGGTACTGCTCCTCCTCTCTCCTTTAGCTTGTCTTCCAACTTTAATCAGTTTTTTCGTGGTTTCATCTTAGATTTGTCCAAATGTGTTAATAATATCTCCGTGCATCATTATTAATGTTTCTTCATGTAAATGTTGCATACAGCTCCACATTGTTTTGCAAACCTGTGCTTATTTCCACGATGGTGTGTGTGTGTGTGTGTGTGTGTGTGTGTGTGTGTAGACGTGGAGCTGTAAGGCTGGGCATGTCCAAAGTGACCCAGGTGGACATTGTCCCAAAGGAAATGGTGTCTTACTCCAAAGAAACACAGACACCCACCGAGGCGCTGACGCACACTGATCAAAAAGCAGGTAAACAAACGGAGACACAGACACGCTTTACCTTTCCTTCAGCCTTCTACTCTGTGCAAATCAAAACCAAATAAAACCTAAATAAAATGTGTGTTTTCCAGATGAGGAAGAGGACGAGGAGATAACTGCTCCCCCTCCACTGGAGGACACCCAGGAGGAGAAAGATGAACAGGGTGAACAGCAGGACGAGGGTAAGGAGACAAGTAAATAACAGTAACTGCCACAGAAAATACTTTTGAATAATGCTGATTAATGAAAACAAGTCATTTCAGCTATTTTTTACTCTTATCCAGTTTCTGCTTTAAGTAATGATTTTTGAGTTTATTTCTATGTAAACATTCAGTTTGAATACTGAATAATCTTTGTACAGACTCTCCCAAGGAGCTGACTGAAGAAGAGAAACTGCAGGTCTTGCACTCTGAGGAGTTCTTGTCGTTTTTCGAGCGAGGCAGCAGAATTGTTGAAAGAGCTCTGGCTGAGCAGGTGGACGTCTGCTTCGACTACAGCGGCAGAGATCTAGAGGATAAGGAAGGGTGAGGCATATGAAAAAAAAACTGTAACCGGTGCTAGAGGGATAGATGGATAGGTGGGGCTGATCATAATTATTTTTTTCTGTCCCTTTCAGTGACTTGCAGGCAGGCGCAAAGTTGGTTCTGAACAGACAGTTTGCAGATGAGCGCTGGACTAAAAACAGAGTGGTCACCTGTCTGGACTGGTCCCCTCAGGTATTCATCTTGTTACATGTCCAGAACAGAAATTCAGTCTCCGTCCAGTCAGTCTATATTGATTCATTTGTGACTCGTACATTCTCTTAAATGATTCTTGCCTTGTTTCTTTTCCACATCTAACAATGGCTGCTGTGTTCCCCTCAGTACCCAGAGCTGCTAGTGGCGTCATATAACAACAATGAGGATGCTCCCCATGAGCCTGATGGAGTAGCACTGGTCTGGAACATGAAGTACAAGAAGGGCACACCCGAGTACATCTTCCACTGCCAGGTAAAGGAAGAATGCACATGCATATTCTCTTTAAGCCACTCATTTAAAGACATTTTCCTTAACACAGTTTACATCATACATTTAAATGTTTAATTTTCTGTCTTCAGTCAGAGGTGATGTCAGCCGGGTTTGCAAAGTTTCACCCCAACCTGGTGGTGGGTGGGACGTACTCTGGACAGATTGTCTTATGGGACAACAGGAGCAACAAGCGCACCCCTGTTCAGAGAACCCCCCTGTCTGCAGCTGCACATACAGTAATGCACTGGAGCTCACACACCTTTATCTACACACTATGTCTACACACGCTCTACACTGCGTTCCAAATTATTATGCAAATTGTTTTTAAGAGTCATAAAGATAACATTTTTTTGTTTTTCACCTAAACTCATGGATGGTATTGTGTCTCAGGGCTCTTTGGATCACTGAAATCAATCTCAGACACCTGTGATAATTAGTTTGCCAGGTGAGTCCAATTAAAGGAAAAACTACTGAAGAAGGACGTTGCACATTATTAAGCAGACCAACATTTTCAAGCAATATGGGAAAGAAAAAGGATCTCTGCTGCTGTAAAGTGTGAAATAGTTGAATGCCTTGGACAAGGTATGAAAACCTTGGATGTTTCACAAAAACCTAAGCATGATCATTGTACTGTTAAGAGATTTGTGGCTGATTCAGAGCACACATGGGTTCCGGCAGATAAAGGCACAATGAGGAAGGCTCTTCTGACATCCTGCAAAGAAATTCAAGCAGAAACTCTCCAAAAACTCACAAGTTCAATGGATGCAAGAATTGTGAAGCTGCTATCAAATAAGGGGTCCTATGTTAAAATGTAACTTGACCTGTTAAGATGTTTTTGGTTGAAATAGCTTTTGATTTCAGTATATAGGACCTCCTAATCCTGCAAATTCAACAAATGACCATTTTCAGTTCTTTACAATCTATAAAATGTTTTGAAACTCTGTTGTGCGTAATAATTTGGAACAGTGCATTTTAAGTTTTTATCATTGGGAGGTTTGTTCAGTAACATTCAGTTTATACTCTAACAGTTAATGACTTGAAAATTATGCTCACTGTCATTTGCATCAACTGTTTAAAATCATAGAAAAATATCATTTGCATAATAATTTGGAACGCGGTATACAAACTATTTAATGGAAGCTCTTCTAATGTCATTGACACAACTGTGTGTTTTCTGTGGAGGTTTTTCAGCCAGTGCTTTGTCAGTTTTTTTTTTCTGTATCTCAACATTTGGCTGACTTTTTTTTTTTTTTTTTTTTTTAAAAGTAAGGGTGTGTTGTCTAACTGTGCTCTATTGTGTCCAGCACCCAGTCTACTGTGTGAATGTGGTGGGAACCCAGAATGCTAACAACCTGATCAGCATTTCCACTGATGGCAAAATGTGCTCCTGGAGCCTTGACATGCTCTCGCAGCCACAGGTACAGTGAACCTGTATGGATGATGTAAAGATGTACTTTGGCAAATATGAATTTGGTTTATCAGGGAGTCTGAGCCTGTGCGGCTTCTCCCTGCAGGACAGTCTGGAGCTGGTGTTCAAACAGAGCAAGGCAGTGGCTGTCACCTCCATGGCCTTCCCTCTGGGCGATGTTAACAACTTTGTGGTCGGGAGCGAGGACGGCTCTGTCTACACCGCCTGTCGCCACGGGAGGTGGGTTCTGTCCTCATGAGCAACAGATGTCTTCCTAATGACAGATCCTTGTTTGGTTTACAGCCAGGAGCTGAAAGCAGCACTGCTACTTCCAAAAAATACTGGAGAAACCTTCAGGGAAAAGAAAGTGATCAGATATCTTACGTGTGTGTTACAGTAAGGCGGGTATCACTGAGGTGTTTGAGGGCCACCACGGTCCGGTGACCGGGCTGAGCTGTCACAGTGCTGGTGGACCTGTCGACTTCTCTCACCTCTTCATCTCCTCCTCTTTTGACTGGACCGTCAAACTGTGGAGCACGAAGGTGAGACACACACACACAGACACTCACACACCAACTTTTATACTGTTACTGTAGATACACTATTAGCTATGGTTCTTATCTTCATTTGTCCTCCTGCTCTTCTGTACAGAGTACCCGTCCGTTGTACTCGTTTGAGGACAGCTGTGACTACGTTTACGATGCGATG
Organism: Toxotes jaculatrix; assembly: GCF_017976425.1. Classification (NCBI taxonomy): domain Eukaryota; kingdom Metazoa; phylum Chordata; class Actinopteri; family Toxotidae; genus Toxotes; species Toxotes jaculatrix. The sequence goes on from NC_054407.1 coordinate 10,646,880, forward strand.
TGGTCTCCAACCCACCCGGCTCTGTTTGCCTGCGTGGACCTAGCTGGACGCTTGGATCTGTGGAACCTCAACAATGACACTGAAGTATGCACACACTCCCACACACACAAAATTCATCCTTTAAAGGAATAATTGAACGTTTTTAGGAAATGCACTTAATTGCTTTCTGTCTGAGAGTTAATGTTAATATGTGCTGTTAATATGAAGCTTCCACCAGCCCCGCAGCTGGTTAGCTTAGCTTAGCAATAAGACTGGAAACAGGGAGAAAGAGTTAGCCTGGCTCTGTCAGAAGGTAACAGAATCCACTTATCACAACCTCTAAAGCTCACTAAGTAACATGTTAAATTTACTTTGTTTAATCTGTGCAAAAACCTTGGAACTATATTAGAGTGGTGTCAGTCTTTTCATCTAACTCTTGGCAAGAAAGTGAAAAAGTGAATGACATCTCCCATGACCCTCCATGAAAATGCTGATATCGTAAGCTGATGTGTGTGGTTTTTTTTTTTTTTTTAGGTTCCCACCGCCAGCGTGTGTGTGGAGGGGTCTCCAGCACTGAACCGTGTGAGATGGGCTCACTCTGGAAAAGAGATTGCCACCGGGGACTCAGAGGGACAGGTGCAGGTCTATGATGTAGGGGAGGTGAGACAACATTCTCTCTTAGTATTGATTTTTTTTTTTTTTTTTTTTTTTTTGTTCAGCGATCACTATAACCAGTCAAATCTGGTTTCCTTTCCAACTCCTCGTTTGACATGCTGTTGAGCTGATGTGTTGTGTGTCCTTTTGTCATTCCACAGCAAATCTGCGTGCCCAAGGCTGATGAGTGGACGCGCTTCGTCAGGACGCTGGCTGAGATCAATGAGAACAGAGACGAAGCTGAGGAACTGGCCAACGTCTGATGTTACAAACCCCCGCCGCACTGACAGCTGCTCATAAATTTCTCTCCAGTACGCTACACACCTATAGCACACTACATGACACCGCCGGAGGGGCTGTCCTCTCTTCTCTCTGGCGTCCAGCTTTTCCACCTACTACAACACGAATTGGCCTGAGGAGATGTGCAGAGCTAGAATGGATAGAAAAGACAGTTTTAGATGTGTTTTGAAATGTGTCTTTAAGAGTTTTAGAGTACGTTTGTAGGAACAGTGAATGTCACATGTAGCAGTAGTAGTACAGAAACCACAGTTAAGTGGTTGAAAGTTTAACTGAGAGAGGAATACAGGGAAGTGATTTTTCAGGATAGTCGTGGCTGTCAGCTCTCTGAACTTCTAGCTTTGAATACATCCTCAGGGCTCCACAAACTGCTCCTCTCCTGAGGCCTCAGCCAACTCAGCCCTTTTTTTAAATATGCAAACCTTTGTACTTGCACCTTTTTATTACCATTTTAGTGTTTTTACATGTTTTAATATTTTCTGGACGCGCTTGTGCACACGGCTGGCAAAGAGTTTCTGTGGGGGGGGGGGCGAATAGAATAGCTGACATATCACTTCTTCTTTATCCTCAGCAGAGTGTGATTTGTCGACTTCAAACAGATGATATGCTTAAACATACACACTCCGGCCTGTGCAGAAGTGAGTCTTCCTTAGATTTTAACCACTACAATATTTAATATTTATTCCGATGGTGGCGCTTATTTAAATATTTTGTGTATTGTTTAAAAAAAAAAAAAAAAATGCTGCTTTGTACTAAAAGCTTGAGTAGTACATTCCTAAAATTAGCACTACAAACTTTTTACCAGGCAAAATCCGCTACTATACTTGCCTTGAATTTCTTGACACTAGTACAGTTAAAAAGTGATGTTTTTCTGTACCAAAGGTTATTGTTTTATACTCTGTACCTGTCCAATGAGTAGTAGAAAACAGTTTCCTGACTTGTCCTCTGTAAGAGGATCTAAATAAACTAAATGAAGTTCTACATGAAGCTGTAAAGCTGAGGTTGGAAGAAAATTTTTACTTCGCTTTCTTTTCCCATCCAGTTATTCATTCCCTCATGATGCAGCAGTCCAACCTCACCAGGCTGGTTCAAAAAAAAAAATCAGTTTCAGTCTTTAAAATAAGCTAAAAATGTTCAATATTACATGACAAAACTGTCAGTATTCAGACTTAATTGTACTGTATTCTTCCCTGTTACTGATACAGTTAAATGGTTGCACTTTTCCATTGGAATAAAACTCAAGACTTGTTGGTAAAATTAAACCCATATGGATGATTTATTTCAATAAAATACAGTGACTGAATTGAGATACATTTAATTTATTAATACCTAATTCTCTGCTCATGATTCTTGTTCAAGAAAACACGGAATTGAAAAGTTCTGTACATCAGTAAGAGTGATTCTCATAGACCAGGACCAAAGGCCCCACATTGCCCTAACATTACAGTTACTGTATAATGATGCTTGATTGAATGTTACTGTGCTTTGTCTTGTAACATTTTCTTCACTGCAGTTATACAATATGTACAGTACGTAGCCTCCTGTGTGAGGACCAAATCGAGAGTGAAGCCCCACAAACCGTGTCGACCAATCTAATATGTTCTATGCCCCGCTGTCCAATTAGAGAGGTCCTACTCAAACTGAGTATCAGACAGAAACCAAAACGAAAAATCATATCAGCTACTGATGAGAGAGAGGAGTGCCCAAGACTCCCATTTTCTTTCTTTCTTTCTTTTTTTTTTACAAATGTTGGAGAGAAGAACACAAAGGATGAAGATGCCAGGAGTGTACAGCCACTCAAGATACAACGCAGTCAGAGCTCTGGCCCCGTCGCTGTCTGCTCTGTTACATCCACAGCTGGCTGGGGACCAGTGGAGCACACCTTCACCCCGGAGAGAGTAACGGGCTGGTGTTGTTTGTTCCTAAGTTAATGGCCCCTGTTTGTGGAGGTTGTGTTAACCGTGTGTGTTTTGTTTGTGTATCTATCTAAAGTGTCTGGCTCCTGATAGAGGAAGAGAAGGATGGCAAAGTGATATGGAGACGCCACACATCTCTATGGGGCCTGAGCTGGCGTGGCGGTGACTGGCTCTGGGTGATGTATGGAAACCACACCGGAGGACTTGAACTTGGGAAGGTGGAGGCCAAATTTGTTCTCCACCCCGGCAAAGGTGGCTGCAGCCAGGCGGTAGCCTCCGACGTGGTCCGCGTTGATGGGAGGGAGCTCTGAGATGCGAGACTTGGGTGTGGGCTCAGATCCCGCCGGACGCCTGGAGAGAGGAGAGAAGGGGGACAGGATTAAAGTTTTTAACGTGTTTGCTATGACATAGGTCCATTTTTGTTTTTATTTGGACGTAGCTGTGAAGACTCAAGAAGTGAATGTGACTCAGAGGAGTCACAATGGAAAATGACTCTGACAAGACGCTGTCAGTGCATCAGTCTAAGTTAAAGTATTGCAGTTATATTTGCATATCTTTAGTGCAGCAGACACCCAATCAAAAATATGGCATCAAGAGGCAGTTTAAGAGTGACACATCCTGTCCTTATCCACTTACTGTCCTCCAAAGTCGACGTAGAACCACCGCTGCAAGAGCTCATAAGTGACCAGAGTCACACCAAACTGAGGAGAGGACCGGCACATACGAGCTGGACAAAGGGAGAGACATAAATTCAACATGGTTTAAATGCAAAAATAATCTGAGACGCACTGTATTTAAGTGTGTAGCAGTACAAAGACAGAGACAGGCTCGCACCTCCAGCTCCCTTCCACAGAGCCCTGAACCCCTCCTCTCTCATAATCTTCCTGAAGCAATCGATGACTCCTGTGTAAGTGGTCTGTCCTGCCCTCGCTGCGACTTGCAGACGGGTCTTGATGACATCAGCCGGTGTCACGAGGGAGGCTGCAGGGATACCTGGGAAATGGAGTTACAAAGAAAGTCAGAGGAGATGCCGTTACTTCAAACCTTAGTAAAATGAGGTCTCTGTCACTGAAGGGGAGGATAAAAGAAAAAAAAAGTTTGGTGGTATTTCCATAAAATTAACTGCAGGTGAATCACTGGCTAGTTTTCTAACTGACGATGTCCTTCTGCTGTTCTGGGTCATGATCTGAGCTTACCAGCAATTGCTCCAGCAGAGAGAAGCTGCAGAGCTCCCAGCCTGCCTTGTTCGTCAGCTAGGTAGGTCTTGGTGTGGGCGTACACAGGGAAATAGATGGCTGAGAATGGGATGTCTCTCAGGAAACATGCTTTAGCACCCTGGACAGACAAACAAAGAGCAGACAGATGTAGGGGACTGTCAGGAGTACAACTGTGAAAGGTAAAGGGAAAGGAGTATGTAAATGCCAGACTGGAGACCGTGGTACATCCACCGACACATTACCTTGTAGAGGCCGAAGAAGCCGAGGTCACGGACCACACTGAGCGCGCTGACTCGAGGTCCGGTGGTGATCTCGCCTGCCACCTGCAGGCGAATCTTCACAATCTCCAGAGGATTGGTAAAGATCACCTGAGAGCCTCCAGCCTGAATAAATGGAGAGAAGAATCTTATTCACATGCTTACTGAGAAAAAGAAAAAAAATAAAAATAAAAAACAACTGCTCCTGCATCTCACATGTACGCAGCTGAGGTACGGGAGCCAAGTCTCGCTCGTGACAAGTATCAAAAGTAAAAATTAAATCCTGATTGATCATTTACTTTGCCATTTCCTTGGAGGGTAAGGAGTGCTGGGCCAATGTGTGTAAGGATGAACAACGCTATTAAAAACAAAAACAAGAAAAAAAAAACACGTTGCATTGGACATTGAGATTTTTGCTATGGATGCAATTTAGTATTGCAGTCCGATGTTAGTAATGCCATTTGGAACTCTGCAAGCAAGTTAATACAAGAAATGAACAGGTTGCATGCACTGAGTTACTTTTTCTGGCCTTAACAACCAAAAAGACAAAACACCCTTGAGTAAGCGACTGCATCTGCAATTTTTTCTTCTAGTGCTCATTTATGCAAAAAAAAAAAAAAAAAGTCTGGGAGTTGGTACTTACACAACCACCTGCCATTATCTCAGCAAATAAAGGAATTGTGTTGTCTTTATCGGTGAACTTGTCTCTGACAAAGTCATTCACCTGTGGGACACAAGCAGCAACAAGCATGAGACCAGAGATACTTCAGAGTCTTTCTAAAAATCTGTAAATTTGCCCTAATGTGATGTCTTTCATCCTATACAGTTTTATTTTTTACATTGATTTCACTTCATTTCAATGAACTGCATTCAATTTTACTGTTAATATGCAGTAAACTCCACTGCAGAAGCTGCTATAACATACATCATTACAACTAATGTAACATAATAAGTGTGTATGCAAAGTGAGTAAGTGGAGCGTGCGATTGTGACTGTGCAGGGCGGTACTCACCGTGAGCTTGATAGCCTTCTCAGGTGCCACACCTATAAGCTGAGGGACCAGACCTGTGGGGCATCGTGGGGGATTGAGTGACAGGAGAATCTCATTTCATTAGTAATACTAGGCAAACAGGACGAGAGAGGAGAAATCAAAAGGGAAAAAAAAAAAAAAGAAGATGGGAAATAAGATGAGGTCAAAAACATGGAGGTGAAAACTAACAGACACAGACAGATCTTTCACTGACGGTATGAGAGATGAGAAGGCTTGAGAGAGGAAACCACGAACACACGCACACAGAGGCTGATCCCAACAGAAGTGTCTCATTAATATGACAAAACACAGGTGAGGAAAAGTAACACAAAAGTGGAGAAAAATGACACACAACTGAGATGCATCAACAAAACACAAAAGACAGGAGCTTAAAAACCATCACTGGTGTTGTGAATGAAGACCAGGTGCCGTCTGAGAGCTCTGCCTTCCTAACGTGTCCTACCTCTGTAGAAGCCAAAGAAACCCTCGTAGCGAAGCACCTTCTTAGCACAGTCAAAGCTGTTCTTGTACATCAGCTCTCCAACAAAGGATCCTGTGGACCTCTGGTTCTGCATACGAGTCTTCACCAAATCAATGGGGTACACCGCCGTCGCTCCCGTGGCTGCACAGACACACAAGCTCAGACTAAACACGATCCATTGAGTTAAATATACTACAGGCTGCCGTGTGTCCAACAGGATGACTCACCTCCAGCGATGGAGCCTAGGGTGAACCTGTAGGCTGACTCAGCAACTTGGAGCCACACGGGCCTGGAACCGTCCCCATGGGTCTGATGGGAAAAAAAAATGAATCGCACATGAGACCATGGTGCATTTATCTAGATAATGCTGAAATACTGTGAAAATAGCTCTGATTTTTTTTTTTTTTTTTTGGCACATTGTAGAGACGGACAGTTATCTGCTGATCTGATTTTATGGTAATGACCACACCTATTTATGAATAAGGAGTTGTACACTCAGACTGACCTGTTTTTGGCTTTCAACCAGGTGGTAGGGGAGACATCCTTCCTCTAACGGAGCTATCCTCTCAATGTCAGCAAGGTTCAGGCGCCTGATACACACATGTTAATTTCCCCGTTATTAACATCACTGCCATGTATAGACTGACCTTAAGATTGACCGGTAAATATCAGTAGAGTGCAGGTGTTAGGGGTGAATTCAAAGATCTGGACCAGACACATGTTATTCTATCACAGACTTAAACTCAGTAGCAGAATGACTGTCTTACCCAGAGGGAGAGTGAAGGCCTGATAACTGATACAGGATGTCAATTTCCATGGGAGTGATTTGACCAAACTTGTTGGCAGCATGAACAAACTCTTCTGCAAGAGAGAGGAAGAGATAAGAGAGAGTTATCTCAACACAACATGGACACGTCTGACACCCGTGTGAACATCTTAGCTGAAAAGCAAAGGGACAACATCACAGGGATGCAACAATCTGCCCACCTTTGGTCACGAGTGTGTCCTTCCGCGTGCCGGCCAGCGTGCTGTAGATCTTACGGATCAGCTCCATGTTGTTCAGGAGGGAGTTGAAGGCATTGAAGTAAGAGAAACTGACCATGTGAGAGGTGCTGCCACCTGCAGCCTGGTAGAGGAAGGACAGTGCACGTCAGGTACTTTGACTGTAAATGTTTGTTTTTTCGTTTATATCATACTCTTGATGAGAAAGCCAAGATGTGCAGTTGCAAATATTATTGAGTACTGATTTATCAGCGTTAACCTCCACATTCAGCACCGTCAAGAGATGTTTGAAATGAGATTATAGTGGGAATATGTGAAAACACCTATGATTAGAGAACACTGAAGAGCCTGTGCAAGGCTTAAGAGATTAACAAAACTAGAAATGTGCCAGGCACAAGTTAAAAATGACCAGTATTGTCCTTTAAAGCCAATAACCCCAGATGTGAAGCGGATGAGGAGTGTGTACTTTTTTTCCAACCCCACAGGTTCGAGTGAATTATACTTCTACTCGCCAGCGACTGAAACAGTTAAACAGTGGGAGATGCTGCAGCATTGTAAAAACTGATATGAGTAACGAAAACTAATCTGTAACCATCCGAGTTGTGGTTATCTGGAAATAGCATGACGTCAATCGGAGATGAGCATTCTCTGTGGCCATAGAGTGAAATTATACAAATCACTATCAGTAAATTACTCTCACTCACTGAGACAAGGTTCTCCTCCACAAAGGGTGTGAGCATGTGGTGCCTGATGGTGGCCATAATGTCACTGAAGTCCATAGCAGAGATGACGCCACTCTTCCCTTTGTCCTTCTGGGCAAATGCCTGGCGTGCATGCTCCAACTGTAGCTCCTAAAAAAAAAAAAAAAAAAAAATTGACACCTCAAGGCTGGCTGTAAAAATAGTCCAAGTAAAACTGTAGAGCGAGAGAGCAGCAAAAACACTCGGTATGTGTATGTGTGTGCTCAGCATACCTGCAGGAACTGGGTGAACTCGGGGTAGCTGAGGCGTTTCTTGCGGTCGTGCCCGAAGTGCAGACGGATGAACTCACAGTCCCAGTTGAAGGGAATGTGGTGGTGCACAGTAGTCTGGCTGAAAATGTCCCGAACATTTTCTGCAGCACAAACACACATTTAAAAAAAAAAAAAAAAAGGAATCAATAATCAACTTACCCAACAAACATCATACACAATAACTGAGTCAAATCATTTTAATCCTATAAAATAAAACTCACATAAGAAAGACATAAGAAAGTTTCAGAGCCTGAGAGAGATTATGTAAGTCCATCTATGTGTAATGACTTAAACCGAAGAGTAATCTGGTTAAGAGAGCCATGTTATGAAATGCTTCCTTCACAGTGCACGTGTCTAACACGTAAATAACAAGGAACACTGCAATTAAACAACACAATGTCCTTCATACACTGATAGTTGAAAATATTTTACACCGTGTACAGTGCTATATTTATATTGTTATTTTTCTGTATTCATTAACATCACGTAAACTGAAATCAAAGCTTGTTTTGAAAACACAGTGGACCGTACCGAAGGAAATGTCTCCAGTTCCAGTCTTGTCAAACAGCTGGTAGGCTACTATGAAGAGAGCGTCGGGTGCACACAGCACCGATTCAAATGCAAGAAACTCCTGGAACGAGATCAACCTGCCAAAAAAAGATACAACATAAAAAGGTCAAAGGTCAGGTAATGCATGAACGAACAGTCTGGGGAATGGGAATCACTTATCTTATCTGTAAGTGGTGATAATGGCTAATACTAATCAGACATGGTGCAATAAACTGTAAATTAGTGATGATAAGCTGTGTGCAACTGTGTATGTGTGTGTGTGTGTGTGTGTGCGCATGCACGTACCCGTCCTTTGTGGTGTCAGCCACAGCAGCGATGAGCTGTACAGTTTTGGGGTTGTGATGGATCTGTGTGTGTAGCCCAAGATACCTCTGGACAAAGTCTCCTGGGGTCATGAACCTCTCTCCATCCTTGTCCACTACACTGGCATACTGAGGGGAGAGACAGAAAGTAACATTAGCATGAATGCTAAGATTAACATAACCAGCAGTTAATCCATCTCCACAGCATAGTTTTACGTCAGCTGTTATCACCAGCTTTGCTAACCCTCACAGCAGCCTAACTAATGAGCCGCTTGTCCAGAGGCACGAGTGTGAAGCATGACAAGTACATGGCTCTGAGTGAGGACAGTAGTACTAAAGTCTAGTGTCACAAGCTGTCAACATTACCCAGTCATTAAAGTGCACATTGTGCTTACTACTCTACTAATCTTTCAGTGCTATGCCAAATTTATAGCAAATCATTAACAAACATGTCCACATCTAATGTTAAAAATAGAATTATTGCGAGGTTGATGACTCACAAAAACATCAGATCCGTCTGTTGTGGTTTTTTTTTTTTTTCTTTTTACTCAAGCATGCTGGTGATTCATGCTACACCCGAGCAACCAAGGTCACTGATCATGCAGTTGTGGCATGACATGTCAGGGTTACTCGCACACGTGCGCCTATACTTTTGGCTCAAGCTTGTGAGCTATTTGACATGGGTATATATCGTAGCGTACCGACAACTGCTGGCTCACACAGCCATCACACAGTGGGTCACACACTCGCCACGCACAACACAGCGGAGAAAGGTGAAGGTTCACCAAGCCCTCTCTTATGGCAGTTACTCATGCCCGCTCATGGTCATGCAACAGTCTTCACCTTGACTCAAAATGGTGTCTAAACATGACATGAGTATGGTGTGACACAAAGCTCACTGATCCTTCAAGTACAAAAGCGAGCAGGTGCTTGCTTGTGGTGTAATGTGAAACAAGACCTGACAAATTCACCTGAGCAGGGACTTAAACCCTGGACGCTCAAATTAAAAGTGCGATGCTCTACCGACTGAGCTATCTAAGCCCTGAACGACTCCATCCTCTGCCTGTGCAAAACTCCATAATCACTTGACACGTCACAATGATCAAAGAAGGCTGAGACTGAGAATAGGAGACGTCATGTACAGAACCAAAACAACCCCTTTGTTCACAACAGCTGCTGCTGACTCAACACGTATGAACCCGTAATTATGCTTTAGCTTCAACTTCTGTTAGAAAAAAAAAGAAAACAGTAATGTTCAACAAAACTAACTGATGCATATGATCACTGATAAGCTATTCAGTTACAGTGATTTGTGATTTTGTGGAACAGCAGCAGTCTGTGCTGGACCATCAGCTGTGGCTAATGCTGTAATTTAAACCCCATGACACAACCTTACAAGCTCATTCACCATGTGAAAACAGTCCTGAGATCAGCTGTTCTTTTATACATATACAGTAGCTGTTTCACAAGTACTCCTGATGGGTATGTACATGATGGGCATACATATTATTATATTATATGCGTTTTCTGACACTGATCAAAGAAACACTGGAGGCAGACCTTACCTTCTGGAAGATTGTTTTCAGCTCACTGGGGTCCCCACGTTTGGTAGATTGCACCTAAAACAATACACAATAAAATAACATCAAGGCACTGTTCACCAAAAAAAATACTATTAATAAAAATAAACTGCTGATTAAAGCACGTTTTATGCGGTGTACTAAACATAACATGAGGCAACACTAGCAAGCAGCTCTGGGTTGATGTCTCCTTGAAACGTCCACCGCTGTGAAAGGAGACACACAACCCAAGGCAACGGGAATGGCACAGTCAAAAAAAAAAGAAACGACTACGTCCTGACACACAATCAAGTTGAGCAAGTTTTCTAGCTATATAATAAACCAGCCCACAAGCCAAACCTCTACACAAGCTCAGACTAACGTTACAAGTGGGTAGCCAGCTAGCAAGCACAAACTACTCATATGAAGAGGACACAAACCGTTGCAATGACACTTTAAGCTTTAAATCGGCAAAATGCGAGAGGACGAGAGCAAACTGACAAAGAGTCGACTGCTGTGAAACGATGCGAGGTCAGCTAGCGTTAGTGGTTTTTAAATCACGGCAGTCCGATAGCTGTTTAGCATTATCCTCGCTAACTTCGAGGTTGTGGATGTCTCATCAAGGCCAGCCACCGCCGGGCGGCAGCTAGCCCGGTGATGCTACAGCCTCGGAGTGCACCGCATCCGGGACACCCTGTCCGCACAGGAACACAGAGTCTAGCTTTGATCAATCATACTTAAGAAAATGAACAGAAGGCATGCAGATGGGTTAAAGTAGAGGTTTGAAAATCGCTAAGAGAGCGATGCCGAAGTCACCTTGACCGCCATGCTGGTTTGACGTCACGTACAGTGAACGAGCGAGGCGCAGGCACGCCCTCAGACGTGTACAGGTCTGAAAGTGTAAGCGGAACCGATCAGCCTGTCAGAATAATCAACCGACTGATGAGTTTGTCCATAAATGTAATGACTATATCACACACACACACACACACACACACACACACACGGAAGTAGATGCACGAGGATGCTTGCACTGATGTGAAACTATAGATTTACAATCTTAATGTGGAACCTGCGTCTCCTTCCACCCCTTCTCCTCCATTACTACTACTTCTGCATATACTAGCTCACTACCGCTACTATTGGTACAACTGCTACTAATACTACCACTGCTATTACTACTATGGCTGCTGCTACTACAGTTACTACTAGGCTACTACTACTGTCACCACCTACTATTACTTCTTCTTTTAGTAGTACAGCTACTGCAATACCATCACTACAAGACTACTACTAACAACCAACCACTACTGATAACATGACAGCTCACTGTCACACTGTCATGGCTTGTTAGGACACTTGAACCTAACAGAACCATAAGGTTCTTTTCTTTTTTTTTCATTTAACTTACCTCAGTCCATACTGACTTTGTTTCAACATCCAGTAGATGTAGCAATCGTTTGGTTTTTTTTTTTGCTCAGCAATGTTTCCATTTTTTATTTATTCAATACTGTGGATGAGCTCTTATCTCACTGACCTTGGTGAGGTGTCCATGTGAGATATCGACAGTATTTGTTGTCACTGATAAGGCAGTGACCCACTACAGTATTTCCACTATTTGCATTACAGCACTAGTTATGGCCTGTGTTATGTAACTTTGTTTAACAACCATGGTAATGTCATGTCCTGTAAGAAGCAGTGTCCTGTATAGAGGTGTTGAGGGGTATGTTTGGTTTAGGAAAGGGGTAGGGGTTGAAGTTGGAGTTTGGAGACGTCCAGGCTTAAAGGACTGAAAGCTGCCCAAACATGTCTTAATGCTATTTACAGTATGATCAATGACCATCTATGCATGACAAGTCTGTTTTTAAGACTATACTTCCTCCAATTGACTGCTTTTGGGTTTTTGATTTTAAAATCAGGAACTTTGGCTTCAGCAACCTTTTACTGGCAATTGTGGTGACATCCATTCTTGTTTGGTTTCTGGGTTTTGAATTTTCCCACAGGATCCCACTCATGTGAGTGCACCACCCACACAAAGTCGTTTGGATTCTGACCACTCCCCAAAGCGATAAAACCAGCCCATGCAGAGGTTGTTGCCTCTATCATTTTTGCTACTATCCTTTTCCCCACAGAGTCCAGAAAACATGCCAGAGCCAGCCATCCTGTTCAGTCTGCAGCCAACTCTTTGTAGCTGTTTGCTGCACTTATTACTGTCTCAGCAGACTACAGCATAGAGATTACACTTTGTTGATGGTGGATCAGTGTAAATACAGCTGGTACAACTGGGACGTTTGTAAAGTAATGAAGTGCAACAAAGTGGCCACCAGGAGAAATCATATACCAAACACAGTAATTACAGCACAAAGACTGCCAAACTAGGAGTTTGCATAGACTGTATTTTAGATTTAAATTTGCACTGAGTGAAAATAGGGGCACCACCTTGTGTATTAAACTGCATACGGAAAATAGATAAAAACAGAGAAGGAATACACAGGACCACAACTTTTCAATAAATTAGGATTTATTTATAACTAAATATTTACAGGCAAATGAACAAATGAAGCATTAACAAGGAGCACACATCACTTGCAGGGGGAATAATCACTTCTTTGTGATTAATAATTCTGAATTAATAATTCAGAGTGCTATCAGACATCAACTCTTATCATTTATCACAGCTGAATCCATTTGTTGGGCATAAATTGGTTGAGCAGATCCCCAGTAAGGAACATTTGTGATTTCTAATGTGGGATGACTATAGTAGAGATGTGAACAGATGAAGCACGTTTTCTATGACAGTTAATTAAGAATCAGAACTTTCTGAATTTAAAAGAAATTTAGAAAAGTCAACCCAACTCTAGAATCAGAATCAAATTTTCTCTATCGTCTCCATCTCTCTCTCGCTCTCTCTCTCAGACCTGAGTCCAGCTGGACATAGCAGAGCATGAGGACCATCCTTCACACCCTCACCAGGACCACCCCATGGCCTGCTGTGATCACAACATCAGACCAGAGCCAGATGTCCACAAGCTGTCTCTTGGTTTCCCCAGAGAAAAGTTCAGTGGATGAACTGTCCAGCTCCAGCAGGGTTTGGTGCCTCCACAGACTGCTGGTACTTTGTCCTGCTTATGATTTGTGACTTAATAAACATCTTCTACAGCCTTAACAAAAATGTAGACACTTTGCTATGACACTTGAAATTTAGCTCAATGTCTTCCATTTCTCTTGAGATGTTTTAATCAGAGTCCACCTTTGCTGAACTCAGCCGACTGGACATGATTTGGAAAGGCACACACGGGTCTGCATCATCTCTCTCATAGCTTCTTTTGTTGTTCGAATTTTTTGTCCCCGAATGTCCCTCCCAGGCCCCGTAGAACGTCAAAGCCACTATGACGTCACCGTCAAGTCTTTTAATGCGTCATAGATCTTTTTAAATAGCTCACCAAAGTTGTTCTCTGTTTGATCTTCAACTGAAGAGCTGTACGAGCAGCGAAGAAGAGCACACGGTTTCTTTTTTTTTGCCCAGACAAATTCTGAAAACAACAACAATATGCTAACTCTGGGTTTCCTTGTCGGCGCCGTGGTCTCTAAGACTATGAAAAGAGTCGTCGAATATTTCTTTGAACCGGGAGAGACAGCAAAAGAGAGTCGTCAAGAATACAATTCCGTACCTCTTGCACAAAAGTCAGCAACTCACTCCCACCCAAGCACAGAAGCAGCAGCTGAGAACCACAGTGACCAGCTGTCAGAGGACACACACAGTAGGACAGATCGGGTCAGCGACCCGTGCGCAACAGTCTGTAAATTCACAAACATATCAAACAACTGCTGGATGAACGCCTCCCTGCAGGCTGCACTTAATCTGGGGGTTGTGCGAGACAAGTTAGCAGATTTATCTCCAGACTGTTTGGTCTCAATGTCACCAACACCAGCATTTGCAGATCTGTTTTTAACGGCCCTTCGACATCCAGGGAGGACTTTCACCTCATCAGAAATCGGTAAGGCTTTGAGAGAACTGAGCGTGGCAGTACCCTCACTGCGATGGTCACAGAACAACGACGTTCTTGATTTACTGGAGCCTTTCTTTTTCTGGCTCAGTAAATGTGGAGTACAAACAAATATTAACTTAAGTGAGACAATCAGGTGCCAGTGGTGTCAGTTTACCACAACCGAAAACTCAGTCGTCGGTAGTGTTTACTTTTTATCACCACCGGACCGACGGCAGAGCATTTCGTCCCTTCTAATGCACTCACATTGGCTTCTGGAAAACCAGTGCGCCAGGCGATGCCAGGTGTGCGGTTCCCCAACAAAGGTAGAAGCAACCTGGAACAGCCCTGACTTTTTAACCCTTTACGTCCCTCGGTCAGCCGATAATGGACTGGTGCTCAGGAACCGAGTGATTCCATCTCAATTAATAGAAATCCCCGTGGATAATGACGCAACACAGCTGTACAGACTGTCCTCTGTCATTTGTCACAGCGGCTGTCACTCAAACGTCGGGCACTATTGGTCGTATCTGTTTGATGATGGCATCACCATCAGCGCCAGTGACCGTGAGGTATCAGTCGTACAGGACGGGAAACCACAGGACATATACGAGTGTGGTGTAATTTACCTCTATGAAAAGTACCCCTAAGCGCCTTTCATTGAGGTAAACCCACAGACGTTTATCTAAATTTCACACCATAAAAAATAAACAAAAAAAAATATATATATATGGGCGGCACGGTGGTGCAGTGGTTAGCACTGTCACCTCGCAGCAAGAGGGTCTGGGCTCTTCTGTGTGGAGTTTGCATGTTCTCCCTGTGCCTGCGTGGGTTCTCTCCGGGTACTCCGGCTTCCTCCCACAATCCTAAAAACATGCGTGGGATAGGTTAATTGGCTACTCTAAAATTGCCCGTAGGTGTGAGTGTGTGCGTGTGTGGTTGTCTGTCTTTGTGTGTCAGCCCTGCGATTGACCGGCGACCAGTCCAGGGTGTACCCCGCCTCTCGCCCATAGTCAGCTGGGATAGGCTCCAGCTCCCCCGCGACCCTGACGGATTAAGCGATAGAAAATGAATGAATGAATTAAAAAAAAGTATATAAACATAAAACAATAAGCTTCCAAGATGTCGTCGTTTTAGAGCAGTTAAAGGGGCCCACAGAGGCTGTTAAGGACACTTTTGGTCATTTTTGTTTTATTTGTGTTGACATGTTATCAGGCCCACGGTGTTGGACCCAAGTGTGATCATTTAATGAAAGGAGCACATAATCAGTGTTATCTTGCATTACACCCACTATCCAGTCAGGATGAATGAATGAAAGGTAAAACAAAACAAAACATGAACATGAATCTTACAATAGAAGTAAAATAAATAAGATAGACCAAAAAATCTTTTTTTGAAACTTCACATCGAATGATGTTATTTTGAGTGTCGTGCGTCACGTGACCCCCGCGCCACGTGACCACTGATAAAACTCCATGGCGGCGCACAGCGGTGTAGGACTAGCTACAAGATCAGGTAGGTACTGATCGAAAACTCTGTCCACACTCGAATAAACAGCTAGCGTTAGCGGCTGTCCGGACCACCCGAGTCCCCGCTGACAGTGAAAACAAAGTAACTCGTTTAACAAGCACATTAAAATCAGACTGCAGCTCGGGTACTTTTAAAGAGGGAATGTTTTTAGCTAACTGATGTCGGCTTGTTAGGTAAAGTTAACTCATACACGAGGGAGGCACAATTCAATCAACCCCCCTATGACAGTGTTAATATAATGGAATATTATAGGCATAATAGGAGTGTGTCTTGCATGTGACTACATCCCAGCCTCCAAGTTCCCAGTGCGCATCGCAGCTTCTTTATTTGCCAAACAGCAGTCCCGTGCTGGAATGACAAACACTGACCCAAGGTTTTTCTAAATAGTAAAAGTCTCGAAATTAGATTTTAGTACAGGGCTCCTCCACATGACACAATCACATAGTTTGTAACGCAGGACTTGCCTCATCAAAACACAAAAATACTGCTTGTGACAGTCAGCCTGGCTCTCCTATTCAAATTGGCTGCAGCTTGTGCTTGAATGTTCAAGCAGTTGTAGTTGTAGTTGCTCTTTCCACCATTTATTCTTAGCAGAAGAGCACGCTCTTCCTCTTTGTGCTGCTTTCCTTTTCTCCAGGACTGGGTGGCTTCCTGCGTAGAGTTTGTTGTCTAAGAAGCTGTGGTCCCCCCACGGCCCTGCTGTGTCAGCAACATCGGCGCTTCTTCTGGAGGAAGTGGAAAAGTTCCCACAATGTAGTTCGCCCAGCAACTGTTAGTCCTGCCTATGCAGTGCCCAAGGTACACAGGACCTAATGTTCCCATGATGCCACACAATAATACATTCAGGTTGGATAAGTATTTTCAGAGGGCTTCAGAATTATGAGTACTTTCCTGTAAGGCGAAAATGACCAACATGGCAAATTACGATGGGATTACAAAGAACCATTGGAATACATATTTTGATTTGAATTTCAGGTCCTATTCAAGCTAAATCTTTCCCATCAGAATAATACTTTTGTCGAAGAAAAACTTTAAAGTGTATTGACTCTTGTCGACTGACTCGATTCTTCCATTCTTTACCCTTCATATCCTATTTTTCTTATCCTCCTTGACTGCAGCACATAGTGCGGCCTGACTATGTAGGCACTGGACAGGTCCCGGAGTGGCCAGACTACATAGAGATAAAAGACCAAGAGCAGATCGAAGGCCTCACTAGAGCATGTCAGTTAGCCAGACATGTATTACTACTAGCTGCAAGCAGTCTGAAGGTAAGCACCTAAACACAACAAGAATTGTGTTACTGTGTCATGAAGAATAACCAAAAGAACACAATAATCATAACCTGTGTCTTCCAGGTTGGTATGACAACAGATGAAATAGACTTCATTGTGCACCAGGAGACAATCAAACACAACGCCTACCCATCCCCTCTCAGATACGGGGGTTTTCCCAAGTCGGTCTGCACATCTGTGAACAACGTGGTCTGTCATGGCATACCTGACAGGTAAAAGGCCAAGATTTTTTTAATCTTTTAAAGTAAAACACATTTTACCCACATTTAAATTAATGTTGGTTTGTCCGATTTTTAAATGTTGGATGTAGAAATTTTGGTTGTTGAATATGGTTGCAAAGTTTAGGATTTTTTCTTCTCAACAAAATTTGTCTGGATTGTTTTGGAACATAATTCATTATTGAATTCATTCTTGATAAAGTATTTTGAAATTATTGTAAATTATAAAAAATGCAAGGCATTATCTGTACACACCATTCTTCT
Organism: Toxotes jaculatrix; assembly: GCF_017976425.1. Lineage (NCBI taxonomy): Eukaryota > Metazoa > Chordata > Actinopteri > Toxotidae > Toxotes > Toxotes jaculatrix. The sequence goes on from NC_054407.1 coordinate 10,664,446, forward strand.
TTTTATATGGCTGTGTCCTGCAGTCGGCAACTTCAAGATGGAGATATCATCAACATTGATGTGACTGTAAGTCAATGCCTTAACAGATTCACATACACACACACAAACAAACCCACAGGCACACAGTCATTCAGGGCAGCACTGGTCCCATCACAGACTTCTGCCTTTTTCTGATAGGTATATTTGGATGGTTACCATGGTGACACCTCAGAAACCTTCTTGATTGGCCAGGTGGATGAGGCTGGGCGGCGACTGGTGGAGACTGCCAGGCGCTGCCGAGATGAGGCCATCGCTGCCTGCAAGCCGGGTGCACAGCTCTGTGTTATAGGAAACACTATTAGGTACACACACACATACACACAAAATACACAGAATGAAGACACATAAAATACACAGGTGCCATAAAGTCACATTCTTTTTTTAAAAATTTTTGACAACTAATATTTTTTGTTCTACTGGCAGTGAAATAGCCCATTCCAGTGGCTTCCAAGTGTGTCCTTATTTCATTGGACATGGAATAGGCTCCCACTTTCATTGCCATCCTGAGATCTGGCACCATGGTAAGTTTGGCTCTGTGGTCACATAATGAGACAAAGTCCTGTGTGAGAGCTTGAGACAATGGGGCCTCATGAAAAATCTCACCTGCTTTTTTTTTTTACCAGAGTCGGTAGTGCTACTAGAATAATAATATACTAAAAAAATATTAATATTCAGTCTCGGACATAGACGGGCAATGGTTTGATGTAAAGTTAGACGCTAAAAAAGTCTTTCTAAAGCATAGCGGCCCGTGACTAATACGAAAGGCTGTCGAGATAGGTGGCAGTCACAGAGATATTAGACATGAGAATATTATGGCCTGCAGTAGATGATGGTACAGTGTCGGGTTCAGTAGAGCGTGACACTGGACACTGTCCTCCTTAAAGACCCTGAGGCAACTATTTGAGTTAGAGAATTTTCCAACTCAACAAACTGGCAGATCCGATGATCACCGGATATTTTGAACAGAATATTAAGTTTGCATTGTACGTAACTTGAGCGAAAGTACCTAGTTCTGTTAGTACCTAACCTTACCACAAATTATCATCCATGACACTTAAAACGACTCTGTTTGTATGATTGGTTATTGCATGAGGCCCAGTGTCTTGAACAGGAGCACCATCCCATGTGTGCATCACTTCTGTGTTTGTGTGCATTTGTCAGTAATACTGTGGGGTTGTATGAGTTTGATATAATTAAGTAAGAATTGTCTGGATATGCTGTGTATGGCTTATACAGGGGAAATATAAAGAAGTATAGAACCAATAAAATTAATAGCTGAAATAAATTGTTGCTGCCAAATGTTCTGTTTCATTCCATAATCTTGTTTTTCCTCTTTATTATCAGCTAATGACAATACCATCACCATGGATGAAGGGATGGCTTTCACGATAGGTGAGTTACATTTTATGGTTTAGATGTGCACATGAAGATTCCTGTTCGTGTGAGTGTGGAGCTGATATTGTCTGTTAATTTGTAGAGCCCATACTGATGGAGGGCTCTGTAGAGTTCAGAATCCTGAAGGACAAGTGGACTGCAGTGTCTGCAGATGATCAAAGGTAGGTGGTGGTCAAGCAAAAAATATCTTGGCTGTGTGCTTGTAGCTGTCATGTTAGCAAAAAAACAATGTTTTCCTGACTAACAGTTTCCCAGCTGCTGTCATTAGAGCTTCCTTTAAGCACAGCCTAGATGATTCCAGTCTTTATGCTAAGCTAAGCTTATTGCTGACTAGCCTCATGTTCCATACATTCCAGCATCCCCCCAAAACGTTGAATTATTCCTTCAGAATCTTAAAAAGACCTGCGTTGTGTGTTTTGTATTTGACATTCATGCAGGTCAGCTCAGTTTGAACACACGGTGGTCATCACATCTGACGGGGTGGATATTCTCACCAAACTGCCAGAGGAGAGCAATCTGTGACCTGAGAGGAATCAAACTGCCGATGCCTACAACATCTGTGAGAAATCTGTTCCTAACGGTTGGTGACCTGCAACAAAACTTTGTTATAAGAACTTGAATGGTGACGATCACCTGGACATATTTAAAAAAAAACACCTCTAAAGTGTTAAAAGTAAATAATTATTATGTAGTGATTACACATAGACCTGCAGTGTCTGTATATTCATTTTGACTAAATTGTTTTTTCACCCATATACAGAAATAAAATGGCTGTAGGTCCATTTCCTTACTTAAGTTGAGATTTATGCATGTTTGAGTGTTTAAATTCCCCATGTTCTCCAGATCTCTGTCTGGTCTTTTGTTAACCTTAAGCCAGTACCTAGATTTATGCAGACGGTTCAGTGGAGTCCATATTAGTTAAATGTGACCTGTGACAATCAATGTGGCCTGTGCACTTACGGTACACTGTAACTGTTAAATGGAAGTAACATTAGCAGGGACTTGGCCAGGATTTTAGAAACATGGAAATCATGAGTCCAGACCCATCCACCCACCCAAGAAGACACTGTAAAATTTTCTGGTTTTTAAATAAAATCACCAAATTCTGAAAAGTTTAAATTCTGTTTCTAAACCTTCTCTACACTGCAAGTTATTTGCAAAATACAACATTGTGTCAATGAGTTCAGTTGAATTATGTCTCTTGGTTATGTGGTCAATTGTAAAGTCATATATAGCCAGTAGATGGCAGCACATGCTTAATGAAATTGAACCTGTAGCACGTTGCAGTCAGCAAAGGCTTCACACCCTCCTCTTCATTCCTTCTGATGGGCAGCAGCACAACATGCTGCATCTGATCATCTACAATTTGTTTGTGGTCCATAACCACGAGCAGAAAAAACACAGTTGTAAATCTCGGCGTGTTTGAGCCCGTCTCGTTTGATTAATCTAAGCCAAGTGTCGACAATTAATCGCTCGTGAACATCTGCTCTACTCGGACAATGTGACATCTCAATATGATACATTGGTTCAATTCACACTTTAACAGCTAACATGCTGAAGATAAACATCTGCACAAACTAGGGGCCAACAATGCTGCTCGGGGTTGTAAATTCCAGGCATACCAACTTACTTTTGCTCTGTTTTTCCAATTCCTCTCTACTGTCTATATCTTATGTCTACAGGTGGATTTAATAAAGAAAACTCCTAAGAGTTCATGAGATCATAGCAGATCACACAAGACTCCGTACCAGGCTTCTCATATTTCTCACTATGATTAAAGTGGAAATTACAGATTTGTTAATTTACATAAACATCGGGTTGCAGTGTGAGCTATGTGAGTAATTAAACGATTCTCCTACAAACTTTGTCAAGTTCTCACACAGTCTGTGTGTCCATAATGGATAGATTAAGTTTGATATTTTAATATTGATATTTTTTAATGCGACTGTGACTGAGGAGAGGATGGTGAAGTGAAGATGCTTCCGGAAAAAAAGAAAAAAAAAGAAAAACATAGGAGAAATTGGATTCCAGCCTGCTGGAGGGTGTCTTTTCCTTTTCTGCCAATGTACTCTGAGTGTGTACATGTGTCTAAGCCTGTGTGTATGCGTGTGTGTGCGTGTGTGTGTGTATTCATGTGTGTGTGTGTCTCTGTACTCATGCCAGTGCCAGTTCGTGGGTGAGGCAGGAAGGATCAGGCAAACAGGGGTGGGTCAGCTAATCTGGAGTCTGATCATGACCAGGAGGGAAATGATTCACATATCATCATTTTATTTGACGCAAGAGAAATAATGATTAGGATTAAATGTACATTTATTTGCCTTTCATACAAAATCAGAATTTAAAATCTCAAGCTTGCTCTGCTGGAAGATATTGAACTGAAGATCACTTTCTTCACTGAAGCTTAGGTTATTTGTTGAAGCAATATAGCTCATGCCATTTGATGTGAGGGCAGGGTGTGGTGTGTGTGTGTGTGTGTGTGTGTGTGTGTGTGTGTGTGTGTGTGTGTGTGTGTTGTTTAGGGGGGTGGGGGTAGGTGGCTGTTGAAGAGTCATGCAGGCAATTCTTGATGGCCTCCCACCAGCCCATGATTCACAGATTTTCAGAAATGACAATAAAATCTGAAAAAAGTGATTTGTCAGCAATAAGGAGAGAAAGTGAAGGCAATGAGCAGAAGATAGATAAGAGGGGGGAGTCGAGGTGGGTGAGAGGGTAGGATTTGGGGAGGAGCAGGGAGTGGCAGGGTGAGGTGTTGGATTGTGGTCATGAATTCTCTTTCCTGCCTCTCATTCTTTTCCTGCATGTTGGGACTCATTCCTGCTCTCTCCTATCTCTCTCTCTGCAGTATTCAGTTAGCACAGTCTCTTAAAATCTACTGCTGGACTTCATGCCTATTCTGACATAAGTAACTTTTTTTGTTGTTGGGAAACACTTTTTTCACATATTAATACAATCTTCACCCTACATGTATATACTGTACTGTGTTCTGATAACTGTTTTCTGAATTCTTGTACACATGCCTTATTTTTCATAAGCTGCTGTAGCTGCTATAATTCGAATGCATTGTCCAAAGTCTGTTAGTTGACAGTAGCAACATGCAGTATTCGGTTTTCCAGAATAATTTCATCTAATAGTAAATAATTTCAAAATGTCAGTTGTTAAGCTAACTATCCTGCTGCCTAAACCAAATATAGTAAAATTTAATTAATGTAAGATTGCAATACATTATTATTATGACACTACATCACTAATGCTGAAGATACGTTCACATTTTGTGTTCACTTCTGCAATATGAATTACTCATGTAGCCCACCATGTGTGAAAACATTTAATATTTTTTGTTGTTATATTTACCACCTATTATGTTGAGTTGGTTTGTAACAACTGGAAACCTACATCACTGTATGTGTGTGCGTGTGAGAGAAACTGTGATATATCACACTTACCTGGGAATTTACGGAGCAGCACCACAGGAATTCTTGGTTTCCTTGGTGACCCGTTGAATTGTGGCATTAACAAAGTTAGATCGTTAGATCATTTTCAGACTTGTGGAGGCAAATCTGTCTCAGACTCACATGCACAGGTGGCATGTGCTGAATCTGACTGCGTCAACACACCTGAAGGCCAAACAAGAACAGCTGAGTGTGGTACTTGGAGATGAATATTCACTGTGGCAGGACATGTAGTTACAGGCTGATGTTGAGTGAGTAAACACTTTTTGGTCACGGACATCTCCACAGTGAGAGGGGTTTCTTCATCATGACACAGTAGGAAAGTAACAGCTGTCAAGATATTTCACAAAAAATGGTGGTACAGGAAGTTATTAAGATTAATTCTCAGGTAACCAGGAATGTGTTTAGAAAATGAGTGTCAATCCATCCAATATGTTGTGAAATATCGACACAGGATAACTGAAAACATTTACCTGCTGTTGGTGTGTAGTAGTATATTCAGTAGTTGTTGAGAAATTTTGGTCTGGACTAAAGTGGTGGACTGACCAACTGAAAAACCAATCGAGAGTGGCTCGGGAGAGCACGAGAATATGATTGGATTCAGAGAGACTCTTCATTCATCTTTTGTCGCAACGATAATATAATACCAAGAAGTACCTGGGACATATGATACTGATTACTGGAATCAATCCTTAATGAGTCTACGAGGCTAAGTACATTTATATGAAGGATGTTCTGGAGTCACATTAGGCCACATAGAGTATATGTGTGTCACAAGTTACAGTTAATCGCTAAGAATGCGTGTGTGTGTGCCAGAGGAGGACCATTAAACTCGAGTCACCAGACGTGCCGGGAGAGCTCCCTCTTGACTGACACTTACAAGGTGGAAAACTTTCTCTGTTGGCCTCTTGACTCTTTCATTGCTGGGAACGCCTTTTCTTTTTTTTCTTTCTTTTTTTTAAACAGTGGAAATATTTTAGAGGAGTGGTCTGGGCGCTGTCAGATCACAGATAAGAAAACAGAGCTATCCGCGCATCCCTCGATTCCTGGGTGTATCTCTTTGGCTTCTCTGAGTGTCTCTTTGTTCCTTTTACACCATTCCTGTGTCTAAAAAGCCAAAGCAAACCAACAAAATAAGAGCAAAGGGTGCACTGTCTGTGTATGTGTGTGTGTGTGTGTGTGTGTGTGTGTGTGTGTGTGGTATGCATTGCCCGAGGCTGCTCTAAAAGGTCTCTGATAAATGGTATCTGTCTGCTTCTGTTGTTTTCTGAGATTCAGACACACACTGGAGCTCACTGCCCAGCACAATGCCCTCTCTTGCTGTGTGTGGACCTGAGGAAAACCGGTTATACAAAATATACAATACCCTGTTAGCTGTGTGTATGATATGTGTGTGTGTGTGTAGGCCTCACTGAGAGGTGTGGAGACCTTTGGCTACAATCAGATAAGATTCAAAGGAGAACAAGTGTTTTGTTTCTTTATTCGTCTGAAAAATTTCCCTTTCCAATTTCTCATTTTATTTGATCTGTTTCACCAAAGTTTCACTAAAACAAAGACAGAACCATCACAATACTGATCACTGATATCCAATGCAATATTACAATATGATAAATGTGATATTTATATTGTCCTGTCTCGATGAGAGGACAAAGAAGTTGACTGCACGCCTTCCTACTACACACCATACATATTTTCAACTGTGGCAAATGAGCTGTTTCTGTGTGTGTGTGTGTGTGTGTGTGTAGTACAGTGCAGTGGACAAAAAAAAAAAAAACAGGGAAGGAAGTTCTCTCTGTGGTGCCAAAATGACTGGAGGAGGAATTTCTACAACAATCCTCACAAGTTCGAAGGTTCCTGCCAGAATCCTCAAAGTGCCATTAAAACTGCCCAGAACAGCTCAGTATTTATGTATGTAGAGTGTGTGTGTGTGTGTGTGTGTGTGTCTGTGTGTGTGTCTGTGTCTGTGTCTGTGTCTGTGTGTGAATTAACAGTGAGTCCCACCCAATACTGTAATACTGTATAGCTATCTCTGGCTGCAAGGCAATTATGCCAGCATGCCAGCTTTGAGTTAAGGACAGTGTGTATGCACTGGTGTGTGTACACATATGTGAGAGCTACTCAGTACATTAACAGTCTTTTACTGTCTACCACTGAGGCACTTTACTGGAGCAATTTGGACTTAACTGTCTTTCTCAGAGAGTGGGGACAGTGATATTTACTACCCTGCCCGTGGTTTCTCAGCCGGTCCACTTATTGTTCGCTCAGCTTTTGCAAAACAAATTGTCTGGTCAACTTGTGAAATATCTATCATCAAAGACATGTTACGGTTTTTGTTACTTTTTCAGTTTTGTTACAGCATGTGACAGATGGCCAAGGACATAAAACATAAAATTCAAAAGGCTAGTTATCACTGAAGCACACTGGGAGGAGAGAAAGAAAACAGTACATCTGACTTGACTGGACAGTAAAAAAGGGATACAGACATATTACCTAACCAGGGAGAAACTGTGACTTGAGTGTTGTTTTATAAGCTGAGACAAGCGTCCATCGTCAACCTGAATCTGTCAGGGGAAAAAAAAAGAAAATTGAAAGAGAGCTTGGGGTTTTGCGAACATCTTTTTGAAGCACACCTGGACCCACTAACACTGGGGCCCTTCCCACAGCTACTGCCAACTCATATTACATCCTCTGGCCAGGGCTGGGACACACACACACACACGAAGACACATATATTCACACATACACACTGCTCATTTGGGAGGTAAATGTACAAAAGGGGGGGGGGGGGGGGTGTTGCAATTATCCCTTGGGTGTTACAGCACCTCTGGACAAGAGAAGACATCAATTACTCCTTATTGACTGTAATCAATAAACTCATCAAGATGGGTAGATGATCTGTTACAGTCAGCCATGTGTGTGTGTGTCTCTTTATGTTTTAACCATGAGAGTGTACGTTCTAGAAAGACATTGGATCAATACTGTGAATAAGAGATACCACATGGGGGAATGTAAATTAGATGTTTGTCCCCACAATGTCACTTCATTGCTAACTGATAGCTCTCTGTGATCTACACAGCCTCCTTACCTCCCTTATACAATATATTCTTAATGTTCACGTCAGAAATATTTCATAAGAGTTCATTAAATTGTATTGGAGCTGGAAATCTGTGTTTGATTTGTATTATCTCAACATCGTTGTTGTACAGATTCAGTTGTGTAACCTGTTTTGTTTTGTCATTGTCACTTTGGCCACAAATGTGAGGAAGCAACATTTTCCTCTCAGCTGTGACTCTGGGAATGGAATAAACAAATTCCTTGACTCCTGACAGTTTGGGAAAGTTTGATTCCTTTGCTAGATAAGAAGACTGAGACCGCCGTCATGTCCATATGGCAAACATGGTGAACTATTCCTTTAAGATGCTGCCACACACCATTTATAGTCAAACCTAGGCCCACTGTTACTTGAGAAGAGCTCAGTCAGCAGCACTCATTAATCCTCCTTCTGTGCTGCGTTGTTGTTCAAGGTATTCTCGCTTTTTAGCTGTTTCATCTATTTCTCTGATCTAAATCATTGTCGGCCATAAATTAACTCTGAGATGAGCAGCTGTCAACATATTTACAGGCTCTCATAATCAACAGCGCTCAGGGAAAGTGCAGTGCAATAATGTGTTGCAGTTGTGAAAGATCTTGGGTTTGGAGTTCAGAGTGATTGTGAAACTGACTGTGCATATACAGTGTGTGTGTGTGTTTATGACTATCCCAAGGCTATGTGTTTCTACGGTGTAATAAACACACACCCTGCCACACCCTTAGGTGAGTGTGTGTTTGCTTCCTTTAGTGTACCTGGAGCTGTGCTTTCAAGAACAAATACAGGGAGGTGGCTCGGGCGAGTCAAGGCGTTGCATTTGTGAGTGTGTGTCAGAGAACATCGCTTTCCATCGTTTTTTTTTTTTTTTTTTTTTTTTTTGCTCCTCTGTTGTCATAACACATGTTGTACATGGATCTGATGTGATGTAATTCTTAATTCTGTATAGAGGCAATTCAAACATTAAGCAGCACGTGTGTGTGTGTAGACAATATTTTATCAGTAAATAATATGCATTTCAATTGAGATTTACACAGCAGTGATTCATTAATAAATTAGTCAGCAAGTCTATTCAGAGTTGTATAAATGACTAATCATTTGATACTGACTCATTTCACAGTCTGTTCTCAAGTATCTAATCTAGATGTACCATATCTTTATTTATTCAAATCAGTTCAAGTCTATTTGAGTCAAGAAGTACTTATTCACTTTTGGTGAAAGTGAATAAGTAGGATTTTGGGTGCTTTTACTGTTAAGTGTTGGTCTGAAATCAGGGGTGGGGAGGGGGCGAATAATGATGTTAACAGGCTGGTGAGTGTGTGGTGTGTGAGGTGCTTAGACAACTGAAAAAAAATAACACGAACACAGTCAGAGAATTTGTTTTGGCTGTCCCTTTTTGGAGGGATGAATGGTGAGCAACAGAGAAAGAAGGAGACCTGTGACTGGATGTCAGACAGAGGAAGTGCCATCTATTACACACACACACACACACACACACACACACACACACACACACACACACACACACACACACGGAAGGGCAAGCTGAGTTAACACACCTCACTTTACACACTGCTGTTCTTATCAGTGATAGGGCTGATTCCTGTTCCTGACCTGCAGCAGACAGATCCATAAATCACTGCTGCTCCGTCAGCTGTCTGCTCTCATAAGCTGGAACTGGAACAACATCAGCCCAAACTGGACAGGAAGAAAAATACACACACACACACACAGATGCTAAAATAAAAAGAGTAAACAGGCAGATGGTCACATGTTTAAGGGATTCTTCTACTTTTAAGAAAGACATTTTTTAAGCTAAAGTAATATCAAAACATGCGACTGACCAGGACAAAAAAAGGGTTTTGAAAGTCTGATTGATTGTGGCTTTTGTGGCCTTTATCAATATCAGTTGCACCTTATTTTCCTATCTGTTACTTAAAAACTAAATATAAAAGATCAGGAGTAAACATATGTTTTTTTTTTTGGTCCAGTTCCAATTAATGCTGCATCACAGAACTGATCCTCTCTGGAGACATTTCCAAAGCCTGTTCATGAAGACTTAAGTGGACAACAGACCTGTACAGACACCACATTCTTCCCCTGCCCTTTTCCCTTTCTGGGCTGCCCTCTTCCACCATTATTTGTGCCTTTTATACTTTATGTGGGCAGTTTCTTTCTCCCTCTCCCTTTCTGTCTGCCCTCTTTCTCTGTGTGCAGACAAAGCCGGTGTTGTCTGCTGAAATACTGTGTTGCGGGGACAAGCTTTGGGTCAGCGTCTCATGGAATGCCTTGAAAACCATCTAGTGAGGGAGTGTGTTAATGTGCAGGTCTGTGCCCAGTCCGGTCTCTGGCTGCTTCAAGCTCTGTAATGACTCATCTAATGAGTCATTAAAGAGGACACAGGCCCTGTGGTGATCGCATGTAATGATCTGAGCATGAACGCCTATAGGAGTGTAATTTCTAAATTGTGACTAATTTCTAGCTTCGATTTTTTTCTGGGCTGTGGTTTGCAGAGGCCTGCTACTGTGCTGCAAACACACCAGTTGTTACATATTTCTGTTTCTTCTATTCATTTGCTCCAAAAATCTTTATCTCAATCTCAGTCTTTGTTCCTCTCTTTCCATCTGTCTCTCCCACTCTAGATAATTGTGTTGCTATTGTTGTCCGGACAAAACAAGAGGGAGGGAAGAGGGAATATTATCATTTCTAGCTAAAATACTGTATTGACTACAAGGATGTTTGATGTCAACAAAAACAAAAAAGTTTTCTATGAGAGCATGCAAGCTGTGTGCCCGATTGCATTCTTATGTCACTTTGCCAATATTTCCCCTCTTGTGGGATGATATGTTTTGTTTACTCTCGTTTCCAAGGGAGTTTAACTGCAGCCTTTATTACAGTGTTATACTTAGAGATCTACAGTCAGCAGCTGCCAGTGTAGCCTCCAGCATCAATTTTGATCACTGCAAATCTGTTTTGACACAGTCTCTGGCATCTTTGACCCACATAGATTACAGCATTGATCTGCTGCAAACAAACAAACAGACAAACGAGGCATTAATCGTTTCCAACTAAAATGTACTTGACAACATGAGACTGATTTGCAGGCTGTTTGAAGTGTGGTGGGATGGTGTGTGTGTGTGTGTGTGTGTGTGTGTGTGTGTGTGTGTGTGTGTGTGTGTGTGTGTGTGTGTGTGTGTGTGTGTGTGAGCGTGCCAGGGTGGGAGGGGCAGCTGAAAGTACAGTGGACAACATTCAACCTTGGAGCAGTCAGTCATTCGCACTCTTCGCCTCCTTCGACAAGGACTCACCTTTCACCAGTGCGAGGGAGCCTTTTTGTTTGACTGTGTCTCATGGAGGGCAGGATCACCTGTGGACTGTGGCTGCTCGTCCTTCTCCTGGGATGTGGACGACTGTCGGCTTTCAACCTGGACACCGAGAATGTCCAAACGAAGAGAGGGGACCCAGGCAGCCTGTTCGGCTTCTCTCTCGCCATGCACCGGCAGCTTGAACCGGTGGATAAGAGAATGTAAGAACCAGAGTTATGTTTTTAAGGGGGAACCACCTTAGAGGCCATTTATTTACGTCTGCGTCGTCCTAGCCTTGGAGACACGCTTTTAAATGGCTTTAAAATAACTTCAGTAACCATGTAATTAAAATGTCACAGCGGTGCAGACGGCTGTAAGCTCATTTTGGGTTGTTAGAGCCGCAACATGAGATGAAAAATGTCCTTTTAAACCAACTTTTGAGAAGCACCGAAGTTACCGTAAAAACGCCGTGAGGCTGCTAAATGCTACGCCATCATTTGAGCTCAGGTATGTCGCAGGTAGCTTCAAAGCAGTAGCTTATTTTCACAAAATCTCAGCAAACCATGGTGTTAAACTTCGTAAAAGAAAGTACTGCAACTTTATTACACCTGTTATGAGTTTAACCATACCTCTTGTTAATTTTTAATAAGCCTTTCCTTCTAGGTTACTTACAATTTGTGTTTTTTTTTTTTGGACCTTCATTGTATTTTTTGGTGGGCACGGGCACGCACAGGTGCGCGCGCACGTCTCTCTCTCTTTTTTTGCCAACTTTCTGCCAAAGTGGTTTTAAGAGAGACCGAGTCTTGGCATTTATGGCTAAAACATCTACTCGGATCATTGTTTGCATTTTTTTGGGGGGGCTCCGATTCAGAGGGATTTGTCATTCTTTATAAAGGCTAAATGCCATCAAGTGCTCACTGGTTTGAATAGTTAAAATATAAACTGACCCGAGATCAGAAGAGTCTTTAATCTGGGAAGCTCTTTAACTTTGTTATAATGACCCAGCAGGAAATACTCATGCAGTGTGTTGCAATGAAATGTCCTGGATTCAAAAATGTTTCTTAAGTAAAAGCAATCTTTAAAAAAAAAAAGAAAAAACAAAAAACTTAAAGTATCAGAGAAAAGAAAAATACCTCTTATGAATGTCTCATTATTTATCACTGGATTAGTATTACAGATTTATAGGCGTGTAAGTTGTATTTTAATGTTGCAGAGTTGGAGCTAACTTTAACCTCTTTCTCAGCTATATTGTCAGGTTGTTCAGTTTATAGAAATGCATCATGTTTTACGAGCTCATGATATGTATTGTATGTAAAATTATGATTAAATTAATCAAAGTAAGTAATAAATATAGTGATTAAAAAGAAGGTAAAGGAGTAAAAAGTAAAATATATCTCTCTGAACTGTAGTGGAGTAGAAATAGTATGACAGGGAATACACCTAAAATATATACTTAAGTAAAGGCACTAAGTATCTTAAAGTACCAGCAGAGCAAACAGCATCCTCCTGGTAATGATATGTTGATAGTTGTACGGCCTTTTTTTACACAAAGACGATCAATACACAGATGGGGGGAAGCTGCACTCCAGGTAGTCATTTGTATTTGTTCAACTATTCCCTTAAGGTCACCACAGTGTGTGTACCCACAGCAAGATATTCAGGACAATGAAGGGTCAGAGTTACTAAGCATCGCCAAGTCTTTAACCTTCTCCACAGAGGTTAAACACTGTCCTTAAACCTATTTACACATTTCTTCTGCTACTGCTACACTTTCACACGCACAGACGCGCACACACACACACAGTGGCAGTTTATGTCCTAGTTTTAGGCTGTCTCTAAATGAAAGACGCATGTTGATCAGCACAAGACCGAAGCCACCAAAAAGTCCCCCCCCCCGCTTCAGGTTGTAAAGTGAATTAGAAGAAGAAAACAACAGATGTCAGTGTTGATAATGCAGATTGAGTTTGAGTTACAGATTAACAGAAAATTAATCTGCAATTTTGAAAATAGATTCATTGTCTTTTTTTTTTTCAAGCAGAAGTGGCCAACGTGCCTGTTTTAGCATTTTAAATGTGAAGACATGCTGGTTTTCTGTGCACTCTGTGTACAGTCAACTGAGGATCTCTGAGTTCTGGACAAACAAAATAAGCATTTTTCACTACTTTGCGACACTTTATTGACCAAACTATTAAGTGGTTAGGTGATAAAATAATCAACAGATTAATTGATAATGAAATATATAGTGATATTTGTTGTGAGAAACCATTTCCACATACTTTGTTGAACAAGTTTTTTTTTTTTTTTTTTTAACAAATCTTTCGCAATACAATCTTGCCTTCAATCAGTATAGAACTGGACAGGCTGTAACCATCAGGGCCATGTGTGTGTGTTGCATTATAATACAAGTCTGAATGTGTGTGCGCATGTTTGAGCAGGAGGCCATGTTTGTTTTGCAAGTGACGGTGCTCATAGTGCTGTGACGGAGGTGGAATGTGCTCTGGCTGCGGACCGTGTATTTGTGTGTATGCACACGCATTCATGTGCTGCCTGTGGATGCTGTGTGTGTGTGTGTGTGTGTGTGTGTTTTACTGGTGCCGATGCATGCTGTGGCTGAGCACTGAGGCGTCGCCCTGTTGTCAGTCATTTGGAAGAGTGTCAGAGAGCTCACTGTGCTGCTTGATACATTCCTAACCTGAGGCAAAAAAAAAACAGGCAATAGATGCAAGAGTTCACTTTAGTACATTGCAACAATGTGTGCTTAAGTAAGTATTAGTGTGTGTGTGTGTATGCTTGTACCCCCCCGTGTGTCTCCTGGCTGTTGGGTGTGCACTGTGAGTCTCAATCATTTGCCAGCCATGTATGCCAACTTTTCTTCAGACTCACGTCTTCCGCTGTCTTTCATGCCCTGCAGGGATGATTATTACATGTACCTGCAGGAGAGGGCAGGGGCTGATGGGATTGTGTATATGCATGTGCGCATGTGTCTGTTTAGGTGTGTGTCTGTGTGCGTAACGTTCCATGGTTGGTCATAATTGCCAGATGGAGCTGTCTGTATAATAAAATCAAGAAGGAAAGCACAAAATGCATGATAGGGGAGAGGAGAGGAGGAGGGGGAGGAGACCGAGAGAGAGTTCAGGGAAGTTGAAGAGCTTGGATCGAGTGTGAGAAATGTGTGGGAGAAAGTAAATGCATGTGTGTGTGTGTGTGTGTGTATGTGTCTCTGAGAATTTAACTGGATCTGAAGAAATGTAGCAAGAACAGTAAAGGATATAGAGAGAGAGACGCTGTGAGAAAGAGGAAAGCAAGACATGCTGGGATGTTAAATACCAATGTCAATGTCATACTGTGTCTAGATTCCAGAAATGATGGGAGATAGGAGGTTGTTTTTTTTTTTTTTTTAAATTGAAGTTAATTGAGGTACAGAACCACTTTTTAAAAATAATTTTTGAACTATCTTAACGAAATCATCCTTATATCAATTGTCTAGAGAAAGGACAAAGTACTTAGAAATCCAGAATTTGTTTTTCCTATTATATATACTATCATATTCCAATCAATTTAGTGCTGTGGTTGTTCCTTGCCCTGTTCACTTTAGCTGCCAAAATACAGTGAAGAGGTGATATCTCCAGGTCATATCAAATCAAGGTCAACCACCTTATCTTTCACTTCTTTCCAAAATATCTGTATCTTTGTGCATTTCCAAACCAAATGTGCGTACATGCCAATTTCTGACTTGCATTTAATACATTTAGGAGAGCTTAGACCAAGCTTGCTTCTCATTAGTGGTGCACAGTGATGCCTGTATAATATTTTAAATTGTGTTTCTTTCGGTTTCATAGCTCAGAATAGTAAGTGTATTTTCTGTAACTGATGCCTGAGTATTTTTCTTCTGTCTGACATTCTTTATCAGTCTGTCACTGTTTTTGGGTGTGATCAGTGGAATAATTAAAATTTATTCCAAAGATTTCATAAACATTAGAAATATATCTTTTTTGTGTGTGTTTAAGAATGTCTTCCAAGAAAGACACATTTGGAGCATGTATGTTTTTTGCTAGATAATGTGTCTAATAGAAGTTTAATACTGAAGTCAGCTTTGTGAGTGAGTGTACATACTCTGAGTGTATATAGTATATTCAGATTCAGTCTCAGGTTAGTTGAGGTTATCCAACATCAAAGAGAGAGAGAGAGAGAGATAGGAACTGAGGAAAAGAAAGAAGTGATGGCTGAAAGAATTCTGACAGGAGCATGAATCAGTTTTACATCTGGGCACCAAATATGAGCTGTTATTCCACCCGCAGGCTCAGGCCTGGCAGACGGATGGAGATGGAGAAGTTGGGTAACACATGACGTGAACCTCTGGATCTGCAACTCATTTGGAGCTGAAGTTGATGGGGGCGCCACTGGCTGTTGCTAAGCAACGGGCTGTGCCCTAGCCGTCAACCAGTTCTCTGCAAACAAAAAAAAAAACAAAAAAAAAAAACAACAACACTCCTCTCCCAGTGGGATGCTTCTGTAATGGCCACTCTGCACTGATCGCTGTGTAGTCCTGCGCAGGCCGAGTCCAAATGTCACTGCCAGAATGTGTGTGTCTGTTTTACGAGTCACTGCCCAAACATACACACACACTCTCTCACTCTCGCTGTTTGCCTTAGTCCTTCCTGTAGACTAAGCCACTGTGTTTGGAGCTTCCTCTGCTGGTGGTGAATGATTAGATAAACAGCTGGGTCACTGTCAGTGTCAGTGGAGCAGCAGGTTACCCTTATCACAGTAATAGTTCCTGTAACACCATGTCAGTACTTCAGTCTATGTGGACAAAAAATTATAATAGCAGTAATGATGTGCAGCGTCCCACTGGAATTTGCTTCCAAGTATTTTTGTGATTTGGATCATATGTAAGTAACTAGTGTAACTTTTTGCTTTGTAAATTATTACATGTCCACTTCATCAGTAACACAGTGTTGATATAATGTGTTATTTTACTATCACATTGCTGTTGCTGTTTTTTGGACTATTGTTGCATTTGTCTGAAATCACTGAGCAACACACTGAATGAATTTCACAAAGGGATTATGGAGATGTCAGTGCAGCAGAGATCCCAGGACATAATGATCCCCATTCCCAGAGTCCATATGTCTTGGCAGAGCTCTTCTCTTCTCTTCTCCTGTCTTCCTGTGTCTCTGAGGACAATGTTGAGTGGAGATGTGCCCGTCTGGAATTCACTGTTAGTCAGAAACCCTTTGTTTGAGGAGTTGACTCATCTGAATTAGACTCATCTTTGATAGACAAGCACATGCCCTCAACAATTTCCCCTGGTGTTAAAACATGTTTTCTGTTTGTCATGGTGGTGCACGTAGAGGTGGAAAGTTTACTCCAGACTATGTGGAATCAAGTGTCAAGTGGCTTTTTCACTCCCCTTGTAATTTAGAAAAGACTGGATTGGACACTAAATGGGTGGGATGACTTCACAAATGATAGCGTTCTGGTTTTTTGAAACCGGGCCAAACCAATCCAGTGGTTAAAATGGAAACAGCGTACACTTGTCCATCATGCAGAAGGAGTGTGTTTCTATTGTGATGGCTTCTCTGACTGCAGTTTATTGTAGAGATATTCCTGCAAAATCTATGTTTATAACAGCAGCATTAAGAGACCGTGGGTAACTTCGTGAAAACAAGCCATATTTTTGTATGACACATAAACAGATTTATTGTCCCTTGCTAATCCCCATCATGCATGCTGAAGTCAATATTCCCGATGATTTACGCTGTCTTAAAAAAAGTTAACTTGATAGTTTGAAATCTCCTCCCACATGCAGTGAGTGTTTTTTGCGGCGCTGACTGTGGAGGTCGACGCTGAAAACATGCTGATCACATTAGGCCTCGGCTCTTCACTCTGACTATATGTCTCTGTAAATTCCCTCCCAGATGGTGTATCTGAGAATGCTTTGTATTGCAGCTAAAAATGGCTTTGCTTAATGTCATCTGGTGAAGACTGTGCTGTACGACGTTAACTCTGAAGGTCATCGGACAGACAAAGCAGACCAGAGAGAGTGTGTGTATCGACAGTGAGTGTGTGTGTGTCTCCGCTGTAAACCTCCACAAAGCATCATTTTAGAGGATGACATCCTTGACTTGTTTGATTTACTCTGTAGGAAACCTTGGGAAACTGGATGCCCATCGTCAAGGCTTGGGTGTGGCATTCGCCCTTGTCCTTGGTTCACAAAGGCATCCACTGTGTATATGTGTGTGTGTGTGTGTGTGTGTGTGTGTGCGTGTGTGTGTGTTTGTGTGTGTGTATGGAGAGAGATAGAAAGCCTGGTTCAATCAGCCCCAGCAGGCATCTGAAAGGGGTCTTTGACTCAGTTGGACGGTGAGGATATGGAACATCAGTTTGGTGGCGGATGTGTGTGTGTGTGTGTGTGTTTGTGAGTGTGTGAATATGGCTGCTGTGTGACGCAGTAGACTGGAATGTGTGATAATATAATGTTCAAGTGGAAGAAATGCCAGCGTTCCAGATGACGGATGGGGGGGGGGGGTTACCGCTTGAGCTTCTTTGACAATGTGCATTTTACTGAGTTGAATATGGCGTTAAGCTTAATGGATTCATGTGTGTGTGTGTTGCAGGCTGCTGGTCGGCTCCCCGAGGGCGAAAGCCTTAAGTGGTCAAAAATCTAAAGTGCCAGGAGGACTTTACAGCTGTGACATGAGCTCCACCTCAACGAACTGTGCCAGAGTTAACTTTGATAATGATGGTGAGATATCTGCTAACACCTGTGCATTTTTTTAAAAAATATTTGTGGCTATTTTAGACACTTTTTGCTCTACGGAGACTTGAGTCACATCACCCTCTTTGTGTCTATATGTGTCTCTGTCCTCTGTCTCTGTGCAGAGGATTTAACCAGTGAAAGCAAAGAGAACCAGTGGATGGGCGTGACAGTCAGCAGTCAGGGACCAGGAGGCAAGATTGTGGTAAGTTATGAACGTCATCTTTCAGTTGTCCAAACAGTTCTCTTTAAATAAACAAAAATATATGATTTACACCAAGTCAGTGGAAATGGACTGTATAACAAAGTTCTGCATAAACATTTAAAAATTTCCATTTAATAAAAAGGTGCAGCCATTTAAAAAAAAAAGTCTCTTAGGTTTGAACAAGTCTGTTGGATAATGGATATGAAAACAGATGCAGACAGCTGGAGCAACAGCTAATGACTATATCAATCTGTTAATTGTTTTTTTTTTTGGATAATTTAAAAATGTCTGAATATGCATGTCAAGAATAACCTTGGAAACCATGACACATTGCCTGGGGTTACTTACAGTTCTGTTGGTTTAAAGGTACTTGTTTGGACACCCTCATAAGAATGTTCCAAAATCCTAAGATAATCAGTTTAAGACTGGTTAAAGCATCTAAACCTTTAATGGTAACTTCAGCTGCAGGTTTTTTGCCCCCACTTAACACCACAAGTCGCTCTCATCACATCAACCATGTGTCTCTGTTCCCCTGGTAGACCTGTGCCCATCGCTACCAGCGTCGGACCAGCGTGAACAAGCCCAGCGAATCCCGTGACATTATCGGCCGCTGCTACGTGCTGAGTCAAGACTTGACAATCAATTCCGTGTCAGGTGAAGACGGAGGTGGCTGGCACTTTTGCGACAGGCGGGCCAGAGGCCATGAGATGTTTGGCTCCTGCCAGCAGGGCCTCTCTGCCACATTTGACAAGGACTACCACTATTTCATCTTTGGGGCCCCTGGAGCATACAACTGGAAAGGTAGTCTAATGTATATGTGTGTGTGTGTGTGTTTCTGTGTGTGTGTTTTTATTACCATCATATCTCATCATATTCCTGCTCCTCTCTTAAAGGCGTGGTACGCTTGGAACAAAGGAACAACACCTTCTTTGAGATGGGCATCTATGACGACGGTCCTTTTGAGACAGGAGATGAGAAAGAAAAGAAACAGGAACTGGTCCCTGCCCCTCCCAACAGCTACCTGGGTAAAATGCTCAATCTTTTCCATGACTCCTGTTGTTCCATATACACCAAGCACTGTATTGAAATACCTGGCCATTTTCGGACTATGTCAGCAAGCGTTCCTTTGTCTCTTTCTTTTAGGCTTCTCTCTGGACTCGGGGAAGAGTTTGACCAAGAAGGGTGAGCTGACGGTGGTGGCCGGAGCTCCTAGAGCGAACCACAGCGGGGCAGTGGTGCTGCTGAAGAAAGGCTCGTCCTCAAGCAACATCTTGCTGGAAGAGTACACATTGGAGGGGGAGGGGCTGGCCTCATCTTTCGGCTACGACCTGGCTGTGCTGGATCTCAACGGGGACGGGTGAGTGACGGAGGGTGATACACATAACCTGTGACCTCTGCTGTTATTGTTACTGTTTGCTTACTACCACGTGATGCTCTTGTTTGTTAGTTGGCAGGACATCGTGGTGGGAGCACCTCAGTACTTTGAGAAGGACGGAGATATTGGTGGAGCTGTCTACGTCTACGTCAACAAAGAGGGAAAGTGGAACAAAGTCACGCCGACCAGAATAGACGGAAATCGGGACTCCATGTTTGGCCTGGCTGTGGAAAACCTGGGAGACATCAATTTGGATGGTTACCATGGTGAGACTGCTGTGTTTGTACATGTACATGCAGTGTGTATCCGACTGTCTGCTGGTCATTCTTGACTCTCTGCGAATGAAATGCATGCACCTGTAAAACCACACTGTTACTGTTTCCCTTTGTTGTGACAGATTTTGCAGTGGGAGCTCCTTATGAGAATGATGGTGCAGGGGCTGTCTACATCTACGGTGGATCAGCCACAGGACTCAGCTCTAAAAAACCAGCACAGGTATGTAATAATAAACAACTATCCTAACTATAACTCTGCTTTTTTTGTTTTGTGAGGTAGGAAGGCTGTGAGGTTGAGGGAAATACTGGAAAGTTTTACAACATAATATAAGTTTAAACTTTTGTTGTAACCTACAGAAAATGTGTTTTTGTCTTGCTTTAGGTGCTGTCTGGTCAGCTTTCAGGAGCGAGGCTCTTTGGCTACTCCTTGGCAGGCAACATGGACCTGGATAAGAACTCCTACCCTGACCTGGCTGTCGGATCCCTCTCTGACTCAGTCTTTGTCTACAAGTGAGTAAACTGGTACATTAATCTGATTGTGTTTCTCTCATTATGTTGAGACTGTTGCTCATTGTGTTGCCCCCCCCGCCCCAGAGCCCGTCCAGTTATTAACATCAAGAAAGAAATCAAGTTCTCACCAAAGGAAATTGACCTCACCAAGAAGAACTGTGACAACAACTTCTGGTAAGTTTTGACTGTTGTGCATATGTATATGAATTATTTTATTTATGGAAGAAGCTAATAAAAGATAATCACTAAACGGCATTGTACTTTCTTTAATTCACTTGGTGCATCTTTTAATTTCTGGGCGTTCGTTAAAATGATGATGAGTTAAAACCATGGTGTCTGATTGTGGATAAACTCTCTGTCTCCTGTCTCCCCAGCTTGAACATTGAGGCGTGCTTCACCTACACTGCCAACCCCACAAGCTATGCTCCCAGACTGAGTAAGCTGAGCCACATTTTTCTTTATTAAATTTAATCTTTAACATGTTTCCTCTTATCATTATCAGAAAATATCAGTTTCAATAGCATAGAATAGGGAGGCGAAAGCCTTGAACAACACATCCCTTCTTCTGTCCCATGCAGCGGTGGCGTACACCCTCGAGGCAGACGCTGACCATGGGAAGGACTCTCTTTCTCGCAGGGCTACCTTCACCGAGTCCTCTGCCACTGACAAAAACTACGAATCCAGAGGGACCATCACCATGACCAGCAAAGGAGCGAAACAGTGCGTTACACGTCAGCTTGCCATAAAGGTAGTGACTCTCACTGGAAAATTTTCACCTCTCTCTGTACCTTCTCTCTTGATCAAAGTGCATCGTGTAATGCTGTGCGATGTGGTCGCCCTACAGGAAAATATCCGAGACAAGCTGCACGCCATCCCTATTGATGTGTCCGTGGACATCCAGGATGCCACGCGTAAACGCAGGCAGAGCTCAGCTCCTCAACTGCCACCTGTCCTGGACCCCAAGGAGTCAAAGACGACTCGAGCAGAGGTGTGTCTGAGCTTACTGAAGCATCGACTTTACTGACATGTAGTAGAGGTTCCCACTGCCTATGTGTGAACTTTTAAATGTGTTTGTAGGTGAATTTCCTGAAGGAGGGTTGTGGCAACGACAATGTGTGCCAGAGCAACCTGCAGGTGAATTATCGCTACGGCCAGAAGACAGAAAAAACATTCGTACCATTAGAACTGTAAGAGGATACGAACACACACACACGTTCACACACCTGTTTTTCATAAGGGTATCATTTTTTTTCTCAAGGAGGAATTTCATAAATTGTAATAAATTCTGCGTGTGTAAAGGGAGAACGGTGTGCCGGTGATCTCGCTCAGCAATCAGAAGGATATCGCCTTGGAGGTCAAAGTATCCAATCTCAATGCAGATGATGCATACGAAGCCACTTTGAATGCCTTCTTCCCGCGTTCCCTGACCTACTCTACATACCGTGGTGGTGTGAGTCTCTCCTTCTGATTCTCTCTCTCACACACACACACACACAAACACACACACACACACACACACACACACACACACACACACACACAGTTTGTGGTCCTGACTGGGACTTGTTATTGATTTCAGGACCGGTCGTTAGGCTGCACAGCCAATAAAAATGGCTCTGAGGTCTCTTGTGAGCTTGGAAACCCCTTCAAACGTGACTCAGAGGTGAGAAAAAAACACCTTTTGGTTCTGTTTACCTCCCCTGTACAAAAAGTGTCATTGTTAATACTGTGTATGTGTGTGTTTGTGCATGTAGACGACCTTCTACATTATTTTGGGTACGTCAGGCATCTCTCTCAGCACTACTGAACTGGAGATTGATCTTCAACTAAAAACGTAAGTAGATCTAAGCCTGTAATCCTGCAGCACAAATATCTAAAAATCATTGATTACACTTCTTATAGTTGAAGATAATGGTTGGTAGGTGATTTATTTTTGAATGATGGATGGTTTTGATGGTGGTGCTGATCATTTGAGGCGTAGAGGGAGGTTCCCTTTGGAGTCATATGAATAAATCGTGCTGCAGATACAGCAGATATGCTCCTGGACCTTAATGCATTTACCTTAATTATGTATTAACATTTGTAGTTCCTTGTGTTAACCTGTGTATGACCTGTGATCTGACAGGACAAGCAGCCAACAGAGCCTAGCTCCTGTCAAAGCGAAGTTAAAAGTGGCCATCGTGTTGCAGCTGTCTGTAACAGGGTAAAAGAGACACACACACACACACACACACACATAGAAAAAACCCACGACTGTGCACCAATTCATGGCGCTTAACTGTGTATTTCTGTCTCTCCAGACAAGCCCAGCCTTCTCAGGTGTACTTCACAGGAGAGGTCAAAGGTGAGACGGCCATGAAGGCTGAAAGTGACACTGGCAGTGCCATCACACATCAGTTCAGAGTGAGTACAGAAAATCTGCTAGATCAGTAGTCTCTTAGAACACTCTTGAAATATTTCTCTCTATTTAATTGATTTTTTTTTTTTTTAATTAATCCGGCGTTCGTCTAGTTACATGTTCTCTAATTAGATGATTAATACTACATTGAGGACACTGTTCCTGTTTTGTTTTATAGATAATTAACCTGGGAAAGCGTTTGACAGACTTTGGCACCGCCACGCTCAACATCAAGTGGCCAAAGCACACGGAGCAGGGCAAGTGGCTGCTCTACCTGATGAAGATCAGCTCCACAGGAGTGGAGCAGATGGAGTGCTCACCTAGAGGCGAGATCAACAGTCTTGGCCTGGTCAGTCAGTGAAAACATCACATTTATGTGCAGTCGTCACTCTACCTGCACATATTGGATTTCACTCGATGTTTCTTTGTACATAGCAGCAGAGGCATGTGTTGGAAGAAGTGCACATTTAGACAAATAAAGAAGTTGAGGGTAAAATACAATAGCTGAATGTCGTTTTCCTTTTCTGCTTTAAGGAACCAAGCAAGACCAGGTCAAGAAGAGCAGCGAGTAACATCTTGGGAAGTGAAGAGGGCACTCTTTCCCGTTTTATTGACACCAAGCAATCTCTATCTCTGGTAACACCACACAACCAAGTTTTATTCTATTCTATTGTTGTATATATTTTTTTATTTTATGTGCATTTGAAACCAGTAGTGGAGGAACCCAGTGGTAACTTTGTACTCCTTTGTTGACAGTCTTGTGACAGTGGGCTTCAGTGTGTGACCATAAAGTGCCCCCTGCGGGGCCTGGACAGTAATGCAGTCATCACTCTCCACTCTCGCCTCTGGAACAGCACATTCATCGAGGTAACTAAGTGTTTTTTCTCTTACGTCAAGATTTGAGACGTGTAGCAACTCTGCTGTACTGGCTGTGAGAATCAGGTTCACTGTCCTGAGAAGGAGAAAGTAAAGGAAATTCACAGAAGCTTTTTGACAGGCTGAAATTAGTTTTTAGATTTTAAATTAAGATTAAAATTCGAATTATTCAAATGTGGGTTGAACTAATTTTCACATATATTTTTCTCCTAATGTTTCTTGTAGTAGTCTCATTTATGGTGTTAAAGGAATTTAGTAATATAAATTGAATTTTTAACTTAATATGAGTTATTAACTTCTCATACATATGTGAATGATTAAACTTAATCAGTTCATAATCGAACAGTATTAAGTTTGCACCAGACAAAATCAGCCGTCATTCCCCTAAATGATCAATAACACAGTTTAAATCATACATTGCAGGTCATTACACCAGAAACATTTTTTTAAATGAGGGTGCAAATTAGCAGACCACTGTAGAGTTTTATGGAGGACTGTAATAGCTTCACTCTGCCTTAGGTTAAATAAAGAATTTATACTGAATTAAAAACACCATTCAGTCTTCATAGGCTGCCTCGGACACACTCTATTTATTTATTTTATTGCAGCAAGTTGATGTTTATTTTAGTGTTTTCTTTGATTGCTTCCAGCACCATGTCAACTTGATCTTCTCCTGTTTTCTTTATACAGGATTATTCCAAATTACATCATGTGGAGGTGACAGTGGAGGCCTCTCTGCATGTTGATAGCACAGCAAAGAACACAGTGTTGGAAAATGCTGAGACACAGGTGATTATACACACCAGGAAGAAAAATTGAATGATATGTAACTCTGTTGGATCGAGAAACGGATAAGGTCTTTAATGCAGATGTTGTAGTATGTAGACACCAAAACCTCAGCTGGTGTGTGTGATATAAACAAAGAGAACAAAAAGAGATTTTAAAGTGTAGCTGGGACTCTGATCCAGAGATCTTAACATTGGTGTTCTGCCACTGTTTTGTGTTCCTCAGGTGAGACTGACAGTGTTCCCAGAGAGGCGTGCAGCTCAGTATGGAGGAGTACCATGGTGGATCATCGTGCTGTCCATCCTGCTCGGGCTGCTGTTGTTAGGCCTCTTGGCTTTTCTTCTCTGGAAGGTAGGACTGAAGGACATAGGCCCACCTACCAGGATACACCCACAAACCCTGGCTACTAAAAACACATACAGCATACCTACGTTCTTATGATTTGAAAAAGCCCTTTGTGGTAGTTCAATTTTTTTTTACCATTGAGTTATGTCTATGAAGCACCATTTACAAAAAAAAAGTGTAGCAGCGATTACACACGTTTTCTAACAAATTTGCCTCTCCTCAGTGTGGAGTCTTTGGGAAAAAGAATAAAGAGGACCCACCCGAAAAAGAGATGCTGACGTCAAATGCATAAAAAAAAAAAAAAAAGAAAGAGGGTAAACTTACCCGGCCTGCCATGAATGAGTGAAACTTCTTTTCCTGCTCCTTTTTTTTTTGCTTCAAAAGCACTGCTTTATGGTGTTAGGCAGGCAGTGGGCCATTCTCACGCTGTAACAGGAATGCTGTTATAAAAGCTGACTGATTATTTCTGCGAAGAGTTTTTGCCTAAAAGATTTGCACACATGATCGTATGTGTGGATCCTTACAGTTTACCTGCATGGCTAGGGGCGGTGATGGCTGTCAAGCAGTGATTTATGCTATTTCATTTTCTGAGGAACTACACCATGGAGGCTGCTTTGCATCTCTTTGATTTTTCTCCTCCTCTATTTCCAGTTTCTGTTCTTGCTGTTGCACATGCAGTCACTTGGTCCGAAGGTTTCTTTCTCTCTCCCTTTTGAAAACAGGTTCATTAGAACATGTTTCCCTTCTTTAAGAGGAGCACAGATGGCTTTTTGCACCTCTTAATAGATTCAGTGCATCTTCGCTCTTGCCTGTGAAACAGATTGATCTCATCAACTTCCTTCGTTTTCTCCGCCTTTCTTTAAGTAGCTTTTTTCTCTGAGGAAAAAAAAAAATTGATTTTGTTTTCCCTTTTGTCTCTACTGCAGTGTGGCTTTTTTAAGCGTGCCAAATATGAAGACAAGGTTCCCAGTTACAATGCAGTTCGGATCAAACGGGAGGAGAGAGCAATAAACCCTGGAAACGGAAAGTGGGAAAACCTGGAAAAGAAGCCCTGGATGACAACCTGGCATGACCACGAACATTATTCTTAACAGCCAATGAAATCTGACTCCACACAGATCCTTGTCGCTTTTCTGTTGAACTCCCAATTTCACTGTTTTTGTTTTTCCTGCCCTGTCTTTGCACAGCTTAGACTGTAAATATCAAGAAAGAAAGAAAGAAAGAAAGAGGATCTTTTGTAAACTTTTGTAGGACGAAATACTTGATCAAACATTCTGCTTCAGGGGCTGATTTGATCTCGGATGGTCAGGATGAATCACTGGAAGGAGAGTTGCAGTGTGGGAGATGGTCCTGCACAACTACTGTTTGTTTGTCAGAGTTTTAGAGCTCGTTGTTGTACATTGACTATGTTGACAGTGTTGACTGGGGAGGGGGGGGGGGGGGGGGGGGAGGGAGGGAGGGAGGGAGGGAGGGAGGGGTTACGGGAGTGTTTCTAGATTTTTTTTTTGTGCATTTTTTGAATGTTTTGCAGAATTGTTTATATTTATTGAGGAGTACCTTCTGTTACTGTGCTCTACAGGCCAAAGAGTCATGCAATGCATACACAGCTGACTTTTTTCTTTTTTTAAAACATAAAACACATTTATTGTCCCCAATTTGAAAGTGCACTTTTAAAAAGAAATAATTTCCCCAGCTCATCTGCTGTAACTGTCGGTTTGTATTTCACGCTCAACGTGCCTCAGGTTGTACATTATGGAGCAACTGCGATTTATCCACATTGTCAAAAACTCTGTTTGTAAACTTACCTATGCAGACTTTCACATTTAACTCACTGGCTCTAAAATAGGAAGAAAGCAAGAGCTAATTAACAGGTTTTTTTTTTAATTACATTTTTTTGTCATATTCATGTGTTGTGTGTGTTATTATTCAAGTTGAATGAGAGTTTAAGGCGACAGCAGGACGTTAAAAGCTTTATTTATTAATACATAAAAAAAGCATTTACAGCAAATACCTGAGTGCTTAAAATCAGCACATTGTTAAATATTAAAATCACTAAGGATAATTTAAGGTTCATGAAAAAAAAAACAGAAAAGAAAAATCACTTTAAAACAGTCACATTCTCACACACTTTAAAACTGACGTATGACGTGACTGATGTGGTCTGAAGATTTTCCATCATTTAAAATCAGTGTTCTGTATCCTGAATGAAAACTATTCACATGTGACCAAGAGATGATGTGTGCAGTGGATCTACCTGTTTCTATTAGCAAAATAGAAATTGGTTCAAGTGTATTTCTGTGCGTGTCAGAGTGCACACACACCCTTATGCTGGTGGTGTATCCGAACGTCACCTGTCTTTCCTTTATAACAGAGACTCAGTCCTCACAGTTTTGACACTGCATCTGACGTCTTTCACAGACTTCTCCTCCATCATCACCCTCACTTTCTCTTTTCCTTCATTCTCTTTGTCCAATACTGCATTCTTCTCTTTTTCCTTTTCCTCCTTCAGCCTCTTCTCTCCTTTCCTCTGTTCTTTCTCCTCTCTCCTCTTCATCTCCTTCAGCTTCTTCTTGAGGGCAGACCGGTCACTTTGACTGCACACGCCCAGAGCCTGACGTTAGAAGGGAAGACGGGCGTAAACAGAAGTTCAGGTCAATGACACTCCAACAAAACCAGGTTTCACTTTGAATCTTCCACCTCAGGTTTAAAGGGGACAGAGGAAGTCTCACTGAGGTAGTTACTATCAGTTGAGACTTGCTAGTATGTAAGCATGCTCAACATTATCTTAGATGTAATGGTATTGCCATATAATGTCTTGTATGTTCACTGATGTGTAACAAGAAATTGCAGCACAGAAGAAGATGTGTCTGAGCTGATTGAGAAAGTGTGGATATTATTTTGTCCACCAGAGAGCACTGACAAGTCCCCTACCATACAAATCTTGGTAACAATTCCTTGAGGTTTTATGTTCATTGTTTAGGCTGT
The DNA here is from genome assembly GCF_017976425.1 of Toxotes jaculatrix. NCBI lineage: Eukaryota > Metazoa > Chordata > Actinopteri > Toxotidae > Toxotes > Toxotes jaculatrix. The sequence goes on from NC_054407.1 coordinate 10,692,234, forward strand.
ATGTTCATATTAAAAAGTTCAGCAGACATACTCTGGTAGTTGATTTAACTTAGAAAAAGTGAAAAAAGTGAAAGTGCCAGTGACATGAAGAGCTAATTAGTAATGATAATGAGGTTACAATATTTGAAATGCATATTTTAGAATAAAGTTTTTCTGTATAGTTAATTTAATGTGAGAAAATGTATCAGAGATACAGAATCAGAATCAAATCTGTGCCTCCAACATTTGTTAAAACACTTCGTTTCCCTCAGGATGATAAGAAGTGCTCACCTTGAGTTTCTCACTGTCCATGTTGAGCAGCTGCGTCCCGTCCACTCCTCTGGCAGCAAACTCGGACGTGTACTGATCCATGTTCATGGCGACCAACCACAGACAGACCTGCTGGCTGTTCCACTCCAACACAGGTCGACTTTGCCACTGGTTGTTGTTATTGGTGGGAACTGGGTCATCGTCCAGCGTCTGACAGGACACCAGAGACGGCGCCAGGGGAAGACAAGGAAAAGAGTGAAATGAGAGGAAACTGTAATTAAAGAAGAGAGCAGAACAAAGAGCGCTCCATGGGGAAAGTAGTAAGGAAAAAGGAAAGAAAAGGAAGAGGAAGGATAGACTCACCTCAGTGGAAGAAAAAGTAAAAGTGTGAGAGTGTCCAGAGAGGGAGTGATCAGAGGCATGACCCACCATGCTGGAACTGCCCACTGGAGAACCAACACTCTGGAACCAAGAGAAACAAACCTGGGCTGCCTACACACTCCACATCTATTGCATGTGTGCCCATGCATGTGTGTGTTTATTTTCAAATAGGGATTTCTGTTGATGTGAGATATCTAGAGATGAAACTTGACAGAAGGGAAGGATGTCATGCAGAGAAGCCTGCCAGTCTAATCTGTATCCTTGTTACTTCAGGTACACGTTAGCCTGCTGAGCCACCATGGAGCCGTGTGCACATACTGCCAGTAAACACGTCCAGCTTTTCTTACCTGGTCTCTTCTGCCCGTCGTGGTCAGGTACGGCAAACTGCTGCTGGACACAGACCGAAGCCTCTCCCTGCCCCTCTCCCCCTCCTCCTCCTCTTTCTCCCTCCCTTTCTCTCCAAACCAGGGAAATGGCAGACAAGAGGGCATGGAGGTGATTGAACCTGATGGAGAAACTCCAGTGGGCTCATCCACAAGGTCACCACATGACCCCCTGGTAGAAAACAATGACTGTATTTTAATTACAAACATACATTTTAAGGTTAATTCCTGAACTTTCAGGAAAATAAATCTACATGATATCAAAGTGGTTACACTCACTGCCTCCACCCCACTTTTAATTTTGTACTTTTTTGGGCTTTCTGGTTAAGTGGAGAAGTATAACATGGATGAAGCATAAACATTTAGTGCACTGTCACGGTATATTCAGAAAAATCTGTTCCCGTCTGCCTTTTTTTTAATGTATCTCCAAATGAAAACGTGTTTGCATTATGTCTGCCTTTTCAAATTTCTGGCATTTGCTCTGTTTTTTTGGTGCATAAATTAAAAATGTGCATAAAAACAGGTGATGAAAGGTGTTTAATGAGCTTGAATACTGACAGAAGTGGCAGTGTGCAACAGAAATAGATAAAATACTTTGAATGGCTTTTATTTATAGCCCTGTCAAATGACAAGTTAGGAAATTCAACATTAATAGCTTATTTTTTGTACAAGACAGACACCCATTTTGTGTAGCTTAGTTTTTGTGCACGTGTGACATTTTCATACCTATTGTTCATGGACCTTCTGCTGTGTTTTTCACTCCTCCTTTTGCTGAGAGATTTACGAAGGCCACTGAAAAAGAAACAGACGACAGTCATTAAATGTATCAGGATAAAAAGTGTAACACAAGCAAAATGGTTGGTCAGTGTCCCTATTAAACCAGCCACAGTAGCATATAACCAGAACTTTGCTGCCTACCATGGCTTTATACTGGGGAATATGGGAAAAATACTTTATATTACAATCCCATATCTAAGATGGAAGGAAGAGACAGAGACCCTGTACCTCAAGTCTGGAAATTTCCTTTTGGACTTCCTGGAAGCTGAGGATTTGCATGGTGAAGGAGTGACAGTGTCAGTGATGTAGATGGAAGGGGTGAAGAGGGGGCCGGTGGGAGGATGAGGACTGAGGGCTGAGAACGAGGAGGTACTGGACATGTCGCTCCTGCTGCTCCTTTGTTCCACTGTGGGCGCAGACACTGATTGGCTCTCGTGTGGTTTTTGGGCTTCATCTTCCTAAAAAGCAACAGAGGACATGTGGAAGTTGAAAATTCACAGTTTGAAATAGCAGATTTAAGTTTTTCAGCTCAGTCTCTTACCTGTTTTCTGAAGCTCTCTCTGAGTTTGTCTCGTGAGGGTGGGTGGCGCTTGGATTTCTGGGCCAGCTGAGCTCTGGCTATATGAGCACTGGAGTCTAGACGTCCTGTATTGGGGACTGGAATATACCAATCTGGACCTATGACAGACACAGCCCAAACTGATTGGTTGGAAAAATAAATCAAATCAAAGTCAAATAAAATAGTAGGCTCAGAGTAACACAGCTACGTACCTTTGACTGAAGAGTCCACAGAGTGGTTCATTCTTTCAGCTACAGGCTCTTTTCTCTCTAGCGGTGCTATCTGTGACACACAGTGTGAATCAATGACTGCAGAGAAACGGCAGGTTCAGTGAAGTAAATCCATACAGGATTGAGAAGTCTCCTCTCACCTGGATTTGCAGCCTTTCAACGGTGTCTCTGTGCTGCTTCTCTCTTTCTTCCATTTCTCGCCTTAAATCTGCTTCTCTTTTCTCCCACTCCTCCTCTCTGAAACACATTATTTGAAAAGTTTAATTCCAAATCTGTCACACAATTTTACTGTCTTACAAAATACACCGTTGGTGAAATAACCAAATTGGCAGATTCGATAGATACCTGCTCTGGTATTCTCTGACCAGTCTCTTGGCCTTGTTGTATTTGATCTCCAGGCTTTCTGACTGGCTCTGGGCGTCAGCCAATCGCTGGCTAACAACCCTGCACAATGTCTGGGCTTCTTGCCAATACCTGATAAATAAAAGGAGGGTCCATTAATACATTCCTAAAAATCATTATCTTCATAATGTTTGATTATCCTTTTGCAGGCTTTAAGCTCCCGCCTCATCTAGATCTGTACATACTTTCAAATTTGAAATCTATCACATGGCAAACCATGGCAAAATACATTTCTTGGAAATGTGCTGTAAAAATATGGAGATGAAGTGAGATGAGTCTGTAGCATCGTACTTCTCGAGTTTGTCAGCTTTCTCCTCTCCATCCTCTGCTCTCTGCTCCAGCTCTGCCTTCTGGCTCTCCCAACGCGCCTGCCGCTCCTCCCAGGCCTTTAACTGGAAAACGCAGCAAAGAATCATGCATGTGCAACAAGAGAAGCCTTCCAAAAAAAGACCTCTCTTGTTGTTACTTCACACACACACACACACATCAAGAGCTATTTTTGGAGTAGAGGAAACCGTAGACTCCTTCAATCCTCTTACTTCAGTTTTGATACAACAAATTTAATATTCACTGATCTAACGCGGTTGGATAGAAGAAAGCCAGATTTTCGACTGAAAGGCTTTTTTCCAACCCAGTTATGTCACAGCGGTGATTACTTCAAGGCAAAGGCAGAAAAGCAGGGCTGACGTGGAGAAGTGTTGGAACACGGCCCGTGTCCTAATAACTCCACACCGAGCCATCTCATACACAGTTAAATGGGTCAGACTGTTCCAAATGTGGATGCAAAGGTAGTGTATTAAAGTGAGTACAGTTATTGGTTTGTATGTGTGTGTGTGTGAGAGATCTCAATCTCAGCTGAGTGACCTACCTTTTCTCTAGCGCTGTGAAGTTGAGCCGTTTTGCTTCGTAGTTTTGACTGAAGCTACAGATTAAAAAAAAAAAAAAAAAAAGGCGGAAAGGAAATATACATGGATCAGTTTGGGTATATTTATATTTATATGACAGGACATACATTTTCACTAGTTTTCCATTATAAAAAGAAATAATACCAACTACTATCTTTTTTTTTACACCATATAAAATTAAGATGGAATGAAAGTTAAATACATATAAATTAATTCTAAAAAAAAAAAAAGAACCCGAAGTGTAATTATCAGTACAAGATTTTTTCCAATGCAATGTTTTCATAGATGTTAATTAATGAATTCACACTGAACATTAAGAACCTGCTGGTATTTGAGGCAGAGCCTGTAGTTGTCCAGACTGGAAAGACCAGACACATCCTCCTCTTCATCTTCCTCCTCTTCTTCAGCCACTGACTCCTTCTCTGACACGCTGCCGTCATTGTCCTGGTCTCCGCCTGCTCTTTCCCTCTTCACATATAAACACAAACGCGCAGCAAAACAGTGCAATGAAACCACATGGAATTCTTAACACGTCTGAAACGCCACTCTTCTTTGAGAAAACACACCTTTCTGGATGTTTTATCCATTTCCAGGCTTTCATTGATCAGCCGTGCCACCTCACTCTCCACCCCCTCTTTCTCACGGCCGATCAGAAACCTGTGGCCGAGGAGAGGAAATCAATTACACCTGTGAGCAATCACCACCATCCCATAATGCACTTGCACAGACTGTGCTGAGGGACAAGCCTTCTTCACAAAAGACATTTTGGCTGGTCACAGTAGCTAAAGCACAGGTGTTGTTAATGAAGGCGTGGTTAAGTCATGACAGTGTGCCAGCGTGCACCAGGACCCTAAAACTGAAGCAGCTAAATGGAATTCAGCCATCATTCATTTTATTAATTATGCCTGTGATTTTTCTACTGTGACATGTCCTCTATAAAAAAAAAGAAAAAAACATCCATCAAGTTGTTGCAGTTGTAAGCAAAGATTGTTCTGAAGACTCTCCGTGTTGGTGCGTTTACTGACACTCCAACATCTAAATTTTTGACCGTGTTGCTATAAAGTCTCACATTCACAGGGTCTGCTGTTGGAAAACGTATCTCAGAAAAGCCTATTTCAGAAGAAAAGGCTCATGAGAACGTTATAAAATAATGTGAACGAGGCGACTTCTGGTATTAAAAAAAAGGTTTGCTGACTTGCATCTGAATCTCAAATCTCAGGTGGTGAAGCACTCTTGAAGCAGCAACAGGTGCAGAGTTTTCAGCTGAATACGGAAATGAACAGAAAACTAATGACTACGTCTGAATGGCTGGCAGTGTTACATAGTGACTTACTTGACAAGGCCTGACGTGTTCTTGAGGACTGTGGCTGCAAACAGCTGGGAGACTCCAACCAAACTCACCCCATCCACCTCCACTATCTGGTCATTCACCTGAATCCTAACACACAAACAAAAGAGAAATGTCACTTTATTAGAACCACGCTGAATCCCCAGTAAACAAACAAACAGGCTGATGCTGAAATCTACCTTCCATCCTTCTGTGTTGCTCCACCTTCAGTTATTGTCTTGACAAAGATTCCCAGTTTTTCCAGTCCCTGGTCAGCTCCTACACCCATTCCTATGATACTGATACCCAGACCATCGTCTCCTAGAAGGAAAAGAAATAAGGAATTTATCCTCACACTGACAACATTAATCAGGGGAAAAAGACTGCTGCACCATGAAGACGGCAAAGATAAGAAATGAATTGTTTTGTCTGTTATATGTCAGCCCTATATTTTTTTTTAAAATGCCAGACAAACCAAATTGTTAGGTTTGGGTTTAAAGGCTCTGTCTCGAATGGTTGTAACAATGACCTGGCAAATGACTGTAGTGACATAACTGACCCAACAGATCTGTATGCATAAAAAGATGTATGCCACTAGATATGACCAGTTCTAATGGTTTCAGATGTGGAACCTGATGCGGGAAAGAGAGGGAAAACAGATGGAAATACAAACCCTTTTCTATCTCCACCGGAAAGACGTCCATCCTGTCCACTCTCTTCTCCAGCTCATACTCGGCCGAGGCAGACACTGGATCGATATCTTCATTGTGTCTGTCGTACTCTGCATTAGAATAGGTGGTGTACACCTGACAGACAACAGTCAATATATATTTTTAAAAATATAACTGCAACGGCTTCAGTTTACATCAACACTGACTGTCAAATTTAGGCCTAGTGGGAAAAAAATGCAGTTTAATGCATCGATAGCTAGTACACGTGTTCACCATAGAGCAGACCGTAAAAAGAACCATCTGCAGCTATTGACACAACAACACACTGTTTATGCTGGCAGATCTGTCAGAGTGTGTGAGAATCAGAGAGTGAGAAATTCAGGAAAGTGCAAAGACTTGAGCAAACTGTACAAAACATAATCGTTGGATTGCAATAAATCTCAGTGTACAGACACGACTCCCATGTGTCAATCGCTGATGCTTCGCTGACCACTGCCGCTTCAGTTTGTCGTGAACTGAGCCAGGCTGCAGCCGTACGCATCCACAGGAATGTTTTCTGTGCATTTAAATGACGGCAGCTCTGAGCTGAGTGCTGACAGAATGAAGCATGTGGGATCTTGCCTTTTTCCCCTCCCTTAATGGACCAGAGACATGGCTTTAGGCTAGAACTTCTCTTATATGGATTTAAGCAACAGCAGAAATTCACACAAATGAACTGCTGAAAGTCTGAATGTGTATGATTGAGGTTTCCGTACCTTGATCGGTGCTGACGAGAACCTGACCTTTCTCTTTACCGCCTCTGATGCATCCTCGTCACCATGATGAGTAACACCGGGAACTTCATCATATTCCAGTAAAAGCTGATTTCCTTCCTGAGGTGACTTTCCAGAGTCCTGTTCTGGTGATGCTGGATGCTCTGTATGAGTCTGGGATTCCTGATCATACACAAAAGCCTTGTTTTCAATCCCACATATTACCGTAGATCCCATCTGGTCCTCTTTGCCTCCTCCTGTGTCACCCTTTCCATCACTACCTCCTCTGAATGCCACATACTTGGCCTCCTCATTGGCATGCTCAGACGTTGTACCTTCTTCTCTCTCCCTTCCAACTTCTTTTTCAATTCTTTCCTTATCTGGACTTTGTCTACATTGTTCCTCTCCACTTTCACCTTCCCTCTTTTCCCCAATTTCCTTGTCAACATCCTCCTCTTTCATCATGTCCCTGTCTTCCCCTCCAGCACTTCCTTTCAAACCTTCATTGGTCTCTTTCTCCCAGCTGTCCCGCTTCTCTTTTGACTTCTTCTCAGCCTGTGCAATGAACTCTCCGTTCCGCTCCTCCCTTTCACCCTCCCATTGTTCATTCACCTGCTGATACTTGTCTCTTCCACACCTCCCGTCATCTTTAGTCTCTCTATTACATGGCATGCTGGTGGGTAACTGCCTCTGGTGTTGTTCTGAGGGAGCGACTGGCCTGTCTTCTCCTGCTCTTGGTTCCACTCTGTTCTCCAGCGTATAAGTTCCTGGTGTTGCTTCTTCAAAAACATCATCCACAAGGGCCTCCACACTTTCTCCTGTAATTTGGTTCATATGCTTCTCCCCCTCATCCTTAAGCCATTTACTGATCTGTTTTCGCTCCTTTTCCTCTTCGTTCTCATCACTTTCCGATGACTCTGTCTTCACGTCAACAAGTTCTGCTCTCAATGGCTCCTCGGGGGTGAAGCTGTGGTCAAGATTAGCGCTTTCTGCCCTTACTTCTTCTGCCTGTGTTCCTGTGGTTTGGTCATGTTCATCAAGATAGGAGGGAGATTTGTAGGATGCTTCATCTGGGCCATCCAATACAGGAGATTTAGGGTGTCCTGTTAGTGACGAGGGTGCAGGAGGCTTTGGCGAGGGAATGTTTATGGATTTGTCTTTATCAAAGCCATCTTCCTCTGTGTGGTTCCTTTTCCAACTTGCCTCTTCCTCTTTGTCCATGTGGCTGCCGCCTCCTCCTCTCCCATCTTCTCCTTCTACTTTCCCGTCTGACATCCCTCTGCTTCCCCTGACGGTCACAGGTTTTGAAACTCCTCCAAGCTCCATCACCTTGGTCTCAAACAACTTCCGAGTTACAGAGAACTTCTGAGCCAGAGCAGCTCTGTCGATATCGGTTATCTCATCTGGTCTGGAGGCTTTCTCTTGCAGACAGGATTCTGGAGTTGAAATGCTGGCCACAGTGCTCAGAACAGATGAGGAACTCATGACCGAACGTCTGGGTCCAGAGAAAGGTGAAGTCTGGACCTGCAGGCTAGGATTTTGGGGAGAAATTAGGGGTGTGGAGCCAGAACTCAGCACTGGGCCACCATCTTGTCTCACCTGCTGGCTGTCCATTTGGAGGAAAATGTTGTCTCTGATCTTGTTCCCCCTGGTGCTGTGGACTCTCCCTCTGCTACCAGTGCTGGTGTTGGACATTATGGGATCTGACAGGCTGGATGGCAACTTGTTTGGATGCACAGCAGAGCGGTGGGCAGCAGCAGCAGCTTTGTTCCCTTGTTGCAGACTGGTCCCGGTGTCAAATGAACATTTGATGGCATGGAAGTCAGACTTGTAAGTTATCCTGTGAGGGGAGGCACTTCGGCCTTTGCTGTCCGTCCGCATCATTTGAGAATGGAGGCCGTCTGGAGTGAGAAAAAAAGACTTTGGAGGAGCTGAGGAGGAAGCTCTTCACAGGTAATGAAAGCACCTGGGCAAGTGTTGAGCAGGTAGATAATGTTTGAGGATTTGCTGGTACAGTGATTGAATGGTAGCAATAAGGCAAGAAATGTGCTGGATAACAGTGCTGGTGTTTTAAGAGGGTACAGCATTGGCTGGATGACAGCAGGAGACAAAGGCAGGCTCTTGATCTGTAAACTTCATGGTCTTCAGGAAGCCTTCTGATTTTTATTCACAGTCTCCACAGCAAAAGGTCTCCTGGAATAGCAGGTTGAGAAAGGGTAACGTTTTGACCATTACAACACTTTCATTGAGGTGAAATGGCTCAACACAGCGGGAGTACAATACAATTTACAGACTGGACAAACTATCAAGTAGCTCACTCATGACTTGAAACGCTGTGATGAACATCAGTCTGTTGCAGACTGAGTATGCATACTCACTGAGCAATTGGAAAATCAGCTCCGCCGAAAATACAAAAAACATATCCTGCAATGCGTTTCATTAACCGAGTTACTCGACACAGGTATTTATGATTAACCTGTTCGCAGCAGCAATAAAGTCCTCTGGGCGCCGCTTTCAAGAGCAATCGGAAAATGAACAAGGGATGAGAGGGCACATGGACGTGGTATGTCTGGGAGAAAATAAGCACTTTTTCTTAAATAAAAGTCATTGTGATTGAATTAACTTTGTTCTTAAAGCTCTAGCAGTATATGTCAAACAAAGTCCCAGAGATGGTTTTTAGAGCAGTCGTGTTGTATATCCAACGTGCTAAACTAATTATGGTAACTGAACCTTAGTTTGATGGTTGGTGGGGTTTTGTATTTTCTTCGCAGTAATACGCGTATAGTATACCATAAAGGTACCCTTGTGCACCATGGATTCTAAAGCTAAGTAGGCAATGTTTTTTGATCCATTAGCTAAATGGCAAACTGGGACTAAAACTGCCAGACGAAACTGATGCGTAAGGGTCAGAGCAGGAGTTTACGACAGGAAGTGAAGGCAACAAATCTTACTAACCTGGCAAGGAGTGCGCGCGCAGTTTAAAGGTCGTGACAAACGCTGGGTCGCTGTGACCGTTGAACAAACTGCAAACTCCTCTCAATAATTAACTACTAAATTGTTATATTAGCTAGGTAGTATTACCCTCACACTATTGCCGACAGCTTCGTCTTACCGTAGAAGTGCTGTTTGCAGTCAGTCGGCTCCCTCGCTGTGATAAATACAGACAGATGGCGACTCATGTCTCTAAATACTGTAAATGGATTATCCCCCGGTAATCCTGTGTAAACTACTCCAGTGACTGAAACACTGACGGTGAGTGGTTAGCAGCACTGGGGGCGAATTAGCTTAAATTTGTAGGGCTCGTTGTTAACATCTGTCATTATGTGTCCACCTACCGCAGGAAGTCTGAACATTTGGGTTACTGGTTACTTCAGCCTCTTACAGTCCAATAATGCCATTGTGTCAAATGGACATTTGTAGTAAGAAGTAGTATTGCCTTTATTTTACTGTCTCTCCATAATGGCCAGTGAATGACATTTTGACATCATAAACAGTCCATATAATCTAGACATATCTTACACTGCTATCAGACATGCAGGCTACTGCTACATCCACTTACCTTTACCTGTCTTTCAGCATCTCTGCCAGTGTTGCCATCTGCTGCGAAAAACCAATATCACTGTGACAGAGGCTCTCCTGGGCTCAGAGGTAAGCTTTGTGTGGATATTCACCTGTATGCATGATGCAGGTTAGTGCAGTCTGCCAGATCACCTACTATCTACCTGTGTGTGAGGCAAACAAGAGCAGTGATGCAGCACCTGCTGATGTATGTGTGTGTGCGCCTACCTGTGTGTGTGTGAGTGTGTGTGTGTGTGTGTGTGATGCCAGTGGGTGAGTCGGTGCAGTACCTATGTCTGTCTGTGAGGCTGGCTTGTGTGGCAGATGGACTGGACTGGACTTGACTGGACTGGACTGGAGTGATCCATGCAGAGCCAAAGAATGGTTCTGCTTGCTGTGACCTGGATCTGACTGGAGACCATTGTCCCAGGTGGCACTGGGACCTAGTTGATATAAATACTGGCCAATCACAAAAGCCTACTTCTGAATGAGGCTAACCAAGAGAGGGAGGGGAGGGAGGGAAAGTGAATTGAAGTAGAGATGGAAAATGAGGGAGTGATGTCAGGGTGGGTGGCAAAGTAAATTTAGGTAGAGGCTGCAAGAAAGTGAGTGAGGCAGAGGAGATGGAGACAAAGAATGGAGAGAGAAATTTAACCTGGATTGGTTGAAACAGTGGAAATGTGAAAGACTCAGGGGGGTGGCAGTTATATGAACTGACACGTACAGGTGGAGAAAACTACAGGTAAATTACAGGTATGATAAGTGCTGTGGAGTAAAGGCAAATCCCTTTTGTTTAATTCGGCAGTGGTATTTGCAATTGAGGGTGATTAAGATGAGAAATACAGGGATGTGTATGTCCTGGTGTAATCCTCAAATCCAATCCTGAACCATTTCTCTCACCAGCAGCAGGTCACCTTGTCTTCTACTCAAGTTTGTGTTCCTCCCTCCTCGGGCTCACACTGGGATTTTTTTTTTTTTTCAATTTAGACACTATGACAGTCATGTCTACACACACTCACTCACACACAGGCAGTATTCACAGCAGTGTCATTCTGTGTGTGTGGACAGTTACAGTGTCGGGGTGGATGTGTGTATTGCAGGTAGAGGGATGCAGGAATGAGCCTGTTATCACATTTTGCCAAGCCACACCTTCTAATGAGAACTAACAAATCTGTGTCAGTGGCTCTGCACAAAACTAGAAGACACAGATTTAGGTTAAGATCCTGGCTGATATTTATTGGCAGATTTCAGCTTATCACAGATACTTGTGATACCTCCGTACTGGGTATATGTCAGTTGATAATTAACAAGAATGCCCAACAGATGTTTGAGATAAGTATCGACATTACATAGTCCCCCAGAGAGCACTGACAGTTTTATTTTTGTCTGTCTTTGAACTATTACCCACCTCAGTACATACAGTATATTGGTCACTGTTCTTTCAGAGAATAATTTAAGGGATATCAACTATTAAATAATTATGTGATTTTTTTTTAAACGTTCAAATATTAATGTCAGTATCAGCCTTAAAAAATCAGCATCTGTGTGGCTTTAGTTCGAATTACAATTTAAATTTTAACTTCGATAAACGGCTGCTACATTAACTCTGTTAATTTAAAGAGTCAAATTAGGGGGAAAGGACAGATGCTGCCTTTAGAGATACTGTCTGACAGCTGATGATGTGTCAGCTGTGTGTGTGTGTTTGTGTGTGTGTGTGTGTGTGTGTGTGTGTGTGTGTGTGTGTGTGTGTGTGTGTGTGTGTGTGTGTGTGTGTGTGTGTGTGTGTGTGTGTGTGTGTGTGTGTGGGGGGGGGTCTGTGTGTGTGTGTGTGTGGGTCTGTGTGTGTGTGTGTCATGTAGGCCTGTTTGGCAGACAGTCAAGCCCCATATGGGGCATATCTGTACAATCAACCGTATTTAGAGAGAACTGCGCTCAGTCCTGTGAGCATTTCAGTGTAGACACACACACACACACACACTCGACCTGTGGCTGGGGTGAACGGACGAGTCAGCAGTTTAAATGAGCAAAACACAATTTAGAAGTTCTGCAGTCTTGCACACTTAGTTTATATGGTGCTGTGAATTAGTCTGCCGTGTCCTTTAAATGGCAGTTTTTATAGCTCACGTGTTGATGCATCAGTGAATCCATAAACAATGATACTGCCACTCTGTGTCTAGATGTGTGTACTGCACGTGTATTATTTTAACAACATCAGTGACAATGATGCAATCTGGTGCAGATTAAGATGTAGATCTTGGCATTACAGAAATATGGATTCAGTTCTTACCAGGGTCAAACATTATAAAAACTGATCTTCATAAAGTTGTGATGTTATTTGGAAAGAGGCTTATACATAGATATGTTTGATGTGGAGAAGCCTCAGATGTACATACGTATTTATTTATATAAAATCATTGTTTCAGACTTTTCAAATTCTCTGCGAAGTTCAATCGTTTTTTTAACGCTCTGCCGTCGTGAAATTCAAGGCCCTTTTCATCATCATGCTTATTCAAGTTAACTTTCACTTCTCTACATTTTTCAGAAATAACATTTTAAAAATAGAAGGTTACCCTTTTCTGAGACAGCTGGCATTGACGCACACATACACTTCATTTTAACAATATGGTGAAAACTTGCGCAGTCGCCCTCCAGTATTACAGTCATGCGTGCTGAAGTGCCATTTCAAACAGATGCAGTAAGGCAAGCGGAAACACACGCACACGCATTCGGTTTCAACAGGTGCGTTCACACATTCACACATTGTAATTCACCTGATGCAGTAGAGCTAACGGCTTTAATGATGTGAGTGTGGGAGGATGAGGAGAAGAAAATGATGGTCGCAATAATAACTCTCCTGCCTCCGTTGTGTCCTATTCATCATGTTACAGACGGTCCTTATCCTCCTCTTTCTTTCTGTCTGTCCTTCCATGCTTTTCCTGAGCATGGCAGGACAGAATACATCCCCAGATTCCTCTTACAGCTGCTCCTCTCTCTGTTATGTTCTCCCAGTTTTTCATATTGAAGGGACACAAGTTATAGATTTAGGCGGGGCCAAACGCTTAAAACATCCCTGCTCCTCATCAGCTGCTCCCTCTCTCTCCCTCCCCCTCCTCCCTCCCTTCCTCCGTTTGCTGCGGTGCCTGTGGACGTCCTGGTGACACCCTGCATCTCTGTTGCTGCTGCTGCTGCTGCCTCTCTTTCATCACTTGGGTTGAAACAAAACGAAAATGAAACTAACGCCAATGCTTTGTTGCTGTTCATACATTTCATATGAGGAATCTTTCAAGGCCACAGCAGCTGCAGTACTGGACCATGTTTTGCTCAATGTAATATTGTGATATTGTTTCATACCCGTTTCAATAGGAATGGGTATCTTGTTGGTGTGAATCACGCTGGATGGGTTTTTACCGTCCAGGGAGCAAAAAGACGCCCTGAAGTACAACTTCACTCATAGCAAGGTCATTATTTTTAATAGTGGTCACAGCTTCCCATTCTAAATTGAATTTTTACCCCAAATCTGCAACGCTGACCACAACGCACATCCAGTAGGCCTTTTTGCACAGCAGACATTTTGACTTGCCATAGCAAGAAAAAGGCACGGCTGTTACTAATAACATTGACGGCAGCTCTGTTGCACTCCAGTGTCCCACTGATCCATGACTGTATGACAGTGAGCCAGTGTGCCAAGCAGCTAAATGGAATTCAGCCATCATTCAGTTTACGATTATTTGTACCTGTGACTGTGACACCTCGAAATGTCTTCTGTGAAAAAGACCGATGGCATTTTGGTCCCTTGCTCCCCCACCCCCTGTGCACTCTGCACCCCTCTGCACTGTCATACATATCTTTTGAAAGCACCCATTGTGTCATCCCTAAAATATTGTCACATCAAAGATACAGTGTTGAAGTATCTGATGAAAACCTCAGTTGTTATGGCTGATTGCTGCACACAACAATAGGTCACATTTTATATTATAGGATAATATGTCTAATAGTATCACTGATATTCCTTTAATTTACACTGACTTGTTATTCTATTATTTACTAATGACTTGGCCAAACTAAGTAAAAATGTGGAGTATTTCTCTAAAACATGTACTGCAGTGTGTGTTCGGCCGTTGTTTGTGAGCCCTAAAAAAAAAAGCCCACTCAGGCAGACTGACACAAGTCATCTGCATGCCCCGATGAAGGCGGCATCATCATCATCAGCGACAGCAGCAGCAGCAGCAGCAGCAGCAGCCTGTAGTTGTGTGAGGCAGCTCGAAGCGGAGGGGCGGGGAGGGGGCGCAGTCGGAGCTCACATTCATTAACGACCACCGACGAAACCGGGAAGCCTCCCTCCGGTCTAGCGTCACACACAACGGCCGGGGAAGATGGTCGCGGTGCAGACGTCCCCCAATTCGTCTCCGTCCGCGGAGTGGATCTGCTGCCTGGACAAACGGTGGGTGAATCCGCTCCACGATGCGGCTCCACGCCGCGCATCCACACGCAGAGACGGTCGTGTTTTCTCAGCCCCTCTCTCATTCATCCGCGTCAACGTGATTAATCGGAACCGGCGATCGCTGCGTGTACGCCGTGTGTGTGTGTGTGTGAGTGTGCAATAATAGCGCGATGGTACGCCTTGTTTGTAGCCATATTATAGGTTGCTGTCATTTTCTGTGAATATGTGCCAGTCACCACTTGATTGTAGAGGCTGCAGTGCGTAACATTATACACCCTCTTTTTTTTTTTTTTCTTAATTCCTGTTTTTGTATCTCCCCGGTCAAAAAGGCGTTGGTGGCTTCGAGGTTCACTGGGATGTCTCTGCACTGCATGGGCTGTGATAGATGGCTGATTAGGCGCACATGGTTTATGTTTGTCTGCTTAAATCAAATAGCTTTACATTTTTTTAAAAATACTACAGGGGTGTATGTGGTGGTGATTTCCTGAAAAGAAGCATTAGAGGCAGGTCAACGCATTGTTTTTCCAAATTTTTTTTTTTTTTTTTTTGCCACAGTGCTGCATGTGAGGCTGTGTTTGCCTGTTCAGAATGAACAGAACCATTTACCACAGCCCATTTACCAGTGTGCTTATTAACAACTCTCATTCTCATTTCAGACACTGCTTTATGGTTTAACTTGTGCCTTATTAGTCTGTACTGTACCTGTCCAGCTGACATGAAGGTATTATTCTGCCTGCATACTGTGCTGAAAAAGCATAGTATCCAAGGGAGAGGGCTTAAATAAATAAATAAGATGAAAGGGCACCCATACACTAATTACTATATCTGAGTAGACCATACATCTCACACCTAAGTGATATGGTATATAAAGACATGCACCCCATAGCTCATACACCCACACGTACTATACACACCTCACCATGACACATCCGCACGTTACCATTGGCAACCTGAAGCTACCATCTTGTCTCCTCATCCTCACCTGTAATAAGATTGGATGTATGATCTTAATACAGTGTGCAGTTATGTTTTGTCACTGGTAGAGGTCGTTAAAGATTATTTTCATTCATTCACTGCTGATTGTTTATTTAACTGTTTGGTCTATAAACATGTCAGAGAATAGTGAAAAATTAAAACTATAAGGCTAAGGTGACGTCTCAGTTACTTGTTTCATTCATGCATTCATTTATTCATGGAGTTTAAAAACCAAATATGTTCACTTTGCTATTGTAAAAAAAAACCTAGAAACTATGAAATATTCACATTTTGAGAAGCTGGAGCCACTACAAATTTTCCTTGAATAAATTAAAATTTGCATTTTGGCCAGTTAATTTTCTGTTGATTGAGAACATCCACCAAGCAGAAGGCTTCAGTACTGTTTATCTATAAACTAAATGCAGCCCATAAGCAGTAGTAGGTGGGGGTTCAAGAAGAGCAGGCAAAGTCAAAAGAGTAGACTGGACAGGATGTTACTGTAGAGCGCAGAGTGCTCCTCGGCTGTGCCCCTCTTATTCGATCAATATCCAGCAGTGTGTATGTGTGCGCGTTTGTGTTGGGAGCTTTCATCTACAGTAACTGTTAATGTGAGCCAGTGAAGAGTGAGAGGCGGGGAGGGGGAGTGAGGTGAGAGCAAGACATAGGTTGAAGATAGGACTGTCTCTAATATATCTGTCTGAAGACATTTATTGCTGGTGAGTGTGAAGTGTGTGAGATAAGATCTGATTTGTTTTGTTCAGTGCAGCCCCAGGCAAGTCATAAGGCGGTCCAGTCAACACACACACACATAGCACCGGTCCAGATGATGCCAGTTGAGGTTTAATGTCCCTTTACCGCAGGAAAACAGAAGCAACAGAGCATTGTGGGCTGTTCACACACTTTCAGTCGATATAGTAAACAATAGTTCAGAGACAAAAAGCAATTAGCAAGAGAAAACAGTTCTTATAAGTTAAACCTATTGTCTCCTACATACAATATGTAGTTAAATTTGCAAATATGTCAGGGCCTGATGGGTAATTAGATGACTAATTGTTAAATGAGTAAATTTTAGACTGAGCTGTGTGTGGTGATTAATATTCAGTGTTTCTAACAGGATCTCATGTTGTTGGTGGCGATACAGACGGGTGCTGAAAGAGCTGCGTACATACGATTGAAGAGCCTCTGCTACAGTAACATATAAATTTACCAGCTTGGGAAATCTGTTTGTGTTGAGGCTGTCTGGCATTTTGGTTGTCTGCCAGAAATCAACCTATGATTTATTTGTCTGGAAACACAGAATTTTTCCAGATGGATGTTTCCTAAAACAATCTGCGGAACCTTCTGGTGTCTCTCTCTCAATTTTCTCTTCAGCGTGTCATACCAGTCGATTTGTAAATCCTCTATGTGTGTGTGTGTGTGTGTGTGTGTGTGTGTGTGTGTGTGTGTGTGTGTTTTAGCCATAATTTGTGGTTGAAAGCTGAGATCTTTGCTGACACGGACAGTGGGAGGGGGTAGGGATTAGAAGTCAAGGAGAAGAGAAAAGGGAGATAGAGGGAGGGGGAGTGAGATAAGGTGAACAGCTCTCAGGTCACATCCGTCGCACACCAACCGACGAGGCAGATTCCTCTGGACAGGCAGGGAGCGAGCAAGCGCGAGACAACGAAAGAAAGAACGAAGGACAAGAAAACAGGGCTTTAACCAGGGGATTGTAACTGACAGATCTTAACAGTTGCACTGTAGACGAATAGGTGAGGGGTGATGCTGATATTACCCATTCAACCCTGAAGAGTCAACCTCGCTGTCTCTCCCTATTGCAGTGTGTGGGAGTCCACCTGTCTAAACCATTAACCCAGCCTACGCTGGGAAATGATGTTCTATTGGAGCAAAGAGGGCCTGTACGCAGGCAGTAGGTGGATGATGGGAGGATGAGTCAGAGACAAAAA
This sequence comes from Toxotes jaculatrix, assembly GCF_017976425.1. Lineage (NCBI taxonomy): Eukaryota > Metazoa > Chordata > Actinopteri > Toxotidae > Toxotes > Toxotes jaculatrix. The sequence continues at coordinate 10,709,787 of NC_054407.1, forward strand.
AAAAAAAGAGAGAAAGAAAAGACCTGTCTGTAATTGCCCTGAGCTTATGGCAGATGTTGTGGGACTGGACGATACGCTGTGCAGTGCAGACCTTTAGGCGTAGTCTGTGTTTATCTGGGAGGTCCTTCCCGGCTGCTAAGGACAAACTACCGCTCAGGGACACAAATATACGTGTTTATCACTGTATGCACGTGTGTGTGTGGGTAAAGAGGGAGTCATCGCTGTCTGTGAGCTTGCACAGCGGAAATAAAGGGATGATAATGGGATGATAGTATGCAAGGATGTGTTAGCGGTGGGACTTAATGGATGTAGGGAAACCTGATTTGTGCCAGTAACTGGAGAGGAGAAAATAGGTAACTTAAAGGAGAAGAGGGGTCATTTGTTTTTGTTTTTTTTGTTTGTATTTTTCATTTCATCTATTGCGTTCCTGAGAGAAACAGGCAAGTCTTGGGAGAGGAGAGAAGAAAATGGATGGAGATTAGAGAAATGTTTAGTGGAGGCAGACAAAGACGAAAGATCTGGGAGCGGGGGGAAAGGAAGGAGCTGAAAGAGGAGAGGGGATAGACAGCCTCCCGCCTGTGAAGGAAAAAGCCCACGGTGCATTAGCTATTCTGTATGAACATACACACACACACACACACGTGCAAGGATGAGTCACTAGCAAAGGGGAAATAAGTGAATGAATGGGGCTAACTGCAGCGTGTGTTACTCTGAGACGTTTTGGCTCCGTAGTTTTTCGCCACCACGTTGCAGAGCAGAATGATTAAGCTCTAAGATCAAACTTCTGTGTGTTCTTCGTGTCTGAAGTCCAACAGTGATGTGCTTGTGTGTGTGTGTGTGCGTGCGTGCGTCTGTGCGTGTGTGTGCTCAGAATTAAGCGTATTAGAAATAGCAGCAGTACAAATGAGATCTTACATCAACACCCTGTGGGGGGTCTGAGCTGAGAGAAGTAGCGCCTGCAGCTCTCCACTGCTATTGCTAAGACACCAGGCCGAACAATGAAGCAGTGTGCTCACACACACACAAGCGTGCACAAATGTGTAGATAACTCAAAAACAATAGTGCTGTCTTTTTACTTAAACGACAGCACCGCTGATTTTTCCATTAAATTGCAAATATTTAACACTACTGCTAACCACTTTACAAAGCACAGCTGAAGGTTTATGATTGATTTCTTACCCTTCAAGCAGATACGGACTTGCTTGAGATGGATAATTCATCACAGTGAGCGAGTTACGTCGTGCAGTTAATCATTTCGCAACACCACTGCTATGCTTATTTAACACCTAATGTAAGATCTAATGGTGGGTCTTTTCTCCACAGGCCCTCGGAGCGCTCGGGAGAGGATGTGGACATTATTCTGACCAGACTGAGAGAGGTCAAAGCCTTTCAGAGGTTCCCATCTCCGCTTTTACTGCAGATCTGTGCCTGTGCCTTCTATGAATGCCTGGAGAAAGGCATCACGTGTGCGTACGCAGACACAGACACACACACACACACAAATATTCGCTATGGTTGGATTATAAAGCCTTTTTTGCAAAGACTGGGTCTCTATAGTCAAGCACAGTAAAGCATCCTCATATGGAATAGAGAATGAAGCTGTTGTATTATAGTCATTATACTGTATGACAGTCATGCTGTGGAAGATCTTTGTTGTTTTCTTAAGACTGTTTAAGTGTGATGCATTGGAATGCAAAGCATTTTGATCATTTTAATTCATGTGTACAGATATGCAAATGTTATTTTAACTCTAAGTAGAATATTGTTGTTTAAGACCACTGTCCTTAAAAAAAAAACCCTTTTAGAGCTGTCAAATGTTCATTTCACTATAGTATAATCTGTCATTTATTTTCTTGATTAAAAGTTTAGTATAGAAATCATTAGAACATTGTATAAAAGGCCCATATTAATTCCCCAGAATTTTCCAAAACCTAGATATATTTGATGTGCACTGTAGTATTAAAGAGTGAAAAGCAGCATATCTTCACATTTCAGAAGCGGGAGCCAGGGAATGTCTGGTATTTGTCCTTGATAAATGACTTAATCACCTGTTTGATTCTCAAAATATTTTATTATTATTTTGTAAATCAGTGTAATCTGCTCATTGCTTCATCTTTACACCTCTTTAAGTATTGTCTTTCTTTAATTTATAGCAGACATTAGTTTAGTTTTCTATTGAGGACAGAAAAGGAAGTTTTCTATCATAATGCAGGTTGCAAAAGCACACACTTAAGACATCATTTACACTTAATGTGTATTTTGGACCATCTAAATAATATCTGTTATCTCTGGTAGTCATCCACTGAGAGAGATGTGTACTCTATACTGTACTGAATGTATTTTGACGTGCTGTTTCTCTGCTGTTCGCAGTGTTTCGACAGGGAGACATAGGCACCAGCTGGTATGCTGTTCTCTCTGGTTCCCTGGATGTCAAAGTGTCAGAAACAGCCAACCACCAGGTAACATACAGCTAATGTAACTGAGTTCAAATCAAACTGAAGCTACATGCATGATAACAAGTGAAGCTCCGTTTCACTTGTCCTGCTGTGTGTTTGTTTTGTGTATTTCCTGTAAAGCCTTTGAATCACAAATGCAAGAATAAATTATTGCCTGAATCTTGACTCATGGACACGACTGAATGCATTCGCTAATTCCCTCACTATTTTGGTGAGGATGCGTTATTTTTCATGGCTGCCATTTTCCTATTCCCACTTAAACTGTTCCTATCATAACCTTCTCTGTCAAGATGCAGGCTGCTCTACAAGTGCTCGTCGTGTTAGAGAGCTGGTCCTGCACGAATCTCTTCAATGCTGACATTGTTCTACTACATTAGCTCATATCTCCCTGCTTAAATATGCCGGAACAAAGCTGCCACAGCACAGTAAACAAGTCCACAGAGAGTTGTGCTTTCCACTACACTTTACACCCTTTAATGCGAGAGTGTGGAAATAGGGTTATACTGTACGTACAGAGGAGAAGAATGACATGTGGGAGAGGCGAGAGAGAGGATTTGTTTCCCAGTGAAAGACAGAGATAAGAAGCCCCTGCACTGTGAAATGTCCTTCTCATGTATGTAGCCCTAAAGTGCCATTGGTGGCCTAGTTTCCGTGGCTATATTTGAAATGTCATTTTGGACAGCTGAAGAGGTTTCCATAGCATGCAGACTATTTTTCTAAATCAGTGGACATTGTGGGTATATATGTGTGTGTGTGTGTATTTGCTTGTCTCTTGTCCAATTATATCCTAGACCTAGAGATATTTCCCTTACAGGAGACTCTGCTTACCGGCCCCTCATATTTGAATTTATTTGCATTAATTACCATATGCTGTATTAATCTGTCTGCTCTCCATGTCTGTGCGTGTTCTCAAAGAAAATATAAACATAAACATATTGCTGATTATTTCTCCTGTATACTCTCACAGTGTAGTGTTTCTCTACAGCGCTACAAAACAGCACCATCTTAATTGGCTGTTACTCTAGTGTGACAGCAGTAGTTTAGACAAATATGTTGTGTTTGCGTGCAGGATGCAGTCACTATCTGTACTCTGGGGATTGGGACAGCGTTCGGGGAGTCGATCCTGGACAACACACCACGCCACGCTACCATTGTCAGCAGAGAGACCAGCGAGCTGCTCCGCATCGAACAGAGGGAGTTCAAGAGTCTCTGGGAGGTGAGAGACAGAAAGAGTGTTAAAAAACTGTTTGTAGCTGTGAGTATGAACTGGAACCTTTCCATCTGTGAAAGAGCTTCTCTTTTGAGACTGGATTTTTTTTTTCTCCACAGAAAACCTTATATTGTAATTGTGTTTTTAACCACAAGAGGGCTGTCCACCATAACAGGGCCTTTTGTTCCACTTATTAGATTACACACCTCAGGTGACACTCAACAATAAGTTATTTAAGATACAGAGAGAGAGAGGGGTGAGTTTATATACAATACATGCCTGTGTGTTTGTGTGTACCACTGGATTTCTATTGTTTCCAAAGCCTCGTGTGACTTAGTGCAGCATTTTCAGTACAAGACATAATGCACCAGACCAATGCACCAAGTGCTGCACACATGCAATATTATAACTGCAGGGAGTTGATTGATTTTAACATTTTTGTTGGAATGGTATTCTATCAACATTCTGTGTTAGAATGGTTTTTTTTTTAAAAAAGGGATTAGATAGTATCCTGACGATCTTACTAAATGTCAATAAGCTGGTGTAGGTGGCTTAATCTGTTTGAATAAATCCACTCTTCATTTATACAAATATGCAGAATATTTTTGGCTGTCTTAGTTAAAAATGTTATCAAACTGCTTTTTTCATGGCATATGGCAATATGTTGACAAGTCACATCAAGAGAAGCTCCGGTATAATTAATAACATGAACTTTCTATCCAGTCATTAACATCTTTACTTACACCTGTGCACATCACCCGAATTAACACACTTAATGATTTTGATGCCTCGTGTTTAGAATATAAAAATGTGTATTGAGCAGATCAGGTGTTTTAATCACATACTGTATCATACAAAACCCCTGGTGAGAATAAGCACTCCGTGACACGTCTTAGGCCTGAGCACTGGCATCGTCTTTGGTTGGGAGTTGGCATTGTAGTAGCTGCCTCTCTGTGGGCCTCCTTGTTGAGGTTGCCCTCCCCATTCACTGGTTCCCACTCAGAGAGGAAGTCCTGGCAGAGCAGTGGGTCAGTTTACTGTGGCTTCACAGTCAGCACTCAAAGACAACAAGTGCCTGCTCTACGGTTTGGTCAGGCAGTGTGTCATTTTATTTCAAATCCAAAAGGTTCTGTTTTCTTTAAGATTCTTAACCAATTTAGTTTTTGTTTTCATTTTTTTCACATCATTGATTTTATAGTTCTAGTATTTAAATCATATATATCAATATCAATCAATATATATTATAATATATAATACATGTTAATATAAGGCATTTTATTCCTAGTTGTTGTGAAACAGTTGTTTCTTGTCCTTGTCCATACTGAGTTTGGAGTTCAAGTTCATATTAAGGAGTAATTTTGTGTGTCTAGCTGAAGGACACTTTGAGTAAGTCTGACCTTGAATAACCCTCACAGACTTTTATTAACCTAAGCCCATTGTTGACTTCAAAGCAGTAGGACAGACATAAGCGAAGGCTTTTATTTTTATTACCTAAAGAGAAACATAAGGTTTTTTTTTCAGTAATGAAATAGTTTGTATGTGGCCTTAGCTCTGATGAGTAACACTAGACAGATTTTCATTGTTAGGAGTGTTGATTGAATCATGCAACATTTTGCATGTAGTACAGGTTTGTGTTTCACATGAACGGGTTAAAAACTGTTTAGAGCTCATTGTTGATAATGACGGTCGCATAAGATGTGACAAAAACAGTTTTGTTATTGATCAAAAATTACTACTGTTTCCTGTTTACAAGCCCTCTCTGTTTAAAAGGATAGTTTAAAAATATACGCTCTTTGACGACTTTACTGCTCTCAGTGTCAGAACAGAACACATTTATCTATGCATTGTTGCGATGTATGAAAAAAAAAGAATGACGTGTTCAGTGTTATTATTTCTAAATGACGAGACATTGGGTTAAGAGAAACATAATATCTCCATTTTACGGCACAGGAATATATAAAAGCACGATAAGAAAATAATTGGTCATTAAAGCGTGTGTGCTATCTTATTATTGGGGCGTGTAGTGTTTTGTTTGTCAACTAAGTGCACTCAGTCTCCCTCTCTGCTGTCTATTTTAGGACAGTACATAAAGCAGAAAACATAGCCCGAGGTTGTCCTCTTTTGAATCTTATTCAGCTCATAGTAAAAGGATCTTTGTGTTTTATGTTTGTGTGTGTGTGTGTGTGTGTGTGAGAGACAGTGAGTGCATGGTCTAATTTGTGTGCATGTGCTTGTGTGTTGTGAGGACTAGAAAGCTACAAGATGAATGCAGTTAATGTGTTTGATGAAAGGATGAAAGAAAAAAAAAAGCGCTGCTCCATAATTCTAACACCAAGTGAACGTGAGATGAATAAACAGGATGTAAATGTGAAACAGCTTGTTGTTTCTGACAGATAGGTGTAAATATACCGTTTATTAAACCGCTGACGGGTGCATGGCTCTGGACTCTGGCAGGCTGTTATTGTAAGTCTTTCCCACTTTCTTTCTCTTTCCTTATTTACTCCTCTTCCCCTTTCAGCAGCTCTACGTTTCTCTTGCCCACTTCCTCTCTCCTCTATTGGCCCGTGTTGTGTCTTTTGCCAGCCTCTGTCCTTTCCTCACTCCCGCCCTCTCCATCCTCACCCTCACAACTCCTTTTCTTTACCCTCTTCTGGTTGCTTTCTCTGTCTCTCCCTCCCTCTTTCTCTTCCTCCGCTAGAGTAGCTCAGTCGTTCAGAGACAGAGGTCACCGTGGTAACCTGCGAGGGGGAGAGTGGTTTGGGTCTTGACTCGATCACGACGAGAGAGGGAGAGTGGGAGACAGAGAGAGACACTGAGGCGACTGTGTGAGAGGAAGAGAGAGAGAGAGAGAGAGAAAGGAAGAGAGCAGCTTGTTTTGAGCAGGATGCTATCCGGTGGCATGTGTGTGAGTTGTAAAGGAGCAGAGGGCAGCTCTTTGGGATTTCAATTCCCCCAGCATTAGGTAGCTGAGTGCGTTACCTCAGGTGAGTCTTACTCCTCGACTGTACCTCTGTGTATTCTGTAGTGTGCATGTGAGCAAGATAGTCTGTCACTGTAATTTTTCATGTTATTTATTTTTGTTGTTGTTTTTTTTTTTTTTTTTACACAAAGTGAAACTCCCAGAGATTGTTTTATAATGTTTGTCTTTAATATTGTGATCCGGTTAATAATTTGATTGTCTTCTTGGTTACATAGAAAGGTGGTGTTTGTGTCTTTAGGTCAAACAGATGCTCTCTCTGTCTCTCTCGCTGTAAGCGTGTGTCTGTGTGTGTGTGTGTGTTTCTGGCAGTCCTCAGAAGGCATGGGTTGCTTGGTAATGACCTTGCAGAAGAGCAGTGGCACATTCAGGCTCATAATTACCTGCTGTGTGTATTTCAATGTCTCTGCTTATAGAAATGCAAACACAGTTTATTGTTTTTAACAGCTGTAAGAACAGCATCTGTACACATTTAGCCGCTCTGCCTGTTCTCATTAACCCTGGTTTGAATGCTGCTGTGTGAGTGTGTGTGTGTGTTATATAATGTTAGTTGTTCTGCATGTAAATGATCTTCGCTGTACAAAGGGCTTTGTTTTGAGGGGCACTTGCAGTGTGTGTGTTTCAAAGTAACATTGTGTTTGTGTGTGTATGTGTGTTGAAATGCAGTGAGTTTGATGTTTAATAGATGATGACGTGTTACAAGTGATGCACCATAATAGTGAATGTTTAAATGTTTTCAAGACTGAGGCTGACTCTGATATGTGCATGTGTGTTTTATCTTGTAGAAGTATCGTCAGAGCCTGGCTGGACTGTTGGCCCCTCCTTATGGAGCGATGGAGAGTGGATCCAACAATGACAGTGAGTAGACACACACACACTAGAATGAAAGAAAAACTTTAAATGTTGCTAATACAGTCAATAAGAGGTCAGAAAATGTAAATATAATGTAGCTATAATAAGTATTATAACTTGAAAATGAAGGAGAGCTATTTTTGTGTTAATGTCTAATGTCTAACATTTATCAGGACATCTTGTGCAGTCGAGCATGTCTCCCAGCATGTTAGGATTGTTTGTGATAGGTTGTGTTTTGATGTTGTATAAGAAATATCTGCATCCTGTATAAAAAAAAAAACAAAACAAAAAACCTTCAAATTCATCAGCCTGGTGACAGTTTTTCCTCCTCAGGACTCACAGACAAAGACAACATGAACTCCGACTCTGCAAACAAAGCTCACAACAAGGTAAACACTCACTCCAGCTCAAAGTTTGGACCTAAAGATCTGTCTTGAAAAGATTCAACATGGCAGCCTGATCCTTTGAATAAACTCTGCCACCACGTTTCAGAGAACTGTGCCCTTCCTCACGGCACACAAAGCATGAATGAGCCAAACTCACAACCAATACACTGTGGCCAGGCAGCATCAGTTTGTCTTGGATTCCTCTACGCCTCACTACTTGTGCCAGAATATCTGTGTGGACAGGGCATTTAGGGTTGAACAAAAACGTATATTTTTGTCTCAAAGAGCTCTCAAAGATGAGAGGTTTTAATTTGTGCCGTGGTTAATATTTGAAATCAAAAGGAATGTGGTTCTTTAAAAAAAAACAAAAAAAAAACCGTTCTGTATGTTGTGACCAGCGTAGAAAGCATGTAGTGAACCGGACCACAGTGTCATAAAACCCAGCACCCATGCATACTTTCATGTTTGTGAATGAACCAGAATGCCAGAATGGATTTTGGAGGTGTATGTGTGTTCTGTGAAGAGACAAGTGATGACTCACAGCTGTGATCCTCTGTAGTTATGCTAATGCTAGTTAATGCATGCACAGAGAAGAAAGATCCCATCTGCCCAATTAGCATGCCTTCCTTTGTTGTTTTCAACAGCAGATGAGTGTGTGTGTATGCACATCTGCCCTTTTCCTCTCTGTCTGAGGTGCAGGTGTGATCTGTATGGGATGTGTTTGCTTGTATGTGCCCTGTTTTGAAGCGGTTTTGCAGGTACGAGTGCTGTGCTGTATGTGGTGAGGATTAACCATGATCTGCAGTGCACTCATTTACACATATCTGCCCATATAAATGTTGCACCATGGAGTAAGCAAAAGCATTGGAAGTGTCACCTCTTGGATTAGCAATGAACATCAGCTCACCATACCTCCCTGGTTTTTGGTAGATTCCCTCAGAGAAGCTGCAGAGAGCGGGGAAGGTTCTGCGCAATGCCATCTTGTCCAGAGCCCCACACATGATTCGAGACAGGAAGTACCACCTCAAGACATACAGGTAGGAGTATCTACATTTTGGACTGAGAGGACTTGTACGGAATTGAGAATATTTCTGGGTTGATTAAAAATACGGGAACTATTTTTAATTTCTCTGCATTTACTCTTTGAACAGTGTGTTTTTGTGTGTATTGCAGACAATGCTGCGTAGGCACAGAGCTGGTTGACTGGCTGGTGCTGCAGAGTGCATGTGTGCTCACACGCTCCCATGCTGTTGGCATGTGGCAGGCACTACTGGAAGAAGGGGTGCTAAACCATGGTATGTAAAATGTTAGCTGTCTTTCATGTCTTGAATGCTGTTAAGATCAGTTCCTCACATTACATAGTTTCTGTGACATACTGTAATTCCCAAACCTTTATTGCAAAAACAGCTGAGAAAGATAAGCTACGTTTTGGAAACAAATTTCCGACTATAAGCAAAGTGTCGCTGAGTTTGAGTATAGGCTTTGAATCTGAACATCAGTCACAGTGAGAGCGTCAGTATGAATACCAGAATGGAAATTAATTAGAAGTTTGGAAGCATGAACATAAAATATAGATCTAGCCTTGATCTTAGATTCTTAGAGACTTCAAAGACGATGTCTGAAGTGATGTTGTGAGATGAAGAAAACAACTGTGATGCTAAGAAAAAAAAAAAAGTCACTCTGCATATTTGTGTGTTACGCTTGTCTTTTAACTGTGTGCTTGTCTGCTCCTCAGTGGACCAAGAGCTGGGTTTCCAGGACAAGTACCTGTTCTACCGTTTTCTTGACGATGAAGAAGAGGACACACCTTTGCCTAGTGAGGAGGAGAAGAGGGAGAGTGAGGAAGAGCTGCCAGAGACCATCCTCTTCCTCGCTCAAATTGGCCCTGACGCACTGCTGCGCATGATCCTCAGGAAATCGTCAGTCGATCAATAATCAATAATAACATACAATATTATCATGTGAAATAAAATGACCATAGCATCTGCAGTGACTACTTTAAACACAACAATATTTCAGCGTTGATGATAGGTGGATTGCGTGCTTGAAATCTTCATGGTGAGTTAATTCTGACTAACCTCTGTGTGTGTCCATAGGCCTGGTCAGAGGACAGGGGATGACCTAGAGATCATCTATGATGAGCTGCTTCACATCAAGGCCTTAGCTCACCTCTCCAACACTGTGAGTCAGACGGTCCACTTCTCTTTTAAAGGGACAGTGCAGGTTTCTAAGACGGCTGTTCATTTGCCAGAACCACTTGCTACAGCCTTTTTGTGTTTAAGACTAGAGGGACAAGTTGTTGTCACTGTCAGCAATCCTCCTACCAGTGTAACAGGACACGGTTTTATACACAATCTGCCCCGTGTTGGCAAGTGTTCACCATGTGGGGGAGGTCTTAAGTCTGTACTGGCTCCAGAAGTGTTTTTGTTTACATGCTCCATACAGAGAATTTCACTGCCAGAATAGATATTACATGTACAGCTACTACATGCAGTCACATTGACAGAGTATTATAAATTACCCAAAGCACATTCCAAGAGTTAACAGGTTCCCAGCCAAAGGGTTTCAGTGAGTTTCTTTAACTTTTTAACTGGCTTGTAGTCCCACTGATATCCATTAACCTTCTGAACACAATACTTGCTTTAATTCAATTTGAGAACTTTGTCTTTATATGTACATAGAACATAGTCTTGTCATTTGAAGACAATTTGCAAAAAGTGAAAGCTAAAATGAAAGTGTACAATACACATACATTACAGCTGTAAAGGTTATGTGCAAAATTCAGCAGGGTAAAGTGTGCGCAGTGTTTCCTACATTATAACCACACAGTACAAGCAGACATAGAGATGCAAAGATGCAAAGACTACTCCTCATGATTGACTTCCAACTCACTTTAAAAAACCCTAAAAAAAAAAAAAAACCCTGATCTTTATCTTTTATTTTTATATTTTCACAAATTTTTGCAGTGCTGCTAAATCTAATATGGCCTTAATTTTGAAACTGTGTATTCTCGTTTGCAGGTGAAGAGGGAACTGGCAAGCGTTGTGATCTTTGAGACACATGCAAAAGCTGGAACCGTGTGTAAGTCTTCACTTTGTCCTAGAATGCACTTTGGTTGTGCAGCAGGGTTTTTCAAAGTGTGCGGTTGTGGAACTAACCACAGAGACAAAAGTGAGACTACTGCATCCCCAACACCTCCCATCTGTTCTCTGGTTTTCAGGGCAAACATCTGTATATGAATGGATAGAGAGGTGCCACTGTTCCTGGAATATAAGAACCGTGCTGATAGGACATTCTGGGCGTTTCTTAGTACTACCAAAAAAATATCAATAGTAGAACACAAAAAACGTTAATATAAATGGATTTTGGACGTTCATTTTTATTTTTCTTGTCTTAATTGATGCAAACTCACGCTTTAAGCTTTGAAACAACAGTTGCCATAATTTGGGTGCACTGGGGGATGTATGCAGGAAGTATAACGTTGCCATGCAGTCACTTACTATAGTTAGCTGTAAGCTCCAATTTGAGGCACTTTTTCTCTTTTTTCTTTTTTAAAATTTTTGGCCTGTATATGTAACATACCCTGACACGTTTTCAGGAGCATAGGCTAAAAAGCAAGAACAGTCTCAAGATTAAAGAACACCTGCAGACTGAATTCGTGCTCCCAGGATATGTCAACATTTTGACACCAAACACCAAAGTATGCAGAATTAGCTGTTAGCATTTCCTGTTTGCAGTGTACCCATGGATGTAAAGAAAACTAACAGTGGATTACTATAATATACTGAAGGAAACATGCTGATCCTCAGGCAAATCCTGGAGGTATAATTTTCTGTGGTTTCTAAGTGTATTTATAGGCAGTTATTTGTGATGGACATAGCAGATAATGATATCCTCGGGAAGTGTAAGTCACACAGAATCTAAAAATATGTGTATCATGTCTGTTACAGTTATGACGTTGTAACTCCAAGAAGTACTACTCTTCACGCTCCCCCTTCAACTCCTCCGCTCCTCCCTGAGGGAGGCACGCCTCACAGTTTGAAAACCTCTGGTGTACAGAATGAGGGTGTTAGTCGTGTATGTGAGGATGATTTGTGTTTGTCCTCTTTATCTTCCAGTGTTCAACCAAGGAGAGGAGGGCACATCATGGTACATCATCCAGAAGGGCTCTGTCAATGTGGTTATCTATGGCAAGGTGTGTGTGTGTGTGTGTGTGTGTGTGTATGTGCGCGTGTGCTCGAATGCATTCATCCACCTACACGCGTATGTTGTCTTTGTTTGGCACATGAGCATTGTTGTAGTTTTCAGCTTCATTTGATGATATTTCATTTCTGTGTGTACTGGATTGAAATGCATTGCTCATCGTGTTTGTGTGGAGCAGACCAGCAGCATGTGCCCTGTGAGGCAGGGAAACACCAGCAGTGAAGTTTGGCAAACTCTCCTCAGCTCACCGTGACTCATCACTATGATTAAATGGCTTAAGGGATTGTACGCATACACAAATTCACACCACACAACCACTGTACAGGCAGATGTACTGTGCACCCTCATGTTTGTGCACACACATTAATCACACATGCGTGCACAAACACATACACACACACACACACACACACACACACACACACACAGGCAGGAACACATGATTCATCCTATTTCTGAGTTCTCTTGCTCCTTTCTGATTTTTCTTCAGGGCTTAACATGACTAGTAAACTGTGTTTGAGTCTTAGCTTGTTTGTGTCCTGGTATATGTTTGTCCATGCGTGCAAATCATTTTTGTGTGTGTGTGTGTTTGTCTTAGGGTGTGGTGTGTACGCTCCATGAGGGTGATGACTTTGGGAAGTTGGCCCTGGTTACAGATTCACCTCGTGCTGCCTCCATTGTCCTGAGAGAGGACAACTGCCACTTCCTTCGTGTGGACAAGGAAGACTTCAACAGGATACTCAGGGTGGGCGGACATGCTAACATCAGATGACTATTTGTTCCAAATGTTTCTAAATACTCTTTTTTTTGCAATACATATTCACAAAGTTAACATTCTGTAACATACAAGTCAAAAGTTAGGTGTAATCCATTGAACACCATCTGAAGGAAAAGAAAAAGTGGTCTTTGACTTGACTCTGACCTCACTGTGGATCTGCTCATTGTAGCTGTCTGAAGCATTATACTGCACTGTGTGCCTGGTGGTGTTTGTCTCCCCCCTCTGGCGTATGAGCTGTATTACATTTTAAACATCATCCTCTTCTTATTGAACATACAGTGAGACTGTGCTATGGATTTTTTAAATGCAGGATGTGGAAGCCAACACAGTGCGTTTGAAAGAACATGAACAAGTTGTGCTGGTGTTAGAAAAGAGTCCTCGCACTTCCACCTTGGGAAGCATCAAGTATGTGTGAGTTTGGGTGCATACAGTACCAACAAATGTACATACTGACATAGATGGAAGTAGTCAAAAAATGTGTATGCTAATCTCTCTCTGTGTCAGCGTTTGGTAAAATGTGGATGTTTTTTTTTTTATGCAACACTCTGCATCCTCTCACCTTTTGAAGGTACACTGTGATATCAGGAACGCCAGAGAAGATTCTTGAGCACTTCCTGGAGACCATGAGGATGGACGTACATCACAGTGAACCAGGTAGCCAGAGAAAAATATCAGATGCAGAGCAGAAATAAGTTAGATTGGATTTTTAAACATGGTTATTGAGGTTATCTTGTCATATGTAATAGTATATTAAGAGCTACCCATATTGTACAACTATAATAAAAAGGCATCGTCTCTTAGCAGTATCTGGCACATAAACCAAAATGAAATAGTTATTATTTATTTTCACTAAAACACCAGAGCGTAGTTTATTTGTTGTGATATGAAGTTGTACACTGTGCACCGTGGATTTATGTAACGAAAGTTTCCTTTTTAACTCAAGTTTTAAACCATCATTTTAAAAGATTGTGCACAGAGTTTAAGTTTAGATTAGAACCCAGAACCCTGATTTGGCAATTTAACATACCAGAGATAGTACAGACATTAAATGAAATGCATCATATTGAAATGAGAAAGGACGAACAGACAGATACGCAAGATAAATGGATTCATGATAAAAGGCATTATCACAACCTCTTGAGTCTCTTGATTCTGTTGCTCCTCATTTCCCCCACTCTCTTCCCTCCTGCCCTCTCTGTTTTTCTTCTCATCTGTTAGACCCAGCAGTGGATGATTTTGTCCTCATGCACTGCGTCTTCATGCCCAACAGCCAGCTGTGTCCTCTACTCATGGCACAATATCCTTCCTGCCTTTACTCTCTCTTGCTCTCTCTGCCTTGGTACACGGTATTTCCTTTTTTTTTTTTTGATTCATACTGTCTGTAATACCCACTCATTGGGTGCACTTACAAATTTAAAACAGCAACCAGCATCTTATGTTGACAACATGTCCATTGTTTGCCGCATAGTGTGACAGTGCTACTGACAGAATCTTGGACTGTGCAACTTAGAGTTCTGCTTATGGAAGCGCTGAAGCAGCAGTTGACCACCCAGCACTAATGAACTGCTGACTGAGAGCTCACCTCTTCACACCATTGTACGAAGTTGTAATCCCAGCTGACAAGGTCTTTTCTTATTGTCTTAGTCATTGTACTGCAAGTGTTCAGCTTGTGTTTTGCCACTGCTGTGCTGTTGATTACACATAATAAACAGAGCCCTTATTTGACACCTATGGAAGGATGCAGGATTCGGTAGATTCCCCTCAAGTATCAGTTCTGTTTTCATTAAAGCATTTAGTCCTGCTGACAAATTTTGATATCACTGTCTGTCTGTGTGTTCACCATGTCAGAAATGCAATATTTACATCTTTGTATTTATCTTTAACCTCGTGTGCACCTACCATGCGGCATCTCCGCCTGGCTCTGAACAGGAGAGGCTGGAGTATGCGCTCAACAGTAAGAGAAGGGCCCTCATTCTGGCCCTGCGCTGGGCTAACACACACACATACCTGCTACAGGAGGAGCCAGCTGCAATCTCTTTCCTGGAGGTAAACATGAGCAAGATTTCAAGTGCAAAGAAATTACACAACTTCAGACTGATCCTGTTCGTGGTATGAGCGTGGTTCTTCCTCTCTGTCTCTCTGCAGGAGCTGTATGGAAGTTTATCAAACGATTCTCGGATGCTGAGAGCTCTGAAAGACTTGGTCCCTGACCTGGAGAAAATCGTCAAATTACAGTATGTCTCTCAGCTCCTACAAATTTAAACTTTCTCTCGATCTTTTATGTCCCAAACCCCAGTCAAATTTATTTACTGCATAGTTTTTTTGTTTCTAACTTTTTTGTCACTTTGTAGTTCAGAAGAAGCCAAATCAACAAAAAAGGTATGCCCAGACTGCTGTTCTGTTTTTTTTTTTTAAACAAAATGTAAACTGTATCATAGTGATGTGGATACTGACACGTTTCCGCATGTAATCCAACAGAAAACCCTAATACGACAGTTCAGCAACGGAGAGGAAAGACTGCAAAAGAAGCAGCCCATTAGGAATCAGGATGACAGTAAGTTTGTGTGTGTGTGTGTGTGTGTGATCACATTTTGTGTAAGAAAAGCAAAACCTTCCACATGATTCTCATCATATGCAACTCTTTCCATCACCATCACATTTTTTAAGGCTACTAGTCGGGATTCAGAGTGATCACAGACCATATTTTTGTATTTCATTATTATTTCTGTTTGTGTGTCCAGTCCTGTTGAAGGTGTACTGCAGCGATCACACGTACACAACTATCCGGATTGCTGTGGCAGCGACAGGAAGAGACGTCATCAGCGCTGTGGCCGACAAACTTGGCACCACTGACGAGCTGCTGTTGGTCCAGCTGAGCTCTGCTGGTGGTAAGAAGACAGATCGTCTTAGATGGGAAGGAGAAGTCAAACCGTAACATTACCTTCAGATAGTTCATCAGTAATTTCAGGGACTCCTTGTTGAAGATTACATCTTAAACAGCTGATGCACATTGTTCCCAGTGTCTTTATGTTGGGACAGAGGTGGGTGGTACAGCTCTATCTAAACTATCCCCCTTTTATTTTACAGAAAAACAAATATTGAAGCCTAATGACGTGTCAGGGTTTTCCACTTTGAGCATCAACGGGCGATTATTTGCCTGTCCTCGAGACCAGCTCAACAGTCTGGTAAGACATTAATGTTTTTTTTTTTTTTTAATTTAACTGGTTTACAGTACTAAGAGTATCATGTCTTTTGAGCATAGTCTTTTCAGCAAAAACAAGCAACCAAGAGTAGAAAATGAGCTCACTGCTCTCAATGACAATCAAGTTTACACAGCTTGTCATAACGTTTGTAATTCATATCCTGTTTTAATGGATTTTTAATGCATCTCTGTGTGTGGACCTGTGCTCACTGTTTATATTTTTGTATGTGCTTGTGAATTTATGTGTGCATTTGTGGATTATACGTCTCTCAGACTCCTCTTCCAGACCAGGAGGGCCCCTCTGCAGGCTCCATGTCAACTTTTGAACTAATGAGCTCAAAGGACCTGGCTTATCAAATGACCATGTTTGACTGGGAGCTCTTCAGCTGTGTACATGAGGTATCACACAATCACAGACTCACACTAAAAACAACCTCAGGGCAGATGCGGCAGACTACAATCTTTTACAAATGTATGCTTTTTTTTGGCATAGAGCCAAAAAAATTTTTTTATTTTACACTTTGAAAGAAAAAGAAAAAACAGGTATCTGCGAGTTTGGTTTTTACAGGTGCTGCACTACTGTAAATGCTTGATAGATGCAGGGTGGCAGGGCCTGTCCACTGGATTAACTATAAATCTGCTTCTCCTAATGTCTCCTCCCTTGCTCTCCCCAGCACGAGCTGCTCTACCACACGTTTGGCCGGCAGAGCTTCAGAAGAACTACGGCTAATTTGGACCTATTCTTGCGGAGGTTCAACCAGGTTCAGCTGTGGGTTGTTACAGAAGTCTGCCTCTGCGGACAGCTCAGCAAGAGAGTCCAACTCCTCAAGAAGTTCATCAAGATAGCTGCACAGTGAGTAGGACCTGCTGGTGCCTGTGACATGCTTCATATGCACGTTGATTTGTACGCATGCACTTACATTTCAGTAAGGTTGATTTGAGTTGCATTCACTTTCTTTCTTGTGTTTTGTCTGTAGCTGTCGAGAGTTTAAGAACCTGAATTCTTTCTTTGCCATCATTATGGGGATGAGCAACCCTGCTGTCAGCAGACTGAGCCAGACGTGGGAGGTAAACGTCTTCTTCGAAAAACCAATTAATCTGCGTCTAGATCTGCAGCGAACCTTGTTTGTATTCCGCCGTTGCTAAAGTACTACATTCCTGTCTCCTGTCACTGAGATCCTATCTGTTTTTGGCAGAAACTCCCCACAAAATTTAAGAAGTTCTATGCTGAGTTTGAGAGCATGATGGTAAGCTGCATTTTAAAGTGGTTTTGGATTATATCTTTAATGGGTCCGTTCACCTAAATTACGAAAACAGAATTTTCTCTTTTACCTCAAGTTGTATCCTGGCATGTGGACACTGTTATTTTTTATTTTTATTTGCTCAGACTTGCAGGACATTAAATAGTGTTTTGTTTTTTGTAATCAGCCTGAACCAACCTTTAAATCTATTTATTAGGCAGTGACTCTGTTGATTTGTTTGGTGACAGGACCCATCCAGAAACCACCGGTCCTACCGACTCACTGTTACCAAACTGGAGCCACCAATCATCCCCTTCATGCCCCTCCTTCTCAAAGGTATGACTCACTGTGAAGAATATCTACCTGTCTTTATGGTAAACACATCAACCACTGTATCACGCAGGAATTAATTAAGGTGCGAACATGGCTGCCGTTAAATTGAATTCATTTCTTTACAGATATGACATTCACACATGAGGGCAACAAGACATTTATTGACAATATGGTCAATTTTGAGAAAATGGTGAGTTGCTTAAGTTTAGCTGAAGTTTTCAGTGTTCTTAACTCATGCTTGACTAATATCTTAATCTCTTTTATTTCATCAGCGTATTATAGCTAACGCGATTCGGCAAGTGAGGCACTGTAGAAGCCAAGCTTTCAGTAAGTGGCACATTGTTTAGTGTTTGTCTGGTGGCTTTTCAACTTTCCAATGACACGTTTACTTCCTATCCCGTTCTTTGTCTTTGCTGCGTCAGATCCCGACGTATGCCAACCCAACAAAAATCAAGCAGAGGTGCGGGGTTACGTTAGGAAGCTCTGCGTGATCGACAACCAGAGGGCGCTGACGCAGCTCTCCTACAGGCTGGAGCCTCGGCGGACATGAGCTCCAAACCTTCCACCACCATCGCCTTCTCTGTGACGTTAACATAAAAAAACAAACAAAAAAAAAACAAAAACAAAACACACACATTACCTGGATTAAACAACTGGACGTTGAGTAGCAAATCACAACAGTCAGTGACTTAAGCACTATTATGGACTCTTACGGATCAAGGACTTATACTGTGCCATTAAAAGCCTCTTCTTCCTGGACAGTCAAACTGTTCAGCTGCTCTCCTGTCGCTGTGTCTCAGCCCCCAGACTGATGGTTTTTATACCATACTAGCTGTTACTGTTTGGGACCTGTTAGATAGAACTGTAATGTATAGAACTTGAATCAATATCCTGCATGACTGAATTTCATAGGCTTTGTGTTCTATACAGTGGATTTCTATCGGAGTGTCCTGTAATGTTGTGCTACCCGAGATAAGCCCTAGTTTACAATATATTCCTGTACCTGCCTGTAAAGCAAACCTTGCTCTCCTGATGGTCCTACTCATAGACAGAAAACACAGAAAACCCCACAAACTGTAGTGAAATCTAGACTCCTCATTTCCCCTGTTGAATATACAGATGAATATGAAACCTGAAAGTACTTATTTACTTCATAATCTACATGAGTATGTCATGAGTCTTTGAGAATCTTTAGGATTTGATGTCCTTTAGGTGAATATCGGTGTCCCTTAACCAGTCACTTTCAAAAGTACTTAACAGAGTATTAGTTGGATTAAAGCCCTAATGGTATTACAAACAGTGTTCAGATTTGTCACTATACTGTTGCTTTTTATTTTTTGCACTGGAGGACAAACTCCTGAAGAATATTAATCATTCTAGGTGGTGAAGTTGCTCGGTCGGATCTGATCTGAGGTCAGCTGTATAACCAAATTGTACTCCTTTGATTTGGAAGCGCTGATTGTTGATGATGGAGTCTAAGAGCAACTTATACTTTGGAGGGCAAACCTCGTCATCTCCCAGTTGTGTTCAGTCCGTGTAATTTTTATTTTTGTATATGTGGGTGTAGATTTCGAGCGTGTTCTTGACAAGTGTCATTCATTTTCCTTTGATCTCAGGAGCTTTTGATGTGATGGTGTGTGTCGAGAACTGCCGTGAGGCTGGCTCTCCCCCAGAGCAGCCTTTAACTGTACTGTATGTGTAGTCTGCCTTGTAAATAAAAATAGCTAATTTAACAGTGCTGACGTTCTGATGACGTTCTTCAAACATGTTTTTGCCGTGCCATTAGTGGAGCCGAAGTTTGGTGATGCTGGTTGTTTGTTCACTTAGATCTTAGAACAGCTACCGGAGATATCTGCTTCATTACAATTTTATTGCTTCCTGAACTGAAGGAAGGGACGCCAACACGTCTGACTTGTCTCATACACATCTTTGATATACACAGTACAGATTAGCTTCTGCGTAACTTATTTTACATGCTGCACTGTATGTGAAACAGTTGCATAATTTATTCTGTGGCTCAGGAGGTGGATGAGGCAAGTCTGAGAAAATAACTCAAGTGACATCACTTGGAGGGTTTTTTTTTTTTTAATGGAAAGCCTGTGTTACAAAGAGTGGTTGTGGAGTTTGAAAGACATGGGAGGGCTGATATCAAGTTGAATCATGGGAAGTGTAATAGGATCCGAGGGTTCAACAGTTTGACTCATATTAGGGACTAAAAGTTTGGATGAAAGTTTGGCCTCTGGGCGGCATAATTAGTAAATCACTGAAGTTTTCTGTGAAAGACTTAACAAACCTGGATGTTATTTCTCCATCTACCATCTGTTTATGTAAAATATGCACAAGTGTTTTCTTAGTGCTCCACCAGATCTGAGTGAATTACGCTGCAACAACACTGACTTTCAAGCTACCCAAATGATCTCGGGCCATTTGAGGTTGCGACACGATCTTTGCTCCTTCACCACACATTAGATTATTCGCTTTGTGCATAAGAAAACGAATGGTCAGATTACAGTGCATTGCAGATTTGCTGTGGATATCCATGGTTCTCAGAGAAGGAACCCCTGTTTAAATTTGGGTGTTGGGGATAAACCTCTTCACCTTTCCCCCCGGCATCACCCTTGGGCCAAACTTTCCACTTGCAGAAAAGATGGCGTATTTTGTGCACTCATGCCTCCCAGAGGAAGAATCCACTGACATCAAAATCATCAGGATGTTGTTTATTCCATCCAACACTTCTGTTCTCTTAGGTGTAATAATTTATTACAGCTTCCAGGAGCTACTAACAAGCCCTCAGCCTTTAAGTCATGCTACATTTATTCAGTGAATCACTGTGGGGTCTACTTTTACACTTGATTACTGTCAACAACTCAGATTTGTCCCTGCTGATCTCACCTGTCCCTACTCAGTGATGTCAGCACGGCTGTCCTGTTTGATGATGTCACTAGGTCATTCCTGTCGGGCTGAGTAACACACGCGCGCGCTGTCCCTGCCTGGCTTCTCGAGTGTGTGCGTGTTTTTAGCTACAGAGTGTGTGAGAGATGGATTTAGGTATGTCTGGCAGTCAGCCTCATTGCTAACTGATTTACAATGTCTGACACAGTATAGGCTAGAGCTATATATCTCTGTCTGTGTGTGTGTGTATGTGTGCGTGTGTGTGTGTGTGTGTGTGTGTGTGTGTGTGCGTGCACATGTAGTGTATGGAGATCTTTATATAGCCACAGTTATCCAGGAAGAAGGAATGCCCTGGATGCCAGTGACCATATTTGAACAGTGTGTCTGCTACAGGCCGACTGCACACACTGACTGCAAACCGTAACTTACACACACTCAAACACTCACCTCCCCTTCATCTTAATGGTCTGTGTGTGTCTGTTCTGTATTGTAGTTACACTGGATCACCACTATTAGGCAATGTAATACCTTGTCTAGGAGTGACAGCAGGGCTTTGACTTTTCCAGACTCACGGGGAGCAAACTTCTCTCTCTCTTTCCAGCACTTTCTGGTTTCTTCTCTCTGACAATCTCTCCTGCCGACTGACAACATTCACCCCGAGCCTGTAGAGGAAACTACTCCGCCTCTCTTCATTTCTTATCCTTCTCTTGCTGCGTGCTGATCCGTGAATTGTATACACTTTTCGGGGCAGCGGTTGGTGCTTGGGCGTGCACGCTTTTGGGCTCCGTGTGTGTATGTGTGTGTGTGCGTGCGCGTGAGTCAGTATGCCATGTCGTCCCCTGGCTCGTCGTTTGTGCAGATAAAGCATGAGGACCTGCTCTTCTATGAGAACTGTGGAGGAGGCAGCTTCGGGAGCGTCTACAGAGCCCTCTGGATATCCCAGGACAAGGAAGTGGCTGTGAAGAAACTTCTGAAGATTGACAAAGAGGTAAGGAGGGAAAAAATACACACACACACACACGCACACATAAACACACACAGAGCAATCGTAACACTTCTGTAGCAGAGTCGCACACGACATATCCACAGCTCCTGTCAGCTCCTCTGTGGCACACACCGCTCTGAACTCCAACATAAATCAATTTCCACTTATTTCCCAGATTCTCGAGATTGAACTCGTACACCCCTCCCTCCCCCTCCTCCCCTGTTGTCTGCCGTTGAACATGTGTTTATCTTAAACATACCTCTCTTTGTCGGCCCCCCCTCCCTCCTCCTCCCCCTCTTTTGTGGATGGAGCCGTTTTATTTATGCCAGCACTCCCTTGTTCCTCCCATTGTATGTCAGGGCGAGTTGTGTGGTCATTTGGGGCTTTAATGCCTTTCAGTCCAGGCCGGGTGGTTCTCCATGAGTATGACCCTGGTGGTAATCCAAACATAATTTCCTTCCATGTTATTAATACTGGTGTGGTGGAGGTTCACAACCCAGTGTCAGGAAGTTAGGCCGACCTGTGGGTGAATTGGGCATAGTGTTGCTGTTGTGGCAGCAGGTTTTAAACAATACAATGAGAAGACAATAAAATTACAAAGACAATGCAAAGGTTCTGATTTTAAGGACAAACTGTCACACACGGTCCAACTGCATCAAACTAGAGTTTGATTTCTTGTTTGATTTATTTCTCCCACACTCTCTTTCTCACACCCACACACAAACACATGGAGGGTGGGCAGACATGGAAAACTGTGTGTGCAGGTCTAGTGTAAATACAAATTGATGGATCGTGGCACAACTGCAGCTCAGTGGGTTCTTCATGAATCTTTTCCTGCAACACTTGGTGTGAAACGGAGCTGCTTTTGGATACGCTTGCGTTAAAATCATATTTTATCTGGTCTTGGATATTTGCACAAACACTGTACTTGTACACAGCGGTGGAAGACGTACTCAAACCATTTATTTAGATGAAAGTAGAAGCACCACACTATAATAACTACACTATTACAAGCAGAAGTCCTGCATTTAAAATTTACTTGAGTAAAAGCACATAATAGCAACAAAATATGCTTATAGTAACAAAAGTAAAAGTGATTATGCAGAATAGCCTCTGTGTTATATTATTGGATTATTATTATTAATGATCTATTACAGTAAAATGTACTTCAATGTTGTGGTTGGTCTAAGTGGATTTAATTTCATATATTGTAGTTTAATCTATTACAATGACTAATTTTATAAAGCTTTGCTCCATAAGCTCTTAATCTGAAAAGTAATAAGAAGCCAGATATAAGATATAAATAGTGGATTAAGACGTGGTAATAAATCTCTCTTAAATGCAGTGGAGTGTAAGTGTAAAGTAGCTTCAAATGTAAAATACAAATACCTAAAAACTGTACTTTAATGTACACCACCACCGTTTTCATAAATCTAAAGCTGTATGAGACAAGCCGATGTCTGTACGCTGGTAACTTCACACATGGAATATGTGATGGGAATATCACAAAGAGCTCAATTGCTCTTTGGAAGAAAAACTGTTTATTCAGAAAACATTTTGGTGTTCAGTTGCAGTTTTTGTGTGATTTTGTGAAATTGATGGTTAGTTATTATGTTGCTTGGCAACAGTTACATATTCCACATATGCAGGGGTTACGGCCTGCATATGTCACTTCAGATCAATGGCATGTTTGTCGCAGCAGTGAGAAAGGTCTTTGTTTGGAGACTCAACCTGTGGTATGAGAGAGGTTCAGACCTCATCAGTTCAGACATCCTGGAGACACTGTCCCTCAGGATTTTGTTTTAACTTGGATAGCAAGTCAATAAAAAAGCTCTTAAATCTTCATCTTACATGCTATCAGGAATGATTATTTTCTTTAAAGGTCATGTTTCCTTGCCAGTGTCAGATATTGGAAAACTGATGTTGGCTCCTAATGAAGTTGTTCATATCCCTGTGTTTCTCTTTTCCTCATCCAGGCTGAGATACTCAGTGTCCTGAGTCATAAGAACATCATTCAGTTTTATGGAGCCGTGCTGGAATCTCCCAACTATGGCATTGTCACAGGTCAGACCTCACATGAGTGTGTGTGCATGTGTGTGTCTGTGAAAACCATTTATCCTTCTAAATGTTCTCACATGAACATAAAACCTTTAAGTGTGGTTGTTTAATCTCTAACTTCATTCAGATAACTGTTATCCTATTGAAAAATGTGTGCTGCAAAGTAAGATGTGTATAATTATCTCTGGGGTTAAGCTCTAATGGAAATAAGTGACATTAGGTCGGGTCAAGGTTTAAGGTTAGGCATGAGAGGGTTACAGTCAGGGCAGATTGTTTTCTCAAATAAAACTACACAAGTGTGTGTGTGTATATATATATCAACTTTATTAGTTTGTATTTGATCCTAGACGTCCCACTTACGGACACGTTAGCACATGTTCTGATTGCCGACCAGTGTTTATGTGTGTGTTTTTAAGTATTGGAGCGTACTCTGAGCGCTGGTTCTTGCTGCGTTTCCTGGCAGGACATTTGTAACTGAGACCAGCATGTTTGGATGTGGTTGTAATCCTGGATGGAGTCATATGGTTAAGATAAAGCACCGACACACCACTACAGACCACTACGCCAGTAATAATTCTCACTGCAGCTGAGTCCCACCAAGCACAAAGCTTACTAAAAATAAAAAAGTACAGTAGGCATAAATGAGAATTGGTTCAGGAGACAGATTTTGGCCCCAGTGAACTTTCAAATGGTAACATTTAGTCCTTTTAAGAGGCAGATTTTTCCATTCTCTACCCACCGGGTTACACAGGCCTTGCATCGGACAGGATCCTCTGTCTCTCCACTTGTCTCTTTGAACTGTCAAACGCTACAGGAAAATGAGAAAGGTTGAAAGTTCAGAGATAATCTGGATTAGACAGTCAAGGTGTGAAGGTTGTGTACTTTTCCACTGATTCGAACTGGCTTCTCTCTTGGTCTGTTTAGTGTGCAGCAAGTAACCGTGTGTGATGTTTCTCACACATTTTAAGATACAGAGGTAGATTGGCCACGGTACAGAGACTGTCCAAACAAGTAAACAAAAAAAAGACTTAAGGTATTTCACTTTATTTAGAACGACAATCACCTCTTTTAGAAAATGCTGTACATTATAATAGAAGATATTTATATGTCAGTGTTTAAAGAGTTTAACGCTCTAACTCAAACAGATGTTCCCAGTGTGACAGATTAAATGCAGTCTGCTGATACATCTGTATTCATCTATAATGTTGTTGTGTAATGTAATTCTCTCATAATAACCATTGTTTGTGTGTATGTGTTTGTGTTTCACTTCTTGCAGAATATGCTAGTGGAGGGTCTCTGTATGAGTACCTCTCCAGTGAGCAGAGTGAGGAGATGGACATGGAGCAGATCATGGCATGGGCCATACAGATAGCCAAAGGTACAGCTGAGGAAATTATGCAAATTAAACATCCTCGTGTCAGGGGTTTTTATCGTTTAATCTCAAGAGCCAAGCACTGATACGATCACCAGGGTCCTGTATTTTATTATACTCTACTCATCATATACCAGAGGTTATAATTTACACAGCTTTTTATTTGCTTTTTAATCATTAGCAACTGCCACGGGAGAAATGAATTTACAAACCATTAAATAAACAAAGCGTTTTACTTCAGCAGATGCGCTTCTGGCATGTGATGGATACATGTGCTGGAAACAGGAGTTTTAAGCATCTGGAAGTTAAAAAAGAAAAAAAAAAGGAAGACAGATGAAAGATCACTCCACTGGCAAATGATGGTGGTGGATTGAGGAGAAAGATTTAGATTCAGATTTTAATGTGATTAAATGAATAAATCACATACAGTATCAGTAATTATTAATTGTAGCCTCATCATAGCAGTGCCTCATATTTTTTTTATTTTGTTTTTAGCGTAAAATCTTTTAACCCAAGTTCATGTGTAAGACTGAGCCCAAAAATTGCTGCCAGACTTTAAGTAACCTCATTAAAAGTGTCTTGTTTTTATTTAGCACTTATTAGATGTGGTCTTTCTTTCAGGGATGCATTACCTCCATGCAGAAGCTCCAGTCAAAGTCATTCACAGAGACCTCAAGTCACGGAACGGTAACATATGGCCTGATTTGTTCCTCAAACTCTGAGTTTCCTTCTTTTGCACATCCCCACACAGATTTGACTGGTTTCTCTGTTCTCTCCCTTACAGTGGTAATGACAGCAGACAAAGTGCTGAAGGTTTGTGACAGTGATTTATGGAGAACCACATTTTCATTTTCAGTTCACGCACTTGGTTTATGTTTTGAGTTTCCCCTCACTGTTCTCTCTCTCTCCTCCCCTCCCTCTCTGTCGGGATTTCAGATTTGTGATTTTGGGGCATCTAAGTTCCTCTCCCACACCACCCATATGACGGTGGTGGGCACTTTCCCCTGGATGGCTCCTGAAGTCATTCAGAGCCTGCCTGTGTCTGAGACCTGTGACACCTACTCCTACGGCGTGGTGAGTATTGTAAGGCCAGAAATCAAACTGGTCTAATCAAACATCGTTAAAACTACCTAAGAAAATGCTCATGTCTGTTTGAATGAACCAATACGGTGCGTTCTGTGTCCAGGTGCTGTGGGAGATGCTGACTCGGGAGGTTCCTTTCAAAGGCTTCGAGGGGCTGCAGGTTGCATGGCTGGTGGTGGAAAAACAAGAGGTAACCTACACACAAACACACACACCTAGACACACCTTTGTGAACACCCTGTAGGCATGTAGCCCCAGCAGAGGTTGAGAAGGCTGGAGGAACAATGCGATGCTCTCATGGTTTCCACTGTGAGCTGGTGAGGCTGAGGCTGGGTATTTTTAGGCCTGATGTCAGTTCTCTGCTCTTGTAAGGCCTGGATACACAGCAGTGGAGCTCGGCCAGACTCCCCCCTGGCTAAAGCCTTTACGAGAGAGAGAGAGAGGGAGAGAGAGAGAAAGAGGCAGACAGACACAGAGAGAGAGAGAGAAAGAGAGAGAGAGAGAGAGAGAGAGAGAGAGAGAGAGAGAGAGAGAGAAAGAGGCAGGGGGTAGAGGAAGGACTGCAGCGATTGGAGAGTTGATTCAAGAGGTTTATGGGTGGTGGGGGATGATGGTTATACAATGTATGTGTTTTGGTTATTGACGTGCATGAATCCCCTTCAACAGCCACACACACACACACACTCTCTCGCACACACTGGGGACCAACAAACAACTCGGAGAACATGATTCCTGCGTAGCCGTTGGCTAATCTCCAAATACTCTCCCTAAATAACTCTCCCTCTCGTTCTCTTTCCCAGTCTCCCTCTGATTTTCCCCTCCACTGCTATACCTCTTCTTGACCCTCTAACTTGCCCTCTTTCCGCACACAGTCTGTGATATTTTAGGATTAATCCCCACAGAAAAACTGTTTCCACTTACTGCACGGTACTATGGGGCTGTCTGGGCTCATTCAGACCTCTGGTGATGCCAGGGGGATCTTTAATGCGGGAGCATTATCTCAGTGGCGCGGTGCTACAGTTTACAATATTAGAGAAAGATAAACAAGGACCCGCGGGCACTTTTATATTTTTCTATTTTGTGTCAAACAATTTTGACTGGAGTGTACATTTTAAATTCAACAAATGATTGAACCTGACTGCAATTTAAATCTATAAACACTCAAAAATAGTCTATTAAAACAGTCCCTGTGTCTCATAATGTGCCTGTTTCTTTTTTTTCATCCCTGGAGTAGGGACTATTTTTTAAAGGCCCTGAAAACCTATTGTCTCAACTTTTTACTGTGGGTGATGGGTTTCTTCATAAAACACAATCTTTTCTAACAAAGCTAGATCAGTTGTGTTTATTTTACATTGTACATTTCTGTGTTTAGTTTTTTTCTCTGTGTTACTCCGGAGAACCAATCAGGATTCAGCAATATTTGATTCAAAATGAGACGGCAGTTGTGGGGTTATTTTCTTGTGTTTCCAAGCACCACAGCTGAGTTTTTGAGCGTTGAACTCTTAATAAATTGACTAAAGACTAGCAGCCTCTAGCTATGTTAAATGTTTTTGGCTTTTAGTGAAATGTCTTGATAAGTATTGAATGGATTGCCATGAAATTTGGTACAGGTTCATGCATTTAGCTCAAAGTGTCACTGTGCCTAAGTACAGAAACTGTGCTTTAGACTCATAGTCTCATAGACTGTTGCTTATTTACTCATGAAAAAGATCATTTTTCAGGCATTTTAAATGGTTTCTTAGTAGGTTCAATTGTTATTAAAAAAGTGGCCAGATATGACTTTTCTGTGAAAAGTGAAAAGTGAATGCTTCTGTGTCTTGTGTTTGCCTGTGTTTGTGTATATTCATATCTAGAGGCTGACCATCCCCACCAGCTGTCCGGCAAGCTTTGCTGAGCTGATGAGGAAATGTTGGCAAGCGGACCCAAAGGTGAGATAAAGAAGGATCCAAAGATTATCTTTTAAAACAAATTAAACTGATATCGTGCCTCATTTGTACACTTTTTTTAAAAAGATATTTTTAAAAAAATAGGTATGACAGGTTGTTATTTTGCCTTGTGTGTATCCAGGAGCGTCCACAGTTTAAGCAGGTGCTGGTAACTCTGGAGACCATGGCCAACGACAGCAGACTACCGGACCAGTGTAACTCCTTCCTACATAACAAGGACCAGTGGAGGTATACACACACACACACACACACACACACACACACACACACACACACACACACACACACACACACACACACACACACACACACACACACACACACACACACACACACACACACACACACACACACATCCAAAGGAAAGCAGTGATATCTGCACTGTGTCTGAGCAGGAGGTGCCATCTGTAATTTGTACACAGTAAAGTCTTGGTCTCTAGTCAGAATGACAAATGCAGTCTGCGGCATACTGTACTCTACTCCAAATAAAACTCAATATGCATGCACACAAATTCAACAGAACCACAGCCTGTACTCACACACACACACACATATACATACATAGCTCTGTGGACTCTAAAGCTCAGGAGAGAAGTTGAATGTGTGACCCTGTACTCTACTTCAGTCTATAATAAGCTCTCTGGAAAGTGTCCATGGAAGAGATTCCTCCACTCCTCCACTCTGCCCTCGCTCCACCACGGGGAGAAAGGCAGGGGAGGGGTGGGGAGGGGGAACAGGCAAGAGGTGGTGGAGAAATCAAGTATGAACTGAAGAAGAGGAGAAGTTCAGGGAGGAACAGAAATGTATTGGGTGCATGTGAAATCTAAAACACTGAGGATAGAGGGGAAACAAGAGTGGACAGATGACAGGGGGGTGGGGGTGGAGGAAGGAGCAGAGGATAGAAGGTGCAAGATTCTGTGCATATTTAACACGAGTACAGCGAGGCAATCAATTCTGAGTGAAGTTTTGGATATGGGTGGAAAAACTTGGACAAGGGGAGGGGAGGAGGAGGAGGAGGAGGAGGAGAGGGAGGGAGGGAAAGTGAGGGAGGTGAAGGGGCGGGATGAATGAACAGGGAGGTATGGCAGGAACACAGGAGGAGGTATGGCTGTGCGTCAGATCTCTTGTCTATATTTAGTTGTTGTGAGAGCTGATTGTGTTTGTGAATGCAGGTTCGTAGACTCACTCACTAACTCCCACAGTGACCTCTTGTGGTAGCAGACAGTACTGCAGTGAAATGTTCTCACTGATGACACATGGGTAACTTTCTGCATAAGCAATGTTGTGTTGTGCAGGAATAGTAAATTCATTATGTCATGCCGTCTTCAACAGCAAATTAGATTATACTGATTTTTGTCTTGTAATGTTGCCACCATGTTTCAGAGCTGCAGCTTTGCTCCAAGCCAAATAACTGAAGTCATTATTATTAACTTTAAGCCAATTCCACAGTATGTAGAAAATCATATCAATCATGAGTGATCCAAGGAATGCCTTAAATAAATTTTTAGCAATATTCATGTGTTTCTGAAACATTTTTCAGTCCCTGTTTCCTTTGTCTGAGGCTTTGTCACTTATTTTGCGGCTGCAGTAAAGTTGCTGTTAAAACGAGGCCACACGTGCCTGTAAAAAGTCACAACAGATCGCTGATACTCTGTCTGCGCTCTGTGTGCAAATACCGCAGGTGTGAAATCGAGTCGACCCTGGAGCGCCTTCGCAAGCTGGAGAGGGAACTTTACTCCAAAGAGAAGGAGCTGGAGGAGAGGGAGAGGAGGCTCAGACTGTGGGAGGAGAGGCTGATGGAGAGGTCCAACATGACTCCCAGCCCGACCTCCCTACTCATGGAGCGCTCAAACATCTCACCAGTGTGTAAAAGTGGAATTAAGTAACCGCAAATCTGTTCAGACAGCTGAAAGCAAAATCATCTCTTACCTTTTTATGACCTTTGCCCTCCTCCTCTTCCCTTCTCTCTCTGGCTTTAACAGTTCTTCACGCCAATGTCCATTGGTTCCTCTGGTTCTTTCTTCCGCTCGCACTCTCAGGACTCCAACAATACGGGGGTCAGCAGTGCCGGCGTCAGCTCCCTCTTCCGCACGCTCAGCAACGGGGACACGGAGAGGGGGAGCAGTGCGGTGCTGGAGAGGGGGATGGGTTCGCTCGACAGCGGGAGGCTACACGCCATGCTCCTCGGTTTGCAGGGGAGGTTCGGAGAGGAGGACGAGGAAGACGAAGGAACCCTGGAGGAGAAAGGCTGGGGGCAGAGGGAGAGGGATGATAGTGGGAGTAAGGAGGGAGGAAGAGTGCAGGTGACGCTCCGGAGCTTCCCAGGTGGTGTGGTGGAGAGGGAGGAGAGGACATGGGAGGAGGGGGACAGGGAGAGAGGGGGCATGCAGAGGAGCAGGGTGACAACCATAGTCCGAGGATACTCAGGTGGGTTTGGAGAGGCGGAGGGGGAGAGGGAGAAAGAGGGAGGATGGGAGGTCGAAAAATTTGGGGACAGACTAAATGACAGAGGGATGGAGGGAGGAATTGAAGGAGGGCGGCTCCCGACCATGTTCAAGGGTCTCCACGGGAGTTTGGGGGGTTTGGGCGACATGCTGTCATTAGACATGGATGAGATGGGGGACATGGAGAGACTGGGCGACATGGACATGAACATGAACATGGGCGACCTGGGAGGGAAGGTGGTGAGTCACGGAGTCAGGAGTGAGCTGGGGGTCAGGGGTCACAGGAGCGACGTGGGTGTCGTAGTTCAGGGGGTCAGAGGCGACCTCAGCGAATCCATCAGCCAAAAGATTAGGGGCGAAGTAGGCGTCATCGGCCACTCGGGGGTGCAGGTGAGCATGCGGGCCTCGTCCAATCAGAACTCTGTGAAGAGCTGCAGCGTGCGGCACGGAACCAAGATCAACATGGCTACTGCAGCCATGGACATGATGGAGCTCGACTGGTCTGACAGTGACTAGAAAGCATGTTAGCACACACATACACACACACACACACACACAGAATACACACATAGAAATACACACAGAGGCCAAACTACTAAGATTTTGACTTGTCAGCACATACAGTATCTGAGCTACAGTATGTGCATTAGAATCTCCAGTTGAAAAAGAGCTGGTATACACACATTTCTTTTGTTAATTTTATTTTTTTTTATTGAATGGATGAATACTACACCCATGTGTACTGTGAAGTAGGACGGAGCAAAAAGACAATTAGCGGTTGTCATGTTGACAGAATGATTTCACCTGTGTAATTTAATGTGCTATTAAAACTGCTGCATAACATACTGTAAGAGGTACAAGTGTTCAAAAAATAACACACTCGAGTGCCGCTCTAATGATGCAGCACTGTCTGATTTATTTTTTTTCCTCTCCTGCTTATAAGGTATCTTGTTAGTTTGTAGATTTGATTTGTTCAAAACAAGCTTTGACTTTATCAGTTCTAACTGTGATCTAGGGCGTGAATTTTTTGGCATTTCTCTCTGTACATTTTATCATTTTTCAATAAAAAAAAAAGAAAAGAAGCTGATTCACTTCCTGTGATTTTGCTTCACTAGAGTTAGCCTTCGTACTCCAGTAAAATGTTTATATTGTACTAAAGATTTTACGAAATACTTTACATCTAGCTTGTCCAATAAAAATAAATTCCTCTCAACTAAGGAGGAGGTCTAAATCTTGACTCCTGACCTCTAAACTCCTTCTCACACACTCAGCAGCAGAGCCACTCCAGCCAGAACCCACTTGGCGGGCCGCTCCCTGGTTTTGAGGCTGAAAGTCCACACAAACGTGGGCCCTCTGATCTTGGTCTTGTAGAGCGGACATTCGTAGATATTCCTGGTCTCCTGGCGGTCGTTGGGCACAGCTCGGACTGAGACAACAGGCATTGGAGGGGTCAGTTCTTTTAGACGGGCCTCAGTGATCACTCCTGCCTGAGTGTCCCATCTTGCTCCTGTGGGAGTTCATGGGTTGAGGATTAATTAAGAAAAAAAAAACCCCTCCATGCTGCAACAGAGAGGAAATAGAGGACAGTGTTTGCTGTGGTTGTCTACCTTCCATGTAAAGTCCATACACGTATGCACCCTCCCTGGCAGGCTGGTTGAACTCTTCCTTAAACTTCTTGGTCACGTCCACTGTCAGGTTCACTTTATCCAGGGGCCACTCGTTTTTTCGTGCAAGAGACTGCATCACAGCTGAAAAGCATGAGCAGGATGAAAAGACGAGGGATTGGGTGTGTGTTACGACATGGACATCTTATCTTTCTAATCTATATGCACTAATGTGTGTTTACCAGTGAGAAAGGACTGTGGGTTGAAAAGTCCAGACAGCCAGACGACACTGGGCAGAGACAGGTCCTGAGTCCAGCTGTCCAGCTCTTTACAACGCTGCAACACATCATTATACCTGACACACACACACACACAAAATGAGAGAGGAGAGAAAGATTTAAATCTATAGGCAGATGCATTAATATTCATGTAATCCATGATAATCCCTAAAACATCTCAAATAGTAAATACATCATTTTTGGGACAGTGCCATGCACATGACACCACAGTATAGCACAGTAATAACACATTAACCTCACTTACTGCAGTTCCTTATACACAAAATCTAACAACAATCAATAATACTAAATATATATATGTATGTAACTCAAAACATGCGGACATACACACACATACCATATAGCCAGGCTGTAGGTGGAGGGATAAGCCAGCTTGGTCCAGGTATCGGGGACATTGTCAAAGAACAAGGCCGTCTGCAGCTTCTCCATCTCAGAGGAGATGGCCAGTTCACCCTGTGACAAAAAACTGTTATATCACTATGAACACACACACACACACACATATATATGTATATATATACACATATAACTGATGCCTGAATGTATGTATGTGTGTGTGTGTGTGTGTGTGTGTGTTTGTGTGTGTGTGTGTGAATACCTTGAGTCCTAGGTCAAGCTCCTTGAGCGAACGTCGGATCTCAGAGATGAGTGTGTTCATGCGCTCGCACTCCTGGAAGCAGACCAGGATGTACGGGGACCGCTCCGCTGTCTTGGAGGTGATGTCGGACATATTGTACTCTTCTGGCAGCTTTTCCAGCACCTCATCCAAGATGGTTTTCACCTTGAAGGTGAGTGCAGTGAGTAGAAATAAGAGGGAAGGGAAGTTGTTAGATTTGCTGATGTGCTCCTCTCCACCTTGTTTCTCTAAATGGGGAAATTTAGAGCTGCTGCTTTTGCATTAATAAATGTGCGTCAGTATCTGTGTGTGTTTGCTAAACTTAGAAGAGGTTCAGACTTCAGTCAGATCATGAAATAAAAACACTGCATCGAATAAAGAAATATTAGAACATGTAGACGTAGCTACCTTCTCCTCCAGCGTCTGTGAGGCTCCCTCTCCCATCACAGCGTCAGGAGACTGCAGCTCCAGCAGAGTGTGAAAAAGGTTATCTGACGTCACTGTCAGGAACTCAATCTCTGCGTTGGGGTGCAACCCATAATGCACGGGGCTCTCATGGGGCAGCATCTCATCTATGAAATCATGGTAGCCCTGGAGATGTGTGTGTGTGTGTGGGGGGGGTTAAACATCATCCATCTGTTACTGTTATTTATTCATAAAAACTATTTTTATTCAAAGTGTTTTACAGCCAGATATATTCAGTGTATGTGAACAGCTGACTAAACTCATGACTTGTTTTCCATCCACATAACAGACACACCAGGATGTGGTTGAATTTCTGTTCACACCAGTTAAAATGTTGAACATTAAGAAGGTCAGACTACAAAGGTTAAACGTTTTCAAGAAACAGTTTCCTCAAACTGGATCTGTTTCCAGTTACCTGATAGTCCAGGTTCGAGGGGACGACAAACCCAGGAGCCAAAGCAAGCTTCCGGTCGAACTGGGAAATGGAAAAAGAGAAAGACAAATTTTTAGTTTCAGATCTCAAACACAGCACAAAACATAAAACTATCCCAACCCAAGGCAGCCAAAATCCTGTGGTCCAGCAGTGGCATAAATCTGGCAGGTGTGGTTGCCAGACTCTCTTCTCCTTGCACGTGCAGCCTTTGGCTTGAAAGCAGCACAACTGCTGTAAACTGGAGCTGACTCCGAGCCCAACTGTCCCAGGTCCACACTCCAAAAACACAGTTAAAGTGAGTGGCCATGTTTGCACCAGAGCCAGTTCACATTTGGCCCTCATGTGCTAGAACACACTGGCACTGTCAGCCAAACTCCCCTGGCTACCTGTGGACGATTAAATCCATTACATTCACTCTGTTTTTCTTCTTCTCACAAGAACATATACAAACCTGGTTGGGCTGCATGTATTCTTCTAGGTATGTTCTGCAGAGACGTCTGTCCCAGTCATCGGTGATGTGTCCTCCATACATGATTTCCCCAAACAGATACCTTAGGTCCTCCCACGGCACCTTCATCATCATAATCATCAAGAAAATCACTGTCCATTACGATCATCATCATACTCATACTCATCCTCATCGTGTCGCGGCACCTTGCTGAGCACACTTACACGCACCCCTCATCCACTCATAAGACCAACAACGCATCCTACCTGCGCATTAGCCTCCAGGTAGTTGTAGAGGACGTTCACTGATATGGTCAGGTCCCCGGTGTTGAAGGGATACTTCCTGTTCCAACCCTGAGGACCAAACTTCCTCCTCTCTGCCACGCAGGCATGGAAGTAACACAGAGAGAAGAGGATGGTCTTAAACTCCTGTTCTCGGCTGCACTGGTCCAGGATGTCCTAGAGAGGGGCCAATAAATCAATAAATAAATCAATAAATGTATAAGTACTGTTAATATAAAGCAGGCAGTAGATGCTAACCTGGTCAAAGTTATCCAGAGCAGCATGCAGATTGGCGTGCATGCCTGTAGGAGGTTCATTGGTGATCTTGATGGCGTTTTCCAGAATGCCCTGAGCAAAACATGATAAGACACAAAGATTTACATCTGTATTTAGTGCAACTATGAAAGTGCATAAACGTAAATAAAGACTGTAGCTGAAATACAGTGTGAAATACAAGACACCGGGGAGCATTCATTCATCATGTGTACATGTTTGATGATGAGGGGAATTAAGATAATGTTACTGCATCTCTACCTGCGGGATAATGTGCTCCTGGGGAGTTGGTGCCGGCTCAGCGCTCATAAACACCCTGTAGTCAGGGTGACTGTATTCACAGCAGCGCTCCAGGAGCTTCTCAAGCGAACCCAGCCAGCGACCAACCAGGTGGATGTTCTGCAAGGCAGTGGAACGGAAACCCATAATCGAAATTCACAGTGACAGCGTGAAACACCATGTATAGAGTCTGAACATTTCTCTTTAAATTTATTTCAATCCTATGGTAAAAAAGTGTTTGTTGTATCCAGACATTCAAAGTAAAGCCATCTTTCTTGCACCCAGACCTGCAGTATGACCCAGTGGCCCTCCTTGGCAGCCTTCTCCATGGCAACCTCAGCCACGGCTTCTTGGCCCTGACCCAAGGACACATTGTGAAGCTTCCCAAGGTCGATAGTGAAACCCAGCTTCCTTCCTGAGAACACAGAGGGCTGAATTTTTTATATGTTGACACAGACAAAAAACCTCTGTATTTCCTCTGCAAAATATTTTTTATTGCCACTAATTACACTCATTGTTTCCAATATAGTATTTCTCTTGTTATTTTTCTATCTCGTGTGTATGACTCTTGTGTGTTTGTGTGTAGGTGCATGAAGGCCGTGCATGTTTGCAGCTGCTTTGTGTGCAGTGTACCCAGTGATTCCACATCTTTAAGTGGGTCCACTCCAGGAGAAAGAATGAAGAACACAGGTGAGGTGGGACCACTTTCTCTGAAGGACTTTGCAAACTCTATCTTTCGGCCCTCTGTATACTTTACGCCAAGCTTCTCCTCCACAAAGTTCCTATAGAACGCCAACAAAAAGAGCAGAAACAGCCTGGGTTTACAAGAACAGTGATAGAACAGTGGAAAACCTAAAGGACTTAAATGCCTGCCTTGTTAGATGCAGCTGTAACAAAATACAAATACAAATTTTGAAAGCTCTTTATGCATTGTAGGTGGGAAAAAATAGTCATTAGCCAGCAATATACTAATATATTATGAGGAAAAGATTTAAGAGAAGATTTACTGTATAAAAAAAACAAACAAGTAACATAAGAAAAAAAAATCCTCTGTACCTGAGAGCGTACGTCATACGGTCAGGCCTCAGGGCTCTCATCATGATGAGTTTCTGCAGGGAGCTTTTTCCTTTCCACTCCTGAGGAAACTTCTCTTTCTCTGGACACTCTGACTCCACCATCTTCTTCCAGCGTTTGGGAGAACCTTCAATGTCCCGGTCCAGACCACGAAACTCATCAGTGAAACTCATCACCTGTGCGGGCAAAGACAACATGGCAGCAGGGGGTGATTCATGGTGTAATTTATTTCTGTGAACCAGCAAAAATAACTTCTGTGAGTGTGTGTGCGTGTTGGCACCTTGATGGCGCTCCACGCTGAGTTGGACAGAAAGTCGACGGGGCTGATATAACTGTGGTCAATGTTAAAACGTAGCAGGAAGTCTAGCTCTCGCACATCTATCTCCTTACTCATCAGGAGCAGCTGACGGACGGAGAACACAGTCAGGGTCAAAACACAAACACACACACACACTGTCCAACACTGACAAAGACACATGCACATACACAGCCACACCTGGAAGGCCAGCTGTGCAGTAAAGGTGAGCTTGTCTCTCTCAAATAGTCCCCTGCTGATGTAGTTGAAGCTCGAGTAGGTAACACAGTCTATGAGGGTGTTTACTCTACTCTTCACGTCCTCACTGACCTCCGCCATCTCAACTGCTTTGTGGAAAACTATGTTGAAGGCCTGAGAACAAGAGGGATAATGGATGTGATTATGATCACTGCATGAACACCACATCACAGGTTTCTTGTTAAATCATATGTTTTTTTAGTGACATTATATACAGTAAAAAAAAATGTAGTAATGTCTTTGCTATGTTAGAATTTAGACTGGACAGTTTCATTATGAGCATCTGAATCTTCCTAATTCCAATAATCAGTTTCTGGGCTGTTAATCAGTCATCGAGTTTTCTTTCTGATTACCTTCAGACTGAACTGGTACATGGGGTTTATCTTGTTGAGGTCATTCATGATAAAGTAGAGAAGAGAAGCTCTGACAGCAACAGGGCGATAGTGTTCTCTAGCTTCATTTATCTTCACCTCATTAACTTTAGCTTCCAGGACCTGAGAACGAGGGATGAAAAGGATGAAGTAGAGATAGAACAAATAGAAGTGGAGCACAAGTGGACTCGCTGTAAAATTCAATCTGCATACTGTAAAAGCTCTAACTGCCCTGTTACCTTCATCTCAATCTCAGCAGCGGTGTGCTTAGTAGTCTCGAGCTTCTCCACCAGCACGTTGTCACCCAGGAAGTTGCTCTCTGCAGCAGACAACCTGGTCAGCAGCTCATCCTCCAGAAGCTTCAGCTCGATCTTAAACATATTCTGCTGTTTGGTCAGTTCACTCTGTAGGAAGATTATATAAACATTTCTTTAAAAAAAATAATTACCTACACTGAACAAGAACCTGCCATTATTATATAGTTTAATAAGAAAACGCTGGTGATAACTGGTATACAAGTTCAAGAGAATTATGTTGTAAGAAAGGTGAACCAATTGGCCATGTAATGAAGGGAAAGAAGAACTTAATTTACTCCACCTTCAGGTGCTCGAGGTCAGGTCTCTCCTGATTCACCACCTGAGCCAGGAGCTGGTCCTCCAGTCCATCCCTGGTTACAGTAAAATTAATGAGGGTGGTCTGGGCTTGAATCTCTGGCTTGTAGTGTGGATTGGCCAATTTAGTGTGCAGGATTAGTCTGAAGCCTGGGTGGAAAAAACACTCTTTGTCCCCGACCTTTATACAGCTGTGAGGGAGCGAGAAAGAAAAAAGGAGCAAGGGTAGAGAGAAAACGTGAGAGGAATACATGGTGGTTGTTTCGAACAGTAGCACATTGCGTGTCTTTGTGTTACCTGCCCTTCTTGATTGTGTGCCGTCCCAGCAGAGGGTCAATAACAGGGTCAATGGTCTCCTCAAGGTTCTCGATGAGGACAGTGTCACCCGCCACTACGGCCTGTTCTATCACATCTACATAACTGGAGCATTTACAATTAAAACAAATGAAAAAAAAACAAAACAAACAGCACACACAGCAAAATAACAGCTTAGAGTAGCAGACAACCATTGATGGTAACAGGTGTGTCTTATGTACGAAGCAAACTTTAACACTTCCTACAGCTGTTTCACAGTAAAAGCTTTCTCACAAAGAGAACAAAACATATTTTTAATATAGAATAGCAGGACTTCAGATATTGTCAGGATCCATGCTGGAAGCCTTTATGACTACTTGAGGATGGTCAGATTAAAATGCATAAACACTCTCTCACCCTCGCTGTCCCAGGTTGACGACCTTGAGGCTGCTGCCATAGCGGCTCTTGATCCACTTGATGCCCTGCAGCTGAGGGTCAATGAGGAGAGGCCAGCGCTCACCTGCACCAGGTACGCACACGTGACTCACACGTGGAGTTTTGCCCGTTTATTAAAAACAAACCTAGCTCTGCAATGTTTATATTGCTTGTTGCAAAGGGACTGTCATCACCATGGCGATACTCACAGTTAGTGAGGATGGTCGCGTTCTGAGTGGACATTTTGTCTCCTGGTAGGCCTTCATTGTTCCACTGGGCCACCATTGCGTCATCAGTCAGCATTGACACTGGATCTAAGCCCTCCGTCATGGGGATGGGAATCTGATGGAGAGATGATAGGGAGGAAAGAGAAAAAAAAACTGTTGATTATGAGAATAGGCAGCTGATGGAATCACATGGAAACACAAAGAGCGCAGGGCAGATTATCACAGCAAATGTTAAGATAGACTTTGGAATTTAGAAAAAAAAAATTTTTTCATGGTAGAACGACTTGTTTTCTGGATTGTCACCTTCTGGCTGCGCAGAAATGGCATCCAGAGGTTGTCCAGCAGCTCTCTCCTGTACTTCTTGGAGAAGGAACCGGCGTAAGAGATGAAAGCTGCAGTTAGGAGGACGTCCCCACTGAGTGTTTCCTCCTGTTCATGGTACTGAGCCACTGAGTGGGCCCAACGCACATTCTCACTCTGAAACACAGAGCACCTCCTTATTCCCAAAATACTTCAGTACTGTAGGTAAAACATTAAAAATAGAAACATAGTACACACACACAGACACTGCACAATATCAAATATCAGATCAAATCAACTTTCACAAATCACAAGTCAAACTGATCTCCTAATGGCCGCTGCTGTGCCCACCTCAAGCCCTTTGACCAGCCGATTGGCCAGTTCTATTGTCTTGTTGGTGCGGTTGACCTCTTCCTGAAAGCGCAGCTTCTCTGATGTGGCTTTCTCAAACGCTGTTGTCAGAGTCTCCAGGCTACTGTCCAGCTCCTGAGAAAGAGAGGAATAGAGGAACGGCCAAAAATATGAAGATACATGGCTGTTGATGCTCTGTCAATGTAAAAAAAAAATATATATATAAAAGCAAACAAAAACAGTCGCCTCAAACAACATATTAACCTTTGTCTAGAATGGATGTAGGAAGGGATTCAATTACTGGCAGTTCAAGAAGCTATTAAACACACCTCCACAAGGAATTAGAGTTGTAGAGAGACTGCTGCAGGAGGAGAGAGTGTGGTGGGAGTGTATAGATTATTATAATCTATATTTCTTAGAAAGAAATAAAGAAAGAAAACCACAAGTTAAAGACAAAGACACAAAGAAAAAGAGAGGAACACTGATGTTAGAAGACTTACACTGAGTTTCTTTCTGATGACCTCTAATTTCTCAGCAGCCTCGGCCAGATCAGCGTTGGCCTGAGACAAACACATCCTCTTCATCTCTACCTCACAGAACACCTGGTGACACAATGAATACACATATACACAACACAAACACACACATACACATACACGCAGCTGCTGAGAGGAAGTTACAGAATAGCCTGTTAACAAGAATGGCATCAACATTAGTACTAAAAAAAAACAAACAAAAAAAAAAAAACTAGAAAATATTAAACAAAAAAACTGATTAGAATTCAGCTCAGCATTTCCCTGTTCATCACCATGTTCATAAAATATTATACATACACTTCATAATCAAAATCCTATAATATCCTATAATACAATACAACAGCAGAGAAGAGTTGTACTCACAAAAATCTATCCAGGGCAGCAGGAAAGATTGGGAAACAGAAAACAACCTATCAAACAACCAGACCACAGTGCTGCACAGTGGAAAAACATCACACAGAGGCTTAGCTCGGGTGACACTAATTATGTATGACAACTGGTGCAAATACGAGTACCTCATGGAAGCGTATGATGTTGATCACCCAGGAACAGAGCCCCGCAGCAGCCGAGGATTTCTGTCGCACAAACTCGGGGTTGAACTCTGGATCACTGAGGTACTCGTCTCTGACACACCTCACCGTGGCTTCGGGGATGTGCTCTTTGTCAAAGTTCACCAGAGCCTGCAGGAAGTCATCCACCTGGACGGCCATTTGTGTGCAGAGGTGGGTGAGTATATGTGTGTGTGTGTGTGTGGATTAAATAAAATGGTGTGATATCACAGTCTCTACATATAATACTTTTTCAGGGCTTTCTTGGATTCAAAATCACAAGCGGGAACTAAGAAGTGGAATAGTCAAAATGCACAGCTACACACTGTACTGAAAACTGTGTAACAGCGATTGCTAAAATCTCTTTTTCAGTTTTATATATTTCTTTCTTTAACCAGGAAAGTGCACTGCTGATATAAAAGAAATTAATCAGGAGTGTCTGGGGCCAAGAAAGCAGCAGCACAAGGCAACATAAAATATAGAGGTTATAAAACCTATAACACAGACTTATAGTAAAACAGATAAAGTATAAAAAAAGATACACCACCAGTGTTTATATATATGGAAACACAATAAAAAATAAATATTAATTTCTCAGTTGCGTTGGCAGCTCAGACAAGAGACAATGAATAAAACAGCTGAAAGTTATTTCACAGTAAGTGTGATGTTGTTTTCAGCAGTTCAGGGAATTTATTTGTGATGGACTTTCTGGCTTTGTGGTAGCAGGACATTAATCTGAGAAACACTACAAAGATGTCAGTGTAAAATATCACCTTGCTCATAACCATCTTGGAAGCCTTCCAGCTGCGATCTTTGGGGATTCGGCCTTGGGGAGCCAGAAGCACCAGAACAGCTGCTGAGACGTTGGTGACAATAGCTGGAGGGTTGGGGAACGTCCTCAGCTCTGTCAGGTTTAACTGGATCACACAAACACACACACACACACACACACACACACACACACACACACACACACACACACACACACATTTTTATTTGGGGGGTTGGGATACAGACAAGCTTGTAGCGTGTTTTTCTTTGTTTATTTGCACAGCTTGTGATGGTCACATATAAAATAGGATCAGGATTCAGGTCTATGTGCTTATGTGTATACAAGTGTTTTACCCTGTTCAGTGTATTGAGGGCTGCATTAGCTGCCTGTAGGGCGGGTTCAGCCTTGGCCAGGTCCTCCTCAGTCTCCTGCTGCTGCTTGGTCACTTTAGCTTGAATTGCTGCCACCTGAACAATCATGTGTAAACTTTGAATGAAGTGTAACAGATGAATGAATTGTCATTATCTCCTCCTCCGCCCCTCTCCTCTGGGCTTTCTCAGTGGAAATGTTGTGAAATGAGCCTTAAAATGTGCTGTAATTTGGATAAATACAGTGCTTCTTGTCTACCCTTTGCTCCTCAGCATCAGCCACAGCCCTCTCTTGGTTCAGCTTGTCTGTCTGTTGTCCTATCTTAGCAATAAGAGCCTCAACATCTGTGTTCCTCTGCCACAGCTCCACCTCTTGTATGGCTAACTTGGCTTTCAGATCCTCCACCTGAAAAAGAAAAAAAAAAAAGGTAAGAACAATAAAGTTTAAGAGACTTTGTTGGTTAGGCTGTTTAACCTTGGCAGCATAGTGCATGTTATCTGACCTGTGAGGCAGTCGACTGCAGTTTCTGTAGCCCATTCTCTAGTCTCTCCATCTTCTGGGCCAGCTCTGTGCGTTTTTTGCCCAGCAGATTGCCATACAGCTTCATAAAC
The DNA here is from genome assembly GCF_017976425.1 of Toxotes jaculatrix. Taxonomy (NCBI): domain Eukaryota; kingdom Metazoa; phylum Chordata; class Actinopteri; family Toxotidae; genus Toxotes; species Toxotes jaculatrix. The sequence continues at coordinate 10,751,955 of NC_054407.1, forward strand.
TCCAGGAAACTCTTTGGGGTGGTGTAGTTAAAGTGCTTCTCGCTCTGCTGGTACTTGACACTCACCTGGAGGGCGTAGTTCAACAAGAGGTCCAGAGAAAATATCAGAGAAGGTGTCAAGTGTGGTTATCAAGTACTGTGCGTTGCAATAACTCACCTCATTGACACTAGTGTGGGCGTAGGAGATGAACTCACTGATGGATGCCCTCACATTTGGCTGCATTGGATGAACAGACACAAAGAGTTATGGACTTTCCAAGCTGGCAGCCACTGGCTGAAGAAAACACATTTTGCTAATAGACTTATTAACACTGCCAAATCTACTAATGTTTCACTTGTGCCATACAATTGTGTAGTTTGTTCATATTTATGGATATGACTAGCATACTACTTACATTTCCACTATTTAAAATACACGTTTCTATTCTTAAACTCCAAGAGAGCAGAGAAAGCATGTGATAAGTGAAAGATAGTAGAATAGAATATGAATACTAAGTAAATGTGATGTCACCTCCAGTCCAGGTATCTTCTCTATGAAAGTAGAGCTGACAGACTGCAGGGCGAGCTGAGGCCAGGGGTGGAACCAGTCTATGGCTGTACAGTTCACCAGAGCTGGAAACTTTCGTGCGCGTGTCCGCAATGTGAATCCGACCGGAGAGAAACACAAAACGACCTGGAGGACAGGTAGGGAGGGTGACGGCAAACTTCTTTCTCAGTCGATATTGTTGTAAAACATGTTTAAATAAAGCTGGAATCATATTATATTTGGATACATTATCTGACGTGTTTCTTAATATTGCACAATAAATTATGTTTCAGACCTTGAGCTGTCTTCTTATCCTCTCAATAAAGAAGCTCCAGCAGTTGTCTCTGGTATCTATGAGTCCCAGTCCTCTGAGCTCCATACGGATGGATGTCACAATAGTGTCCACTTCTTCATCACTGAACAGGTCTGGAATATCCCCTAAATGACACAAACAATGCAGACTCTCAGTATGTTTTTCTTCCTTTTTACATGATGCCACAGCTTCTTTTCTCTCGGGTTGTTGATGCCATTTAATCCCATGTGTGCTCAGTTATTTTGCCTGCTGACAGTGTGCTGTATGCTCGCTGCTAATACTCAAAATGTCATACACAACACACTTTTTTTTTTTTTTTTAACAGAACACTTAAAAATATAAATTGCATTCTAATCAGATTCATGTACCATCCCATTAATGAAACAATATAATTCAGTGCTGGACTTTGGCTATCCATTTTTAAATGTCACCAGTCTGTGTGAAATGTGACTTCCCTGCTCTTTACTCTAGCAGACAATAGAAATGAAATTTGGTTGATGAAATTTTCACTCTGTAAACAGTTCCCACACAAAAGGTCTTTGATTTTCCCCAGCGGAAAGTTTGCTCGTTCTTTAGCTTTGACAACAGAAGCTAGTACAGACTAAAGCAGAAATATTTTGCTCATCAGAGGAGAAGACAGAACATCCTAGGTCAATGTAGACAAACCTGAGGCCAGCATGTCATTGATGAGCACCAGGAAGCGTTCGTCTGGAATCTGGGCGTCTGTGTGAAGGAACACTGTCCCAATGTTCTTCACCCCCACCTTCATGTACAGTGCTGCTATGTCACTCTGGGGTGGTGGGGTTACAGAAAAGGAACAAAGAATACATAAATATGTCAAATAAATCAAGTGAAAGTAGGAAATAGAAGAACAGAATAACGCTAAAGTTATATCAAGGAACGGAATGACATTTTGTATCTATGATGCGTGCATGTGTAAATGCATTTTTACCTTAAGGTCATTGATTCCGTAGCCTTTACGCAGAGTGATCTGGAAAACTTCCAGCATGCTGAGGAAGGCAGCCAGTCGACACAGACTCTGCTTCCCGCTGCCCCCAACCCCCACCAGCAGGGCGTTACCGTAGGGGGCCTCGAGGATTCGACTGATACGACACCTGAACATAAATACCAGAATTAATAGTGTGTGTGGTCCGTGTTTTACACATATGTGCCAATCTGTGTATATCCACCCATGCGCATGTTAGCAGGCAGTTTGTGTTTAACTGGAGCTTCTGCACATGTATCTGTGTGTGTCTTACACATGCTGGATAGCTTCTTCAAACAGCACCAGATCCATGACAGCGTGCAGCTCATTATAATGCTCTAGGGCATCAGCCAATGTCTTCTGGAGTTTCTCCCAGTCTGAAGCCTGACAAGACGGACAAATAAACAAATCAGCTTGGCTCTCTTGAGTAACAGCAGCAGTGTCCAAGTCACTATGTGGTTACCTCCAGATACGCAATGAAATTAAGTTCTTGTTAGTGCTGTCGTGGTGAAGGAATTTCCCCTGTGGAGAATTAGGGTGGCTCAACACCGTGATGCGGTATAAGTTTGTTAGGTTATTATTTGGTGTACTGTTGCATTTTAAATGACAAAGACGACACAGTTTTAAAACAAATTAAATGCTTGATTATTTTGCACTTGCTGTAAGGATAAGGCAGAAAACTTTCAGATTACTATCTTTAGAGATAATTTAATCTTTGAAGGGTGCTTTCATGATGCACTAGATTTCTAAAGGCTAGGGAAATATCCAAAAATAGCAAAGCCCCTGGAAGGATTATAACTGCAACTGACAGCTTGTTGTAATGGAAAAACAGTGGGCTGCGGGACAGTTTTCCAAGTAAGCCCCTAAATAAATGCATTACAGAAATATGAATCAAAGTATCAGACGAGAGCTTTTCCAGCCGTTGAGAGTGTAGCGACCTGAGGGGGTCAATGCACATGCACCGAGGTGTAAAACAAGAAGGGCATAGTCTCAAGGAAAACAAGAAAAAATGTAAACAGAGCAGTTGTGACGGTTGCTTGCCATCCCGTACGATTGGCTTGTCAATAGCGCTTTAATGTAAAGTTGAGGTTATCGCTGGAGCCCTAGTTCTTATCAAGACTTGAGTCAATTAAGTTTCAATTCAAACCCCATAAAAAACACAAGAGGTAATTAGTTTGCTAATGACTGTGCATTCATCCTCATTTGTCTGCTGACAGATTAGACATGACAGCCGAATTTGTGCCGTAAGGTCTTTGAATATGCGAGCTACAGATAATCCACATGGTAAATTGATTTAAGTCAAAAACAATTAAACTCACCCATTTTTATTACCACAGTTAATAAAGAATAAATGGATGCCTGAAAGGAGCAACACGAAGCCCGCACCAAATTAGCTCTGACGAGCTGGTGTGTGTACCTGGTGATAGCGAGGTTCTCCCACACCTTGGGCAAAGTGACAGTACACCAAAGGTTGGTGGATAAAGATGGACTCGTCTATTCCCTGCAAAAAAAAAAAAGTCAGAAAGAGAGATATGAGCAAGAACATGCTGAAAATGCCACAGTTAAACTGCCCTTCAGTGACTAGAATTAAAACTTTGAGTTATTTTGAGTTACACAGTGTGTCGGGTGCTACAGATCGTCTAGAAACATCATTCATAGTTTTTATATTCTTAGATCTGCCACAAGAGGTTGATATATTGATTGTAAAAGGACATTTATTGCCTAATACCGTAGATGTTACTGTATGTTTCTTGTTTCTTACCTCAAAATATCTCTTGCCAGTGTCCAGCAGGATTTTACTGAAGAGTTCCACATCTTTTTCTTCCATCAGTTTGTCAGAGTAAACCCTGGAACTCTCATGGAGCCACAGGTGAACCAGGTCCATGGGATAACGGATACTCTCCGGCAGGGCAAACAGGATGCCCTACACCCCAGGTCACATAGAGTAAATACCATTTTAATTACATTAAATACACTTAATATTGAAGTTTATTATAGAAATCACTTATTGTTCTGTGATCTACTGTGAATCTTATTAAAATCAAGAAACACAGCAATCATTTGACTCAGTGTAGTTTTGTTTTTCTATGTATTTGAGTGACTATGCATGTGCTACCTGGAAGATGTTGGAGAGGTCCCGCAGGTTGAAGATGTAGTGGAAGCGTATGGCTGTCGGGAGGAAGTTCTGACTGATTTTCTGGTGCAGACAAATAGCTGCCTGGATGAGCAAAACCAGAAGATGGACAGGTGCAGAAATGGTTGGCACAGACAGAGGCAATGTCATGGATATATTTGCTGATAAACGGATAGACCAATGTTTGCATGCAAAGTGTGTGCGTAATCAGGTTTTAATGCAGACAAAAGCTGCACCGACGCTGTAGATGCACCTGTATGAGAGTTCCGACTGAGCGAGAGACGCCGTAGCTGAATCCTCCCTGAAGGAAGTGAGCTGACAAGATGCTGGAGAAGATGGTGGCTAACGCATCAGCACTGGGAAAGTGTACCGCAAACACTGAGAAATGTCTCTGGAGAGGAGACAGAGAGATATAAGTATCATTTGCCATCAGGAGCCTGTGGCTTAAGACTCACAAAACCAATATTACTTTCCGAACAGCCTCTGAAATCTGACTTTTAATGAGCTGATTTCGTGTTTATTGGTTATTTATTTTGAAGGATAATAAAATTTTGTTTTCACATCTTTTTCTTTCTTTCTTTTTTTTTTCTGTGCAGGTGCCATAGGACTTCGGTGCATTGTGGACTGGGTGGCAGTTGCCCCCACAACCTGGGCCCGTACCCAGATAAGTGGCAGATGATGACATGGTATGTTGTTTATATTCATTACAATAAATGTATTTTTGAATAATGCTTAAAAAGCTTATTAAGTAAATACCATGGCGATGGAAAGTCATTTATTTTGTAAGTATAGTATGTACTTGTATGAGTCTGTGTGAATTCAACTCCTGTACCTGTAGCCTGGGGTTGATAGAGAAGCTTCCAGCTGTTGGGTTCATACAGGTGATATACTGGCAGTTGTGTATTTCCTTCAGCACCAGTCGTTGTCTGTCATACCTAAAAACATTCACTTTATTTAGTTTCCACCTAACAATCAAACTTTGTACAACCCGTATTCACTGCACAGCACATGTTGTTACACACAGTGTGGAGCTGTATAATTGTACATTTCAGCAGCATGAAGGCTTTGAATGTGTGTGTGTGTGTCCATAACGTGTGTGTCAGTTTTACCAATGGCTGTAGTCAAGGTGCTGGCGTATGAGTGTGTGCGGCTGCACGGTCCCATAAACGTCCACCTCAGGCATGTTGAGGTCGTCTATGAAGTAGATGAGTCTCTTAGCGGTGGGTGGAGCAAATTTACGACCAGCTTTCTTCTCCAGGGGTTTCTCTAGGACACCTGAGGTCCACATAATGAATAAGACAGCTCGTGAAAATGAAAAAAAATTACTACACAGAAAATGTGTAAATTGCAAAGGACTGCTTCTCAGCCCTGCACTGGGAAAAGAGAATTAAAATTTCAAAGGGTAAATCAACGAGTCAAAATAAAAAGCTTATACTGTAGTGAGTGCTGTGAACTTTAACAACTACTAATAGGCAAATGCAGGGAGGTACTATAAGGAGATGTAACACATAGTGACGCATGGTACATCCAAAAATCAAAATCTTATAGCCTGGTTTTTGTCATTCACACAGTGTATGCAGTTTTTAGTATTTAAAAAGACTTTAAGCAGAGCAAGGACATCTGAGAAAAAAAAAAAGATCCAGTATTCTACTTAAACAAGAACACCCTGTCCTTCGTGGGAAGTCATTTAATAGGAACAGCACATTGATTTGAGCTCAATTTTCCATGACACTTTGGACATCAATAGAAAAAAAGTCACCAAACTAATTTTTCTTCCCTTGAGCTCTATCACTCATCAAATGAAAAGACTTCCTAGAATCTGTATCTATGTGTTCTCATTCCTGTGATTCTTACGCTGTAGCATGGCTGATGTGGTGTAGTAGTTGAAGGGGACTTTTGCCACCATGTAGTCCTCCTTCAGCCTGGCGACTTTATCAGACACCAGGATGGTCTTGCCCACTCCAGCGTTGCCCACTAACATGATAGGTTTGCCTCTCTGGAGCAGCAGGTCCATAAAGTAGGTCAGACAAATAGTTTCTGGGGTGTGAACCAGCACCGTCTGAAACAAACAAACAAAGGGCTGGTTCAGGAGTGTAAATATAATTTACAGTAATTCTGTTTGTACACAACCCCGCACACCTGTAATGGTACATCAGGTTCCAGCTCAAATGGCACCATCTTCTCGCTCCAGGGAGTAAACTTTTTAGTCTCAGCGTCTATGAAATAGTCAAAGACGGTGCCCTGGGAAGGAAACTTCACTGCTCGCATCTCCTTAGACCACCAGCGGCTGAATTCGGCACGGTAGTCATTCAGCTGCAACCATGATGTAACACGAATGTACTCATTAGAAGCAAAGCAAGACGACAATAATACAAAGAAGTTCATCAAGCAAACATTCAGTCACCACACACATGATCCTGGAAGAGAGCCCCGCCGAAGGCCCAGACACAGGCGAAGACAAAGTAGATTTCGTAGAGTTCTCGGGGAGAGTCGGCTGGAGTGTTGTCCTTGGTCAGCAGGCAATCCAACAAGGAGCACAGCGTCTGATGGAGCAAACATAGAAATGCAACATCTGATTAGACAAGAGATAGTAACACATTTTTTTGCCGGTTGAATAGAGAGGACGTAAAGGTGTGCGAGACACTGATTGGGACTCTTTGATACAAAATAAGCCTGCTGTGTGTCCTCACCTGCACCATGCTGTTTTCTGGTATGGGAGTGATGGTTTTCAAGTTGCAGCGCACTTGTTCCAGGCAGTACGGCACATACTTATCAAAGAGTATGGTGAGGTTGGCTCGTTCTGACTGGGCCTGTCGGGTGTCAATCCAGCTTGTCACATAACTGAGGATACAGTAAAGACAGAGCTGCTTAACCAAATTACAGTTTCAGAAAAAAAGAAAAGAGAAGTTTGTGACTTTAAATGTGTAGTTGCGTGTGTCTTACGAGCTCCAGCCAAGGTCCTGTGGGTTGACATAGAGTATTCCGGCTCTGGAAACAGTAGCTGGAGTAGCAGCCTTCAGGTGAGAGATCTCAAACAGCAGACGCATGGAAGATGACAAACTGATCCTCTCATTACTGGCAAGAGTCAGTACCTGGACAGAAGGCAGGAAAAATTAGGTGAGCTTTGGGTTGGTTGATGTAAAACTAAACCCTCAAAAAAAAAAAGGACAGAATCCAGTATTAAGAGAATGGAAACAGGACAATATCAGAGAACACAGATGTGCTTTCACCTTGTTGTCATCCATAACTGTGTTGAGTGACTCAATCCACATTGGATCAATATCTCCATCCAGAACAATCCATTTCGGACCATCATGGCCCAGTGAGGTCAGCTCTCGCATGGTAGAGGAGAACAGACCTGAAATAAAGCAGAGAGTAAAACATATAGTGTATTTTCTTTACATTGTTCTAGTGCAAAGCCATTAATGGGGCAAAAATGTCACAAATTATAATTTAATATTCAACTAAAAGAAACTCATGTAGTGGAATCACTGTCAAATTATTCTACATCTATGAGAATGAGAACTAACTCTGAACCAGAAAAAGAACAAATTCTAATTAATTCAGAGAAGAGGCTTTGGAATAAATTATGGCCTTGGCACCAAAATAACTCCTGCATAACAGCGAGCCAAAACTTGAAGGAAGCCTTGATTCCCTTGATCATCACTTATTTCTCATTAAATTCCTTGTATAATCCTCACCGTCTTTCCACTCTCTGGTGGCTGGGTGCAGGTATCCGAACAACTCATCTGTGGTCACAGCTTTAGGGTTGATGTCATTCCACACAGGCTTCATCTTCATGTTTGCGTAGGTTCTGTGGAGAGTCTTCAAGATCTGACGAATAAACATAAATCTAGGACACAATGTACACCACGTCTTCTCACGAAAGCAAATCTCTCACTGTTACCCTGCATAGCAACAGACGTGAGAGCAGTGAAATTCAGCTGTAGCAGGGCAGCATCAACCCAAGAATGTAGAGATAGTGGCTTTGTTTGACACCTGTACAGTGTTTTAATAAATCAAAGATCTACAAAAAAAAAAATCCCCAAACTGAAGGGTGTAGTTTCAGCCTTAAAATGTATGTGCCTCTGAAGGGAGGACAGTCGTGGTAAGTCACGTCTTATATAAAGTGGCTTTGAAAATATATAGACAAATACTATTTTGTATGTGGTCAAAGTTGCAAGTTAACCTGGCTCTTTCCAGTTCCTGGTCCGCCTACTACAAACACAGAGTGCCTGACAGCCAGCAGCTCCTCCAGCTGGGTCACCTGAAGACACACAAAAAAAATTACATTATACTTGATTTCTGATTAAATAAGTACTACTCTTTACACATTCACGTTTCTTTCTGACAGATCACAGAGATGAGGAGTTCTTGTCATTTCAACATAATGTTAAAATGAGACACCTTAAGTATGAAGTTCTCCTCAGGCTGCAGGCGCAGTTCACTGACTGACTGGCGAACAGCATTCTCCAGCTCAGGGTCTCTCTTCCTGGGCACGTCCAGCTGAGGGAACAGGTCACTGATCAGCCCGAGGAATATGGGCACATCGCTGGTCACTATCTTAGGCAGGTTGAAGTCCCTCAGCGCTCGCATCAGCACCTGGGGAGAAAAGGACAGCTGTGATGCTGTAAGGCAAATGCACTTATAAACTTATCAAGGACAAAGAGTGATGCACACCTGCTCTTCAGGCCTGCTACGATCCTCTCTTTTTAGAGACCCTGCCACAACCAGGACTGATTTGATGGCTCTCAAACCCCAATCATAATGATCCTGTCAGATAAAGAAAGCAAAGTTATGTAAGTCATCAAACGAGCACGATAAAATCTGATGTTTTACACTAAGTTGTTTTTGTAATGTATTTCAATAGTGAAGAGAACAAGTCTATGTAATGTAAGTCATCTAAGTCTGTGAGGTCTATATTAATTGTGCAATTACAAGCATCAGCGCATGGAGTAATTACACTGAAAATTATACTGAAAATGAAAAATGTGCAAGACTGATAAGTGTATTCAAGAACACCTGCTATTTTTGTTCATGCCCTGCATATTCACTGCGTTATACACAAAAGGATTGATTAAAGTGGGAAATGAATAAAAAGGGTGTAGTGATTAATCAGCATCTTGTCCGCCAGTCACACGGCCAGCATCTAATGACTGCACAAACCACCTCTCAGAGTCAGGAAAGGATATAATATCACCACAACAAAAATCGAGAACCAAAAGTTGAATTAATTTCTAGAAATATCAGTGTTTCTCACTGTATTTATAATCATGGTTAGAAGCAGAGGTTAAGGCTGATCCCTGTGAAGACGTTGTTTGCCTAATTTAACCACAGACCTTGCGCTCACAAGATCCAAATGAGATTTCTTCTCTTTCCCGTATCTTTTCATTAACATTCACCTTTGATTTTCACATCATGTGTACTCATCCTAAAATAGCACAGAAGACAGTTATAGTACCGTCTGTGTCTCGACAAATTGGTTTTATGTGCGTACCTGTTTGGACAGCAACTCTTTACAAAGAGTGTAAAGGCTGATGAATTTGCGTGCGAGCAGACGAGCGTCTATGAATCCTTCGGCAACCAACATGATCTCACAGATCAGCTCAAAGTCTGGGATCACCATGGCACAGGGCCTGAGCAGTCAGGAAAACCATTTTTTGTTTTTAATTAGTCACCTTTAACAATACTTGCACTTAATATCTCCTCATTCTCTCTGTTTATATCAGACCTGAATAAAGCCTTGAGGTTCTCTGGGAGCTCAGCCCTGCCGGCATAACCAGGGTTCAGCGTGATGAAGATTCCCACTGTTGGCTTCAGCTCAATCTCTTCTCCCAGGAAATGGAACCTATATACACACAGACAGTACAAGTTACAGATTACTAAATGGGTGATATCACAGGAATGGATCAATGGAGAAAAAGGTGAATAACTATATGGACAGTTTCTAATGCATGTCATTATTTCCATGTCTACCTTTGCTTCTTGTTGCGCACAGCATCCTGTATAGTTTTGACCTGTACAGCCACCACAGACAGCACCTCCACTGAGATCCTGTTAAATTCATCAAAGCATCCCCAAACTCCTGTCTGAGCCAGACCCTTATAAATATTACCTATGGACTGAAGCGATGTGACGGAGACAGAGAAAGTGAAGGTGGAATGAATACAAATGACAAGATATATGAAGTAAATGTGACATACGTGGACTCTACGGAGAGCATCTGCACAGTCCACGCTACCTTGTAGTCCATCTGTTCTGAGCAGTTGAAAACATATACCATGATGCCCAAGGAGCGTCCAAGGTCCTTAGTAGTCTCTGTCTTACCAGTGCCAGCTGGGCCCGAGGGGGCACCACTCATAGTCAGGTGGAGGGACTGGGTCAGGGTTATGTAACACCTAACAAAAGAAAGGTTGAGATATGAAATATAACTTTGGATTCAGTGCGCCAATGTATTTGCAAACAGTTTGGTCTAACGTGTGTCTGCATGTGTATTGGTAGTGTGCTATATGTACATGTACCTGTCAGTGAGTGGAGTGATGACCAGTCTGTTAGTGTTCCCCAGGTATTCATAGCTGAACTGGAACTGGGCGTCACAGATGTTAACGTAACAGTGTCTGGTTTCATCACCCCAGCGATGGCGTAACTGGGACAGCCATGCAAATGCCTGTCCTGTTGTCACCTAGGATACACATACAGTAACGCCAACGGGGAGGTCTAATTGTTTGCATAAAACTCATCCATCAAATTTAAGTCTAACATTAGCATTACCTTCTGAGATATGAGATTGGCGACCACGTCTCGAGCGTGGACATCAATAGTGCAGACAGTCATAATTTTCTGTCTGTCTCCAGGAGTTAAATCTCCGAGCAGCATGTGGATCAGCGAGTTCAGCTGTGTAATCTAGAAAACCAGAATTTAGCAAACATCAACGAAAACAACAACTATATTCAACCACCATCATTACAGTATCTTACTCAAGTGTGTTAGCGCTACCTGTTTTCTGTTGTAATCTTTGAGGGCTGTTTCAAATCCCTCCTCCACTCTCTCGAAGGCAATGCCCACATCTGTGGCCCACCACACCTGACTACCAGTCAGCCCTACCTATGAATGGAAGGAAAAACAGGTGCAGACAACAGATTATTTCCATGTTTGTGAAGTCAAAGTGGTAATTCAGCTGATGATATATAATCACACCTGTGCAGGGTAGTCAAAGAGCCACTGGTCTCGTGGTTTGTCTTCGTAGGCTGCTACTGCCTCCTGGATCTCCTTCCTAACCGTACAGCGCATGGTGCTCTCCAAGGCACTTAACCAACACTCTGCCTGTCAATAAATAAATAAATAAAATAAATGTAGAATTCCCTGCTATATAATGTTTGAAAAAAAAGCATGAAAATGATTACTAATGGCAAACACACATGTGATTGGTGAATACAGGGATGACTGTTATTGTACTTGCACACAAGGAAATCAAATTTAGTTTTTCAAAACCTGTCCTTCACAGACACACGGCTCAGAGAACGGAACATATTCTCGCTCTCGGCTGTACATCCCTATGGCAACTGCCTCCTCATCCTCCTCCCCTCCTCCATTTCTGTCTGAGTCCTTGAAGCGAAGATCTGCTATGTTGTCAAAAAGCTTCAGCAAGTGTCTGGTCACCTAGAAAACACACACACACACACACACACACACACACACACACACACACACACACACACACACACACACACACACACACACACACACATATAAACACAGATTATTGTTCCAATTTTAAGGTTATGTTGTTTACAGACTTGACTGGAATTTAAGAAAAAAAAAAAGAAAACAATAAGACACAATGTCAAATTTCCACTTTGTCTTTCATTCCTATCTTCATTAAAATTCTCTGCTACATAACACAAAGCCACAGTCTGAATATACTGAACAATGACCTGACTATCTCTTTATATGTTCTCTGTTAGAAAACATCCAAGCGTCCTCCCTGCATCTGTCACCTGTTTGGGCTGTGTTCCCTTGGAGACAATCTCTAGCAAATCTGAGGCAGAGACAAAGTAAAATCTGGGGAATGTGAGCCTCTTGGTCTCCAGGTACTCGGCCAGGGCCTTCTCACACACAGACAGCCTCTGCTGCAAAGTCTCCAGGTTCTCCAGGAAGCCGGGCCGGTTGGTTACCTCTACCACGTTACTGTTCTGCACCACCTCAGTCATCAAGCTCTGGGTAAAAGAAAAGGCAATGGTGAGATGGATATAGTGCTTTTACAGTCAACAGAGATTTCGCTCAGCTGTGTGCATGTGTTACCTGGAAGTCAGTGTGTATTCCCTGGAAGCGCTCTGCGTCATTGGCCAGCTGGCAGCGGATGTCCTGGCTGTTGGTGAAGATGCTGTTAAGGTGGGCCCAGGTTCTCTGGACCGACATCCAGGAGGAGATGACCAGGTCAGCCACCATCAGCTTCCTCTGCCATCCACTCACCTCTGCCTGGAAATACTCTACGTACTTACTCATCAGGATGTTCTGCAGCTGCACCTGAGGTGAAATAAAACAGGAGCTTTACACAGAAGTCTCTTTGAGAAATACTTCACATTTCCCATTCATTGTGTATTTGTATCTGCTGGGTTTTGGTCAGCTACCTCTTCGATGTCATTGAGTCAGTGTGGCCCCCAATAACCCCAAACCTAATGTTAAATACCAAAACTATATTATGAAACATCAGGGCACAATATACCAATATAACTACTGAAATCAAGCACACTCACCTGGTTGTCCTCCAGTGTCTCAATCAGATTCTCATCTGCTTTGAGCAGAGGCGTTCCTGTGCTGGTATGAGTTTCATATGACAGCGACATAACGCTCCATGTCTGGGTTATTTCTGCCAAAACCTGAGCAAAAGTAGAATTTTTTTTTTTTCCCCCAAAATGTGACATCTGTCATTTCAAGCATGTTAAAAACATTAAAAATGAGCATCAGGATAAAAATAAAGCCTAGTGAGAAGTTTATTGTTTATCATATCTCTGGAGCTTAGATTTCATCTTGTTGTCTTTTACAGGTCGGCCACAGGTGAATTAACCCCTGGGTATCAATTAATTCATATCATATCTTATTTATACTCTTCATTTAAGATTTAAGAAACTATTTTTCAAACGTGTATCCATGTCGACTGATCTGAGTGAGTTTGAATTATTAAATGAATGTACTATAGCAGACTCAATAAGCAGCTGTCTGTTTTGTTTAGTCAGTAATTTGACCGTCTTGACCCTTCTGCACTGATGACTACTTTTTTAATATACAGCACCAATATACTATTACTGGTTGGTCTCTTCCTACCTTCTCTATGGCCATTTCTTTCACAGCCTTGTCCACTATGTTTTTGACCTCGTCCTCCACACGGTGAAGCTGTAATTCCAAAAGGTCCCCCAGGGTGGTGCCCTCCCCCATTACAAACCTGACCTGAGGGCAAACAGCAATACGTGGCAACCGTGAGTGTGATCAGATTTCAGATCAGGATAATTGGGTTCACTGAACTGTGTTGGTCATGACAGGCCTGGATAGGAGTCTGCAGGATAGATGAGTGAAGGTTTGTACATGAAGTCTAGATTAAAGAAGAACAGAACTAAACTCAGTAGAATGGCAAATACTGAAACAGATGGCAGAGACACTGTGAAGCAGCAGAGATAGTATCATACCCCGGTGGTGTTCATCAGTTGTTGCCAGTGTCTTTCTCTGACAGCTGAGTTTTGCAGTTCGTTGATGGCTCTCAGAGAGGTCAACAGGTTCTTCACAGTCGACTCCAGACCCATGTAGACGTCCCACACCCGCACCTCCTTATCCAGCATTTTCATCTCCTTTAATGTGCAGTAGAGATTGTTATTAATTATCAAAGAAGCTTATTCTTTTTCTTAACCCTGGCAAAAATGTAATATTATGTCTGTCTGTCCACGAAAGCTTGTCATACTTTGGCGAATCGTCTCAGCTCCATGTCCATCTGCTCAACATTGATCTCTTTCCATGGAGTCTTGGTCCAATCCTCTATGCTGGTCTGGAATGAAGAGGAGAAAGGGAAACATTTAATCTGTGATTCTTTAATAACCTTTAGGGTACCTGAAGTGTGGAAACTCGCAGTCACTATACTCTCACTATCCCTGTCCCTTCTGCCTTATGTAAATCAATCATAATCAGTTCAATCATAACTAAGAAATCAAAATGCCAACCTATTTTTATTGTGATGATTAATGTGTACCTTGACAAAGATGACCATGTCCCAGACCGCTTTGACCAGTATGATGTCGGAGCGGCACTGGCGCAGCTGCTTGTAGTCTGGGAAGCTGACCTCAAACAGATCAGCTGTGTCCTGCAGCTTCTTCATTTCCGCCTCCATCACTGCCACTGCTCGATTAGACTGGAGACAAGGACATATTGAAATGCTGCACACTGCTGTAATTTTATTAAAAGCAATGGAATTTATTTTTCTATTTCATCATATCCTAAGAAGATATGACTTTGCCAGCAGTGGGCTTTTCATTTTGAATAGGTAGTCATGTACACTTCTTATCTCACCTTATCAATTAGTTTATAGGGCTCTTCCACACTGATCTTAAAGATGGGTTCAGTACGAAACTGTTCTCTGAACTCATGCTGTTTCACCTGAAATATTGGTAAAGAAAACAGGACATTCTTATACATGTTTGCCTCCAGCTCTCCATCTATGGCACATGGGGGGGGGGGGGGGGGTTGTTGGTCATATATAATGCAGGACAGAAAGTGAGAAGGTTTCTATGTCAGATATTGAGCTCTTTGTTAGGGGCTACCACACTGACATCCTACCCCACTCACACACAGCCTCACCTCAAACCGGACACATTTCCTGCGTATAACTGAAACTTCATTTGACTGTAGAGGCGCCACTTCGTGTTTGACTGTGAAGGCAATCTTCCTGAGACTCTTCCACTTCTCCGGCAGCTCCTGTGTTTTATGATGATAAAGTGAAGAATGTAATATACTGATAAATGTACATATTCCCAGAGTAACCATGTGTGTATCAGAGCAATGGCACACACTTCTAGCTGTGTGTAGACACTCTCAGGCAGTTGCTGTCCGTAGGTCTTGAGGAGCTCAGCGGTAGACTTGAGAGGTTTGAAGTGCTGTTCATTGCTGATCTGTCTGTCTCGTATGGCCATGAGGTGTCCCATGATGTCTACAAGGCCTGCATAGTCGCCATCTGATACCTTTTTGGAAAGACCATGGGCTGTGTCCTGGACAAAAGAGGATAATTCTCTCACGCTGTGGGATAGAGAGGAGGGAGGATGACGTTGAGTTTTTAACTTCTCGTCCATTTAGAGAGATAAATATTTATGACTGTGCTTGCATATGTATGTCCTTGTGTGTGCTTGTGTCTCACCTCTGGTTCACGTGGTTCAGCAGGTGCTCCTTGAACATCCAGCTCCATCTCTTGATGACATTCATCAGCGTGTGCTTGAAGGGTCTGATGTCCAACTGCAGCCAGCCACAAAACACCCTCCTGTCCTCCATCTTGCTCACTCTTACATACAGAGACTCAAACAGGTTGATCTGGAATGACGAAAGATATGACAACTCAGGGAAAATGGCAAAAGAGGAAAGGACTAGAAACCGTGGTTGCACTGAGAAGATCCATAAAATATTAAATTGTGGTTAAATACAGGAATATTAAAGGCTGGTGAAGCACACCTGCTCTTTGAAGTTATCCAGGGTGGGTGGGTTCTTTTTTAGTTCGTAGTCTGCATACAGCTCAGCTTCTTCTGTGCTCAACACGTGGCCATAAAGCAGAAACTGCCTCATGAATTCAGACCTGTGAAACATGAACAACCTGCTTTTTTCTTTCCAAATTCTATCCTATCATTTTTAAAGAAATAAGAATGATAATTAAATTACACAGAAACAAAAAGCCACATCTGACCTGTCATCAGTCCAGAGGTAGCGATAGTTGCCAAATGATCCCTGGTACTCCCTGACCTGAAAATCAACAAAGTCTTTCCATTTAGAAGCCTGTAGGCATAACAAAATAGTCACCATGTGTGGACAGAAAAATAAAACTTACCTTAGCGATAGCTGCACGAGCCCGTGAGCGGATTACGTGGCACATCTCTGACAAATCTTCCATTTCATTTATGTCACACTACAAGATGAGCAAACAAGATAGAGTGATGTGGCGTTGTTAAAGTGTCAGCAGATAAATATATTTCGGTACGTGTACACAGTATGCATGCACAATGAGTATAAGTCCATGATCTAATCTGTACAGCACCTGATAGTTATCCAGCTGTTTATGATTTGCCACTCTGGGAATGAAGGATGCCATGTTTGTGATGTTGGCCACCATCTTATCCACAATGTCATAGAAGTTACCACTGTGGCTGAAGTCCAACGAGGGGTCAAAGATCATCTCATTGCTGTTTAGTACAAGTTGGACCTCAAACAGTGGTGAAATGCGCTGGGCTGCATCTGTGTTGTCCATAAGATACTGCAGGGAGCAGCGTATCGCACTGGAGAAGCCTGTCAGGATCATCCGATCCACGTAGTCTGTGTAGGCCTGCCACTCGCTGCTGCCCAGGTCTGTCACACCGAGCAGAGACTGGTTCTCCTGGAGCACAGTGGGAACAGTGATGTGTTCAAGGGAGTTAAGGACAAGTCCCTCTCTCTGGAATAAGGGGTGAATCATGAAAACATACCTGCAGAACTTTGTGTATCTCCTCCCCTGTACTAGTGATGAGAGCATGCTGTTTGGAAACACTCTCTTCAATGTCAGAGAAGATAAGGAGAGCAGAACCCCGGCTCTTTCGGGTGATGAAGGCCCGGTGGCTGAATTTAGCCATAAGGGCCTGGATGGCAGTCACATTAGCTTTGCTCTTCTGGACACGACTGGAGATGCTCTGGCAGCGGCAAAAGAGAGAAACTATTACAACCAGTAATTACACTCTCTTTGGAATGAACAGCTGCATGTCGCTTTTTGTTTTAGGAGTGTTTTCTATAATTGGGTAAAACTGGCTTGGATCACGTAAGAAGAATGCCAAGTTTCGTGATGTATTGGCAAGCAGCAGTTTCACGGCATGCTGTTAAACAAACTCTAAAATGAACCACAAGTCTATTTCATATTTCAACTCAAAATGCATCTGAGAACAGCTTGAAATACAGTAGAGTGCATATGATACAAAACGGTGTCAACGTGTGTACTGAAAAAACGTTAACATTAAATTCAGATGGTAAGAAATGTTCTGTACCTTAACCAGGTCTCGTGTGCTCTGGATATAGTCCCATA
This sequence comes from Toxotes jaculatrix, assembly GCF_017976425.1. NCBI lineage: Eukaryota > Metazoa > Chordata > Actinopteri > Toxotidae > Toxotes > Toxotes jaculatrix. The sequence continues at coordinate 10,769,203 of NC_054407.1, forward strand.
GGTCATCCTGAGCCCAGGTAAGCTCCTTGAGGGCTGGATCTAGCTGTCGTTTTGTCTCATTCATCTCATCTTTCACCAGTCCCAGCTCCACAGCCAGGATGGTGCTTTGGAGCTGGTTGTACCACTGGGTCACCAAGGTCAGTGTCTGCGTGTACTACACGATAAAAAGGAGTGTATCAGATGGCTTTTGACATGTTTTACAGGTCAACAAACCATTTACTGTTGAAGAATGTATCCACAGCTCATACATATACAATCAGCTTTTCTGACACAATGCCCGGTGCAACACTAAGAGCTCAGCTACCCACCATGTAGAGTCTCTCCCGTTTGGAGTAGAGGTGGAGAGCTGCTTTAGGAATGTTTTGGTTCTTCAAAATACCCAGATACTTCACCTCCCTTAGCACTGATGTTAACTTGGGGGGAGAGAGGAGGAGAAAAAAAAAGAATACATAATTTGATGAATCCACAGATAAAGCTCAGTTTTGTTTCCTTTTACTTTCACAAGAATAAAAATCTGAATACATAGGATCAGCATCATAAACTGGAGATATCATGTAGACTTATGAATAGTTTGGTGGTAGACATACAAAGACCAGTCACTGTTGGAACTAAGTGCACATATACATTATACAGTACATTATAAGAAATGTGCATAGTACATCAGGTAAATGTTTTATCCTTGGATTTAAGTGCCTGATTTTGAGCAGATTAGTTAGACATATTCACTGGTCGTCTTGTTTCTCTGATTTTATGCTTATTATGGTCTGGGATATTCTTTGCCTGTTCACACACTGTGGTTAGTTGTTGCTAATGTAAAATGTCACAATATTTATTGTAAATTATCCATAGTAGTTCATGTTAAGCATCATCCTTTATCTTTTGTGTTAGCAGGTATGACTGTCTGAAGATTTCTGCACCAGCTACACATCAGAAAAAAAACGTGTACACTTAAATTAAAAAAAAAAAAACTCTGATTAATATGTTGTTTGTATGTTTGTTGATTGTTGTTGATTGGCAACTGTATCCTCTTTGTGCTTACAGCTGGACTGAAGTTGACCTGGAACAGGCCTGTGTCAGTGTCCAGTGTGAGCAGTGGTTCCTTCAGGTGGGTTTGACAGATTTCCTCCAAGCCCTCCGTCCACTCTGAGAACAGCTCCTCATCATGCTGGTCCAGAACCTCCAGAACACGTTCACACTTCTGGAGGACATCGTCCGCCTCAGCACACCCCAGAGGCCTGGAAGGGAGAGAGGGAAGGAAGGATCTTGCATGTATATTAGCTTGTATGTATTCTTGAAGTGCATTTGCTAGAATTTTAATTCAAAACAAGATTAAAACTGTTTTCAAAAGGTAATGACTTGCAAATGCTAACTAGCAAAATCAATAGCTTTTGAAGTATTGAAGAGTTTCGATTTAGTTTTTAACCAAAACAGATATTTTAAGTAAACATTGCATTTCAGATGAAGATTTCTGAATGTCTGTTTTTTTCTATTAAAGACACCAGTCTAACTTATGTTTTAAACATTTGACTGTTTAAAGCTTTAAAAGGACTGCCTGAGAATTTTTCTATTAATATATATTATGCTTAACGCAACAGCAGAACTCAGACGACGATGATGGAGTACTTGTGTGTGTATTTAAGTAGGGCCGGCCCATACATGTGAGCAAGTTGGCAGAGGTTACTCCTGTTGGTGAGGATGCGATTTCGAAGTTCCTGTGACCATTTGAGGTTGCCAGCCACTGACGGCATATTTTTCCCCAGGACTGCACAGCCTGACCGCAGCTGAAAATGAAAAGGTTTAATTAATTTGGTTCATGACTGAGTCATATTCATTAATTTAAGTAAATACTTTTGTAGCACATTTCGTTAGTATGTGAGCCGTATGTCATAATAAGCTGTGAGCAAGTTTCCTGTTATGGCATAATTTAGTATGGTAACTAGCTGTAGTCTGATTATATAGCTGTATTTTTGTATATTCTGAAGAAAGTGTGTCAATATTTTAAATTTATGAATAGAATAGAATAATTACTTCTGTTCCATCTCTCTTACCCCATTTCTGTGTTGATCAAGTATAAACTGACAGTCGTCTATTTCCTGGCTAAACATGGTCAACAGCATGTTGTAGTTAGGAGAGAACAGCTGGTGGATCCTGGGTCTCTCAAGCAGGGTGCCAAAAATCTTTAACAACTAAATGGGACAAAAACAACAGTTTTAAGACAGTGCACATTTTCGACCTAGATGCATTATGACGACCAATTCAAAAATTCTGTTTGTAAAAAACTAAATTGTTTAAGGAGCTCAGCTGTAAAAGACGCACCTTAAAGGCTGACTTCAGATTTTTGGAGTGCTGGAAAGCCAGATTGAGGACAGTCCCAAGCCTCTGGTCAAAATCTCTGTTCTGGTCCATGAAGCGCCTGTAGAGACTTACAAAATCCTGGACACAACACGACCGTATTAGACAGGAAATGATGGATATGTCCAGTTTCCAAATTATAAAGCTTTGAGTCCACTTTTATTAGTAGGCAATTTTTAATTCATAATATTTTTAGTGGAGTACTTCAAATTGTCCTTAGCTCAGTTGATCGGTATTTGCTGGAATAACACAGACTTGCAAAAAAAAAATATTATATCCATTTCTGATTGAGTTCCAGTTTATATTGGCTGAGTCACACTGGAAGCTGTAAAATATCTAGTAAATTAAATATTGATGCGCTGACAAATAATGACTGCTGTCACTGGTTCTTGCGTGTTGCTTAGCAACTACTTTGCTTTGCTACTTTTCAATTACTCCACTGCTGGGCAGAAAAATGACATCTAATTGTTATTTTTATTATGCGGCTGAGCCTGTCAATTCCACTTAGAAATGGCTGTGAATCACAGCCCTTTGGGGCTTATTAATTAAATAGCAGCGTGATATCAAAGACAACTGCAACAATCTCAATCTCACATCGTTAGTGTAGTCCAAGGGGTCATATTTGCTCTCTCTGAGAGCCCGCCACCGGTCATGAAACTCCTCGCTCATGCCGAAGACCATCTCACTGAGGACTTTCCCTCTGGATCCACCCACTTCAACCTTCTCCAGCTTCAGAAAGTCCAGTGCTGTTGCAAAAAGTTCCTATAGATGACAGAAGAAAAAAGCCACTGAAGGGCTCAGGCTGATAGGATGGGGGTAAAGATAGTTGCCATTGTCAGACGGCAGTTTTACTATTTACAACAATAAATCAAAAATATACATTTAAAATGAGTATACAGAAGTTTACTCGATGTAAAATGTGTACTCAAAATAACAGTCATTGTTATCAATATCAAGAAATAATGTCTTCCAATTGTTTTAGCATCTTTTTTTTTTTTTAGGGATAACAGCCTATAAAACCATCACACACAGAGCTCAGCTTGTAAACCCTCGCACCTCGATCATGAGCAGCCTTTCCATGATGCGGTCTGAACGCTGGAACACAAGTGTTGCTGGAAAGTCCCACAGCTTGATGTTCCGGCTGTGTCTGTAGTACTCAGGGATACGCTGGCGGTGAGTGTGAAACAACTGCTTGAAGGTGCGCAGAACTGAGATGGTTATCTGGACTCTCTCCACCCCCTCCTCAAGCTCCATCTTAAACAGTTCCTCTGGGATGAGGTAGGCAAAGGCCTGAAGACAAACAATAATTTGGATGTACAACTATTTAAGTCACTTAATGTCTCTCATTTTGTCTCCATTTCTTTCACACAAACATAGCAATGTATCACTGTACCTTTTCAATAATCAGATTACAGAACTCCTGCAGGAGGACCACCATGCGTTGCGGAGTGCAGTAGTACTGGGAATGGCCCCAGATGAGACAGAGAGTATGGAAGAGAGGAGGCAGGAGAGCGTCTACTTGAGGGAAACTCCTCTCCTCTAAGCTGCTGATCAGTCTCCTCAGAGGGCGAAGATACAGATCTATGTCCTCTGCTTCCAGCAAAGCTATAATTATCACAGACAGATGTATCAATATATAACACAACCCTAACAGGGAGGTAATTTAAGAGAATTAAAATCATACAGTGGACAGTGGATTGACAATTTCTAGAAAAAAATGGCAATTTGATAGCCATGTTGCTTGCCATAGCTAAACGAGCATGATGACACAAAAAGAGGCAAGGTAAACTAGCATTCGAGTACAAATATGAAATCCAGAAGAATTTGTCATGCTAAATATAAATAGTGTTTGGACTCTGAGACAGAGAAAATGAAAAAAGAAACTCTCTTTGTCCATTTGGAGAATTAAATCTTCTTAAGTAAAACTAAATGTGAAATGAGAAAATTAATTAATTAGCTTTGATAAATTATAAATGATGAGTGATGCTCATCTACCCTGATTAACTTTGACGCACACATCCTTAAAGGAGGAGTAGTAACTGCTCTTGACTCTTCTCAGAATCTCCATTATCTGCTTCACTTTGGGGCTCTGGATCTGAAAACAAGGGCATCATAGTAGGATGTGTATTAGCTGGACTGATGTTGGAAGATAAATACTCCATTAGTGAAGCGTATGGTATGTTGTGCAACACATTCTGGGTCTGCTGACTTTAAATAATTCAGTACTCTCAAGCAAGTTGTGGACCCAATATCTAGTCTTTAGGAATAACAATATCTAATACCCATTCTATGAATTACAAACACTGTTATTCTGACAACTACTGTTTCAGTTTACATTTTGAACTGAGTACACCCCTGCCAGCTTCCACAGAACCAGTCTCATACTTGAGCGTGGATGCCGAGCAGGTTTTCTCTCTGAGTGGACCAAAACTGGAGCTCCACGTTGGGGCCTGGGTGATCTCCACGGAGCAGCACCATACCAGAATCTTTCTTCAGGATATTCCATATCTGTCCGGACCACTGAACTATCAGAGTTTCTATAGAGTATAACAAGCCACGGTCCAGTGGCCAACCAGTGGGACTGAGGGAGACAGAGAGAGGGGCAATCAGTGTAGGTAAAACAGCAATATGGGCTGTGGAAAATGAATGTGCAAAACCACCAAAAACAGGACTAACAGGACTATAACATTATGAGAATAAAATTTTAGTTAGTTCAAGCTCATCACAGTAATCTTCTGAATCTTTTTTATTAATTTGATGCAACACTTTCTGTAAAGAAGACGCTGGTGACTTGTTTGTGCATTAACAATTTACCTTCATTCATTACCTGGAAATACCAGATGTACAAATAAATGCTATAGTATATTACATCTTATTCTCTACATTATGCAAAAGCCTGTGGCCATAGCCCAGTTTGTGCCTCTCCACACAATACATGTTGCTTTTATAAAAGCTTCATGAGAGATGTAAAAACCTGAGCTTTGCATTCATGACATCCACAGAGAGAAGGCTGGCGCACCTGTTGAGCCAATCCCCGCAGATCAACACTCACCTCTGATCAGCTCCCAAGGTGCTACTCTGTTAGCCACTATGGCCTTGAAGGGTTTTTTACAACTCCAAAAATTTTACTAAATATGAAGAAATACAATAAGATTCATACAGATATTTTACCTGTATAGTAAAATATAGAATTCTATTTTTTTTGTTTTTTAAAAAAAATTATTTATTTAGTTGCGAAATAGGCGGGCAGTTGTCATTTCCGGTTACAAGTTAAACGGAAGTTCAGAGCAGTAGTAAGTCTTTGCCTCGGTTAAAATGTTTTATCGTGCTGCCCATTGGATATTATGCTCTCCCCGCTGGATTGAAGAGGATTTAACAAATCTGGAGGTAAATGCGGTAAGTGTCATCAAACGGCTTGTTTCGTGTGAACCTTGAGGATATAATCACGGCCGTGCAGGTATCAAACGATGCAATGCACCGAGATTCTAGCGTCTGAAAATGTGCAAAGAAAAACACAAAATTAAACTAGGTGATTATTCGGCTGTTGGCTAAAGCTGCATTTATTTTACACGCCCAACACTTCTGTACGCAACATTTCACTGTGTTGCTTGCTTACTCCGATAATAACACACAGACCAAGCACCGCACACGAATACACGCTGACCTGAGTGCAATGTCCTGGGACCGTGCCCTCTCCACACACAGTGGCAGCGGCAGCAGTGTCCGTCCCTCAGCGCGGCCTCTCAGGGTCACCACCTTGCTCCTCAGCTTCTCCAGGTGCCTGTGGATGTCATCGGACACCACCCGCGGCCAGTCCTCGTGGTTCAGACCGCTGGACAGCACGCACACCAGCACCTGTGCATGCAGTGGTCACACAAGCTGTTTTCAAGGTAGCTGAGGACACACATACTGTGTTACACACACACACAAACACACACCATGCAATCTACCTTTGTCATGGCAGCTAAACTCCTTGCAAAGTTGGAACACCCATAACTTCCTTCATGTCCACAGACATCATACCACCTGTATTACTGTGCGACACCTGTACACACACATACACACACACACACGCTTTCCCACCTCTGAGATGACAACAGGAAGGTGCTCCATGGGATATCCAGGCACTTCTCCTAATCGGAGTTGGTGTCTGAAACCTTGGCGGGAGATTCTCTTTACACCCCTCTTTAGCACACACAGCAGCTTGGTCTTCCATGGTGGGGACGTCTTCACGGATGCAAAAACAGTAGGAATGCTTTCAACAGCATTGAAAGCACCAGAAATAAGTAGTGACTTATTTCAAAAAATGTGTATGTTAGATGGTGTGTAGACAGCAAGCCCAGGAGATTTTGTTGTAGACTCACAGTATGTGCCTGCACGTCATTGTTATTGTCTTGTTCAGGAGCTAGATTTACCTAAGGGATATTATTATAAAGAATTTCTTATATACAGTGCATCCAGGAGACAATAGATTATCTGCACTATTAAATATTTACTCAAGGCTGTAACCATGATTGAATTTGCCTACAAAATTGGATGTGAAACCAAGAAGCCAAGATGTGGAGATGGAAAAGAAAATGACACACATTTATGAAGGCATGTGCCTGTACTTTTATACACTCACCTTAAGTCTGTGTGTATTTACCATTGGGCGTGTATATTTTTCTTACCTGAGCATCCCCTGCATGCAGTGTCCCTCCAGGTCCGGTGAAGAGCAGGAGCCTGCTGGTCCAGATGTGGTCCAGGAAATCCAGTATCATCTTCTGGTTCTCATCTGCTCCGATGAAGCGGTTCCACTTATCCGTCTTGACGCGCAGCACGCAGAAAGCCTGCTCCCGGAGGAAGTCCACCCTCTCATCTGACAGCACCACCCCAGCCTTGAGAGAGGGCTCCTGGGGTACACGTACTCCTCCGGTGCCGCCGCTGCCTACAGCACCACTGTTACTGCTGCTGCCGGTGGACTCAGCCATGAAGACTCAGCTGGCAGGAAGAAGGAGGACATAAAGGCTACTACTGCTTTACTCAGTGTGTAAGGGATGTGAAACCAGAAAAGAGAATCACACAGAGTGCAATAAAAGGTACAAACTCACCTCGTTTTTTTCTTGTTAAGATCCAAAGCTACAAATTGACATTTCCCCAAATGAAGCACTGATAAACTCTTTCTATCGTCCCAACAGTATGTTTCTTCTCTCTTCTTCAGCTCTGAGGGCTATCAGCTGGAAAGCTGATACACACCTTGATGGACAGGTTAACTTGTCACTGTGACAATGCAGTGTGGACTCACTTCATTATCCTGCACAGTGCTGGCTATTTATGTAGCCTGTGTGGCCTGAAACCGTATCCTGTAACCTGAGCCTTCAGAGGAGACCTTACTACAGTGACACCTCCAGGACAGGTAATGATATTGCACCTATATGTAGATGGTTTTCAGGGATATGGCATGAGCAAAAGTATTATTTGGTAACAAATAGTAAATTCAAATAATTTGAGAAACTACTTGTACTGTGCATGTGTCAGATGATGGTGAACCTAGTTGTACTAGATTTACTTTTTTTTTTTTAATTTTAACACTGACGAGAGAAAACAAAGTCAAATTCATCCTGATGGATGAGTCCTTTGTGACTAATCTAGGCAGTGTGGGTCATCGCCACAAGGGGGGAGTGTGGTACAGTGTTTCAGTGACAGGATCTTGCAACTGTAATCCAAAGTGACCCGAGCCATGACATCCTATTACACGTTACGCCATTTATGTAAAAACATGGAAAAATGGGACATTTCTCTAACTGTGTTACTTAAAATACCACAGCAATGATTACCCTTTTAAAGATCCTGCACTTTCTGACTTTAACCTTAATACATGGATGTAATCATATCCCAATTTAAAGTGGGCTGACTGGAGAGGGCAGAGCTTTTCTGGGATGTCTGACATTTGAGTGCATTGCTCGCCTAATGATTATACATTTCATCCATATATACTGCAGGGTTATGCAGTGCCTGAAAGTAGATAAAAGAAGCATCCCTTCAAAAGAAGGCTTCTGGAAAACAAAAGATTTAACACCTGAAAAATATCCTCATCTCTGTTAATCCTACATTGTGTATAAATGCAGTGTAACTGTTCCCCATTACATTATACTAGGTTTCCTTATTCATACAGCCACTGTATTTTCTGTAATCACTCCTTTTTGACATAGTGTCCACTTTTAAATTTAAATACAAGTGATGGAAATAATTTTTCCATCACTTGCATCCATCATATATGCTCAATGGATGTAAGTGACCTTTGGAAGTTTATGTCTTTATTTTTAACATAAGTGCTCAGCATTCATCTGCAGTGAATATTTCCTTTGTTCGTAACACTGGCTATACCAGCCAAGAATCCATGGCAGTTCTCCACGGGAATTTGTCCTTTCTGAAATCTGTAATTCCATTTGCATAAGCGAATGCATGTGTGTGTGCGCGTGTCTGCACATGTGCTCTTTACACATATGCAGTTTTTGTTGGCGTTAATGTACGTGGGTGTGTGTGTATTTCTGTTATCAACAAAAGTGTGTGATTGAATGTGTGGGGTTTATGTGCGTATGGCTGCCTGGAGACAGGGAGTCCAAGGCTAGTGGAGGGTGTCCCTTGGGTGTCTCCACACACACTGTATCTAAGCCCATTTGAGCCAGCTGACAGCAGGAGCATGACTGCCCATCTCTCTGACCTCATGCCCAATGTCAGCTCTCCTCTGCGGGGATGGAGGGATGCAGGCCAGAAAAAGAGATCTTAGGACAACGGGGGGACAAGAGGAGCAGGAGAGGGAGCCAATGGAGGGACAAAGGGGGAAAAAAGAGAGAGTGTATGCCGGGGTGGAGAATGAGGATGGGCGGCGAGCTTACAGAATACAAATGAGACAGAGAACAGAGTGATGAAGGAGCAGAAGAGCAACAGCAGAATAAAGATATACACTTTGCCGGCTAGTGGTGATAAATATTCAAGTGTTTTTCTGAACAGAGTCATTGCTGAGTAATGTAAACAGGAGGAGTAAGAGGAACAAATGGAAAAAAATATCCTCAAGCAATATTTAAACTCCCAGCTCTTGACTCTAACTGAAATATCACCTGTAAGTGGGTGTAATATTCTGCTCCAATGTAGCAGAGCACAAGCTAAACTCTTTTTAAAAAAAAAAAATCTCCCAGCAATGTAGTTTTAACTTGAAACGTCTCCCTCATTTCTTTTCTTCTCCTCTGTTTCTTCACTTCTCTTCCCCGCTCTCTCCATTTGCTGTTGCCATGACTACGTGTTGCTTGACGATCAGGCTGCCGCTCTTGAGTCCGGAGCGTCAGCCTGGCTCGCTCTCTGCCTCTCTCCTCAACCACTCCTCTGCTCCTCTCCTCATCACCCTTTCCCTGTCCTCAGTCAGGAGAAGAAATTACATGTAGATGAGCTAGAGGTCTTTGTATCTTTCACCCGCACGCACACACACACCATGATGAGCATCATCTCCTCAGGCACTCTGTGTCTCGAACAAGTCAGCACTTTGTTACTACTCACCGTGGCCTTTTTCATTTCGTCTTGTAGTCTTTGGGGGGAAAATGACAGATTCATGTATTTCTGAAACAGTTGGACGCCGGGGAGGCAGGGAAATGGATGGAAAAAAGGATGATAGAGAAAAGACAGAGAGAAAAATGTCTCCAGAGAAAGAGAGAAATTGAGACAGTGACAAAGATGGGAAATGCATACACACTGTCACAGACACACAGACACACACCCATGTAATGACCATTTCAATGCTTCCCTCCTGTTACTGGCTGACTACCCATGAAACCCTACTATGGCTGGTGATTGCCATGTATGTGCTGTGTGTGTTTGTGTGTGTGTGTCCAGATGGCGCTGACCAGCCGTCCCTCCCAGGGTAGATGAAGTAAATGGAGCGATTACAGTAATGACCGACACACACATCTGTCTCATACCTCTGCATGGCTGCCAGCACTTTTAGACACACACACATACACATAAACACATACACATGCAAAAGCACTGTTGGCTGAGATCTGTGGAGTTGGTTAGAGCAAGCAAACTCCATTATCATGTGCATTTTATCTGATATTGTACAACTTTGCATTTTACTATTTTATTTTGGGAAGTAAATATATGAGAATGTAAGCGGCTAGTTGACGCCTCAGGTGCCTTACGAAGAGAGTCAGGTTGGATGAAATGTGACCCCTCTGCTCAAGGTTTCATCGCCTAATCCCTTTCAGCCCCTCAAACTAACTTCCTGTTACTATTTATCTGTCTGTTCATCCCAACACCACTCTGCAACTTTCCTCTTCTCTTCAAACCCCCCACACCCCCGTTTTTTTTTTTTTTTTCCTGTCTTTGGTGTTTTTATCCAACCCGAAATGAGTCAAGAGAGGGGGACAATTCGGACGAGCCACCGGGGCAGGCGGTTTCTTTGTAGTTGGGAGAAAAGGCACAGTGTCACTAGCAAGCTCTTCCTTATCAGACCTCTCCTTTGTTCTGCAAAGGTCTTTCTCCTCTGTCTGGACTCAGTGATATTTGAGAGGTAGGTGCATATACACAGGAAGGGGTTAGAGAGCATGGCCAGTCTCCCAGGATGTATGTGTTTGTGTATTTAAGTCCTGAGCTTGCTCTCCTCTGAGTATATCAAGTATGTGTGTCTGCACACGTGCATGTTTGTGCTTTCTGGTTGAGGGGACCCCAGCAACTTGTGTTGAGAAACGCTGAGTCCATGCTGACCACTTCCAGGATATTGTTCACTAAGTCAACACTCTGTGTAAGAGAACACCCTTATTTCACTGGCAAAGTACTGCAGTGTCCCCTCCAAAATCTGCAGATACAGTATTTTCTGTTAAAAAAAAAAAAAAGGCCTGCATTGTTCTGTGCTGTGGTAGACACAGGTAGTTTCCTCTTACAGCAAGTTCACCTGGGCGTTCTCTCAGGAGGCTCATTAAGCTTTGCTGAGACAAAGAGATGCACTGGAATTTAAAGTTAGGTACACAACCCTCCCAGTCATTCTTAAATCCTGTAGATGGGGCTGTTTCTCTATCAGGCTCCAGAGAAACTCGCCTGGATGGTCTGGTTCAAAATTTCTTCCATGCTTCATCCACCCTCTTGTTGCTCATGAATACCCATATAAGCTCTAGGGAGGTGTGTATTATATGTGATCCTTGTCAATAGCTAAATTGGATTTGGAATAACGCCACTGCAGGCATATAGTAAACATATTGCTATAGGTATTCACACACATACTGGTACACACAAACCAGCAGAAGCATGTTTGCACAGATTCAGGCTCAGACTCACACACTGAGTGTTCCCTTGGACTTTGACTTAGAGAGAAAGTATTGTTTCTATTGATTTATCATCATCTGCTCACCTCAGAGATATTAAGACCATAAAACAATAAAGGGGGAGTGAAATACACCTGGGTAACTTCTGGACAAATACAAGTTATACATATCCCATCGTCTCCAGTGGTTGCCAGCATTTAAAGAGTGTTCAGGTTTGGAGAGGTGATGGTAGGAAAAAACAAAATGGAAATTTCCATTTTAGGGTATAGTAATACCATTCTATACCTTATATCTTTATAATGCTCAGTGGTTTAGCCAAATGAAGTGAAAGCAGCCAAGCTTTTCCATTGTTCCATTAAAGTTTGTCTGAGAACAAAGCAAGGAATTAGACACACAGACACGCTAACTGCCCCCACCCCCCCTTAAATGACTACACTACTTTGTCTGATTGGCTGCCAGTGCTTGGCCATTACATGTGAAGACGTGCTAATGAAGGTAGACAGAGGGGAAATGATAGACTGAGGTTTTACTCTGATGAATAAAATCGTAGGTCACAGAGACTGATTGTCTGTCATTTTGGTGCCATTCATTCTCAATTATTGCAGTGGCCAGCAATTAGTTTAATGTTGCATATAGGTTAAATGTGGTGCTGTCCAGTGTCCTTATTAGCAAAAAAGGCACGTGGTCTTCCGTTGTTACCATATGGAAAGTGGACAGGTTTGCTTTGGGAAACTCTGAGTAATTGGTAGCTGAGCGCAGAGTTTAGGCCACAGGCAAGGTTGGCTGGTCATGAGAACAGGGCTTCAAGCTGACCTCCACACAGTTATCGTGTGGTGTGTGTGTGCTTAGTCTGCTGCAGGGACCATGTTAGATTTTTATTTGTGACGTTTGACTGCTATTAAAGAGGTAGAATTCTCTCAACCACAGAACTAAATCTTGCTGAAGGACACTTCAGCAGCTTGGATGCTTGTTGAAACACAGGCTCTTTCTGCTCATTGGACCAACCTGTGAATAACACTATTAGCCACAGCAGGGCTCTAGGAATGGCAGTTTTGTCCTTCGGTTTTGTCGGTCACTCTGTCAGTTAGTCCACCAGTTTGGCACAGGCTGAAATATCTTAATGACCACGAAGGACAGTAATAAATTTGATGATTTCCATCACTTTTCATCTTGCCATCATCAAGTCAAAATTTCAGTTTTCCCAGTACTTTGGTTTATGACCAAATGCCTATAATGATGTTATCATCAACTCTTGGTTTGCCTCATAGATCCCCCTAGCTAGCACGGCTATGGACTCTTGGTCTGCATCAAAGCTTGATGGTGAAGATAAAGCCTGGTTATAAAATACAGTATGTGAAGTTTAAGAATATTAATGCAGCTAGAAAGATGGAAATTGAGATGATGCATAAAAACACACACACACACACACACACACACACACACACACACAAACAAACAGATTAGTCATTGATCAGGGTTAAGCCTTGATCTCTGTGTGAGAGCATGCCATGGCTGATCGATAAATTTAATTCAGCCTCAAGTGTGTGCTCGCACGATTCTGTCTCCCACAACTCTCACTTCTCTACAGTTGTCAGCCACACACACAGTCATATTCCCTCTTTTCTCAAACCCTCACAGTGAGAATTAAACACACACACATACACAGCAACCTGATTAGGTGAGCCACAGGGGTTAGGCCTAATGACAAACAAACTCAGCGTGTGCACAAACACCTCAGCTTCTCAGATGAAATATAGATTTTCCTCTGTCCCAAAAGCTGATGGGTATTAGGTGAAGGCATGTGTGTTTATGTGAGTGTGGGCACGTATACTTTTGTGTTTGTGTGTGTGTGTAATCTTGTGTGTAATCTTGTTCTTCAGATTGCTTTATATGGAAGGTGGGGGCATCAGGGAATAGCATGTAAGTGATTGGCTGCTGCTTTGTTACTGTTAAAGACCCTCTCTCTCCAGGGTTAAATAACTCCATGTTTTCTGCTAGTGTGTGTGTGCAGTTAGGTGTGTTTGGCTGATAGATTAACAGGACTGCCATCTTATCCCAAGGGAAATGCACTGGTATTGTTTTTACTGATGTTTATCAAGATTAAAATGTATCTAAGGAATGTGTGTCTTTATGATTAACAGGACTGATATATGTCATTTACATAAATGTATAACTGTAAAAACTCAGATTTGATTACATATTAAACTTATTTAATTCATTTTATAATGTAAATGAATAAGAATTTCATAAATGTTAATGTTGATAGTCAAAAGCAGGAAAATCAGTTGGCTGCCTTCTTTACATATTGCTTTATAAAGCAATATATAAAGTTGGCAATGTAAGCACATACATGTGTACGTGATAAACACACAATTATAACCCAACTCTGCATTTCGCCTCAGCTCTTTGGAGCATTTTTGTATCTTTCAGCTCATTGTTTTGTGTTTTTTACTGCCCACAGCCATACTGTTTTGATTCATTTTCACCACTGTCGTCAACCGCATTTCCTGCCGCAGGATGCAGCTATTAACAGCAAAAAAAAGCTCTGAGAAGCTCACTATGCACTTCCTGCCCAGTGCCAAATGGCAAACAGACACAGTTAGTGACTAGAAAAGAACACAGTGGAGCATTTAGCATCTGAAGAGCCACACCTAAAAACAGGGCTAAAGAGAGAGTGAATATTGTGGGTCAGGTGGATGCAAACGTGGCTCCAAATGAGTTCTAATGCTGCTGTGCGTCTGCTGGATGTGTACAGTAAATACAGAGCTATTTCCTAACACATTCACCATTTTCAATTTATAGGGTGATAATACGTCAGTGCTGTGTTTACACCGTGTTGTGCTACCCCCAGATGGCCAACAAGATCAATTACTTTACACACCTGGGGTCACACAGTCACACACACATTTACAATAAACTCAGATGTCAGTCTGTTTTTGCAGCAATATCCAGCTGTCTTTATGGAAGGAATACAGTGTCGCTGTTGCTTTGTGTTTACTGACGTAAAACAAGTTGTTAAATGGAGCTGATGGTCAATAATGAACCTCAAACATAAGAGCTTATGTCTGTTTTAGAATATTGAAGATCAGCTTTTTTTTTTCTCATGGTGTCTGTAATTCATCAAAAATATTGCTGTATGTAAAGTACAAAATGATTTCCTTCTCAGTCAATGACTTGATGTCTTTCATTCTATTTCATCCCCATTTTCTGCTATCTGGAATTCATCAGTTAACGTTTCAATCACCCAAATGATTGTATCATCAAAACCGCGTCTATTTTGCAAGCAAAGAGATTAAGATGACTCTTAACTTTAATTATAATCCATAATCGACTTTACTTTCATGCCAGAAATAATTTTGTAGTAGACTTTCAGTTTTCCCCAATAGTGGATATCTTTTGAATGAAACTCTTAAAATTGTTCCAAACCCTTGGATATTGGTGTTG
Organism: Toxotes jaculatrix; assembly: GCF_017976425.1. Lineage (NCBI taxonomy): Eukaryota > Metazoa > Chordata > Actinopteri > Toxotidae > Toxotes > Toxotes jaculatrix. The sequence continues at coordinate 10,784,292 of NC_054407.1, forward strand.
GTGTGTAATATCTTATAACAATGTGTGTAACTGTGTGCTTTGTGTTTGAACATGCTCAGCTCATTGCAGGTTAAGCTAAGTGGCTGTCTGGCACAGGCAACTTTGATTATCTTTATTTATCCCACCCACCCACTGTTTCTCTCTTTCACACACACACACTCTCACACACACTCCCCTCCTGCTAAAAAGCTAATCTTTTTGTGCTAATGAAAGGTATTGGGTTTCCTAACAGGCTTTTAAAGGAAGGTGATGGATTGAGGGATAGATGGATGGAGGGAGGGGAGACGGGACACGAGGAGGGGAAGAAGTGAGAGGGAGGTGAGGTGTCAATAAGCACATCAGCCTGATCCCTTTCAGGCTGCGAGGTGTGCATATGCTGCTAATGTATGCATCCATGCACGTACATGCAAGCCGCCGCACACGCCTTTAGTCGCTCATAAATCTCTGGGCAAAGCATAAAAGCAAGTCTTTTGGTGCCAATAAGCTGAGAGATGGATTGCTGGAGATGTCTCCACCTTGACCAGTGCTGTGATAAATGCCTGGGGGTGCGTATGCATGCACTCCAATGTATTACATCAGTTGGGAGCTGTAGGTCTGTGCAGATTGGTACAGAACCAATGTTAGTAAATGTGTTTTTTTTGCAGAAAGCATTTCATTACGTGATACTTAAAATACATTAATACATTTGAATCTTGCTTGAGGACCATAACTGCATACAAAGCAGTTAAACGACCTGTGCCCTGTAATCAATGAGATGTTGAAACTTTATCCAAAGATGTGTGAGAATGATGTTGGTAATACAAAGAATTAAAAATATCAATATATCAATATCAAGAAAAAATATCAATTTTAAGACTTTGGAAAGTGTCCAGAGTCTCAATATTATTCCCTTTCCCCTCATATCTCAATTTTCCTCTTTCTTTCACCTCATCCCTCCCTTCAGGTAAAACAGTCATGGGGTGTCCTGGGGATCCTGAGCCCCAGCTCACTCCTGCTCTTTTTCCCTTTCTAATAAAGCTGATAATCATTTGTTTCCCAATCACATTAGCATGCCAGTAATGAGAGGGGTAAGTCAACCATTAGAATATGATCCATAATTCATTGTTGACTCTCGTTCATTACCCCATCCTCACTCCGATGAATGTTTAATAAGTCTGTGTGTGTGTGTGTGTGTGTGTGTGTGAGTGACTTTGCATCTCTGTCATATGGAGCACAGAGCAGTGTCAGGCTCCGATGGATTGTTTGTGCTGATGGAAATTTACGTGATGTACTCTGTAATCTATCTTTTTCCATATGCATTACGTAACTTAGAAGTGACGCAAGCAGAAACTTTAATTGGAAATATATGCAAGGGTGCATTACTGTGCAACTGTTTAGGTGTGTGTGTGTGTGTCTCTCTCTCTGTCTCTCGCTCTCTGTCTCTGTCTCTCTGGTGAGTGAAGCAGACAGCTGTTATCAGTCGCTGACAGAATCCTCCCATCAACCCCCTCCTTCTGCTGTCAATCACAGCACATTGTCACCAAGTTGCTATTTAAATAGTCCTTTCTCCTCTGTTTACTCAAGAAATACTTGGGCGTGCAAGCCTGTGCGCACGCGCGCGCGCGCGTGTGTGTGTACATGAGTGACTAATGTAAAAGCCCTGCCCTTGTATCTCACCTCTCCTCTCCTCTCTCCAGAAAAAGACAAACACTGCAGGTTGATTAATACATAAGAATTCCCCAAACACCTTTATCGGGTTCCCTACACCGCAAAATTACTCCCTCAATAAATAAATAGTTGTTAAAACCAGTAGGAACATCATTAATGTCCGGCTCAGAGCCAGAGGAAAGTTGCTTCAACTCGTGTGTGTGTTTATGTGTGAGTGTGTGTGTATATGTGTCTTTTGGCAACCTCCTAATGAGATGCCTGTGTTTCCCTCCATTAGTATTTTATTAGATAGCCCGGGTCGCTGAGGTTTGTAAAATACAGTAAGCTTAATTTAGCACATTTGGCACTACAGGGGCATAGGGGACTTAAGGGAGTATCAAGGGCATGGACAACTGGCGTAGCTTGCGATGTAAATTAGTGTTGCCAGCAATAATAGGTAAGCTGTTGAGCACAGCCATCATGCACTTCAACAAAGCATTTACTTATTAAACTGCCTTAGAGGTGCTGATGACTGTGAATATAATTATGTGTAACTGGGATTTGAACCACCTGACAAATGCTATTTAATTCTTTGCCGCAGCTTTGAAGGTGGTAATCTGGCTTTCTTTTATTCTTGGCCGTGGCGATTGCAGTGGTGCAGCATTTCCCAGAGATCACTGTACAAACAAACAGGGTCACCAACACAGCCCTGTATTTTCCCTCACACAGTTTCTTAATGGAGCAGACTTTGTGTAGGTCGTACTCTTTTATTCTAAACCAACCACTTGGGCCGCTGTTGAAAATGTGCAAAATTATTTACTGTCTTACAGCCTGAATAGTTCTCCAAGACACAGACCTGTCTGAGACTGGATGTTTAAAACAGCAGATACAGCAAAGGCTCTGATAAATTGGGTAAGGGTTGCACTGCTATAGTGTTATATTTTTTTAGAGAAACACAGAGGAAAAGTGAATACTTATTTATATGAAAGTGATGTATGTTGCCATTTCAACTACTGTGTAACCTGCTTATATACTGTATGTATATTTTATACCCAGTCTTTATATATGGTGACGTATGCATTACAGTCTACACAAGCGTTCCATGTGTGGTAATGTGCTGCACCACTGAAAACATTCCCAGTATCTTTCAGTTAAGTATGAAGGAGAAAATATATAAACTGATTTTTTACAAAAAAACAATTTATTGCTTATGTTCTGTGGGTGAAAGAAAGATGCACCTAGTTTTCTTTGTTTGTTTGACCTCAAACACACACACACACACACACACCATCATTTATAGCTAGCTGGCAAGTGACAGATAGACCCATTTTCTCCACCGTTCATGTAACCTTTTCTGTCTGGGGTTATCAAAGGTTACTCCGTCAGGCCTGATTTACTGTAGGAGCACGGTGCTCCCTTTCTCCCTCTCTCTCTCTCTCTCTCCCTCTCTCTCTCCCTCCCTCTCTGTCTGTCTCTCCTTTGTGACCCCCCCCCTCCACTTTTACATTAGTCTGTCTTTCTATCTTAAGCCTCTTTCAGACACACACTGTATGTGATTCATAAAAGCTCTGTCAATTTTATATGCTGGTGTCAAGTTTGAAAAGGACCGTGAGTCATTTTTCAGCTAATCACCCTGACAGCCTGCCTGCTGTGGACCTTTGGGACCTTAATATTTCTGTAACAATGTCACAGCTCAGGTGAAGGCAAAGAAGTCACATTGTTTGCAAAGATATCACAAGATTACAGCACACTTCACCGTAGGCTGTTTGTATGATGTTTTTACCCACACTAGCAGCATGACTCAGTGTTGCTTCGGTGGGTCGGTCCACCATTTTGATCCGGACTGAAATATCTCAACAAATATTGGATTGATTCCCATAAAACTGTTCACTGACATTCATTGTTCCCAGGATGTATCCTAATGACCTTGGTGATCCCCTGACTATTTCTTTAACACCACCACAAGGTTGACATTAGTCTTAACAAACATCTCAACAGCTGTTGGATGGATTGTTACGTGGTTTGGTACAAACATTGCTTTCCACCTCAGGAAGAATGGTAATAAGTTTGGTGAGCTTCTAGCACCATGGTCAGGTCAAACATTAAAATTTTTCCAAGATGTTTTTTTTTCTAAAGACATTGTGGTCTAGTTTTCATCAGTAACATGCTGATTTCATCTGTGTCAAACATTTTTAATTTCTTTGTCTTTAATGCATTTTGAGGCTACAGCTTTGTGTACAGTTACCATGGTTGCAGGTGTCTCTTGCAAGGTGTCCATGTCTGTACAGGCTCACCTCAGTAAATCCAGTTAGCATTTTAGCAAATGAATACTGCCTGCCTCTCTTCCTTTTCTGTCCTCCCATCATTATTTCTTTCTAATTGTCACACCTCTTTTATTCTTGTGATTATTTGTCTTTCTTCCTATTTACTCCTTTTCTTGCTCTCACTTTTTTCTGCTCCCTGCCATGTGCAGATCTTGATTTTTGAAGAAGATGACAGTGTATTCTTTTTTTTTGACACTTAATTCAACAGGAAGAAATGCAAGATTTCAAACCAAGCCCTTTTATAATTGTAATAGCTGTGTTGTTTGTGAAGTGTGAGCTGGTTCGATGAATGCCAGTGTGGCACAAAAACACAATTGACACGTCATTGTGTCGTTAATGAGAAGAATACTTTACAAAAAAACTTTACAATGCTTTCCGTCACACAGGATGTTTGAACATGAAGATAAAAAGTTGGGCATCAAGTTGGATAGAGGAAGAACAACAATGTAAAGACAGTTTTCTGGCCAAGGAAGAAAGAGAATGGCTGTTAGACAGACAGACAGAAAACTTTATTAATCCCCAAAGGGAAATTAGGTTGTTCCAGTAGACCGTGAAGAGTAGATAAAATAGGATAAAACAATATGTCTTCTTTTCTTCTCCAAAGGTGCATGAAGCTGCTGTATTGTCTGCTCAAGTCTGGTTGGGAGGGCTGGGGAGTGGACATCTTTGTCGGTGTCAATGAGCCCAGATCTGAACAAAGACAGATACTCTTATTGGGTATGAGTGACCCTATAAAACAAATTGTGTGTGTGTGTGTGTGTGAGTGTGAGAGAGAGTGTGTGTCAGATAGAGAAAGATGAATCGAGCTGTGGTTTTGTTTGATCTAAATACCTTTTGCTTTTGACAAAGCCATAACAGTATATCTGTTTTAAGTGACCTCACCTCACGTTGATGGAGAGTTGTTTGCACTCTGGGAGAATGGAGAGGAGTTTGATGGAGTAGATGGAGGATAGGAATAAATTTAGCATTATTCATCCTTTGATGCTTTTTATTTCCTCTCCATCACTCGGTTGCATTACCTTCTCTGATGTCATGCTTCTTTGCATCTCATCTGCATCCATTCATGTTTCATTTGTCTCTTTTGACTCCTCTCTCAGGTTTGCAGGCGTCCCGTGTCCTTGGATTTTCTTCCTTATTGCCTCATTTCATCGTTTTTCTTTTTGTGTTTCCTCCCCGTTGTGAGATTGTTATTGCAGATCCGTCAATATTCACAAGGTGTGGCTAAGGCCTTGAGAGCTTTAATCTCTCTAATTAACTCAGAGCCTCATTCTCTCCCATAATGTGTGTTTGTGAGAGGCACATGTTATTTTTTTGAGTTTGGATATGTGTCAGCAGTGTCACATTAAAACACTTTCCCGGGGCTTTATTGGGAAACCAGTGTTCACTTAGCATATTGATTCATTAGTTGGATCTTTACGCACCAAGTCTGGCGCTTTTCTTTACAATGCATTGTAACGTGGAGGCAGTTTCCTTTGTAGCGGGCACCGTCGGTGTGTGCGTGTGGGCGTTCGTGCTGTAGTGTGGCTGTCAGGAGCTAAGTGCTTTGAAGTTCATCATGCTGTGTGGCGTTTGGAGAGAACAATAAGAGAGTATTAGACTCTCTTGTTAAGCCTTCCTGGGAACAAACAAAAGCAACAATAGAGCACTTGTTGAGTCTTTTTCTCCCTTAAAGTTCCAGCACAGAGTTACATAAAATAACACAATGCTTTTTTTTCTTTTTGTTCTGCACGTTTCTTCTATTGTGGTTTCTGAGGATATTGATGTGCTGTGTGTGTATCTGTCTGTGTTTTCTGAGAGCATTTCTGTGCGAACTTGTTGGTGTTTATTGGCTAGTGTGTGCGTGTACAGGTGCTCTGGGTTTAAACCCCTGTTGTTCATTAAAGGAGGATGCATGTGACATTTATAAAGAGCATAGCTGCTTAACCAACAGCTATACTCAGACTCTCCCTCTCCCTCCCCATGAATTATTATCCCTTATGGGTTGAAGGAAGTCTGTGAAAAAGCAATATTGCAGAAATGTTAAATTACGCCATTTAGACTTGATACATTTGCGCCTAATCTATGAGACTGTTTAATGTGAAACCTGTCCCATAAATAACTATCAATACTTCTGTTCACTGTAATTATTATTACTGGGAGTGTTTCTTGTCAGCAGGCTACCTTTGCCAAAGCAATCCCCGAGGCAGAAAAGGACAATCTGTCACTCTACTTTACAGCCCAGCCTCTTGAGATTTTGTGAAACGAGCACAATGTCCTAAAATGCAAATATGTACTTCATGTTTTACAAAAAAGTGAGAGAAATACTTTTTCCCCTCCTTGAAAGTATCTCATGAAGGAGACACATCTATAAACAGGCTACAGTTTGACATTGAAACAATGTTAGGGGAAGTTTAGGTTTCCTTGTTTGAAACAGTGGATAATCACAAACATTTGCCCTCAACTTTGGTGCTCAGAGTTTTATTTAAGTCAAAATGTTTTTTGTGTTGTGTTTTTTGTGTTGTTGTTATTTGACTGTAATGCAAATCCTGCACAAAACCTGGTAAGATAAAAGAATTATACCATAATAACAGTTAGCTGTTGCTTTTTGAATTGTTTTCTTTCTGAATGCAGTGTATTCATGGAAGTCAGTATAATTGGGCTGGTGCTGTATGATGTAAAAAAACACAGCCCAGCCCAATTATATTGTATTCAGTTTGGTTACTTTAGCCATGACTATACTCAGTTTTCTCAGGTTGCACAGCAGTTGTTACAGTTAGTCAGTGAGTATATAAACAGGTGAGCTGCATAGTTCAGATTAATCATAATTTAAAACTGGATGTGACCAATGCCCCTGGTGTAACTTTGAACCATGAGAAAGTTGTCCCAGCTTCACTTAGATTAGACTAATGGTGGCTCGGCCCGTGCCCTTTTCAAATAAAATCTTGTAGACACTGCATTATTTCTCTTGTGATGGGGCCGCTCTTCATTTCTTATTTCACTGGAGACTAAACTGCTCTTAGCTACCGAACTGACATTTTTGGAAAGGTGAATCAGAAGAACCTCAATTGATTCAATACGGCTGGACAGCTTTAAAGAATTGAGTTAGTTAAAAGAATTGGCCCTCCCAGCACTTAGACACACACACATACACACACACACACACACACACACACAAAGTCGCATAGTCCTACACAAGCCACTCTGTGCACAGTTTCAAAGGTGCATGGATAAAAGGTGTAAGACGCTTTTTCTCAAAGAGGCTCATCTGTAGAAATGCCTGTAAATTGTAAATTGTCATTTCTCCTTCAGTCTACTCATTTGATGTTACATTATCAACTAATGCAATGACTTTGGTTAGTTTTAACACATTAAGGGCACTTTGGCAAATGTCATTGTCATATCATCTGTTGTGGTTCAAAGTAAACATCATTTTGGTTTTAGAGTGGTCCAGCTTCATAATGGAGGTATTAATTATCATCTTGGCTAGACATTAAATATTGCCCCACTGTCTGAGCAGGAGATACAAGCAGAGATGTGTCCCACAAAGCCTGAGGTGACTTCACCCCCTTCATCTCACATTTACACAGTTGCTTCAAGGTTAATCTTTATGCCAACACTTCTCTGTCTGTCTCTGTCTTTCTATTTTTCTCTTAGGGTCTATCTCTCTCTCTCTCCTTCTTCTTCCTTTCTCTCTGTTCCTGCCTCAGATCAATGGGCTGGATGACGAGAGTAAATCTTAATGGTCAGGGTGTGTGTGACAAAGTTTAGATGTGTGTGTGTGTGTGTGTGTGTGTGTGTGTGTGTGTGTGTGTGTGTGTGTGTGTGTGTGTGTGTGTGTGTGTGTGTGTGTGTGTGTGTGTGTGTGTAGTGCAGGTGAAGTATTGCTCATTCAGCACTGTCCTGCCCCTTGGGCACCACCGCACGCCTGCCTGCCTGCCTCCTGTCCAGCCACAATCAATTTCACAGTCCCACACACCCACACTCACTCACAAAAATACACAGATACACAGCAAGATTGTGTATGTGTATTTGTGTAAAACTGTTTTAGAGAAATCTGGTTATAAGAATACAGAAAACTATTGATGTTTGATTATAAACAAACCATATCATAACCTAGACAAACAAATGTAACACGAATCTGTTACAAATTGCAGGTTTCTGACGGATTTCATCGATGTGACCAGATAATGTTATTGGGATTATTTCAATCTGATGGAAAATTGTTACTCATTTCAACACATTTCAAATTAATCGTCACTATGAGGATGACATGACATTTGATTAAATCCAGTTTTATCAAAGGTAAACCTTTGTGCATCAAAGGTCCAATCAGTAATTGTTATTTTGACTATAGAAATTTGTTGAAACTGGCCACTATGCAAAAAAATCACCACATTTTTCTCCATTGTTTGTAGATATTGTAAACACACCTTTTGTAACATCAGAAAATGTAATAACGTTCTTTAGATTTTGCTCTTATCTAGTTTGATTCTGTGTATAAAAAGCCAAGTCAATCAGTGTAATTGCGATGGGGGTTTCAGTTATGTGTTTTATGTTTTGTTGGTAGGTCTATCTGGATCACACATTGTGACTTTAATATTATCTGCTAACCATGCAGCCCTTTCTATGAAACCTAAATTAATACTAATTCCTAATGTATTTATGAACACATTATATTACAACACTTAGACCCTCAATTCAGTACTTCAGTACCCCTTTGTACCCCTTTGGCTGCAATTACAGCTTTTGTTCTTCTTGGTAAAGCCTTGACAAGCTTTACACACCTGGATTTGGGCAGTTTATGCCATTCTTCCTGACAGATCCTCTCAAGCTCCGTCAGATTGGATGGGAAGCGTCTGTGAACTGCCAACTTCAGGTTTAAGTCTTTAAGGCTTTGACTGGGTCTCTCAAGGACAGTCAGAGACGTGTTCTGAATCCACGTCTGAGCATTGTCTTAGCTGTATGCTTCAGGTCACTGACGTGCTGAATGGTGAACACGCTCCTTAGTCTCAGGTTGTTTGGACTCTGTATTTGGCTGCATTGACCCTGCCCTTGATTCTGACCAGTCTTCCTGTCCCTGCTGCTCAGAAGCATCCCCCATAGCATGATGCTGCCCCACCATGCTTCACCGTTAGGATTAGCCAGGTGATGAGCAGTGCCTGGTGTTCACCAGACATAGTGTTTGGAGCTTTGCCCAAAGGGTAAAATTTTTGTCTCACCAGACCAGAGAATCTTTTCCTCTAAACACTGTTTGGCAAACTCCAAGGAAGCTGTCATATACCTTTTACTCAGTAAGTGGCTTCCATAGCCACTCTACCATAAAGGCCAGGTTGAGTTCTCCCAGCTGTGCAGATGACTTCTGAAGCACTGTTAGAGTGTGGATGGGAAACTCTGTTAAGAATCCTGGTTGTTCCAGAATTCTTCCATTTCACAATTATTGAAGCCACTGTGCTCCCAGGAACACTCAAAATGCTGATGTTCAAAGAGTGAAGCCACTGGATCATAACCGTGCCGTTTTAAGGTTCTAATCTGAAACTTTGGATTTCACCCATCTCATTCATCTGTCCCTGTGGGCGATCTCTGACTTCAAGTTTTTAAACGAACAGGGATGTATTGAAAGTCACAAAGTGTTAGAGTTGGACATGGGGGTTAGATACACAGTCAAGTTTTAACATACCCTGATGAACTCTTCAGTTAACATTTGATTTCTGTGTTTAGTCACGGCAGTATGTGAGTGTATGTGGTGAGCTGCAGCATCTCGCCTCTGATTTTATGATTACCACATTCCATGTTTCCTGCCCATAATTGTAGACTATGTCTTTGCATATCTATATTGGTCTGTGAGTGCACTCAGCGTGGGTCCTCGCTCCAATCAGTCTATGATTTTATCGTAGACAGATCTTCATCACATGTAAGTGAAAAAGAGCCTGATGAACTGTAAATCTGCCTCATCCTCAGGAAGAGAGAAATAGAGAGGGAGATACCCCACTGTGCTTAGATGGCATGGGCCAGGTGGTGTGAGTGAGTGCAAAGTGAGATTAGTCGAAAGGGTGTGTGTGGGCGTGCATGAGGTGGGGTGGGGGAAGCATTCAGCAGGCACCTGGTGCTGACAGGCTCTCATTGAAACGGCAATCCAATTCAGATTCAGCCCCCCTATGCTGCGTTGAAGGGCCTCGTGACAGCTCATTCCCTCTCTCCTCTCCTCTCTCCTCTCCTCTCTCCTCTCCTCTCCTCTACTCTCCTCTCCACCTCTCTATGGGGGTCCCATCATTACCTGCTGATTACAGAGCTGTCATTCCTTCCATCTGACAAGCTCGCTGATTGGCATGAGTGTGGGTGTGTGTCTGTGTGTGCGCTCATGTGGTTTGCTCATGCCCATGTTGTGATGCCCTTCTTGCGCTCACACTTTCTTGATTCTAATGCATGTGAGTTTAGCCATCTGTGTGGGCACCTGTGCGTGCGTGGACGTGTATGGGTGCGCCTATCCCTAACTCTGATTATGATTGCAGTGTGAATGAGTCCCGGTGCCCTGCAGAAGGAGGGGAAAGAAGAGCAAAGTGAGGCTTTTGTTCTTATGAAAGCAACCTCTGGGAACAGCAGCGCGACTGAACACTTGCTCTGCCATGTCTAGTTTTCCTGTTTATACAAGACTTTCAACACCAGTATCACATCATGAATTATAAATGGATTGTTTTGTTGTTTAATTGCTGCACATAACTTGTTCATGCATGTTAATTTTGACAGATAACCACCAAGTGATTGTTGTAATTGTTTCACTTGTCACTTGTAATGCAGAAATGCATTGCAACACACTAAAGAGTAGACTTCAGGAAATTATCTTGCGGAATATCTATAGGGAAACTACTGCACCTGTGTAGCTATGACTTAGACCTATGAGAGAAATGTACAAGGTGTACATCAAGGGGAGATACAAAGGTTGGATATAAATGCAGCATTAAGTATTACAAAGGGATTCCTCACATACCCAGGTCATTAATGCATGCCACAGCAAGGTCATTAAAGAGTGGTGGTGAAGGGAAGTGGCCTGATTGGCTGTTTGACCTTTAAAGGGTAATTGCCACTTTTAAAAACTAATAAAGACTCTGAGATTCTGAAAGGAAGCCAAACCCATTTTACTGGAAACAATAACCCCAAACAATAAAAGTATGTTTCTCCATAAAAACATGGAGTGAGTTATTGGGAAATGGCTCTTAAAAGGAATCAAAGTGAAAACGGCAGATTTTTTATTCCTCTCTGTGTCCCCTTACCTTTAGCTCTTAAATATTTCAATCATATAAAGTCAGCCTCCTGTATGCTGTAATGTGCACTGTTTTTATTAATAGCAGAGGTTGCTGCATTTTGTAAAAGTTAACCCTTGAAATGCTCACCACTGTCTTAAAAGGACTCCTTCTTCAAAGCCTAATATCCAATTTTTGTGTCTGCTAAAAAGGGAATGGGAGATTTAAGTAAAAAACTTTATGACAGCTTTACTGTTAAAAGGTGCCCTCTATTCAGCTAGCATGAAAGTCTGACTTTGAACAGCAGCATTTTGGAATATAGATCGCTTTCACCACTCAGACCATTGTCGCTTCAAAGCCGCCCGAGTTCCTCTTTGGCTCTCCAGCCTTTGAAATGGCTCCTTGTAAAAGAGGAATAAAAATGGAATGATATGAGATTGGAACCAAGGATGATAATGGCCCCAAACCAGGAGACAAGAGGAGAAAGACAAAAAGGGATAGAGGGGCAGAGGATAGACGGAGAAATTAATGACACAAGTTAGAGGACTTGAGGGCACGTCAGCTGCAGAAGACCACAGAGTGTTGGAGAGAATACACAAAACAGAGCACGACCTGAAAACATGAAAACACTGAGAAGATGCAGACAGATGAGCAGCTACACAGAGAGGAGCAGACAGAATAAGAATTGACTCGTTGAGCTTCAGTGAACAAGGATAGATAAGGGCAAAAGAAAGCCGAGAGGGTTAAAGACCGAGATCAAAACATCTTCAGCAAAATTTAAACCTTCTAAAACTAGAGACACTCGTGAAGGAGAGAAACAAGAGTGCTGAATCCGAGAGGAATGTGGCATTTCACTGTGAGTGCTGGGTGACAGTGTGGTCTCCATGGCTGGTGTAACCCCTCGATGGCGTGGCTGTGCCAGTGCAATAATTACCATCTGAGTGTTTCTCCTTAAATGTGCCCATGACAAACATCATCACCACTGACACCACCATCACCAGAGTGAGTCGCAGACACCCTGTGGTGGTGATTCAACATCATTAGTGAACATGACTGGCTGTGGGCATTAGAGACGCAACATTACACCACAGCATGCCGGGTACTAATGACCTGGAAAACTAGATACCATCTCTTCACTTGCCATCCTTCACTCACCGAATCCCGAGGAAAAACCTGGCAGGAAAAGAAAAGATGGAAGTGGGAAGTGTATTGTATGGATGTATAGGGTTTTTTTTGCATTGTGTGTGTGTGCACAAGTGTTTGAAACACATACAAGAAAAGAATGAAAAGCAGAGAGCCAACTAGTACTTTGGTATTAAAGTAATCCATAGACGCATTCAGTCTTCAGTGTTTTCATCTTGTGGTATGTTTGCTCTAAGCCCACATTTCGCTACCTTGTCTTCCATCCTCCTCAATCATAATACATCAGAGGCAGATAGTCTCTCATCGAGGCTTTGTGAGCTCCACAGCAATAGGAAGAGTTAGCCCGCTATCTGCTAGATCTGTCTTTAAGGTTGCTCCTCCCTGCCACTAGATGCAACATCTGTGAAATAGGGGGAAATGGTGGAAAATCCCATTTTCAAAAAGACATCACAGCAAGGGCTCAGTTATCTGTGAGGACTTATACGGCAAAGGCATTCAAATGTGTGTGTTCATGCGCTTGTGTGAGTGTGTCCGGGTGAGTTTGAGAGGACTCTCTAATATTCATATGCACCAAGCCAAAGACAACTTGCCTATGTTTACATGAGTGTGTGCGCACGCATGTGTGTGTGCACGGGAGCATGCCTTAACAGCCCACAGTGAGCACTCCCACATCAAGGCTATCATCATCTCACCTCCTGCTATTATCACCACTTCTGACAGCCCACTCCCGGCTAAATTAATTTCCCCCTTGTTCCAAATGTTCGGCCTCCCTCCCTCCTTCCCTCCCTCAAATCTCTCCCTCCTGCTATCACCACCCTGACCAAAGCATTTCTCTGGCATTTGTGCTCATCTACTTTCCTCTTTTTTTTTTGTTCTTTTTTTTTAGTCTTTGTCTGACAATACAAGGAAAAGCCAGTTTTCTACTCCTTTTTTTTTTTTTTTTTTTTACATTTAGTCTTCCCTAACAGGTTGCTATGACTTACTGAGATGTGTCTGTATTCACAGTCTAACAGTAGCTGCTGGACGTTCTCCTCAGCCACAGGGACAGAGTGAGAAAAAGCAGAAATAGAGAGAAAGATTGGAAGGGAGACGACGATTGTTTGGGAGCCATTTGGTCGTTCTGGCTTTGCGGAAACCCATTTGCACATCATTTCCATTATAAAGCAGTAGACAAAGACATGGATGGTGGCTCGAGCTTCTATAATTTACGTGTTTTCAGGGTTTCTTTGGAATAGCTTTTCATTTCTGTCACATGCCTATTCCAGTGGAAAACTCACTTATGACTGTTACACATGCGATTCTGAAATAAAAATTAAGTCCGAGACGGCTAAGAAATGGAATCCAGCTCAGACAATTAGATGCACCATCTGCCTCATCTTCCACAAGTCCCCTATGTGATAGGAGTAAATACCAGCCAAGTTAGTTAAGTAAATGCCGCCGACCCACTGGTTTGTGTTTGGACTGATCGGCTGAATATTAAGATGGTTGTCTTTGCTGGTATGTTTGTGTGAAGGAAGACTCCATTAGGTAATGTTTAACGAGAAGGGTGGAAAAAATCGTTTGCTTGATTAAGCTGAGCCATATGCTCCAGTCACAGCAGAGGAACCCCCCCCCAAAAAAAACTACCAAAACACAACAACAGCCCTGAATCACAATGGAGATGCACTCATTTATCGTCTGCTCACAGAGGATCCGCTGGACCTCAAGAGGTCTGTCTCCTCCTCTCTCTGTCTCCTATACGTTGGCTCTATTTTTGTAGTAGCACCCAGCTTTGTGCCGGCAAAGTAACTTTTTCCTCGGGCAGAGCAAGACTTGTCTTTATCTGTGTTCTTTTCATATTTGATGACTCAACTGTTGTGCACCAAATTAGGAGAAGAAACACCGTAAGGGGTGCCCCAGACGTTCACCGCAATTTTTATTTTTATTTTTTTTGTCAGGGTTGGTCAAGGTTTGAGATTAAAAGTAGATAATCACTGTTTTGAGTTTTATCAAGATTACACAAGACAGCCACCCTCTCTAAATATATTTCAAAGAAAAAAAATCCTTTAAGTGTAGCAAATCGCTTGATTCTGATTTGATGGCTCATGACTGACAGCATACCCTCTGGTAATGTATTCCTCCCGACCCAACCCCTCCTGCCTTGCATCTTGTCAGATCCTATGTATTTATTGCCGTCACTACATTGACCTAATGACTCTTTACCTCCTTCTTTATCTTCTCTCAGTTTCTCCTGGCCCCTGTTACAGTTTACGTATCTCCTTCCCACCTCGTGTGCTGCCATACTTCCTTCTCCTTCTGGCATTTTTCCTCTCTTCCCTGGGTCGCCTCATCCCTCTTTCACCTCCCTCTCTCTCTCTCTCTCATCACAGCATGCTGAACTGGGATGAATTAACCTTTCTGAGGAACAATGCCATTACAAGCATGGATGCATCCCACTGTGCATGTGTGTGTGCCCGTCAGCTTGTGTCTGTGTGCTCACATGTGTTTGTGACACACAGCGACTGTGCGCACACGGTCGTGCAGACTCTTCCTGGGGGAAAACACGGATGCAGCCTTTTGTTTTTGCTCTTGTTTCAGATTGCAGTTTGTTTTATTAATGCTATGGTAATCTCGTTTCCCCTCCTTCTTTGGTCTGTGTGCCTCTCGAAATTGGGGAAAGCTCAAAGGACACCCATTGATCTAAGCGACTCCAGAGACCTCATGCCACTCAGCCAGTTTCTACCGTGTCAATCTTTCATGAATGCTTCTGGAGGAAAGTGGTCGTTGGGGAACTGCAAGAGACAAAATGCTTAAAACAAAGGGCTGGAAACATAGCGGAGCCACCGGTGGAATGGCCAGGCCCTTGCGTGGCTGCGTTGCCCAACTTGTTTTTCATTATACGCTTATTTACACCCCTGTTTTTCACTTGGATGACTGATTGACACAAAACACCCACGGCTAAACACGTTGCAGAATTAGATAGGTGGAAAAAATTCCGTGGTTGTGTTGTTGTCCTCATCATGAAGCAATTTGCTGCAAATATCAATCAATTTTTGAACATTTTTCATGCTCTGCTGTGAAGAAGATTTAATCCAAACACGCAGTGATACGTTTAACTTTTTAGTTGATTCATCTCAATGGTTTTGCCAAAAGTAATCTCTACGCAAAATGTAGAGGATGTTTTTTTTAGGAATGATTACCAGTTTAACCTGCAGATTGTTCATATTCTTACATACATCCAAATGCACATATGTGCATAAAACCAGCTGCATGAGCACAAACGAATTTGCACATGCATACAGAAAAAAAATTCTTTGCTTATTTGTCTCCCTTTCTCTACTTTATTTTTTCCTCTACAAGTCTCTCTATCTAGTCCTCATTTCCCTTCACCTGCAGGAGACAGCCTATGAAATATTAATTACGATGCACTATCAAGACTATGTGCTTGGCCTACTGAGAAGCACTGTGTGTGTGTGTTGTGTGTGTGTGTGCGCATGTGTGTCTTTCTTGGGGCTTGTGTTCTGCCTGCTAATGACCACTGTTTCGAGACCTCTTGCCCTCTTTCTCTCTACTCTTGTCCGTCTCTCCCTCTTCCCTGTCCCTCTCACCTCTAATATTTTGCCTCAGTCTCTTGTTTCCCCCTCCACTCCTTTTTCTCTCCTCCTCTTCCTCCCAACACCAGATGCAGGCTTAAACAACTCGCCTTGAGCGCCGCTGACACCTCGTCAATGCAAATTGAATCTCCTCCAACTCTCCGTCTCTCTCATTTCTTAGCCGTCTCTCTCTTTTCACTTCCTTTCAGAGATTATGTGGTAATGAGGGTGTCTTGCTTGTACAGCGAGACCTTCCTAACCTCTCTTTCTTTTACTCTCACGTTTGCTTTCTCTCTTCCTTGCTCTCACATGTTGTCACTCTTTCGTGCCGTCCCCTCCCTCTTTCTACCTCCTGTTTCATTATAGGAGCCTACGCAGTTGTGTATGTGTGTGTGAGGGCCAGAGATGACCTGTGTGTTAATGTGAACAGAGGAATAATGAGACCTGTGTGTTTCAACTGGTGTCTGCTCTGGCTTGTCAAGTGTCTTTGCAAGCCATTGTGCTCTTTTACATGGCTCAATGTGCAGCTGGACAGCATGAAATTAGACCGATTCTGAAAACACACACACAGGCAAACGGCTAATATTAGCTGTGATTAGAAAAAGCCAATTTATACTGAATGGATAGGCAGCCAGAAAGCTTTGCCGAATACATTTGGAAAGAAAATGATTCAGCTATAATGGAAACGTCCATTGGTTTGCATATCCAGATTTTAATTGGCTGTTTTTGCCAGTTGAAAATGGCAAGTTCCTCTATGTGATGCCGCCACGCAGAAGTGTGAAGTGCTTGCCTTTCCAGCAAGGAAGTGAATTACTTGGTTTAAACCGTCCTTCCTCTTTGTTTTGTTTTTCAAAGTCGTAGCAGAAGATGTTCTCCATTTCCAACAGAAGCACCACTTACAGAGAGATATTTTTCTCCTCTTCGTTTACCTCATATGTGAAACCATTTTGCATCATTGCTACTCCTTCCATTACTCCCTCTTTTTTTCTTTACATGCAAATATACATGACATTCACAAAATCTCTGAAAAGATGCCCACATGTAAAGTGTTATTGAGTGCAGGCAGAAGTAAATGGTCTTTTTCAGTTACACTCTATTATCATGCATTTGAATTCTCAACAAGAGGCTTGCCCAGCATGGTAGAAAATGTCACCTGTCACATTAGATGATAATTGTACCAAGATGAAGGGAGCGGAGGCAGAGGCCTTACTAAGCCATTCTGCTCTTATCTTCGACGCGGCTGCATTAGAGATGCACATGTAGGATGAAGGGTTTTTCAACTGGCTCTCTCTGACATAGAAAATGAAATGAAACTACAACTGGCTGTGTTACAGTTTGGTTGGTTGGGAGGAGTGTAGCTCTGTATGTGCCTGAAAGAAAGATGAAAGAATGATCACAATGTGTGGAGTGTAGTGTGTGTGTCCATGTCTGTCTGGGTGTTTAACAGAGTGATCCATGTTGCCCTTTCAAAGATTCACACGGTGCCCAGGGTCAACTCACGGACACTGACGTCCAGTGTGTGTGTGTATGTGCGTGAATGTTTGGTTAATTCGATCATAACCTTCTGCAGAGAACACGTCACCACATAAATAGCAAAATGAAAAATGTCTCTTTACATACGCCTGCATTTGAGTGTGTGAACACGTGTCCTTGCTCGCAGACCTTCCCCTTCCTTTCTTTTAATACACCCTAATAAATCAACACATTTTCTAAATGTGCAGAGTTTAAATTACAAATTAAGAATCCTGTCTGACTGTGCTCACAGCCGTTATTTATTTATTCGTTCCTACAGCTAAAGAGCTAAATGATCAAGCTAACCTCTGGCTTTGTGCGTATGCAAACTGCGTGTGTCTGTGAGAGATGTTGAGTATGAGTGTACATCACGGACAACATTACATGTTGTATGTCCACACATCTACATGCTCATTCATTGCGGGCAGTGACTTACCCGCCTGACCACATCTACATTAATCGGCCCCACTGAGGGCTCTTAACCTGCTGCCTCCAGGCACTTATGTTGGGTTCAACATCTCAGACAGGGCAGGCTGGTGTAATTATAACACTCACCTTGTTGTTGTCAAGCTCCTACATGGTGAGGGGACAGGAAAGCAGTCAGAGGTTATAGGAGGTGCTTATGATTCATGATTCTTTCCCACACATCGGATACTTAAGCCATACAGCCACACATACACATACAGTTCTTCCACATATCCATAAGAAACAAGGTCAAATTAAAGCAACAGCTCACTGAAGTCCTACCACTAAGACCCCAGCTCCAAAATGTATTTTTGCACAAGGGTACCTTGAATAGATCTATTTCAAAAGTTCAATTAATACTTTAAACTCTTACTTGCTACTACAATTGAAACACCAGGTCAATTTATATCAAGAATTTATATTTGTTATGATCCAGCTACAGTCCGCAAGTCTTTGACACACAATCTCATGGACTTAAACAACAAATAACACTGCCAGTGGTCTGTTGGCGTACATGATTGTAATTGAAGTCCTGTTTTTTTTTTTTTTTCAGTAGCAACATGCCCACACCCAACGCAGCCTCTTGATGTGTTTTTTTAAGTGAGTGCTATTTTGGTCAGACTCAGCAGGGGCTCTGTTGGACTGGTGCAGAGTTGGCGGGCAGCCCTGGAGCGTTTTCCCACAATTACCACTGTACTGAGACAGAGAGAATTACAGAGGTGGTTGTTAGGTTGTGAACGAAACATGCAGGGAGCTGCGTGTTTGTTGTCAATGTGTTTACGCTTGGACCCGGGCAATTGAGAAAAGTGAAGTCTACTACTGACCCAGTTAGAGACGGAGGGAGAGGTGGAGAGAGATCTCTTACAGGTTCACTGTTTGTTGCAATGGGTTTAACATGGCTCCTTTCTCAGCTCGAGACGAAAAGTCACACACATGCACACCAAAACGCACACACACTCATTACACTTCTTACTTCATGTTTAAGTCATGAGGCTCCACTGCTCTTTTGCCAACTCAATAAATACACTGCTGCCAAATCCACTTCACCCTCCCAACCCCACCACCCACAACCCACTACACTGCATCTAAAAATGTCCCTTGTCATTTTTTTTGAAGCAAACACGAGCCAAAAACTCCATCAGTTTGTCAGATAGTCAGATAATATCAAAATGTAGAGCGTGTATGCATAACCAAGCAGACAGTCTGAAGCTATTGACTGTTCATACTCAAAAGTTTACCTGCTTGTATTAAAGCATTTCCGACCAGCTTTGTTTGCATTGTTCATAGATCCTTAACTTTTCACTCCTAGCAGCATTTTTCTTACTTAAGTCAATGACAAATACATTACTGTTCTGTGATTATTTCACTGATATCAACACTAACGCTGGATTACATACATACATTGTTTACTTTTAATTCTTTGAGCATGTGAAGGCAATTTGAATCCAGCACAGGAACGGCAGACCCCCGACATTAACACTGAAAACTGCTATATAAAAAGGTACTTAGTGACTGTAAATACACTGAATGACTATTGAGGAAAAAATACCAACCTGAGATAGTATTCAAAAACATGATTTGATGTCATGAAAACCTTACAGGTTATAACATTACAATAATCATAGATTAAAAAAAAAAGATGATTATGGTTTATTACAACTATGATCAACCAACTGCTAAAGTTTCTTGCCCTTGTTAAACTTTTTAGATGTCATATATGCAGTTCTCTGTAGCTAATCTGGTGGTTGCGGGGTTATTATTACAGATGGGGATGATGGCCAAACCTCTGAAAATAAGACTTTTGTTGCAATAAACTGAAATTAACCTTTAAGTTTCATACCATTCCATACTAAGTATGTAATCGAGAAAAGGAAATTTAAAATGAAAATGAAATATCTTGCTGTGGTTCTGACCTTTTGTCTCACCATGGAACAACAAACAGATTAATCATGCAAATAGACTGAAAACTCAGGGGAGCTAACACACACACACACACACACACAAACACAGAACACTTTCTAGCTGAGTTTATGGAGGGCCAGATAAGCACAATCAATGTCAGCCAATTATTCTTGCTGCTCCAAGTGATTAGCTGCGCATCTGCGTGCCCCTCTCTGCGTTTGTTTATGCGATGTGCTTTTCTGATAGCTTTATACTGAACTGTGCATAAAGTGACCATCAGTGTTGCTCATGCTCCACTGGGACTTGATGAAGGAGCCTTGGTGTGTTTATCTGCCTGCTTGATGAAGTGTCTGTGGTTGTGGTGTTAATGCCTATATGCTGACGAGCAATCAGAGTAATGAGTCTTCTGATGTGGACATATTAGGGCTAACCGCTCAGACTGCGCTACAGGAGCTTCTTCAAGGCGCTGAACACCTTAAAAATGCCTCTGTCATTCTGCTTTTTCAAGGGCGAGCGGCTAATAGCACTTCTGTTATGCTTTCATAGCGGAAGATGATAAGATCAGAGTGTCCAAGTCTTACTGTAGTTTAGCACAACAACCTGGTCGTTAGTGTACCCAGGAATGAGAAGTCAGTAGTGCCTGATGTTTGTTAGCATGAGAGTTAAAGTTTTTTTCTTTTTTTTTGCATAGGGATGTTTTAAAGTTCTGGTGTGTGTATGTGAGAAAAAGGAAGTGTGGAAGTTGTAAGAATTGTTATTTTGCAGCTGTTTCTGGAGAGGGGGCAAAAGGAGGAGGAATAGAAGAAAAACAGACAAATGAATCAGGGTCATCCCTCTTTTCCTCCCTTTTGCTTGGGGTGATTCATGAGTCGAACACCTCAAATCGGGGCTCCGTATTTAATAACCTCGAACATCTCTCCTTTTCTCCCTCCCCTCCTGCGTTAGCCCACATCCAATTCCTCTAATGTTCAGTGAATAACCGCTTTTACGGCTAGTTCAGGTGCGATACAGTGTAGGAGGCGGAGAAGCCTAGACCAGGAGGCCAGGCGATGAGGCGGGCAGGAGGAAGACTCTCATGAATAATGGATGGAAACAGAGGGGCCGTGTTAGGCTTGAATATGAATGGCCTCCCCTGCAGTCACCTGGCTTGATCATGGGCTCATACTTACACCTCAGCGATGTGCTCTGAATGTTAACTCCCTCTTTCTAGTGGGAGTCCATTACACTGACTCTGATAACTTACTGTAGGTCACTTGCTGAGGAAGACTACTGCTAGTTGCTGTTAGTTGTTCTGCAGAAAAACGGCCCCAGTGACTGATATGTTATATATTTGATTCAGCTCAGTTCAATTCAGCTTTATTTATACAGAAGCATGACATAAATGATCACCTTTATTACCTTCACAGAGTAAGGTCAAGGTTTTACAATATTATAGAGAGAAACTCAACAGTTCTCACCATGAGTATGGCCTTGGCGATAGCGGAGAGAAAAATCTGCCTTATAACAGAAAGACACCTAGACTCTGGGTGAGAGGCCAGCTGCCTCGATTGACTGGGCTGAGAGGAGAGAAATGGCGGGAGAGAGGTGAAAACAGGGGGGAGGAGAGAAGAGCGAGATACCAGGAACAGCTGTATGTAATGTTGTATTCAAGCACTGTGAGGCTTGTTGTTTTAATGATAATAATAACAGTGATGTGGTGGTGTAATAATGCTATTATGCAGCAATGATAGCAGCAATAATTAAAGATAATAATAATAATAAGGATAAAATTGATAATAATGATGATGATGACTGCTGAGTGGTGGTGATGGATCTGGATCCTGCTGCTCTGGAGTCAGACATACCTGCAGCAGGAGGACAGGGAGACAGGACAGAGAGGAAAAGCAGAAACTATTAGAGAGAGAAGACACAAAGTTAATGACATGCAGTGAAGCGATAGAGATGCATGGGGGTAGAGGCAGAGAGAAGAAGGGCCCAGTGCATCATGGGAGTTCTCCCAGCACCCAAACTGGAAGCCGGTGCCACAGCAGAGGAGCCTGTGGAATTCGTTTTTGGAAATAAGAAATTTGAAGATCAAAAATTCAGGGATTTTTTTTTCCGCTATTTTGTTGACTAAAAGATAAATCGTGTTAATGAGAAAATACTCACAGTTGCATCACTTGTTGAAAGCCACGCTTTAAAAGGAACAGATAAATTAAGACAAAACTCTCATGATTATTTGCATACTTTTTAACATGCAAAGCAAAAAAGAAAAAACAAAAACAAACTTTTTTTTCTTGAAATTTAAAAACTGGAAGTAATGAACCCCAAACAAATATAACCCTAAAATGTTGCACCACTATTAAATGTTACACTGTAGAAATCAAATTATGTAAATATGCAATTTTTTTCTTTTTTAAATTTTTCATAATTCTGAAACTTGCACACTGCAGAGGCTACGTTGACCACGCCAGCTGACAGTGAACAACCCAAATGGTCTGAGATGATTTACCAGATTAAACTTTTCCTGCGCTCTCCATTTGTGGCTCATACTCAGCACTGCATCTGCTTTTTGTTAATCAACTAGTTGCGTTCTCAAAATGATACTCTGTTATACTGAATGAAGAGCTACCCAGCAGGTGCGCACACGAGTACATGAACGCACGTTCCCACATTCAGACACAGGGATTAGGTTTTTTGGTCAGAAGCCACTGATTACAATATGTTTTATTACTCTGCAAGCCGACTGCAGAGCTCTTATCAAACACGCACCCACAGTTTTTGCGCTGCTTGTGAGCTGCAGAGTCCTTATTAAAAATTGATCTGCAAGCTGTTGTGTGTCGCTGCTTCGCTGAGGAATTCATTACCTCTTTGCCATGCACCACTATGTCCCACATGCATGCTTACACACACACACACACACACACACACATTGCAAGCAATCCTGACCTGTCAAATAAAACAACCACCTTTCATTTAGAATATTCGACGTTTAAACAAACAAACAAATGAACAAAGAAAGGTGGGAGAGAAAGACAGAGGCAGGAAGAAAAAGACAGCAAGACTAAACAGAAAAAGGCTGAGAAGAAACCGGCATCAAGATGGTGTGATGGTGACAATGAGGAAGGAAGGATGACAGGGAAATAGCCAGTGCAGAGTAGGAAAGAGTTGAAAGCTTCCCTCAGGTTCAGATGATTGTTTGATGGCAGCCATTTTAAAGGCAAGGATTGCCAGTATGTGACCGTTTACACTTCCCTCGTATTTCACCCCCTCCACATTCTTCTGTAGCTCCTCCTTTTCTTCTCTTACTGCTCTTTCATCTTCCCAAACCTGCTACTTTGACAAATCATTCTTCCGTCATTTTCTTCTCCCTGTCTCACTCTCCCGGTCTCAGTCCATTCTCTGCTGTTACAGTCTCCACTCTCTGTTGCCACTCACTCACCTGTTTTTTTTTTTTCCTTAAAGTTTTTGTTTTTTTTCTTTTTTTCCAAAGCCGTGATTATATACAAACAAGGCACGAGCAGTAGAAATTGAATTCTGGTTGAATGATTTACTCCATCTTGTGTATTAACTAAGGCAGTGCTGATTGAAATTCAGTACCATGTTTCACAACCTGCTAAGTGTCCCTGAAAACCTTGTTGAGAGTGGAGTGCAGATGAATACACAAAGAGAGAGAGAGCGATAAGGGAAACATAAAATGAGGAGAGATGCCGGTCGGTTTGTTTGACTGTTCTCCTGTCTTTCTGTCTGTCTCCTTTGGCTGTAATGACCTCTCCACATGATCAATGCACCTCCAAGAATAGCCGCTCACCTTCTCCTGGCCCTGTCATTTTCTCTCTGTCTGCCACTTCTAAGTCACTCCCTTCTTCTGTATACCTAGTTACTCTGTCACCTCTCCATCTCTCTCTCCTTTTCTGTTTCTTTTGACTGTTTTTTGATTTTGAATCCAAAAATTATTTTTCAGTTTGTTGTTTTGTGTTTTTTTTTTTTTTAATTTTGTTTTTTCCAGTTGGAAATAAATTCCAGATTATCTGATGATACCTGGACTGTTTTTTCTTCCTCTGTTTCTTTAATTCAGGCTGCCACACTGAGCAAAATTACAAATATATGACCCAAATTGTAATAAACCAGAGTTATTTGACATTTTGGGACATACACTTATTGTCCTTCTCACCAAGAGTTTGGTGACAAGATTGCTACCACTCTCATATTGGTCCCTTAAATACGAAGCTACAGCAAGGACATTGTTGATTTAGCTTAGCACAAAGACTGGAATCATTGGGAAATTGCTAGCCTGTGTCTCTCTCTCTCTCTCTCTCTCTGCACCTCTAAAAGTCAATAAACACATTATTTCTTGTTTGTTTACATAAACTAAATTGTAAAAATGACAAGTTGTGGTTTTACTAGTTTTTTTGTGCAAGGCATCTGCACTGTGCTGACAAGATTTAATCACTGCTCCCTGCCTAGAAATAGTTCTAAGAAATAGATCATATACCTGTGTCAGACTATTCCTTTACTGTGTTGTCGTTGATCAGTGAATTTGAGCACTCGTATGTGTAGAATTTATTATAATATTATGATATTGATAATGACGGTGGCAGAAACACAGCTTTATGGTCAGAAAACTGAGCAGAGAAGGCAGCGGCCATTGTAACCTTTAGGATTTAAGTGTTCTCTTTTCCCACAGCGCGCCCACTCAGAAATCAAGAAAACATAGTGTTTACTCAGACTCATTCATAATCATTTCTGGACAAAGCAACAGTGTTCAACAAATGCTCAGCCAGGAACCAACTGCTCAGCCTCCTTTGTTTAAACGATTACAATTCTGGGTCGCACAACTGTGTCTGAACCTCAGCTCTCAGATCTCTTTTCGCAATGAAACAGCTTTGTAAATTTATTTTCTACAAGATAAGCAAAATAATCTTGATCACAAGCATACTCCGTACTCCCGCTAAATTTTCACAGCATGCTTTTGATTTTGAGCTGATTAGGAGATTATGAAATGGATGTTGAAGCTCTTTGGTATGTGTTATTGTTACACATTGATCTGCAGTGCTGCCTGCATGCTGCATTAGAGCTGCTGCTTATCTACAAAGCCAAGGGCGTGGGAAAATCTTCTAAGTCAACCTCCAGCTGATTTACAGTTGGAGTGGAGCGATCTCAGTACCGTTGCTTCTGTGAGTGGTATGCATTATACAGCATACTGTAATGTCTTAACACTGTCATACAAACCTGAGGTTTCTCCTTGCAAAATCGTCATTTACCTTAATGAATGATTGATATAGGCAACTGCATGTACACTTGAATCATTTATGCAATGTACCACATTTAATTTATTATTATATTTTATTATGTTTTGATTACCAGCACTGCCTAACCCTAACCCATACAAGCTCGTAAACTTTTCAAACTCCTTTCAGAAAAGTCCTATCAATCACACAAATTTAAAATTCTTGCCTTCTGTCATTTTTTTGGTGCCAATATTCTTGCTTAGCTACCTTTACCAAAAAACTTTGATATGCAAGCTTCATGGCAGTGAAAATACCCAAATTTTGAAGCAGCAGGCTCATAAATATTCCAAACTGTCAATGATTTTAATTTCACAGAGTGCAAAGTGCCATTTAATGTTTTTGAACACAGATGAAAGAACACACTTTCTAATGTTTTTGAGACTTGCTTTCTTCAGTAAACAGAGCAGTTCCAATTCATCCACTATCTCTTAAAAGGAGATGGAAATCACCCAGAGGAGAGGCCCTGGCATGCTAAGATAATAGGATCTCTGCTCGTCTCCGTGCTGGTCTTTGGTCTTCACAAGAGCCAAACCTGCTGCACTGAACACTTCTGCCTTTTCCCCCTCATGAAATATGGATTTGTGTACAGGCGGGCACAAATGCTAATCATCGTGCGAGCCTGTAAGTGTGTCTTTATGTGTGCGCGCGCCTAAATTCTGGTGACTTTGTGTTAAGTATGTGTATGCATACGGGTATGCACGTGTATGTGTGTATTTCGCCAGGCCGAATTAGATTTGGGTTCCGAGGCGAGAAAGGGAAGAGACGCATGGAGGAATTTAGCTATGAGGCTCATAAATAGTTTAGCCACCCAGAGCAGATTCATCAAGTAGCGTGAGGGATAAATCATATTCCTCCCCTCCTCCTTTACGCCTCCTCCCCCATCCCTGGCTCCTCTCTCACCCTGAAGAGAGGGATGGAATAAAAGATGCTGGATAGTAATCCTCAGACTTCAGAGAACCTAATACCTACAGACACTCGTGCTGTTCTGATCCGAGATATATGTCTAATTGCACACTCCGACCTGCTTAACACATCCCTGCACACCAGCGAGTGCACATATACAAGCTGCACATCCACATACGCACACATATTGTACTTTCTGGCTTTGTATATCTGTGTCAGGGAATGGGATCAGACAGTATTGACAGTAATAAAAAGACATCATCAGCATGTAGGTTAATTTACTCCGGTTTCTCCTCTCTCTCTCTCTCTCTCTCTCACTCACACACACACACACACACACACACACATTTGAGCTGACGTTCACACAGCACAGCAGCACCCTGAGCCATGTCACGTAAAACCCCAACAGTCCAATCGATAGTGATCTGTTGCTCTGGATCGTCCAGTGACGTGACAAATATCCTCGTAGGTTGCCGTGAGCAACAATTTCCCCCAAATTGAAAGGCCCCGGGGTCCTACAGGCACTGGTGTTATTTGGCTGCTGTTTTCCCCTCATGGCTATCCATGAAGGATGAACCTCTCTATATATCATCTCTGTCTCTTTGGATAGAGCCCAAGCTCCATCACCATAGCAATGGGTGTTTAGCCTACACCTCAAGAGACATAGTCATTCCACAGATTGCCTGAAAGAATGAGATTGTGTGTGTGTGTGTGTGTTCAGACAGGATCCTGTGTTTCCTTCTGGTGTCACCTCAATTTGTCGGTATGAATTATAGATCAGGGTTGCCATGGGATTTATGTTAAAGGCCGAACAGTCTCCCAGTCACACACCTGAGCCCTCTCCTCTTTTTTGAAGCGAGTGGAAACAACTTTGAAACAACCTGTTCCACAACAAACTCCTCAGATGGCCGCACGCACTGGCTTCCAAACAAGACATTGCTTTCCTGTGACTCCTCAGGTACCCTGCCCTCCTGCTTTGCCCTAAATGTGTAATGCATGCAAATGTCTTTCCATCCATCATGGCTCCTGTTCTTCCACTTTCTCCTCTCTGCCCCCGTTGCTCTCTAAGCCATGCTCTCTCCTCTTTCCCTAGTTTCTCCTCTCTTTCTTTAGCTCCCTGTCGCAGCCCCTCTCTTCCCTCTGTCCCCCAGGGACGCCCCCCTCTCTCCAAAGTGCGACCCTCTGAGCCGTTTGCTCCTTCATTACTTCATTACTTCGCTCTCTCGTCCCTCTCTCGTGCTCTGTCTCTCTGAGGAGGGCTGCAGTGGGTTTTCATTACTCAACAAGTCAATCTTCATCACGGCGTCCTCTGTGTGTTCTCATTGGCTCAAACACACATTGTCTCACACACACATACACATGCAGGTGTACGCCGCCTGCATCCTCCTATACTTCAACATGTAGTGTTCAAGGCAAATCTTTGCACAGTGTCTGTTTATGACTTCATTTTACCTTTTGATTAGGTGCAGAGAGAACAGCAGAAATGGCAGATTGATGAGAAAATGGCCAGTATTACACTTTGAACACTGTGAGAAAAAAATACCCAACAGTGTGGTTTATACAAGCGTAGACAGTCGCACTAGATAATATAATAGATGATATGCTAATGTGGAGCTTGTTGTCTTTTCCCTGAAACCCAATGTTGTAGTTGCAGGTTTACTTATCTGCAGTGGGCCTGTGGGAAGGTAAAGCTGCCACACAGAATATCAAATAAGGGCACATTCACGTATGCACTGTTCATCCCTTTTCTCTGTATACAAAAAAAGCATCATCACACAGGCTTATTGTTGAATCAGGGAGCTGATTTCAAAGGCTGTATCATCAGGTCGAGTTACCTGCAGCAAAGTGTCTTTATATGTGAGTGTGTGTTTTGGGGTGTGTTTGTGGACATTATTCCCAGCCTTTGTGTGTGTGTGTGTGTTTGCTTGATACCGCCATTACTTTTCTCTTCCCTACCTAGCAATTACTGATGGAGAAAAAAAAAAATCATTTCTTGCAAGTACCTCAGAATTTTCTCAGTGTGACTAAGGGCCTGAGGTCTTGAAAATGACACACACGCATGATACACACACACACACGCACACGCACATCAATTTTATGTCCCCTTGTTGAGTGCCTCTAGAGAAGAGACAGTCTGCAGCCAGCCAGTAGTTTACTCCTGAGACAGATTCTTGTTTAGCATTTAGATTGGCTTGATCAACCACCAGTTAGCCAATATATACGTGTGTGTGTGTGCGTGTGTGTGTGTGTTGGTGCATGTGTAGAGGTATCTATGAATCTGTACACATGTGAGTGCAGATGCCTTCCTCTGTGTGTCTGTGTGCACTTGTCTGTGGTTTGTGTGTTTGGGTATGTGCACCTTTGTGTGTCCTCCTCTGCTTGCATGTGTGTGTGTGTGTCTGTCTGTGTGTGCGCATGTACATTTGTGCTTGTGTGTGATGAGCCATGGCTAACAGCTCTTGGTGAACACTCCAGGCCAAGGTTGCCAATGAGACTTGGTGAGGCAGTGAGCCAGGGTCACACAAAGTTACACATTAATCTTTTAGAGGGAACCCCACCACCACCGTCACCACACTGTACCGCAATTTCCCCGCACTACAATTCCTCACAGCATCATATATGTTAATCCAAAATCACATGTATGAACAAAACACATTCCTGTTGTTCAAGAAACAATATTTAAATTTTTTGGGGGGGTATTTGACCCGCCCTCATTCATCTGATGTGTAAGGTGGATATGGTGGTGCCTTGTTCTCTTCAATAATTAATAGAGGATTTCAGAAACACTCAATCAGTCAAACTGTATTTATGGGGGGAGGTCTTAAAAGGTTAATGGGATTCTAACTGTGAGTACTAACGTCACGTGTGTGTGCAAACACACACACACACACACACACACACACACACACACACACACACACACACACACACACACACACACACACACACACACACACACACAGGGGGCTGAGTGTGCATTTTCAGGGCTTAATAGATGTATGTTTAAATTAAGATCACATCATTTAAGATTAAATTTGTCAAACACCATTTGTATGTTGTTTTTTGAGACACTATATACCTTTTCAGTAGGTCACGCAGTATTTGTTGTAATGCTCGTTGGTGTGTATGTGTGTATCCATTCGTGCATGTGAGTGGCACTGCCTCTCACCTCTCTTTTACCCCGAGTTCAACCAGAGTTCACAGTCCCCCCCTACGCCACTTAATGTGTGTGTTGGGGAGGAGAGAGAGAGAGGAAGAGACACAGAGTCTGTGTGTGTGTGTGTCTTCAGTTCTCTGCCGCGAGTCTCCCCAAAAGCCACTTACGGGCTCACAAAGTTATGACTGTGTGGAGAGAGACAATTAGTGTGTGTGTATGTGTGTTCACATGCGTATTTATGCCTCGCCCAAGTGTGCATGTGTGCATTCGTGACAGATGTCCGGTCTCTGATGACTTGGGGTTCTGTGCCGTTGTTGCCCCCGAGCGTCTGTTTTACAGCCCACTGTGACATTATGGTTTCAGCTCTTATTTCCTGCTGTTACACAGGTGAAGGATGTGCGGTGTTTGACAAACTACATTACCCACTTTCTGTGCTACTATAACAGCATTCAACCTGCTAACTACATCGAAATCACACACCTCCTCTCCTCCTGTCCATGTAATGTTTTGCCACTGGGCAGTTGTGGGAAAGGGGGTGAGGATGAAAACACTTTCTGGCTGAGCGACATAGAAAAGGTGAGGACAATGCATTTACTCAGTGTATGTGTGTGTGTGTGTATTGGCCTTAAATTATTCAGCCCGGAGGTGATGTGCTGGTAATGGTGCCCCAAAAGCAAGCTGCCTTTTCCTTTCTTTCAGAAAAACACACATAGCCACAGTCACACAGATGCACACCTGTTGTGGTCTAGGAACAACCAGACAGTGTGTGTGTGGATGTGTGCGTGACGGCAGCAGTGTGCAGACAGGACGGAGAGCTAAAGCAGATTTGACAGGCTGTCCTAGGCACTGACGCTACAAATGGCTGCCTGGATGGAAATATCTTCATCATCCCGAACAAATAGGCTGTCACTCAGCCCTCCAAAACTCCTGTTGACTGAGTGCCATCTCTCCTGCTCTCTCTGTCTCTGTCTCTAACACATACACGCTTTTTGTTGTTATGTCATCACTTCATTTGTTTCTATTCTGATGTCATTTTCCGTTTCCCTCCTCCTCAGGAAAGAGTGAGAGCAAACCATTTTCTGTTTCTGGGTGTCTGTGTGTGTGTGTGTGTGCGTGTGTGCGCGTGTGTGTGTGAGAATGAGTGTATGGGTGAGGGAGATCATAAATGAGGCTGACGCTTGGCCTTTGTTTGAAATATGAAACTGCTCTCAGATGTATAATATTACAGCAATAGAACAGCAATCAGACGTTAATTGAATCTGGGTTATGACTTTTCTGTGTTCTCGCTCAGCTGAGTGTCTCTCCCTCTTTCCCTCTCTGTCTTCCTCCCTCCCTCCCCGTCTTCTTTTCCTCTCAATGACTCTCATTTTCTTATTCCTCCTATATCCCTAACTAACCCACTTTCTTCAGCCCACTGTCTGTCCATGCGTCCCTCCCTTGTATTTATTGTAATTCTTGCAGCATGTTTCACCTCGTGCAGCCTGCCAACCCCTCTCAGCCCCTTCCTCGGTCGTTAAGAGTTGCCACAGCATGCAGCAGGATCCCCCTCTCTCTGCTTCACTTACACCATTCACGTCTCATTAAAAGACCTTCTGGTGAAATGCCACCTTCTTAACTACCCTTCGACATGGGACACTGGCTTTCAGATTTAGAAAAGTGATGTGCGCCTTTGTGCACGTAAGTGTGTATGCAAGTGCCCTCGTGTGTGTCACTGAATCTACACTGCCACATTATCGCTACGCGTCTACGTATATATGTATATATGTGTGGATCTTTCTTATGAGGACCGAGGTGACATGAATATGAAAATCTAGGATATTAGGCAGAGAGAGGATGTTTCCTGGTCAGCATTTCTGCTTTAACAGTTTAACTTGTGTTCAGGCATGAGATCAGAATCAGACTTAGGCTGAGGTTAGGTCAGGGTTAAAGTTAACCATGTAGCAGAGGCTGTTAAAGTCATGTTTAGTTGTAATGGAATGAATGCCTTAACTGAGCGTCCTCACAAGCAGAGTAATACTACTTACTGTGTGTGTGTGTGTGTGTGTGCGTGTGCGTGTGCGCGCGCTTGTCTTGAAATGGGAGACTATCTATCCAGCCTGACCTTCTCCTTAATTGCTTGGTTTGGGTTCTGTCTCTGCTCATTTCAGGAACAGCGGTCTCCCTGAA
This sequence comes from Toxotes jaculatrix, assembly GCF_017976425.1. NCBI lineage: Eukaryota > Metazoa > Chordata > Actinopteri > Toxotidae > Toxotes > Toxotes jaculatrix. The sequence goes on from NC_054407.1 coordinate 10,815,549, forward strand.
ATGACTGCTGACTCCCAATTGTCTCTGGCAAAACCTCGCTTTACCTGTCGCAGCTGACAACCCACAAACCCACATTTTGAAAATGCACACATTTAAGCAGAGGTGCAAAGGCACATACATGTGCATCAGCTGTTGCCAGGGAAACTAGAAAGTAAGGCGGTTTGTTCTTCAATGTCACTCAAGGTCACATGGAAGTACACACCGCACAACATGGTGTATTTGCAGGGACTGATGTTGCCTCTCTGTGCTTCTGGACATAGAAACTCACAATGTGGTTTCCTGTTTATTAAACCATCCTTTGTATCTGTCTTGTACGTCATACACCCTTTGTCTCTGTGTCGCCTCACTTGTACAATGACGTCTCTACAGTTAGACCTTTGACAACTGTAAGAAACTTTAATCATCCCAAGCAGAGACTCTGAATGGTGGTAACCCCATCATAAAACCATAATGTCAGTTTTATCTTTATGGATACTGGTACAATAGGTGGATTTTGTTACCTTTGGACAGAGCCAGGCTGAGATACCTGGCTGCTGTTACCGCACAGACATGAGATTGGTGTTGATCTTCTAATCAAAGTCTCACAAAGAAAGTAAAAAGGCATGCTTCCCAAAATGATTCAACTTTTGCTCTGATTTTAACAACAAAGTGAACATGCTGTGATGGTTCATGTGCCTGTATTTCCTGAGAAAACTAGGGTGGCTGGAAAAAATGTCTTCTGTCTGAAATCGCGAACTGATAAATTGCAATTGGCGTACATGCACAAACAAAGGAGCAGTAACTAAAGTGGGCAGTGCTTAGCCAATGGTCAGTTTGTGCCACTTCAATCTTGTATTCTTCTCAGACAGCGAATTTAAACATAGAATTTAGCAATAAGTTTATTTAAATGAGCCACTTAGCAAAACACCAATACATAAAAACAGGGTGCAATGAATGGGCAATGTACTCTAAACCGACAGAGTTTATCTAGAGATAATTAACAGCGCAGAGTTTTTCCATTATTCAGTTTCTCGAAATATTTGGACTGATGTTCTGCTGAATGTTGCATTTTGTGGAAGGGAATTAGGGGAAACATTTTCCAAATATTGCTCGGAGGAGCAAGTAGTAATCTCCTCGTCAGCTGCTCTGATGCTGCAAGATAGAATGTGTGTACTTAAAACAAATTACCGAGGTCACGACAAGGCACTGAGATATTGTGAGAATGACAGGCCGACCACGGATGGCTAGCAAGTAATTTAGTCGTGTCAATCGACTGTAAAAAGAAAAAAACAAATCAGATTACTTCATTTTTAATTCCTTCTCCTTTGCTCCTTCATTCATTATTCCATATCTTCTGGCTCCTATCTACTCTTATCTCTTCCCACTTCCCTCTGTGATGCTGTTGGTTTCAAATTCAAGGGGCAGCTGCTTCCTCGTTCTCATCATTTAATAAAGTGAGCCCAAAAATTACCACTCCTCTCTCCTCGCCCACACAGGAGCCACTCGCTAATCCGTCGGCTCTTTATTAACCCTATTAGCTGCACCTGTGGCACGCTGCCTCCATCTTTTGGCACTGATACCAAGATTTAAGCAGCAGCACAGCCACCCAGCTGGGGTGTAGTGTTGCTGACCGATTATGAGGTTCATCTGAGATTATGGGCCTTAATCACAGATCGAGTCAGTCAGTCACTCCTGAATGGAATAAATGTTCTTCTATTCATACACTGTGAGCTGTCTTAATTAGTTGTCGTTTTTTTGATGTTTGACTAAAATCTGAAAATTGAAATTTGACCTTAAAATTGAGTGTGCAGGTAATCTGAGCAGAATGTTTCGAAGGACTACAAAGCACCGCCTTGGGCATATTGTCTGGGCTTTGGTTCGCTGCCCTAAATGAGAATTTCAGCACTGCCAACTTACCTGGGCTGTGTTCACTATCTCGTCTCTGCCTCTTTCTCTGTCTGGCTGACAGTCTAATTGTCATGTGGGCAGCCTCTGCCGCATGGATTTAGTGTCGCGCTTGCCTTAATTTAATTGAAAAGCTGCGGTAAGGAAGCAGGAGGGAAAGGAGGGAGGGGATGAAAAACAGATAAATAAAAAGTGGAACCAATCTTTGCCGGGTGCGCTGGGCGGTAAAATGGCTGTGTGCGGTGAATAATGCATGGGGGAGATGGATAGGTCTGCGTGGTTAGAGCCCAGGACTGCTGGCGCTTCATTACCGAGGTGTTTGTATGCTGATGCTGTGATGCCGGCACCTTCGCTCTGTGACAGCGAAGTGGCTGCAGAGGTCCCACCTCCCTAAGCTATCTCATATTTTGTCATTCATTTTTTTCTTTTGAGCTCTTTCTCCCTCTCTCTTCTTCTGTAAAATTTAACACTTGAAACCTCCAACACACCCTTCCCTCATATCTATCTGTGCATGTGTGTGTCTGAATCATCTCTCCCATGGCATGATAGCAAAACACAGGCAGATGGTATTGAATCCTCCTTCTTCTTGGGAGCATCACACACAGACAGACACACACACACACACACACACACACACACACACACACACACACACACACACACACACACACACACACAGGTATATCAGCTTTTCACAGCGCTAGTTTGCATAAGAGAACTTTTGCACTTGACCTTTGACCCAGGCTGCACCTGTCCTGTCTGTCCTACAGGTGTCCTGTTAATACAGATTCATGTGACCCATTATATTTACTCTTATTCCTGATAACAAATGGTTGGTAATGTTGGGGCTTACACCTTCTGATTGAATCGCACTGCACACTGTGTGACTTGTATACAGAGTAAATTTATTAGACTTTACTTTGTTAACTGCGAAAGTTCTCCACAAAATTACTTTATTTAAAATATTACACACTTTGCAATTGCCCGCTGATAATATCCTTACTCTTACTGAAGCACCACGCTCATGCATATGCATGGCGGGTAACTGTGATTTGCTAACCTCCAGTGGTTTAGCCTCTCGCCTTGCTGCAGTTAAATATACTCCACCGTGTGTCTGAACACCGTGACGTCACTGATGGAGGTGGTTACAGACGTATAGGAGCAGCGTATGTGTTCTATACATTTGTTCATGCTATGTGTCAATGCTTAAACCTCAGCCAAAATATAATGATCCCTTTTTTTTTCTTTTTAAACTCTCAAATATCGATATCAGCCTCAAGAATCTAGTGCTCAGTTGGGGCTTGCAGAGGTAGCCATGTACTATTTCTGTTTTCAATAATATGACTGCTAGAAATAAGCAGGGGATGCTGTGTGTGTTAGTCAGACAAACAAACAGCTCACAATGCACCCACTCTGGAGATTTCTGCTGTTGAAAATACAGGAGTGGGGCGAGGTTATGTCAGTGTTGTTGCGGTTTGAAGGATCTAAAACCTTAGTTGCTTTCCTCACATGAAAGTAAATTCCAAAGACGTAAATGTAAATTTAGGGGAGAATGTCACACCTCTTTCTCTGATCACAAGATACGCTGCTTTTAATTATCTTGGCTGCTGGATCAGTTTGTGTAGCTGGCAGTAGCTGAAACAAACATAGAAAAGTTTTTTTTTTTTTTTTTTTTGTTCCCCCAGCAGTTATCCTGGGAGCAGAAAAACATAAACATCAACATCGTGGATTCAGCTGAGGTGGTAACTGTGTCCTAAAAGACACATTTGATTAAAAAAGTAAATCCTGTTCTTTGTGAAGCTCTCTATGTGTTATGTCGGAGTAGCAGGTCTCTGGGAGGCCAGGCCTATGGCACGCCGGCATCCTGTTATGTATTCTATTTCATTATATTCAACCTCCCAGCCTGCTCTCATCAGTGGATCTGGAGTGTGCCATCTCGCAGGCACACCGAGATATAATTACTTTCTAACACACGAAGAGCAGAGCGAGAGAGCGGCAAAGAGACAGAGAGAGGATGAAGGAATGAACAATGAAGTTTAATTATGCTTTATGGCAACAATTATAGAATGAAAACAGAAAGTCAATAGGCAGAAACATTGTCTCATTTTCTCTGCTGAGGTGGACTGGGTTTTGCACGGGGCCTGAGGCAAACCAAAATAAGAAACAGTCGAGAGGAAACAAAGAGAAGAGGGAGAATATGCCTGATCATATTTATTAGAGAAAGAAGGGAGCTGGTGCAACTCCAAATCCTTCTGTGGTTTTTCCGCTCTCATATTTCCTCATGCAAGGCGAATGCACTACTTCACTAATTGCAACCTTTGCAAGTAATTAGGAGGCTGTAATGGATTCCACTTGAATTCTCTTCACCTTGATAATTGTAGATGTATAGTTTTGCCCTGTTCTGTGTTTCGAGGTCAGCGAAGTGCGTAGAATTCAAGGCGCTCCGCATGCTGTGTCAATCTCAGCCTGGCATTTTGTTTTCTATCATTCACGCAGTATCAGGATCAGTGGGATTAGCAGTTTGATTATCATGTGCCTCATTGGCAGCAATGCCAGTGGGGCACACACATACACAAAGACAGACACACACACACACACACAAAAAACAAAACACTGTGCACTCACACACAGACAAACACACGCTCAATCAAGGACAGATTAATTAAAGGGAACAGTCTAATTAGTGTCATTAAGGAAGGAATAATAGAGCGGCTTGTACATAGGGACAAGTACTGAGGAAAGCTGTCAGTGTGTTTACACACACGCACGCAGACACACACATGCTCACCGACACCCCCTTTGAGAATGGAAACACAACTAGTCGGTCATCAATGTCCTTAAGAAAGAATAGTGTATGAGTTTGTTTGGGAGATTTTAATGGTGTTGAATCAATATTTCACCGTTGAACACATTACGTGGAACACAATATGCCTCCTTTTTTCGATCTTTGTGTGCAAAGATGTCTTTTCAAGTTGGAAAGGAGCAGACAAAAGTGGACACAGCTGAGTTGCCAGGAGCAACAAGCCCCTCATGGTAACCCAGAGTTACTCAATCGCCAAAAAATGCCTTGGGTGGACTGTTTAACGCAAGAGCCAAGGAGCCGATCAGTAACCAGTTTAAACACACACAGACACGAACATGCTTTTATGATTGCTCAGAAGTACACATGAATACATGCACAATCATGCATACACACACACACATTGGCTCTGGATTCATGAGCCAAAATTTATAAGAAAGTAAGTACTTGGATGCCCTTTAGCAGAAAACCTCTGAACACCTTCCTCTCTTTTTCTTTTCCGTTCGTACTCACTCTCACACACTCAGGGCACAGAAAAACAGACACACTGGCACACACACCTGATTTTATGCTAGAGGCTGCATAAATGTGAATCAGGGGTGACAATGGCGTGCAGAGTGGAGCCCTGTGCATCCTATTTTCATCATTTACCTTTAGGCTAAATGGATCTGGAACACTGTGGGATGGCTCACCTCTCACACTGGTTTGCCTACTTAAATGTGAAATATGGTACAGTTCCAAACCCAACCTTCCCCCAATCACTTGCTTGCTAGTACTCACTACCAGTGACTCAATGACCCTTTGTTTAAAAAAAAAACCAAACAAAAAAAGTGGACCAAACGATTGAAAAGGTATTATCAGTACAATAATATGCATCCACACTGATGGAGGTGGTTGGCATGCATCCATTGTACTTGTAAAGGGAGTAGAAGCAAAATCAAATGCTACTACAGAGAATAAATCAATGAATAAGTAAAATAAAACAATAAATAAAAGAAGATCTTTTTCAGTTAATTATTTTTCATTTGAAATGGGAGCTTATAATTGCAAGTTAAATTATAATTTTTTTTGTTTCATGGTTAGGATAAATTGTTTTGGCAGTAAGACCATGTTAAAGCGATGCATTCTGTCCGTATTAACAAATACATATGTTCTCACTTACCCTCAGAGCTTTCTAGCTACACAGATTGTTTTGGTTTTATTTGCTCAGATTTTGAAATATCTTTTTTTTCTGAGATTGATGCCTTCACCCCAATACACTGGAGGTGAATGTAATTTCATTTATATTGCCCACAGCATCATAAAAATAAAACAAAAAAAAAAACAAAAAAAAACCTCAATGGTGTCATGTTTCCCGAGAGACAGTGACTGGATTCACCCTGCTAGACTTTATTGTGGTCACTTTCAACCAGAGGTTCTTTCTTGTTGAAATCCATTAGAAAGTTGTTCACAGTGAGCTCCGTGAATTATCTAAAATAACAGGAAATGTTTCTGGAAAGACAAACTTCTGTTGATTTTTTTTTTTTTTTTTTTTTGTAGTTTTTCAAATCTGTGAACATCACAAACTAAATACCTTTCACCTCCATCGTATTAGCAAAAAACGGCCCTGCAGTAAAACAATAAAATGGGCTGCGCTGGTGAGGGCAGGTGGCTTCAGGTTTGAAATATGGTCCAGAAAATCCAGTTTGAGTAACAGATTAATTCTCTAACTAACTGTGAGCCTTGCACAGTTCATCTTGTAGTTGGGACAGATCAAAATTGGATCACGACCTATCAGAAAAGAAAAAAAAAAAAAAAAATAGCTTGGTCTTGGTGCGGGTGTTTGGTCCTGCACCCAGGTAATTGCTGTGCTCAGGTCAGCCCAAATAAATCTTAAAAACAAACCACAGTCTGATTTATGTGGACTAAACAACACAGGTTTGAAAATGCCCTTAAAGTGGGCAGAGAAATCTCAGAGAGAAAGAGAGAGAGAGAGATGGAGAGATACTCTTGGCAAATAAAACCAAAACTCTGTGCATGGCGAGATACCACATGAGCTAAGTAAGAAAATATGTTTTCCTAATTTGCGTAAGTTGATCCTTTAAAAGCTAAAGCGCTTGACTCATTATGTGTCTCCTCTCACTCTCTGCTTTCTTTGTCTCTCGCCCTGTTTCCACCAGCTTCTCTCTCTCCTCTTGTCCTTTGTCCTCACTCTTTACCCTTTCTCTCAGGTTCTGTCTCCCCCTCTCACTCTGTCTCTCCACGTCTCCCTCCCCTTCAGTCTCTCCTGATGGCAACATGTTTATCCATTATTGATATTCTGACTGGGCTCGCCTCCCGCCCCCCTGTCGCCCCACTTTCCTACAGCTTGCCCTACTTCACCAGAGTCCTCACGAGACAGTCGCACACATACATAGATGCACAAGTTTGTGTCAGACAAAAGTTGTGATAACCTGGAGTGTTTATTGAGAAGTGTGTGTGTGTTTGTGTGTGTTCAAGTTGGTGAGACAGAAGGAGAGAGACAAAGTGAGAGTCCACACACAGCAAGTTCCTATATTTAGATCCATATAAGAGACTGCTACCAGCATCCAACTGTGCATACACAGGGCTCTGCAATGAATTACGGTCTCTTAGGCATTCAATCGCCAGCTATATAGCTCTGAGGCACTGTGTGCTTCTGTTTGCAGACATGTTTTAAGCAGCTTTTAAACAACCTATTGCTGTGTTTTATTCTTGATTTCTTCAGCTTCTTTTTTTCACTTCTAATGAGATTTATGTCAAGTGTGGTTCACAAAACGTCCTTCATAAAGCTTTTAAAGTGTTTTTTACTTTTCTTCTTTGCTGTGTTCAAGCCAATTAGCATCCAAAGTGTCTATTCTATTACATTTGGGCCCCCCCCCCCCATCTCTTATTCAAGAATCTGTGTGCATGGGTAGTGTAAGACTCAGAAAGCATACATATAAATGCACATGCAACCATCAAGCACATACAACACACACACACACAACACTCGTACAGACTCACGCGTAGACACACACACACAGTTTGAGAGCTTTGATTAGGCAGACTGTGGAGCGTATTAGCGTGTGATCCTTTGAAGGGAAAACATGAAAACGTTTGTTGTGCTTGGAGCAAAGGTTTGTTTGGTGCTGTCGCTCGACTTGGCTCCACGGGGCCCTCGCAGTAGTAGGCCGTTTTGAAGCTGTTATCAAATAAGATTCCTCATCTGCTACTTTCTTTTAGCACCAGATTGGCTTTAAGCTCCGTTGAATCCTCTTCCACTTCATTATGTACGTAGGTTTCTCCTTGAATGTCTCCTTGCATGTGTGTGTTTGCGCGTGCAAGTATGCTGAATACATTCATTCTGTGTAATCCACACGTCTGTGCGCACGTTTGTGTCTGTGCAGGAGTATCGGCATGTTTGTGTGCCGTTCGAGGTCTATTCAGGTGTGTGTGTGTGTGTTTGCGTGCACATGCATATGCGTGTCCATGTGAGAGTGTGCAGAATTTTCCCAAGTGTTGACTTTTAATTGTTCTGTGCTTCTGAGAGTGTGTGTTCAGTTTAGTCCACAGCAATTGATCTGGAGAATAATGGTTGGTGGAGTGTCCCAGGTCTCCAGAACCGCTGTCTGAAACTCCTTGTAATTACCTCTGGGACCACTAGCAATGATGATGGGAAAGAGGGGGAAAAAGAAAGAAAGAAAGAAAGAAAGAAAGAAGGAAAGAGGGAGAGAGAGGGAAAATGATAGAAGAAGAAACTGGCAGAGAGATAGAAATAATATGTGAGCAAACCCAAGGCTCATTGCTTGACATTGGGAAATTCTGCAGATTTTAAAAAGAGCAGATGGGTTTTAAGAGAATTTTGCCTAGATTTTGGGGGAATTTTATTTATTATTTATTGTTTTTCCTGCTGAAAGAACAGTTAACAAAGTCCTCTTTTGAAAGGAAAAGCTCAATAATTTAACAGAAGAGTGGGTACATACCTAAAGGTATCAAAATATATTTTCAAATATTAACTTCACCCAGGACTTTTACCCTTTATTCAAAAATCTAAATAACTTCTTTTACATAAAAAAGAAAATAATGGTTCATATCTATTTATTTACAAAAAGTACACGGGTCTGTGTGTTTGTCTAACAGCATCATAAGTTTCCAGAGGCAGCCCATCATTCTCTTTGTGCCATAGTCAGCCTAAGTCAATTTTAGGTTCTGCAGTCTCTCCCATAAGTTGTTAAGCTGTTAGCAGCAGAGCCACTCAGCCAGTGTGTGTGTGCATGTGTGGTGATCCAATCAACAGGAGGCATGCTCGTGGAGAGCAGAGGCCAGACACAAACACACATGCCTCAGAGTTATCAGTGCTAACAAGTACAAGGCTGCAGTGATCTCCCAGCGGAGCCGCAGGCTTTGGAAAAATCATTTACGGTCATTGTTATTTCTTTGTCTGCCTGAACATGTCGTTTTCATCCTGAAGCACAGCACCCAAATCTGAGGTGATTCAAATCAAACCAGATAAAGTGCACAATTGATTCAGTGTTTCTTACAAAGTGATGATGCTGATTTCAGGTGTGTACACAGGACGATTGTCACCCACACTCACATGCACATGGTCATGGGTACACAAGCGCGTACACACACACGCATGATTCGCCTGCAAACATTGGGAGATGAACATCATCAGGAACTCCAGCAGTAGAAGAGATAGCTTTGTGTTGTTGTTAAGGTATCATCATTTCTCTTTCTCTCTTGTTCCATATCCACAAAAAGATTACATCGGAAAGAGCGTGCAGATGAAACTGGGGAGCAAGAGAGCAGGGGAACAGGGGATGGCGAAAGTGACGGCGGCGAAATGAAAAGAGGAGATTACTGATCAACGGGTAACAGAGGATGAATATTTGATTCTACCTTTTGTGATGTTTTCTTATCTGAAAACACATAATGCTGTTATATGGGTGTGCTAAGAACATGCAGGGCTGGGGGTTCAACGCAGGTGCAAAGGATTATTGTTAGATGGAACGTAAAAGCCGGCAATTCTCGATGCAATTCTCGCTACTGTGCCACGGGAGAGGCTGTATTGGTGGTATTATGGTGAAATTGCATTTCATCTAACAGAGATTTCAGTTAGCGCTTTTGTTCCCTTTTGAATGGAAAAAAAAAAGCCTTTTGGGTGTTTGAGTCACTTAATGCTGAATCTTCTAAACTAGCAGATTATGGCTGGAACTTCACACGAAATGACTTTTGTCAATGTGAGAAATATTCAGAAATTCACAAAATAAACTAACAAATGACGAGTAATGCTCTGTTTTAGGAGGAATGCATAGCGCTATATGTGTGTGTGCTGCAGTGTTTGGATTACACTGGATGGATAAGGATTATGTCCTTGTACTGGAGATCAACAGTAAGCAGTGGTGCATGTCCGAGGGCTGATAACATTTTAAACATTGATGCGACTTTGAAAATAACACATTAGGAGTTTATTGGCTTTGAGAGGTAAATGCTGGCAGGTATGTTTGTGCGTGTGTATACACACACACACACACACACACACACACACACACACACACACTAGACATCCCTGTCCTTGTAATTGCTCTTCTCATTGCCCCGAGGCAGCGTGAGCTGGCATATAAGCTATATAATAAAGCATATTATCCTGGCTGGTAATGCATTTCTGCCTCGTCCAGCCTGATGACAGCTGAAATTGAGCTCCGCATGTTGCAGAAGGTGATCCATACTAAATTCCTCCCGGCAGCTTGGAGCCCTGTGTCATAGCGCTGACCTTCTCCTGACAACTAGCATAATGAGTTTTGGAATAGCAGCATCTTCCATGAATGAGTGAGGTTGCTATGTAGGTTTTACTTTGATCGCTATATATTGAAGACGGCACGTCTGGGATTTCAACCAGCAATGGTCCAAGAAATATTTGCCAGTGGTCCTCTAGAACCAAATTCAGCTAAGACAGTCGCAAACATCATCAACATAAACAGCAGCAGCGGCCAGGTGAAAAAATGTCTCCCATTTTGTTCTGAACTATTTATTGTATCAAAATTGTCGCCGATCCACCTGTCAAGTTGTAAAGGGAGTGATAAATGAAGTTGTTCTGCCACTCATTCTGAATCCACCTGTACTCCCACCACTGAACAGCTGTGCTTTGACACCATACAATACTTTTCCTGTGAGGGAGAAAAATGCCTGCGGTTTGGTGATTCTTTGATGTGAGTGAAGCAAGCTGTCAGATGTGGCAGGTTGAGGTGTTTGGTTGTGTTACAACAGTGAGACAGAAGAATCCTGCCAGAGCCAGTTGGAATAGTGCCACAAAAAAGTAATTATACCTTCACTATCTGTGGAGGAAAAAGGAAAAAGTTGCTGCTTACTAGTGCAACAGATTCAGGAGCTGAATCAACATCTGAAGAAGAGGTAGTGAAGTATACAGTTTTTCCATTGCAGATGCATGCAGCTTGTTCAGTAAGACGCTGATGATATTAACACTAATATCTACATCTCCAGTGAGGATATTCAGTAATATTTTGCAGACCATGAGTGAAAAATGAACTGTGCTCATGTGTTCACATGGTTACATGTAGTATTCTCATAAGTACGTCTCACAGGTGTATTTACTAGTTTTTTGTTTTTTTTTTATGAAAGAAATTAATGTTGTCTCTGTAAATTTTCTCTCAGGTCGTAACTAAAAATGTTAGAGAGAAACTGCAGCCTCTCTGGTTTCACCGAGACTCATTATTAGCGATGGGAGGTAATGGTAATGCCCGAGGTGGAGGAGAGTGTGTAAAAAGAAGTGTGGCTGACACCGAGTCTGTTAATTCTCTCAGAAGTTGTGGATGTGTGTGAATCATGGTTCATCGTGCATTTGTGTCTGTGCGGGCTAACAGTTTCTGTGCGCAAACTGTTTCTTGTGTAAACTCGTGCGTGTGAACCGGTGGCACATTTTCAGTAGTAGGAAAGTGTTTGTGGGGGGGGGCGGGGGGGTTTCAAAGAGAGGTGGAAGTGTGAGAGAGAAAATGTGTGTGTGAGAGAGAGAACAGGGGTTATTTAATGATCAGAGCAGTGTAATTACCTCCCAGTGAGGTTCAGCCTTTTAGACAGATGATTATTCAAGGGGAAAAATCTCATTTGCATCTTGTACAGTAATATGTAAAAGTGTTCACTCTACACTAAATTAAATTGCTACATTGATTTTTTTCTCCTCACTAAAAGTACATTTTTGTCCCTTTTCAGCAGAATTATGGTTTTACATGTAGATGAATTTATCTACGAGCATAAAAGATAAGATGGTCTCTCTCTGTGTCCTGCGGTTCTTGTATCCAGTCATGTCTCCGGAGTTCAGCTTGAAGATCATTAACGAGGTGTTAGACATTATACTGTGTGCTCTATAATAAGGGGCTGAGAAAAGAGAGACCATGCAGTGAATCTGTGCCACAGCCTATGTCGCTATAAACCAAGGCAGGGAGTCTCTGTATGAATGAAAATTTACTCAAAGTAATTTTTCCAAATATTTGCAGCACTTTACTCTGCATGTCCACCTCTCTTCACTCTATTTTTCTTCAATGCAAAATTTTTTTTTACAGATTCCACACTGCCCACACACACACACACACACACACACCTCACCTTGGCAAGCACACAGCTATCAGTATCTTCAAAGTATAAAATCAAGGACCCTGCTTTCATTTGCAGCACCTCCAATTGCGGTGGGAGTGAAATAGCACAGAGTGAGTGTAATGACAGCAATCTAAGCTGTGTGGGGGAGAGCAGGAGAACACCTGACTGAGCTCATGTCGCATTTGTTGCTGTACCACCTGGGGACAAATGTAAAGATACAAGATTTATATATATAGTATATTGGATTGTTAGGATAAGATAAGAATACATAAATGATGGTGGAGAATTGAGAAGGGGATAGTGAGCTAAAAAAAAGAAAGAAAAAAAGAAGATGATTGACAGAGAGCCATCTGTTGATCTTCATGCTTATTTGTGTTGCTTTGAGCCTTTCCCCTCCCAGCTAGTCCCTCGTGTGGCTGACTGGGGGTCAGCTCTGACTGATAGTCTGTGCTCCTGTTTTCGGCTGACAGATGGGCGCATGGACCGACTCTGGTGCAGCCTGAAAACTGATTCTCCATGCCTCTGTGTGCTGCCACAGCCATTTTACCCAGCTGTCAGTCACAGACAGCATGGTTGACGCTATCAGTTGTACCCCGCTTAACGGTGGAGGTCTGCTCAGAACCGCTGCTGGTTAGGAGTCAGACTGCAGAAGAGAGTGAGGAGGGGAGGGGACGGAGAAGATGGAGGCAAGGAGGGAATTGATTGAAGCAGAAAAAAAGAAGGGAAAATGGAATCTGCGAAGGTTAAAAACATGAAGATGGAAGGCAGGGAAATAAAGTGAGGACTGAAAAAGAAAAGGAAAGAGAGCAACGGCATGCCAGATATGAGTGCGGGGTAATTACAATGACATCAGATGGAGGGGAGAAGATCGTCCCCTCCTGTAGATGGACACATAATGAAGACGGCTTCCAAGGCCCCTGGCTCGGCACCAAGCGCAGAGAGGTTAAAGATGAAGTACAACAAGAGAATCAATTCTCTCCTCCCTCCCCTCTTCTTCCACTCAGGGAGAGATTTACGGGCCAAGTTATGACAGCGCACAATAACGACAGCCATATTTTTACTCCTGCAGTCTGACAACAGCATCCGCAGCCAATCAAATCTGTCACAGAACAAAGTTGTTATCTCTACTGCGTGTGTGTGTGTGTGTGTGTTTGGGTGTTGAAAACTGCTTGTCATCGCGAAATGTGATTATGCTACATTGAGTTGATCCACTCAGTTTATTGCTGTCAGAGATAAGGGATTCTGAGGATAAGGAGAGAGATTTTTATGGGAAACACATAAGAAAAATAAACACCCATAAAGGAACCAGTTTCAATCACTCAGAGATGAATTGCCTGGAAACATGATCAGGAAATACTGGATGCTCTTAAAAGTTCACATAAGGCCTAAAAAGGGGCCGAGGGAGATGGAAAAACGAAATATGAGAGTGAGAGAAGGAGAATAAGGGATACTTTAGGCCTGAAACGGCACAACAGAATGATGAGAAAATAAAGAAGGAGAAGAGGAGATGCAGAAAAAAGAAAGAAGGCAACCAGAGAGTTACTTAAAGCTGGATGAAAGTGTGCATGGATCAATAGATATGGATGTGAATAGGGAGACTTTTAAATAAGGCTCTCGCTCGTGTCCTCAGATCCTGTTTCACAAAGAAACTCAAACTCTACAGATCAATACCTACTTCGTCTCTCAGGCCTGGGTCCTGTACAGCCTGTAGCCAGTGGCTCCTCATGTATGCCGCTGTCTGTGTGTCTGTTTGTCGTTCACAGCACTTGAAACCCACTCAAACAGCCTTTCCAAAGGTCTCTTTATCTCTGCAGTCCCCAACTCCCTCAGCATCTTTGCCACCTTTGCTTTATAGCTGCTTGTTTAATCATTTTTCAAACAAAGTAGATATCCTTCAAATTAGTGGCAAACAATCTGCCATGTTTCCATTTCCATTAAAAAAATGTTACTCTGCAACTCTCAAGCAATGTGATATAACCAATATGCATAGGGATTCCGCCTATACCCAATTTAAGAAACTTTTATATTTGCTTTTTTTTGAACATTTGGTAGTGCTTACTGGACTTTTCCTGGAAGAATCTTTTGTCATTTTTTTTCCTTTACATTCTTTGGCTGAAATAGTGAATTGGAAAATACCAGTTAACACAAGGAACTTTTTAAGGACCAGCTCAACAACTACACTCAACTACGCTTTTTCATTTTCCGTCAAGAGTTAGATAAGAAGATCGACACCACTCTGAGCTGAGAGGTGATTAGCATAAAGACTGCTTGTCCAGAAATTTGTGCAGCATGTAACTCCCTGTAAAACTAAGACATAAGACTGCAATGTCCCAGCAAGTTTTAGATGGATCAAATTTTATACAAACATTCATGATCCCTAAAGAGTGAAGATTACTGCCTTCTGTGATCCTATGACCTTCCCTGTAGTGCTACAATGAGGTTCACATTTGTGGTTTTCAGAGAAATTTCTCAACAAATATTATTAGATGGATTGCTATAAAATTTGGTACAAACATTAATGTGACCTTCAGGATGAATTGTGATAACTTTGGTTTAATATCTTTTCATTCAGTGCATTTATCGGGTCAAAATTTGTAATCTCCCATTAGCCTCATCTGCACTTTGAGTTTAATGCTGATTTGCTAATGTTAGCATGCTCATGCCCTGAACTAAGATGGCTAACGTGGTAAACATTGTACATGATGTTTACATTGTTACTGTGAACATGTTAGCATGTTGCACTGCTGTACAGCCTTGTAGAGCCTCTAGCATAGTGTCTCTTAGTCGTGTTTACATTTCTGTTTGTGTATGGGTTAAATAAATGAGAGACCGTGTTAATTAGGTTAATCACCTCCTGGCTCCAGATCCACTTAGCATTAACAAACAGACGTGACAATAATATCAATCTTCTCATCTAACCTTTATAAAGGAAGCAAATAAGCATATTTCCACAAAGTGGAAACTATTTCTTTGACTTTATCAACATAAAATTCAACAGGGAACTTCACCACTTTATTAGGGATGCTGTCTGATTGCATTATAGAGTCAGAAGACCATCACTGATAAGATGGAAAAAAATAATACTTGTGTAAACGCCCACTAATGCATTTATGTATAGATGCACACACTCTTCATTAATTCCTGACCAGCGAATCTGAGTCATCGACAGCCCTGGGACATCTGTTATTGAGATGCAGAGAGACTGCCAGTGGTTAGTCTAAACAGAGACTGTGCTCCACTGCTTGACGGCAGCCTCTGGTCAAGTGTGTGTCGATACACAGAGAATGCTACATGAGAGCTTTGTTTGACCAGACGGCTTTTTGAGTTTTGCTTGTTTGTATGTGTATGTGTGTTTGCACAAATACAGGTGTGTGTATATGTGCTGCCTGTCTAGCCAATGCACGAAATAACTAATTAATTTTCTATTTATTCGTCAAAGCGGAATCAGACAGAGAAAGAGACTGTATGTCACAGACAAAGAAGTGTGTATGCTTGAATTTATGCATGTATCACTGAGTGTGAGCATGTGGATGTCAGGCAAGCTCTCTGCTCAGATCCTCCTTGTTTGTCTCATTAGTAAAAGCAGACCGTGTTCGTCATTATGCTGTGACGGTCGGTTCCCACTGTGCAAATGTCACTAGAGTCCTCTCCCTGTGTCACCTCTGTCTGCTTCCTGCTGTCCCCTCTGACACTTCTGGGACCCTCCCTGCCCTTTCTCTGACAAGGAACCCTGGTGATTACACGCACACAGACACACTGGCACACATACACACACACAGACATATACAGGCACACACAAACGCAGAAGAAACTGACAAAAACATCCACAGACAGATACAGACACATTATCATAAGAGATGACTCCTATTATAAGAAATAGCACATTGTGCTTCTGGTTCTAAACTGTATAAATACACTGTACGTTCCCTTATATCTGTAAGGGAATACAGACAATGCATTGCTTTCTTAAATCTGAACTCTCTTTGACACTGCTTTACCTATTGGTTAGAAACTGTTTAGTGTACAGCTTGACAATGTTATGACCTCAACAAGCACATGATTCAGTATGAAACACTGCAGCTATTCACACAAATGTTACATCCTAGCCTCACAGATGCATTTAAGACCAGAGCAGTCGCTATTCCAGCTCCATTAGTTACACTGTATAGACATGCAATGTGATTTAGATGCTCTCCATGCCACTTTTATTGGCTTCTCTTGAACAATATAGGGCACAGCATTTGCATGCTGCATGAGGAATAGGTAATCCGTCAGATGCTTTTTAGCAGGATAAGTAGTGCATGGACATGGATTGGTAAATGCTCTTTCCTTTCAGTGTAGCGGTTACCACAGGTAATTTAGTGTTTACACAGATTCCTCACTTGTATGGACTTATGAAAAAGTGCAGCGGATGAAATATTGCATCTAGAAAGTTTGACAAAAATCTTTTTGACCATTGCCTTCCAAATCATCATTAATTCCCAACTGGACCCAACATAAATAATTAGGTAAAGGAAGGAACGTATGATGGACGGTTTCAAACACACCTCAAAAAGTACAGGCAGTAGAACTAGGAGTATGTTTGTTATATACTTGGTTAGAACATACACAGCTACCAGAGCTGAAGAAGCCTCTTGGTGAGAGGTGAAACATCTTCAAGATCCACAACCCAAGTCTAGCTGCTCTTTATTCAACTCCTGGGCAACTGAGAATCTTCACAGACATCATGCACATTTACCTTTCCCCACTTAACTCTGCTTAGTCTGAATGTTGAATTTATTTGTGTAGCCCTTTAATACACATACAGGCTCCAAGAGCTTTACAATGACACCCACAGTCTGATAACAGTAAATGAAAATGGCACCACTGATGTTAGATCAGTGACAACATAGGAAAAAAAAAAGTCCCACAACAACTTCAGTAGGAAATAACAGATCCTGTTCTCTGATCTTCCCATGGAGAGAGGAAAGGAGAAGGTAACTTATTTATTCTTATTTTAAGTCTGCAAAACATGAGCTGTAGATAAAAAACAAAACAAAACAAAACAAAACATTTGTTTTTTGGATTTCTGATCATAGGTTTTGATGCTTTAATAAAGGTGTAGGGGAACTGCTTTAAGAAAGTGGTGAAAATATAAAAAAGATTTGTTTATATTGTAAGTACTTAAATAGATAAATCCACATCTCAACGAGTAATTTAATTTAAGTAAAATGATGACATGAAAATTTCTTTCCAAAATGAAAAGAGTACCATAAAGGCTGTATTTTTGGTGGAGTCAGATAGTGGCGCTGAAGTAGAAAGTACAGAGCAGATCTAAAATTTGATAAACAAGATTTTATTATTATTTTACCATATTATTTTCCCTTCGGCATTGTTCATATTACAGCAGTATTTTGCTGCTGAAAGTAAGTGGAGAGAAGGAGAGAATACACCTGGGTCGACCCCCACTGGCTGCTAAAGGGAGTTAAGTGTGTTTGACTCAGAGAGTTGATCAAAGCCTGGCTGCTGGGCAGCATACCCTTGCAGTAGTCTGGTTCTTGCCTTCCATCTTGCTCATCTCGGTAGTGAAGCGGCCGCTCAGAGCAGAGTACAGAAGACAAGACAGCTCAATCTTGCTCAGAGCATTCGGACCTGCAGTGCTGTGTAGTTCAACTGAAGATTTAGATATCAGAGAAGAAACTACCAGAGTAGGGCTTGGACTGTTAAAAGCACAGTGGAGATGTAACTCAGAAATGGTGAGCAAAGCATTTAATTCATATTGTGACCTAGCAATTACAATTTTATGTGGCTGTGCAAGTGTGCCATCATACTGGTGAACAATAGATAATATGATATTTCGCTAACACAGGGTGTTTAAGCTCTGTATGATTGAAACAAAACACATCCTTATTTCCTTAAAGTTGCACTAAACTTTATATATTAGCAATACAGCTGTTCAAATGACAGTGTCTAATGCAAAAGGGGCCGTTCATTGTGATGAACACATAAAGAATCAGAATCCCCATGGACAAAAGAGGACTGAGCCCATTCATAGAAATATCCCACACCAGAGCAGCTGTGTGTGAATGAGCACAAAAAAATAAAGTGAACACAAACATATGTAAACACTGAGAACGTTATTGATTCCATTCAGAGGGATACATTGACGGGCTTACAATAATTAATCAATACTATTCCTTTTTATAACTTTTGTATTGTCTTGTCGGCCTGTGTGATCAATATTGTGTGTTATCTATGACAATACCAGCCAAATTACGCTTCAGTAATCATTTATGACTATGCTCGAGTCTGTTGCCCTCAGGTATAAAGGGATAAAAAGAAAGAATGCAATAATTGCAGGTGGTGTGTTCAGGGTCAATTGTCTCTTCAGCAGTAAACACAGAGAAAAAAAGACAAAAGACAGAGCCTTAGATGCATTTAATGGTGTGTCAAGATTTTGTATAAGTCATTTAACCTTTCACCTCTAGGCAATTATTAATTTCCCTTAGCATGTTTAATCAATGCTATTGATCGCTGTCGTTAGGTCTGTATTAATTAGACTTGTCAAAAGCCATAATCCTGGTCACCGTGTGGCTGCGTCTGCCCAGGAGAGGTTATCATCAGGGATCAGAGCTGAATGGTAATGAGGCTGTATGGGCACAAGCGATAATGCCAGAGTAGTGTGTGTGTATGTGTGGTACGTTCGGGGTGGTGCATGAGTGTGTGAGTTTGGAATGTTAATGATGCCGCCACCTACTGCAGACTACACTATTCTTCACAAACACAATACATCCTCTTCATGCTTTTCCATTGTTGTTTTTCCCCTTCTTTAAGTGTGTGTGTGTGCTTAATTTATTAATCACATTGCGGTTACAAAATTCTGCTCACGTAGTCACATTAAGGAGTGTTACCTCAAATTTGGGGACGAAAAGCTGGTCCCCACAAGATCAACCTTTAAATTAGATGGATATTATTTTAATTAATGCTGTAACTGTATAATCAACACTTTTATATAATATTAACAATGGATCACATTGCGAGACCCATGATCACATCATGGGTCTCGCTCGTACTGGAGAACCAATGTGAATTCTCACAAAGAATAATCACCTTAGTGGAGCATTTAGCTGCTGAACATCCAAAAATGACATGTCAGTGTTATTTTTCTTCCCCAAAGTAGCCAAAAATATCAAATCTCACAGGCTTAAGGATAGGGTTAAAGTTAGTCTAAGGTTAGGCAAAGGGTTGGGCTTCAGTATGTACTGGTTATTTTTATGGTCAGCTAAGACCTCCAGGGAATGAAAGCGTTCACCTATGTGACGATACTGTGTAATAGTACATAGCCTTACATTCGCTGAACAGCTGGAGTTTTAACAGTTTGAGCCTATGGGTTCAGCAGGGAGGCATATTGACGGCATACATGTACAATATAGTACACTGAGAAAGAAGGAGAGCAAAATACGCTCACACACATTGACTTTTCAGTCATTTGCTGTTAGTTATGGATTGATACAACATAATGAACAAAGCTGTCTCTTGCTGTATTAAATGAAAGAAGCCTTATAGGCTCAAAAATTAAATAATTCTGCCCTTTGTGTAAAAGAACATTGCTGGTATTTTTGTAGTTTTATCTGTTAGACGATCAACAGGTTGGTTCTCAGCTGATAGTCATAGGCTTCTGTCACTTTATTGTATTAACTTAGCTGAGAAGCATTTTATCTTCAGGCTTTGGTCTTGCAAAGCTCTCTTTTCTCATATACACCGACAAATCTCTGTCTCTCTCTTTATTCTCTGTTCTCATTGGCTCACACACACTCATGCATACAGACACACAAAATTGCACGTACATGTCTGAAATTTGATCAGGTGTCCTCAAACCCCCAGCTTCAGCTGCAGGGCTCTAAAAATCAGCTCTAACCATCCATCATGCTTTATGGCACATCACACATTATGGCTTGACAACAAACAGAGAGAGACTGGGAGAAGAAGGGA
This sequence comes from Toxotes jaculatrix, assembly GCF_017976425.1. Lineage (NCBI taxonomy): Eukaryota > Metazoa > Chordata > Actinopteri > Toxotidae > Toxotes > Toxotes jaculatrix. Next base: position 10,835,797 of record NC_054407.1, read on the forward strand.
AATTTTGAGACAGCTGAGGAGGGAGGCAGAGTATTAAAAAGAGCAAAACAGTGAGAGAGATAGAGATAGAGAGAAGGGAGAGATGGAGGGAGTGCAACAAAAAAAAGGAGGGTGAAAAAGAGCATCAACCTTTTCTAATCAATATCCATTTCCCGGGGCTGTCATGTTGTTGCGAGAGTGGCTTTTGCATTACCAAACAGAGAGCGTCTGAGCCTAAATAAAATATCACCTTCAATCCAAACCACCGCATTCATCTTCATTTAACAAACACTCAGCTTTTGGCAATATACTTTATGCTCCCTTTTTGCCATATTCAGAATGAATGTGTCAGAACGACAGCGTCTGGCACCTGCATACAGGAACATTTCTCCACAGAAAGGCACTTCACTGTTAGTGTCAATGGTGATCCCATAGGGGTGGACTGCAACGTGCAATTGAATTTAGTCAGTTTATGACTCATGAGCTTATGACTGGTCGATTACAAGAGGGGGATTTTTGGAAAACGCGACTATGAAGTAAATCCAAAGAAGCTCTTTAATACGGGGCTTTTCAGAAACTGAGTATGCTGTCAACTTGCTAAACAAAATAAAAGTGTGTGCACCACACATACAAATGGGTTTTATGTATGTGCTTATGTGCTGCAGTGATCCACAGTAGTTTGTGCGTACGGCAGTGTATGTGTCTGTTTGTGCGTGTCCACTCCATTAAATAAGTCTAGACTGACAACTGACCTTATCAGCAGAAAGCAGGACCTAATTTGCGTGATGATAAGTCTGAGAAAAACATGTGAACGCACAAATTGGCTCTCTCCCTCTCTTTCTCTCTCTCCCTTCTTTTTTGCCCCCTGCTCTCCTTTCTTCCTCCTCTCCTTGTCTGTAGACTGTCATGAGTCTACAGACGGCATCAAGCAAATCATCTGACTGTGTATCAAACAGCGTTACTCGTGTACTGCTCATATCACTGATTCTCATGGCTCTCTGTCAATGGATTTATAGTTTTCTGTGTGTGTGTGAAAAAAGCGAAGGAGAGACTCCTTTCCATCGGTCTCCATCGGTTTGCCTCTGTGAGTTTGTTTCTCCCCATTCTGGCCTCCAGACTGGACTTGATAAACCTGAGAAGAATGACCTTGCATTTTAGTGTAAACGAGAAAAATGGGGCTTCTGGGAAGCAGTCACTTGACTGGGGCTGTGTATGTCCAACTCAGCATAGCCAATCAAACCCAGTGGTTTGATCAAACCCCGCCTTTTATTTTTATATATATGTGTGTTTGTGTGTGTGTATAGAGTGTGTTAAGACATTTTAATCATGGAAAACAGGAAAGGACAATGATTTAATCAGCAGAGACTCAGCAAAGTAACAGGACTGTGTTAGTCCCACTCCTCAACAGATGTTGGCTGTGATGCACAGTGTAGTTTGCCAGCTGGAAAAGTGGCTTAGATATTTTCCTGTTGTTGGAGGTGTCCACTGTTTATTGTGAGCTTTGTTTGGGCGTTTCAGTGCAGATGGAGATCAATAGCAAAAAGACGTGAAAATGTGTGGATGTATCTTGTTTTCACACTTAAACTATGTTTCCTCATATAGTGTGGACATAATCGGAGAAGGAGAACGAGAAAGAAAGGAAAAGCAAACAAAAGGCGAGAAAAGAGAAATACCTTGTGTGGGGAAAAGTCTTGTCATCTCATTTGTCTGTCTTTGCCCTCTCCTTCTCTCTCATGGCGTCCTGTCACTCTGTGCTCTGATCTGTGGAGCTGTGACAGGAGCCTGATCCTCAGAGGTGCGTCTCCACTTCAAACACTGAGGCAAATGACCCACTACAGTATGGGAGGGCAGCGCACAGGATTATATGCACGCAGGCGCACACACACGCACACACATCTACACAAAGAGTTATACGTGTGCTTGGGATGTCTTAACTCGTCTTTTGGGTCCGCCTGAGATGTCATCTCCTCCAGCAGCTGCTAACAGTCCATCTCAGCCTCTAACCCTGCCTGGGGCCAGCTCCTTACAGTGGAGTACTAATGATCTCTGTGCTTCAGTCTGTCTCCTCCTCCTCCATGCAACCACTTCTCACATGTTTCTCATTGCCTCTGTCACTATATCCACCTCATTTACTACCCTGCCTCTCCTTTTGATTGCATCTCTGTTTATAATCGTGCCTGTCAGTACCTGTGTTCTTGTTTAGTATTCTTGTTTGTGAGCAGTTCCATAATTGTGCGCACGGCTGTGCATTTGCAGCCGAGCACATCTTTGTAAAACCAGTGTCCATTAACATTGTGTTTACTGTCTCTGTATCATTAAGAACCGCGGACATGTGTCCTAGTAAAAGACTAGGACATAAACTGAAGTGATGTAGGCACGGTCAGACTCACATTATTCTCTGTTCTATTTCCATGGCTGCCTGGGAGCCTAAAAGCCTTCATAAATTACTCTGTTATTTGGGTCAAACCTCTGTTAGTAAGCACGTGGCTGATTTAGAGCCTCAATTGCCTACCCTTAGCTCTGTGTTTGTGCATTGTATGTGTGCACAGAACCACACACACGTGCACAAACAAATGCTCTGTTGTAATGACATAAACAACAAACATTCATTCATATCACTGAGAGGTGACGTAAAGATATGGGCAGAAAGAAAGGCTTAAATGTATTTTTTGTTTCTGTGACTAGGCCACGAGTAGAGTTTGAGTCAGCGCTTGCACACACTGTTTTAGTAACCCAGCTTGTGTGGTCAAACATCAGCTATCAAAGTTTGTGTGCTCACTTCATGTGGCTATGGATAGTGCGTGTGTGTGTGTGTGTCTGTGTGTGTGTTGGTGTGCCTCCAAAGTTGCTGTTAGTTTTCCAAGACATTTTTACAAACCATGTGATTGTGGTTTTACACTACAAAAAAACCCCACCAACTGTTTTCTCTCTGAAACTTGTAATTTGTCTGTCCTGCTGGTATTCCCAGTATACTTTCAGTGTTTATCTCTTCCCAAGAAGTCTAACTGCTGTGTTTGTGCATACAGTTTGCTCTGTCTAAGGTTTGTAAATTTCCATTTATTTAGAAGTCAGTGTTTATATAAAAACCCCAGGTGATTTTATTGTATTACTATTATAATTTTAAGTCTAAACCTTTTGAGTTTATTATAATCTTACTTGATGGATCACTTGGTGCTGCTGTATGAAAAGAAGGCTAACAGTGACACTTTGCATAATTTGGGAATTAGTTCTCAGTCATTAGTTTTACAGGTATTTAGTCATAAACCAAAGACATTAAAATTTTAACTGATACAAGAGGAAAAGTCAGGGGGTATTTCAGTCTGGTCCAAAGTGGTTGACTGGCTAATAATTCCGCAGTTCTTGATGCATGAAAACCTTTTAAAAAGCCCACCAGAGAAACTCAATAATCCGTGGTTGTCACATTTAAACAATATTTTCTTCTTCAACCCTCATGTAAATGATGTTTACCTAACGACAGATGTAATCATTTCTTCTACAAAAGTCCTGAGGTTATTTACTACATTTACTTCAGTTTGATGCTAGCAGGGGGTGCATTTTCAAGAAGCTTCTCATTTTGTAATTATGCTCAGTAAGAAACAAACAAATGGACATAATTGCCAAAATCCTAATGAATATTTACAAGTGCCTCAGATGGCCTTTTAGAATCCATATGAAGAACCTAATTCCATGGGTAGGTTATTGAACCTTGACCACAAAAAAAAAAAAAATCTCATCAACTTCAACTCATTGACCAGTCTGTCACATGTGCTGGTCGATCCCTCAGTTTGTCCTTTCATTCTTTTGGTTCTCAAAGAAAAATCAGTGTAGCCTACTTGTTATATTTTAATTTATAATAATATTTTCCACTGTCGTGTCTTTCCATTTTTCTGCACATCAACACACCGATGCAGAGATACACAACCAAAAGCCATGGCCCGTTGTCTCTTCTGTCACTAGTCATATCCCCTGAGGCCACCAATCAATGCCAAGTAGACATGCCCACTTGTCAATGGCAGCCATTATGTAGATAACAAACTGGCTGGAAGAAGAGGAGGATTAGATCTGGAGGAGGAAAGGCCTCATAGTAAGCTGAAGGTGGTCTTTTAATAGTAGAAAGAAAACCAGCATGTGCCCTTCTTTGTGTTGAATTCCATACGGACCCCTCAGCTTTTATGAATCCTTCATATGTTTCAACAATCTAAGCTCCATACAGAGCCAGAATAATACCACAATATGGAGGAATTTCTAGTTTTAACCTACAGTGGCAGTTTTTCTGTGTCTATTGATGTTCTAGTGAGACCTTCAGTCTCAAGGCATTCCAACCCGCCACTAAAATGTTCTGCGCTTTCCATTTAAAACGCTGGAAAAAATTAAAAGACCACCCCATATCTTTGGAATATCATATTGTAGCGGCCTGCCAAACCTTTTTTTCAGAAATAGCTATGACAAAGAAACGGGGCTTTCTCCCAACGCTAATGATGGTTCAAATCTTCTTTGGTGAGGAATTTTTTATGGGTCTGCTTTTATTTAGTTAGCATTTTGTGTAGGTTGTGTAGTCTTTGGTTCTTTTGCTGCAAATACATTGTCTGGATTTTTTAAAGTTCATTTTTGCCCTTGAAAGTAATGGTTTGACAAAGATCTGCAATTTCCTTTTTTTCTTCTTTTTAAAAAAATTTTTTTTTAATGAAAGTCCACACAATTTGAAAAAGACACTGAACCCCATATCCTCCTGATGGCTGTGTCCTGCCATTTAACACTGCCACCATAGTTGTGAGTGTGTGTGTAATACAGTTTGCTTACTACCTAAAACACCTATTACAATGGAACAGTTATTTTACCAATCTGTGGTTATTTCTACAACAGCTGTGCTGCAGTTGATGTTGTGAATGCAACCTCACTGCTTCATGTCCTCTACAGATGAGAAACAAAGCAAGAGAAAAGAACTGTGGCAAATGATGAGGAGAAAGTATCGGATGAAAGGACTGTGTATATGCAGACCCATGTGCAGAATACAACCGTATTGTTTTGATCCTTTGATGTTACAGGAAAAAGTGCAGATGTAAATCACAGAAACAAATATTTTCACCAGCCAAGACATTATTGAGTACCCTGAGATAGCCATGCTTCTGATGAGCTACATAATATGCATAGTAAGTTGTCTGCCCCTGAGTTTCTATACCTACCTTTAGAAAACATTTCCTGTGGATCCAGCAGCACTACAACAGCCCATCCTCAGCACATAGAGGGGGGTTGCTGTGGTTTCAAGACTGTTCCCTGAAACATCAAAGCTTGATTGATGGCACTTGAAGAGCTGTGTTTGATTATACAGGATAGGAGACACGCATAAACACGTGCTGTGTACAAAAGAACACTCATGTCTCTCCAGCGTACATACACATGTACACACACAGGCAACAGGCGCAGGAAATCATGCAACCTACTGCAATCACCTGCCACACGGGAGTTCATAACAGGATTTCACAAAAGGGCCGAACTAGGCCCGTATATTTCTGAAGACATTAGGTGTATGATTACACTTAAATAAGTAAGGCTTCTACTCACGCTATTACTCCACATGAGTCACGGAGTCCTGGAAAGACATGCATCCTGTGTGTATCTGTGTAATTTATAGACCAACAGATGTGGTCTTGCTACATTTGCTCTAAATTTAGATTTTCATCATTTTTTTCCCCTCCATCGATAGACAGATAGACAATTTGAGCGAGAGTGAGTTTGTCTTTGGTCAGAGTCCCTCTTGAGTCATCCAATAGCAGTTCAGCATGTCACGTCTGCCAGGCATTAAACAGTGATTTCCACATCTGTAAAGGATTATGTGGTCAATATTATCTCAGTCCCTCCAAACCCATCCAAGTTTTTCTTCACCTTTTTTTCCCCCAGACTCAAACAGTATTTTATTCTCCTCTGCTCTGTTCATCCTCTATCTGCTTTTGCTCCTTTTCAAAATCAGTTACAGATTGTAGGTGGTGACAGTATTCCTGCTGATTCACTTTGTCCTATTTGACTTGGATCCAATAGCATTTTAGGGTTTTTATATCATTTGGTGCCAGCAACCATGGATGGATTGTGAGATAATGGACCCCCGGGTACAGAATGTTTTTAGTCGTTCTGTGTTTCTTTATTAGCATTTTGTGTTCCTTCTTAGTTGTTTTTTGTCTCTTTGTTGCTTGTCTCTTCTTAAGTGGGATTATTACTCCTTCTGAACTGCATGTTGGATGATCAGAAAACTTTGAAATTCCCTCCTGCCATCACCTCTCCAGTGTTGGACTGGTGGTGTCTGTGTCCGACCATACAGTGATCTATGACTTAAATTGGATGTGGGCCAGGTGTGTAAAGTGTGGGGACCAGTGGCCCATTTTCCTATTTCTAAACCCCCACCCCCAAACACACAGACACACAGACACACAGACACACAGACACAGACACACACACACACACACACACACACACACACACACACACACACACACACACACACACACACACACACACATACTTCCAGCATGCTTGTTTGAACCACACCCGTCTTTGGTTTCAGACTTCATTTTTATCCCAACTACTCTCCTGTAAAGATTTGTGACTGTCTTGTAAAGTTGTGATACTTTCACGGTTGCAAAATCTGTCCACAGACAGACCGACAGACAGACAGACAGACAGACAGACAGACAGACAGACAGACAGACAGACAGACATATAAACACCTGCCAAAGTACTCAAATACACCCACAGACTCACAAGGTGAAAACAATACCAGCCACTCTGTTTCAGCTGGTAAGAAATATTGGATTGGATTTAGACCCCTGAGCGTGTGACAGGTAGGGCCATTCAGGGCCTGTTCAGTATTCCATCCATACCAACAACACAAGCATCTGAGAGTCATTTTCAAGAAATTCATTTTACTTGATTTATCACTAATTTGAGCTGTACTGAAAACCATCTGGTATTCAGTTGACACTAAAACAAATGCCAGGAATTATTTCCACATTCAATCAGACCCAGGTGTGTTATCTTTTTTTTTTTTGTCATTTTATCAGTCTTCTACCCTTTCTCTATTATCTGTCCCAACAAAAAATTGCATGGATCAAATCACAGTTCTGTCAACATCCATTTTCCCAATCCACAGCAAAAACAAGAACACACACACACACACACTCTCACACAGACCCTGACGCAGACATACACCCAGGGTGGCGTCTCATTCCTGTGGCTGATGAGAGCAGGCATGATGGGAGTGAGGCATGTAATGTGATTTATAGAGCCGGGCTCACTTTTCAAATTCAATCAGGAACTTTGATTACTGATGAAAATTTGAGACAGGAAATCGCTTTGATAGCAAACTAAAACCTCATGAGACAGGGGAGGAGTGATGTGTACGTGTGTGTGTGTGTGTGTGTGTGTGTGTGTGTGTGTGTGTGTGCAGACTGGGAAACACTGAGCCTGTCTGAACTTGGGCATATTTGATTAGAGAAGACACACGCGATGCAATCAGGAGCGACAAAACAAGGAACTACTGCAAATTTAACCAATGACTGATGAAATCTTTCCTCTGGTTCAGATTTGTTCTACTTCTCTCTTTTTGTCTCCCTTTTAATACTCACTCCGCTCACTCACTTATACATGAGCATCAGTTTTTGTCTCACAAGCGTCACAAACACACAGAAGTAACAGTCACACATTTATGAACACACACACTAAAAACACACATGGACACATATGGCTGACCCCTGCAGAGGTCACAGCGGCAGTTTGGTCTCCTGTGTTATTTTAATGTCTGCTGTTGCACATGATGGGACACTCAAAGCCTCACCTGACAGCATGACAGAGGGGCCCAATTACCATTCTCAGGGGAGTATGGATGTGTGTGTGTCATAGAAAGAGAGTGCAGAGCGGGAGGAACAGATAGCAAGGCAAAGAAACAGTGAGAGTGCTTGTGCATGTATGTGATACAAACATGACAGGCTCATCAGTCACCAATGGCCTTTTAAAGTGTTCTCCATAGGGACACCTGACCTTTTCACATGATGCCAATAGCAGCTGCATGATGAATCAATCGCCTGAGCCTTTGGCTCCTGGTAGCCTCCATGTTATCCAGAGTAAATACGTGGGATGACATTCTCCCTGTTGAGACACCTGGAGACAAAAGCCCCAAAGTTATGGATTGGCCTTTAATGGTGAAGGGGAAACCCAGTGGTGATAGCAGTAAGACAGAAAGAGGCAATGGACCTCAAAGAGAGGGCAGCATGTGGAGAAAACCTTTGGTTGGATGGGTAGATGGACGGAGGTAGGGGAAATTAGAAAGTTATGAGAAGAGGGAGATAATGGGGTATGCGAGGTCAGAGGGCTAGCCACAACCTTTCTGTCTGTCTGCACTGGATGGATAGGAAGGGGGAGAAAAAATGGGGATGCATGAGGCCAGCAGAAAGATTAAGAGGAGGGCAGTGGAGGGAGATAGCGAGGAAATAGAGAACAGCCCTGATTTCTGTGTGTGTGTGTGTGTGTGTGTGTGTGTTTGTGTGTGTGTGAAAGAAAGAGATGGAGGCAGCGAGCGATGGGGGAATATGGAGCCTAATATGATGGGCTAAATGAGGTGTAATGGCGGTAACATAGAGTGACAGCAACTGGGGCCAGTGCATTAAGGGGTTAACCAAGGCCAGGAGTTGTCGACCTTTCCTCTCCCCTGAGACAGAATTATCTCTGGGCAAGGAACACACACACCACACACACACTCACACTGATAATGAAGATGTGGTTGCAGACTGGCCATATTTTGCCATTCAAGAATGTTACTACCCTTGAAGTTCCTAGTGAAGCACTAATTTTCTTCAAGACTGGTGACCAAAATAAAATTTGATTCCTTCAAGCTTTGTTACACAGCAAAAAATAATTAAGTGAAGGCTTCATAACACTTTCATGTAAAGGCACTTTGAATTACTTCTGACTTGTGTGTGTGTGTGTGTGTATCGGTGTGTGTCTGAAAGATGTGAAGACAATGTGTGAAAAGAAAAAGACGCTGCAGGCTTCAGGTGAGAAATTAGAAATATTAGCATATTTATTACAGCAACATGGAAGACATTAGAATGCCTACACCCTTTACAACAAGCAACGCAGAGGAAACTGGCATGGGGACAAATAAGCACTGTACGGTGGCCAAACAAAGAGAGAGAAGAGGAGGAGAGAAAGAGACAGAGAGCTGAAAGTTTCAAATGATAATCACTCATGAACATTTACAATACAGACCTGGTTGGAAATGGAGGACAGACGCTGTATTTCAGATCAAGCAAACCAACCCACATAGCTAACCTTGATAGGGTGAATAGTGGCACAAACCTGGGAGTTGAAACCAAGGTGTGGGTATGAGTTCTGTAGCCTTAAAATTTGTGAAATGGGGCTGTTGAATTAAAAAAAAAAAAAAGAGAGAGAGAGAGAGAGAGAGAGAGAGAGAGAGAGAGAGAGAGAGAGAGAGAGAGAGAGAGAGAGAGAGAACTTTTTTGGCAATACTTAAACTTGTTCCAACCTTGAGTTTGTATGAAGAATTTTGCACATTAAAACAATTATGCAACCAAAAATTTCAAAATGTCAGCCAATCACATCCAGAATTTGCATTTGGTTTCCATCACTGATTATGCAATTACTCAAATAAATAAGAACAATATTGCCATTTTCTCTGTCAACTTGATTGTTGATAAGCTTGAAGATTTATTATTTTATTTCAGAACAAAAGAACTTTCTTCTGCGTAGAAAGTGAAGGTGCTGTTGGAGAGGGTCTCTGGGATGTTACAAAACCAGGGTGTTGATGTGAGGTCATCTTAAGAACACAGATAAATACTACCTGTACATACATGTTACTCTTAATATCGCCTCTGTAGGGCAACAGAAAAGAACAATAGCTCCGTAAATAAGGCATCTAAAAGGCCAGCGGCCAAGGGTAGTCCGCTAGAGTGAAATCATAGAGTTAGCAAGAGTAGAATGAACAGTTTCTGACCATCCACATCGTATTTTTGCCTGTGGCTTATTTTACTAAAGTGAGCAAAGTGGTTTGGCGAAGAGAAAGGAATCTCTAGATTATGCCCTTCTGTACTTCTGTATTGTAACATATTTTCATAGTGTTATTTAGCCAATTCTGGATCAAAACCAGGGCAAAAAAAAATAAACAAAAACAAACAAAAACAGTAAAAAATAAAAGCTAAGTAGAGGTGGAAAGTTTCACTCTGCTGCTCACTTTGGCTCCACCCCAACTGACAGCTTGCTAAGCCCTGCCCCTTGGTTACAGTTGCTAGGCCTGTCAAGCTTTACATTCTAGCCTGACATATAATATACAGTGATCACGGTGGCAGTTTTACCATCCAAATTCTTTTTTAAGTTTTGAAACAGTAGTTGCTTGATTTCAGATGGAGGCAGATAAAAGCAGTTTCTCATTTCTAGCTGGTAACTGCAGATTTTTTCAGCTGAAATGACTGTTGCTAGCACATGCACAACACTATCTAAGGTATCACTGGCTGGTGTTGCTGGAGTATGAACTTCACTGATAGCATCCAGAATCGACTTCAGCTAATTGGGGAAATACAACCAAGCAGATGTGCTACTTTTTCACATAACCTAAGTAAACTCCTGTAACCAAATTAGTTACTGCCCTTTGACCTTGGAAGTGCTGCTAGGTTATTACTGTAGTTGGTAAGAAAGTTAGCCAGACATGCTTACATTTTTGCTCTTGTAGTTATGGTTTTGAGAAAAGCAAAAAACGATATTACTCTCCAAACTCCTCAATTGTTCTTACTCTTACTGCAGCTTCTTGCGCACCATTTCAGCTTGTGCAGAAATGCAAAGCTTGACAGGCCTGCCATGTCTAGGTACTTTTGTTAAACTACGATTGGACAGTTGCTGTTTTGGGGGGAGTGGGTTTAACATATCTTCAGTTTGATCTTAGGATTTCTCTTTTCTCAACTTCACTCCTTCCCTCCCTTCTTCACCCAAACAGACGTTTTCAGAAGTTATGTTGTATGCAGAGACAGGCTTAAAATGTGCATGTAATCACTGTTTATTGTGGGTATGCAAATTAAGCCAGTGTATCAATAAGGAAAGTACATTCTACTCATTCTAACGCTATGGTAGAAACTGCAGTCACTGTCACCTGTCAATCAAAGCTGAAGCTTCGCACCATGCTACATTCCTTTGTTCAGACCAACGAATCACCTCCCTTCACTTTTCTCCCGTATGACCCGCCCCTGAACGATTACTTCAGAAATCTCTTTTTCACAATTAAAGTACATCATAGTCATCATCATCATCATCGTTATCATTACAAACATTCTAACATTGGAAATCAACACTGTACATATTTTACACTATGATACAATCATATATACTGTACTTTATGCCACTGTTGGTCCTATAGAGTACCACATATATTAAAACTGGGTTTGGGAATACACTAAAAGCAGGTTCAGTGCCATGAATGCAGTGCACACAAAGAGGGTCCCATCATATCTAACCTTATAATTAATGTAATAAGCAGCAGTTTCCTTTCTGAAAAGGAAAAACCAACAAACCAATTTATTTGCTTTTTGCTGTAAACATTGTTTTGTAAATTTACCTTAGGGATATTGGTTTGAAACTAGGAATGCTTGAAATTGATTGGCATGATTGGGAACGAGAAAGTGAGACAGTACAATACACACAATCCATCCTATTGGTGGCACAGCTGAAATCAACACTGCATGTATTTCATCTTGCTGAAAAAAGGGTCCATTCCAGTGCTCCTTTTCATCAGGCAAACTATTTGGTCAAAACACTGTAATTACTGTGACTGGCCTTGTGTAACCATCCAGCCGTGGGAGCTGATGAAAGGAAAGAGAATACTAGGAATGGTGGTATGTTGCCGGAGTGAACATTTCAAGGTTACTGTACTATACATGGCACAACACTGGAAAAAACACGTTCTTGAACTTTATCATGACCTTTGTATCACCTTTGCGTTACACCAAACACTAGAAATTTCTTAACACACCTGAAACATGGGAAGGCAAACTCATAGTCTGAAATATTCCCAACAACATCGTCCTGTAACAGTTGTATAGACAATATTGTTTTGAATAGACAGTTGTGGAAGAGTAAATAAAATTCTCTGTGCTATTTCCACCTTAAGCAGTTTTTGCTGTTACTTTGCACTCAGTTACATCATAAGTGCAAGCAGACAAGCAAACGTGCACTGGGTCTAGTTGCTATGGAAGTGTGTCCGAGAGCAGTCGCTAGGGAAGCCCTTATCTTGGTCAAATACACTATTTAAACGAATCATATCTCCATCCTACATTAGCTAGGAAAATCTACATCCCCATCCCTCTCTGTCTCTAAAGGTCCGTTTTTTCTGTGCCCCTCACCCCACACATTCATGTCATTCAGAATCTCGGCTCATTCATTGGCTTTCTGCGTACAGAGATCAATGGAAGGGGCCGTACATGTACTAGGTAATAACTCCTATTAAGGTTGAGCGATATAAACCTCACCACCAATACAAACATTAGGTCCATCTCTACGGTTGTGGGACACACAGCCCATATAAACATATATCTACACATATACATATCTTCTGACCCTTTTTAAACTCTTCAAGGTGAAAAGTCAAAACAAAATGACAGTAAAAACCAACTGTACACCTCACAGACAGTGATGATAATTATATTCTAATTTGTTTTTTTTGTCATTTCTTTTGTTAAAAATCTTTTTTTTTTTGTCTTCTTTTGTTGAGCTGATATGATGTGAAATGATCTGGGATGCTCTACATGTGGCCTTGTTCTTGGACATGTGTCTTTCTGTTGCTCCATAATGGTGGTTGTGTTGCTGGGACTCTGAGTGCTAAAGCCTGTAGTGCCCATCGAGGATGGGAAGAATGGTGAAACTGCGAGAAGGTGAAGGAGTCAAGCGTCCATGTTGTCTCCATCTCAGTGTGTCTCAAAATCAATGGAGGCCCGAGTACAGAGTATCCTTTGCAACTCCATTTCAGGTGGTGGTGGGGAGGGGACGTCTTCACAGGAGCATCCATTTTGGCTCTGTCTCACTGTGTATTTATGTGGAAACTGTTATACTTGGACGTGCGTCCCCTGGGTCTGCAGGCTCTGCACACTGGACAAAATCTTCTTCTGGTGGCCAGCCAGACTCACACCCATCTTAGCCAATTCACTGCAAGGAAGACAGAAAAAAAAACAGGACTTATTAATGATTTTTTTTTTTTTTTTTGAGAAATAAATCAACATTGTCCTTCAAGCAGCTGCTGAGATTTCTTGTCCAAGATACTTGTGTAAATCCCCTTCTTTTTCAAATGACACTCAAGTGGAATGTAATACGTCTTTTACTGACAATCTTGACCTTTTGAGGGTTTTATATAACAGGGATGAGACACCAGCCATCTGTACCTGACACTGATGTAGAGGATTGAGTCCAAGCTGACATATCCAGCACTGGAAAAGTTCTCCTTATACTGGCCCATTTTGATGGCCTCCAACCACTCATCCACTGTGCTCACACTGAACTCTGGGGTGGATGGGTCCTCCCTGCTGGGATACAAAGCACACTCACAACTCAGTGAAGTTGCAGCCTGTTGAGTGGCTAAATAACAGTTTCCAACTTGTGCTGAGGTCAGTTATTTGTCCTTGGAAATGTTATTAAATCCAACTATTGTTAGAGTAGTCATTATTAATATTAATAAAAACTCTCGGGAGCAAGTAAATGCTTGTTCATGGTGCTGGATCTGGATTTGGACAGAGTAGTTTTAATTCTGCAACAACCACAGCATGACAGGCTCAAATCCACTGTGAAAAGAAAACATAAACCCTAAACTTTAAACCTACCCATTAGTGGGTAAGTATGATTAATGATTCATCCCCTTGTTGCTCCCCCTCAGTGCAAGCACACATGGTTTGAAACCTTCTGACTTATGTGCTTGGTTTCTTTTGTTATAAATTGTTATAAATGATCTGTGTGTTTATCCATTTTCATGCTCAAACTTAGTAAATATCTTGAATACACAGGATGAATCACATCTGCAATTACATAAAATATGCATTTACATACAGTGCTGTATGTGCTTCCTTTAAAGCCATTCTATAGTCTATAAGAGTCCATAAGTCCTACAGTCTATAAGACTCTTCTTTCTAGTCACGTCGTTCATTCTGTCTACAATGTGTAGCCTCTTGTTAGTAGCGCTTTTGAGATTCTGCGGTCTTTTCAGTTGTGCTGGGATTTCTTTTTTTTTTTGTTTAGTGTGTCCTCTGTCTCCTCTGAAAGGGGACTGTAGTATCTTCTGCTGCACACCCTGTTTGTTGGTCTGGTTCAGAACATCAGCCAAATGCCTGAAGTGTAAAATGTAAATGTGAAAATAATGATATTCTATGGATGTGTGCAGTACAGCTGGGGAGGCAGGGTTTCTAAACTGAATGCGAGACTATGGATATGCCAAACCACAAACCTATATTTTTATCTTTTCACTGACAAACATTACTTCATTGAATAAAAGATAAGAATGTGAATTTACTGAGAAAAAAAGATGACACTTTCTACTTCCGCAATTTTCTATACTGACAAAGTAAATTTACAGCGTGGATCTAAGGCAGTGATTATGTCTTCAATCCATGTGCCATCCTATAATCTGATCTAAATATCTCAGGACTTCATGTGTGTGTCTAGCGAAAGTGTTGAGTTCACATCTTTAATTTATAGCTTTCTCCCACTGACCATACTGAGCTGTTGGCCAGCTCTCTGAGGCTGGCTGGGTTTCTGATGAGCTTGTCCAGGATTGTGACAATCTGTCCAAACTTTGGCCTGTCGCTGCGTCCCTTCTCCCAGCAGTCCAACATGAGCTGGTGCAACACCACAGGACAGTCCATTGGAGCGGGAAGACGGTAGCCCTCATCTATTGCTTTGATCACCTACAGGGAGATAGAGGCAGATATTAAAGTTCTGTAATCAATACAAAAAAAACAAAAAAAACAAAAACAAAACAGAAATAAAAATGTCCACAAAATTAAATTTGATTTTCATAGTGAAGAACTGAGCTGAGGGTTGGGTAAAAAAATAAAATGTAGTTAACACTGTAGCTGAGACATGATGCATATGTTTGTGACTCACATCCTGGTTGGACATCTCCCAGTAGGGTCTCTCTCCATATGAAATCACCTCCCACATCACGATGCCGTAACTCCACACATCACTTGCTGAGGTGAATTTCCTGTAGGCTATAGCCTCTGGGGCCGTCCATCTGATGGGGATCTTCCCTCCCTGTAAATGGTTTACATCACAGTCAGCACATTCTTGGCATGCTGAATATGTCATTCTGAACTTGATGTTTTACTCTGTCTGTGATAGTATAAATATTTAAAGGTTGTTTTATTGGTACGTTTCTGTCTAAGTGTTGTAGTAAATCAAGAGTAGATCTGACAAAGCAAATTATAAGACGGTGCCTGCAGAGAAGCCCGGTGCCATCAATAACAGAGCAAGTGATATTATACAGCAACTTGACAAAACAGCACTGCTCTTTAATATTCCCACAACATAAGGTTACTTTTTCTTGTGTGTTTGTTCTTGCACTTGACTTTCTTTTGCCATCAATGTCCTTTTCCTTCTTCTATGCTGCTCCTGCCTTTGTTGTTGATGCACAGATCAAAAGGATTATATAAAACCCACTGTATACAGGGATGCAAGCTTGTCACCTTTTGGCAAAAATTGCTGTTTTGAATCCAAAATAGGTCATTTGTGTGATTCCTTTAGATCACATGAGTTTTTTTAAATTGGGGAAGTTTGATCTAGCTGTCACAAGTTGGATGTCTGGCCTAATTAAGTCGCTTGAGAAAGGGGGCAAATGCCAAGCTTCACTGAAAACGACAGGACGAACTGAAATTACCTTATGACAGTTTTTCGTTGACTTGTAGTGCTTGTGAAATCAATTTACATCACATCTTTGTCACCTCTTTCACCCTGATGAGTTTGCACTCCTGTGCATAGACACAGTATGTAGTGAGATACCCCCTCCGCCCTCTCTCTCTCTCTGTCGTCTACACACAGACTGTACATCTATAGGGCTCGGTTCAGCTTTTTAACATGCGGCAGCTGCCTCTGCACCACCTAGCATTCCCCATCTCTGCTTGGTCAAAGTCAAATGAAAGACAAAGCTGCCAAGTCACTCGGCACTGTACTTTTGTTTCCATCGCCCCCTGCCCATTCCTACACCACCTACTTTTTTTTTCCTCTTAACTGCTCTCACTGGATGCTTCCCCTGTCCTCCCTTATTCTCTCTCTCTCAGCCTCCCTAGATCTCTGTCTTATTTGATATCCACTGCTCTCTCCCTGTCTCTTCCCCATCTCCGCCTCAGCCTCTCCCTTTCCCTCCCCCCTTCATGCCTGCAGCTCTCCATCTAGGTCTCCTGACATCAGTTGGAGTGTATGTGTGATTGCAATAGAGCAGTCAGTGGTTGATACACTCCTCCCAGGGCAATGCTAATGCCATATTAAAAATAACATCCCCAACACTTCCTATGAATATGAATAATGCCATCTCCTTGTGGGCATTTTAGATGAGTTACTCCGCAGTGGTTTAGCTCACTGACGTTTGAGTTTCTTCATTCTCTCAGAGCTCTGTGAGTGGATGGTGGTGTTACCAAAGGCTTCTTTGATTTGACTATATATAGAAAAAAATATGAATGGGAGGGGGGAGTTTGTGAGTATGCATTTAATTTTGTGAACAGCATACATTTGTTTTCATTACTGAAACGTTTCCTACGTACAAGAGTAATACAGAGTGCACCAATCTCTAACCAATCTAAGCTGACTGAATGTAAGGACAGTAAAGGCATTCCTCCTAACGTCACCAGCTCAGCCTGGCTCTGGTCATTACACTTTAACATACAAACTGTATCTGTAAATAATCTTAACTCAGTGGTCCACTTGACTGACTTAGTTTTTTTTTTCTTTGATAGTTTTCAACCGTGTTCAACCATGAGATGCGGTGAACAGATACTCTCCCTGTACTCACTGTTACTGTGTGTGTGTGTTTACAGCACAAAGAATTTCCTGTCATTTGTTATCATAGACTACACTGCTGCTATTCATTCATGTGTATATATTTATTATTATTTTTTATTAATTAAGTGTGGCATGATTTGTACAGCATGGAGATGTCAGTGCTCCCAGTAAGTTACAATAGTGGTTTTTGAGTTAGGACTCTTATCTGTCAAGATGACATGGATGATAATAATGTTGGTCATCTCGGAAACCAGCATGGTAGCTGCCAAGATGACTGGCTGGTCTTTCCCAGAAAGCAAAGCAAGCAACATTTGAAAATCTAAAGGTTTAATTTCTCACGTGAAAAAATACCAAAACTTCTTGCTGGGATACTTGTTTACTTTAATAAACTGGGTGGAGCAAGAACAGGCGCTGATAAAGGCCCAACCTGGGACACAAGTCCAAATTATATTCAACCTCATCAGGTCCTGTAGGGTCCCTTAATGCTTTTTGCTGCTGGTTTTAGGTTTATGCATCTATGGAGTGAATATCATGTCTGATCACTTGATACAATAATCATAGTTTCAGGCATAAAAGAGTTAACTGTGAAGTGCAAGGACAAATAACATATATACCACAACTAATATGAATAATTGTTTGCAGGGATATTTCTTTAACTGGTTCTGGCTGTTTTTGGGCCTCATTGGAGCAGGTCTCTTCATTTGAAAATTAATTTATGCACATCTGGTTTAAGCAGGGATTGAGCCAGCATGTTTTGGATCAGATACAGTAATGCAGAGGACAATGGGAGGATGAACTGTAATTGGAGATAACATTTATTCACGACAGACACAGCTTGTGAAAGAGCTTGTTACCCTTGTAGTGTACGCAGCCTCCGGGTCGTCCTCCAGAACCCGACTCAGGCCAAAGTCGGACACCTTACACACCAGGTTGCTGTTGACCAGGATGTTCCGAGCTGCCAGGTCTCTGTGAACGTAGCTCATGTCTGACAGGTACTTCATGCCTGAGGCGATGCCACGCAGCATGCCGACTAGCTGGATCACCGTGAACTGGCCGTCGTGTTTCTGGAGAGAGAGACAAGGAGAAAGATGAATTAATACACAGTGCACAGTGTAAATGCTGACATTAGGCTGCAGCAGGGGTGGCACAGTGATTAGTGCTGGGTCCTTCAGCAACCTCAGCTGGAAGTGAAGGTTCAAGCCAGGATTCAAATGTCTGAGATGGCAGCAATCCACGCTTCTGAAGCGTCCCTGAGCAAGAGTCTGACTCCCTTCCAGCCCTCGCTAACTCTGTGCTTTGACCTCTCTCTGGACGGTGGCGAGCAAAGGATGAATTTCTCCTTCCAGGGATCAATGGAGGATCACAAAAAAAAATCCTACTTGCAGAGGATTGGATCTGACAGAGCAGACAAAACTTTCCTCTCTAACACTGACCGTGTGCCCAAGCAGAGCTCAGTGGATTTCAGATTTGAGCTGTCTTTGGCAGAGAGCGGAGCCTGTTGATCGATGGCGGTCCAGCTCACCTTCCTCTGCCAATTATTTCTGCCCTGGGCCAACGGTCCCCGTTAAAAAGCCATCCATGTTATCAGTCAACCTCTGTACTTTATATCATCTTTCTTTCCCTCTGTCTCTTTGTTCTCTCCATCCGTCTCTGTCTCTCCTCTATGTCTATCTCCCAGAGAAAGGGAGAGAGAGAAAACTCTGTATTACTTTGATCCAGTCTCCATCTATCTATCTATCTTCCCTCATCTTTCTGCATCTGTGCACCCCCCACACTCCCCTTCCTCTATCGTTCTTTCTCTGCCTCTCCCTCGGCAGCTGTGGAGTAAGTTAATTAGCCGGTGGTTTTGTGAGATGCTGATTGATTGGACTGTCTAACAAACCTACAGACTTCCTCTATCAATCTGCCCACCACATTGCCTTGCCAGGAAGGAGGAGGTAGGGTGGGCAGGGCAGGGAAAGAGAGAAGAGACAAATGCAGGGCAGAGAGGTTAGACAAGGAGATGAAAGAGACAAATGAGAAAGATGGAATATGAGACTTTTTTTGGCAAATTTTGGCCTATTACTTAAGTTTTTGCCCCAAAGCTAAAAAACAGGAGAACCTTGAAAAATAAAAGGAATAGATGGAAAGGATGGATAAAGAGAGTGACAGGGATACTAAGAGAGGAGGAGCGTCCCTGACAGGATGGTGGCTTTGTTATTTCTGATGGCGCACTGCTTGATAAATGGTCAGCATAATTAAAGACACATATGGATGGCAGAAGCACGGATGAGCAGTAAAACCCATAAAAATGATTCCATAATTATATTGAGCCACTGCGGACACTCTTTATGACCCTCATTGCAATACATACCGTAACACACAACAGGCATGCACTGCATATGTGTATGTGGGTTGTTGTGTGACAGTGTGTGTGCGTGTGTTTCAAAACATTATGCTTTAGCCATTTTTTTTTTTAAATCTGTCAGATTTCATTTCTTCTTGCTTCAGTGTTGCTGATGGGATTGGTGTCTATTTAGTGAGGGGCCTATCATCACAGGCTTAATGGCTTTGGAGCACTGCAGTGATTTTACTGGCTGACAAACAACTCTGAATATGGATCAGGGGGGCTTTCAATGTGAGGCACACAAGGGCTGGAACAATCTATTCATCTGGGTGTATGCAAAAAACTCAATTCGGGGCTGCTCAGTTAAGCAAATAGTGCACGTTTGTCACGAACACGCATTATAAATCACACATTCATTATGATGTCCTTATTTTGTTGCATCCAAATTCCATTAAATAAGGAGCCATTTTTGTGTGTATGCAATTGACATTTTAAAAGAATAACCTGTCATTCTTGAAGAGCTGATTCTTTAAAATCATCAGTTCACGTGATGACGTATTGAGGGACAGGGTTTTCTAACTCTTTGCATAATGTCGTTTTCAGTAACAAAGCAATGGCCCCACGGCCTCCTTTTATTTTTTAAATCTGTTCACTTGCTCTACAAATTGTTTATTTAAACCATTCTCTTTACTGAGATCTTTTTCAGAAACTTAAACACCATAAAATGTCTCCAGAAAAATATTCGCTGACTGTATTTCTCTGTTCATTTATACTGATGTTAATTTTTTTTTTTTTTTTTAAATTTCTTTGGCACTTTGGTAGTGATTTTCAGTGTCTGTCTCAGTTGCTACTCTGACTCTTAACCGCATGAGTTTGGTGGTATTACTTTACACTTTAAATGAACTTGACGGAGCAAATATTGCACACAAAGCAATACACTTTCTTTGTTTTATTGCCCATTTGTTAGCAGTCTGCTGCTCTTTTCTGCTCTGGGATATGGACACTAAGTGCATTTCATAGATCCAATATCAAACATTATGTGATGACAGTGCAGGGAGGCCATGTATCTGACTCACCCGCTCTCTGTCTATAGAAATATATGTACTGCATGGTGATGGCATGTATTTAGAGACTATGGCAGTAGTTCTTCTACCCAACCTGACAATGAACCTTTTACTGTTACTGTACCATTTAATGAAGGTGAAAACTGTCTGATGTGTTGTTCCCAGCTGCACACATTTTTTTCAAGTAATAATCTTTGCTTCTGAGCAATGAAATATATCTTTTACGGCCTTTATATGATGATTACATATGAAAAATGTGGTTGAGCACCTGATCAGCTGAAGTAGTTTTGTTTATTTTAAAGGATGCTTGTTAACAGTAGTCCTTCATGGACTCTGTGAAGTGTTTTAGACCGAATTCTCCAGCTTTAAGAGATGAAAGCCAATTTTAGTCAGGTATCTTTATATATTTTTAAAAGAATGTGCCCTCGAGTAAAGCAGTTTAGGGGAACAAGCTCTACAATTTCTAACACTTTACAGCTGGGACATCATTTTCCACATCGTCTTTGTGAAGCCTTGTGGCCCTGACCTTGGGGTGGATGTGTATGATGTGTTTCTTCCAGCTGAGCCGTAACTCACCTTGAGGAAAGTGTCCAGAGATCCGTTTTCCATGAACTCTGTTATGATCATCACTGGCTTACCTAGAGAGAGACATAGCAAGGCAGCTGTTAGTGGGAGCAGAATTACAAGGAAGGAAGACACAACCTATAAAGAGACGAGGACAGAGAAGTAGTGGAGTCCACAGCTGTGACCAGCCTTCCTCTCTGTCTCTCTGCCTCTCTCTGGGGGATAACATGGCATGTCGTCATCAGTCACACTGACAGCTTCTAATCAGCCCTCTCCATAAACGCCAGGAGATAATTAGAATGGACCAATCCACCAGAATATGTGTGTGTTGGTGTGTGTGTGTGTGTGTATGTGTGTGTGTGTGTGTGTGTGTGTGTGTGTGTATAGGGCGGCCTTCTGAGATCTCATGCATACTAATCAGCCTCAAGGGGAAGGGGGTTGTGGTCGGATTGCTGTGCACCTGCACCTGCATGAGTGTGTGTTTGTGTGCATGTGTTTGTGATGAAGGGGTGGTTGACTGACAAGCCCTGTGCACTATGGTCCCCTGCATGGCATCTGTTGGGGCTTACAAATGATTAACAAAGTACCTGCAATCACATGCACGCACACACACACACACACACACACACAGACACACACCAAAAACAGCACTTGTCCCTGTTTTACAGGACTCTCCCTTGGTACCACCCTCTACAGCTGAGCTTTGCCAATAACAAACAAACACGTAATGTGCAGTTACAAATGATGGTGTGTGTGTGTGTGTGTGTGTGTGTGTGTGTGTGTGTGTGTGTGTGTGTGTGTATGTGTATGTGTATGTGTATGTGTATGTGTGTGGCTGGCTTGTAAACACACAGAATATGTCAGCTGTGATGAATAGGTCACATTTCCCCAATCAGACCTCAGAGATGCTGGGAAAAAAACCTGGGGGAGAGATAAAGACAGCACAGGAGGGGGAGAGAGAAACTGAAGAAGTAGAGGCAGAAGTCTTCTTATAGAATGTGTGTGTGTGTGTGTGCGCGCGCGTGCATTTTTTTTTGTTTTTTTTTTGAAGGCCAGATATGAAAAGGTAGAAATGAAAAGTTCCCTCCAAAAATCTGTTTTCTTTCATTCAAACTCTCCTTATATACCTGCTTTTCACAAAATAAGACGTGTTCTTTCTTTCTCTTTCTTTCAGAAATAACAATTTCATGAGCTTCTTTAATAATAAAATTCTAACTATTAGAAACAAAATCCATCACCTCCTGCCCTCAACAGCACTGATTTATCTTCACACGCAGAAACCTTAGAAACAGTTGTAATACTTGACAAATATTAAGATTGTTTTTCTCCCATGGACCTTCACCAGCTTACTCCTGTGATTTCTTCATCTAAACCATCCTTCCTGTGGAATCAGCTCCCAGTTTGTGTTCAGAAGGCAGACAACCTCTTTACGTTTAAGAGCAGGCTTAAACGTTCCTTTTTGATAAAGCTCATAGTTAAGGGCTGGCTCAGGCTTGCCTTGAACCATACCCCTAGTTATGCTTCCATAGGCCTAGACCGCCTCTCCTTCTGTACGCTAATGCTTGTTACTAATTTGGCTTCCTCTCCCTCCTGGAGTTTTTTGCTTTCTCGTCTCATTCTTCTCTCCTCCAGTCGCTTTTTCAAG
Source organism: Toxotes jaculatrix (assembly GCF_017976425.1). NCBI lineage: Eukaryota > Metazoa > Chordata > Actinopteri > Toxotidae > Toxotes > Toxotes jaculatrix. The sequence continues at coordinate 10,858,400 of NC_054407.1, forward strand.
GTTTCTTCCCATTACACTGTGTGAAAAGTGCCCTGAGATAAATGATAGAACTTAGGATTTGACACTATATAAATAAAATCAACTTGACTAGAAGTTTCATTCCTTGGACTGTATATCACTACTTTTTAATGTAATTTAATGCAGTATTTATAGCGTCCTTACTCTGTTTATGTATTTGCTTTGGGAACATGTTGATTAAAATGTCAAAGTCTCAGTTGGTTAAACTCAAAAAACAGAGAGGCATGAGAGAAAGAAAAACTAAATGTCAAAAGAAGTGAATGGAGGATAAATGTAAAAGAAGAAGAAGAAGAAAAGAGGCAAAACGGTGGAGAGATAAGGGGGGGAGAAAGAAAGTTGGATTAGAGAAGATGACGAAAGAAGGGGGTGAGGAGGGGTCAAAAGCTTGTCATGGAAAGGCAGGAACAACACCACCGAGGCCTACAGTGAGATTGTAGGTAAAGACAGCAATACATCACCTTAAATGAATTCGCTATCTCACTGCAGCAAACATACACACACACACATACAGACATACAGGGACACACACACAAACAGAGTCGCCTGGTCTCTGGTGGTGGTGTCTTCTTTGACAGTAACATTAGTCTCAGGGATAAAAGTGAAAGAGAATTGGATTTTCTTCTGCTGGGGGTGAGGACTGCTGGTCACATTTATCTCCACATGGGGCCTGTGTTGTGTGTGGTGTATTGCTCTCTCTCTCTCTCTCTCTCTCTCTGTGTGTGTGTTAGAGAGAGACTGAGGGAAAGAGCTGGTTTCAGGGCATGGCAAGTGGAGGGGTGGGGGGATGACCACCTGATTTCAGCTCTGATCAGAGGCAGAGATCATATGTGTGCTTTTGTTTGTGTGTCTGTCACAGCGAGCGGCAGATGAAAACAGTTGATGGGTCTGATTCTGACTAAAAGGAAGTGTGCCTTCTTTCCACCTTTACAGACGTGTTTGTGTTCAGACGTGTGTGAGAGTGTGTGCTTAATTGTGTCTCAGACTGTGGACCCCATGAATGTGAGTATATGTATGTTATTCTGTGTGTGTCTGTGTGTATCCAAACAGAACAGACAGGCATAAATGTCATATTCTACAAAGTAGACAGCCATGAAATGGAAAAGAGCTATAAAAAACTACCTCTGAAAACCAATTATGTGTTTGGGTGCGTGTTTGCATGTGCGCTACGTGTGTCTGTGTGTGTGTGTTTGTGTGTAAGCCCATGTATTTTACCAAGGAAGGAGAATATTACCTTCAGGCCCACGGTGTTAGATGCGTTCAAGAGAGAAGCACAATGAAACACATTCATCCTCTGGTCTTGGCTTAGAGGACCATGTGAGACTGGCATGTACTGACTCACACACACACACGCACATTCACACTATCACTAGCCATCATCTGGACACCTGCCATACAGAATTATCCCTGCAACTCTGAAAGATAACAGAAGTTACTAATAAAACCGACCACACGCACTCACACGCTGTATATTAGCTCATTCTGTCTCTTTTTGTCAGGTGCCAGCACAAACACATACGCACTTTCTCCATCTCAATAATACAATGAATCCCTTTCACCCCTTGTTGAGACTTCATCACACGCTACCCACCCTTCAAAAACACACACACACACACACACACACATGCACACACACGCAAGGGCAAGACGGAGCCTCTCTAGCTCATCGTGGAGCTCCTCTCTGCCAAACATTCACGAGCACTCCTCAATTTCCTCCTGAAAGCACATAATTAACTAATCACATTCGTATTCATTCGAATGTATTGCCTTTCATCGCCTTCAGAAATGACACAGCCGTTTGCCGGGCTAAAAACACCTCTGTGTGTGAGTGTGTGCGTGTGTGCAGATTGGGTATTGATGTTCTGCCAGGTGGAGTGTGTTGTGGAATGGATCAGAGAGGAGTTTGCTCCTTTTTACAGCTCTTCATTAAGTGAAAGTAGAAAGTGTTTTCTCTGCTTTTTGTGGGATAAAGCGATGATCTTTTAGGCCTTTTGTGTGTGTGTGTGTGTGTCTGTGTTTGAAAGAGAACACTTATATAGAGTATATCTGGGAAATTACATTATGAGAGGCTGTTTCTTTGTGTGTTGGTGTGAATGTAAACGAAAGTGATAGACTCTGTATACATCTGGGCAATCACATTATGAGTGGCTATCTGTGTGTGTGCCAGTGGGCCGCATTACCGCATTATTGAATGAGGCGGCCCAAGGTACAAACGAGAAAATGAAATAACTGCTGTATTGATTAATGTTAAGGGTCTGAACTAAATGATACAATGCTTTTAACACAGGACAGATCTCTGTTCTGGGAAGCGCCATGTGAGGATGTGGGGGTGCGGAGAAACAGAGAGACAGAAACTCAATAACCTTATCTCCTCTCCTCTCCTCTCTTCACCTCTTTCCCCTCCTCCCCCCCTCTTCGCTTTCTCATCTCCTCTCATTTCCTCACGTTTGTCTCCTCGCCGTCTCTCCTCTCATCTATCCGCCCCTCTTTTCCTCAAATCTCTTCGCACATCTTCCCCCCGTTGCCCTCATTTGTTCTCAAGCCCCATCTTCTCTCATTTCCTCGCTCTTGTATCCTATCTCATCCATCCATCCCGCCCTTCTCCCCTATATCCAGCACCCATCGTCACCTTTTCACTACTTTACCCTCCTGTTTCTCCTCTTCCTCATTTGTCTCCAGATCTGCATACATATTCAAAATGTGAATAATTTCAAACACTCTGACAGGAAACACTGAAACACTTATTGTGCGCATGTGTGTGGCTCTGTGTGTGTGTGTGCGCACAATGTGGGCAGACGAGATGGAGCTCGGTAATTGAGGGTTTTCCAAATGAGCCGATTGTTGCAGCGATTGTAAAACACATAAAGGACGGATGGATAAAATGAGAGATGGGGGAGATGAAGGGAAGATAAGGAGATGGAGGAGGGGAAGTGGGGAGCGGAGGGTGGGCGGGATGGAAGGGGCAGATTGCTGCACTTTCCTGATGTGCAGGGAGACAGATAGAGAAAAGAAAGATCTATTTTTTCTCCTTTTCCACATGTGGCGCTCTAATTAGCATGACAATAGCAACAATCAGGTGACAGACAGCAGAGTAGGTTATTAGAGTGGCACACGGCAGGGGCTGGAGGCTTATGAGGTTTTAAGCGGCGAGAACACACACGCACACACATCCTAATTTTGCTGTATTTGTGGGGACCTGTCATTGACATAACTCATTCCCCAGGTCCTTATTCTAATCCTAACCTCAACCTTAAAACCACATTCAAACCGTCAAACTGCCATTTAAGGTTGTGGGGTCCAGCATTTTGGTCCCCACAACGCTGTCGGACCCCACAAGGACAGTGGGCTCCTTGTTTTCTGACCCCATGAATATAATAAAACCCATACACGCACACACGCACACACACACACACACACACAGAAATGAATGAAACAGGAAAATACAGACAGTCATACCCAATAAAAAATAAGCTGTGAAAAATGTTAATTAAAGCCAGTACACTCTTCTACTACTAAGTTGTATTAGACTAACTACTATTGCTATTAACAGTACTTCTGCTATCATGCTGACAGTGTTGCTTGTGAGACTAAAGCTATATTTATATGTGTTACAGCAACGTCTACTATTGCACTTTTTCTGCAACATCAACAGGAACAAGAACACCTATACCACTACTGCCTACTAACATTACAGCTTTCTGTGCTATAGAGCTAAAGTGATCTTAATTCTAAATTAATTAACTATTTTGTTAATTACACTCCATAACTCTGGATGGAGAAACAGAAAGTACCACAGAGTTTTCCTGCCCCAGACTTTCCATTTTACTGATCCGAATACATTCATGTACTTGGGATTAGGGATCATTCTTGTTGCGTGTGTGTATGCTACAACTTTTGTTACTGCTACAGTATCGTTAGTATTACATTAATATTATTGTACCTGCTATTACAAATTTTACTACAAGAGTTACTTCAGCTACTACTGACACCTCCATTACTCCTGCTTCTGCTGATCCTACTACTGCTTACACCTACACAAACCAATCCAACACACCTGAGCCCAGAGCAGTCAGGGTCAGCCTGCCTGATTAGACTTAGGGCGGTGTGAAGGGACCAGCTGGTGCTGGAGAAAAAGGCCTGAAGGAATTATTGACCCATCTCAACTATCACCCCCTCGCTCGCTCATACACACCCTGGGCTGTGACCTGTGAAATTACTGCTCCACTAGTGAGATTTGTTTCTGAGGGGCTCTATCAGCTTCTCAATGTGCCGTGAAGACAGGTGAGAAGAGAGATGCAAAGAAACCCATGTAAAAAGTCGGCAGACACTCATTACATGCACACACCACAAAAACAGCACGCACACGCCTGTTTTTATATTCACAGAACACAGGAGACACCTTATTATGTTAAAGTGAGTTGCTTGTCAAGGCAGTGTTCTGCTGTTTAGCTGTTTCCACTGTCAACTGCGCTATTGTCCTCTGTCACAAAATTTCAAGGGTTTGGCAGTAATTCTTCAATTTATTCTGGTATTTTAACTCAGAATAGTGTGTGCCACTGAAAAAAAAAAAAAAAACGGAAAAGAAAGTGCCATAATTACATGTCTGCCTGTCAGACTCAAACAAATACATTTGATTTAGTTTGTTGATGTAGTACTTCTACAAACTGCCTCAATCCTGCGAACCAAAGGTCACAGTTATTACACATCAAGCATTATTTAGACGAGAGAGAGAGCGAGGGAGGGAGAGAGAGGATGACAGAGTAAAAAGAAATGAATAAGAAATGCAGAGGGGTCTCATTCTTAATATGCATGCTGCTGAATATTCATGAGACAAAAAAACACATCCAATTAACTTTATGAATTATTAATATTCATGATAAAAGCCTATGCATATGCATTTGCTCTTTTGTTGTTGGCCTAAGTGCCACTGAGCACCGGTGTGTGATGGACTGAAGATCTTTGTGTGTGTGGGTGTGTGTGTGTGTGTGTGTGTGTGTGTGACAGATGGAGAAAAGGGGGAACAGCGGAGGTTTATTTGTCTGCCCACATGTTTACAATTCTGTTTCTTTGTGCCGACTGTCTCCTTCTTTTGATTGTCTGTAGATCTCTTGCAAACATCTGCATAGCAAGGCGTCAGGCCAGTAGAGGAACAGAGCAGTGGCAGTGTGGAAAGCGAATGCAAGGGGAGAGCTGATACGAATGCACATATCACACATGAAAAGGTTATGTGTTTTTTTTTTTCTATTATCTGCTGTCTGAATAAGCAGAAAAAAAGGGATTTGGTCACTGGTTACAAATGCTGTCTGTTAATAGGGCACTGCTAAATTGCAAAATCAAGATAGATACAGTGAAAACACCTGTATTGACTGATCCACTATTTTGTAGGTTAAGGTAAGGGTAATCACGAATGACTTTAATTTACAGCCCGTGAGCTCATGATAACTAATAATTCACTGAAAAAAAGAAAAAAAAACAAGCTTTTGTATATTGGTCACATCGGCTTAATAGGCTAATGTTGGGCCATAAAGGTTTAAAGGATGCCCGGACAGAACAAAGATCAGGCTTTCCTCCATATTTCTTTGTTCAGTTCCTTAGACCAAAGAGCTCCTCTATTCTAGGGGTGGGGATTGCATCAACAAAAGTGGTCAGCCAAAGCAGCCGAGCAAGTTGTGCGTGCTGCGTTAGTGTGGCTTTAGGACCAAAACCAATAGAAAAAGAGAAAAGGATGTGTTCTCAAATTTAGCTGGCTCAGTGTTGATGCACTCTGAGGTTTAGTGAGAGAGGCACAGAGAGGGGAGCACTAGAGGAAGAGGAAGCTGGGATTGACTGAGGAAGACAGAGCAAGAGAAAAAGAGAGGACCGGGGAGCGATTGAATGAGAAGATTAGACGGACACTGACTGAGAGAGAAAGGAGAGTGAGATAGGCATATAAGGCGAGAGCAGGATAGATGGAGAGAGAGTGCGTGTGTGATTGAGAGAGCGAGGCCCCTGCGATAACAAATCAGCTATCTTGTTGAACCAGGCCTGTGTCTATCTCACCCACATGAACACACACTCGCTCTAATTGCCTAACACAATCATGTGAAGTAAACAGGTGGCTGTTTGAGAGGCGGACAGTCGTAGTTCACATGCACATTGCCATGCGTCATCGGTTTGTTACCATGGTAATGGAGCTTTTATCTGATCCAGGGTCACCACCAGCATCACCAATAGCTCTGCCGTGTTTCACACAGGTATGTGACAGATACACACTCGCACGCACTTACCACAGCACACGTACACAACAAAGAAAAGAAAGGGTGGTGTATGATGACACAACCAAACACATCATCCACCCACGCACACAGGACGACGTTAAGTTTTTATTCATCACTCACATCTCGTGACGACACCCTCCAGCCTGATGATGTTCGGATGGTCAAACTGTCCCATGATGGAGGCCTCAGACAGGAAGTCCCTCCTCTGTTTGTCAGAGTATCCTGCCTTAAGACTCTTGATGGCCACGTAGATCTCCCTCTTTCCCTGCACACGCAGCCGACCACTGCACACCTCCCCAAACTCTCCTACACACACACACACGAACAGACGCACACGCACACAAAGGTTTGATAAAATTAGGAAACTGGCAGGGAAAACATAGGAGTTGTACTGATGAATATCTGACCTCTCGTATTTGTTTTGTAAGATCTAATACTGACTCTAAGTGCCATCCAGAATTTTTTTTTTAACTTAACCAAAATGATTTAATTTTACATGTTTATTGTACAGTTAATCCCCCAAAACAACCATAGTTTAAGTCATTTGAATTCATTCAAGTCAAAATGTTACTGCTTCTCTGAATCGTTAATATTTCCCACCGCTGTTTTACTGCCAACTCACCAGCTCCAATGACTCTCTCTATGCGAATATTGGAAGCATCAATCTCTTTGGCAAAGTCTCTCACAGCCTGGTTGGGGTCTTCATATGTGTGAGGATGGATGTAGGTCCTGCTGCCTGGAAGCTTAACTGCACGAGTGGAAAAGTCGAGAAATAGGGAGAGAAAGATGAATGCTAAATGTACTGTAAAATATTCAGTTTTGGCTGAGTATATGATTATACATTTATTTTTTAAAAATCAATAGAATTAATAAGGTTTCGAAGTAGTGAAATAGTTTTCTCCCGTAGATGATACAGATTCCCACTCGGACATTTGTGTAGTGTGAATGCAAGTTGAAATGTGAGCTTGAGCGTGGGTGTTCTGTTTGAGTGACATTATAAATGATTACATAATGAAACACATATCTACTTTGTTAGCAATGGTGTTAAAATAAGTCATAATTTTAACAGGAACCCATAAGGAGCTTTGCTCTGCCAGCAAACATTTGTGCAAGAAAGTGAGAAACAATGTGGTTTATTCAGCTGAGAAAGCTTCAAAGTTAGAGACTTGTGTTGTTGTATGCCATACAATGTGCTGCAGCTCTGTTTTAAGTCCTTATGATACATCTGAGGGTATGTAAACAAAGTATGAGAGAATAAATAAACAGTAATTTTCAAGGTGTTGTCACTTTAAAGTGCTTTTCCTCCTGGAGTGTTCAACTGAGTTCAAACTGATAAATTATTTGTTGTCATGTCTGTTATTTACAGCCATAAATATGGGCAGTGATGTGATTCATTGCAGGTGGGTGTGAAGTTTGGTTTAAAGACAAGTTATCTGTGTGTGAGGGGGGGCATACATTTACATTTAAATATAAATCACTGAATTTGAAAAACAAAATGCACTGCATTGGTATCCATCATGAAGTTCAGTGTAGCGCATGATAACAAAGTCACACAGTCTCATATTTGACTGCAACAAAGGACAGTGTTCATGTGTGTGAAAGTGTTTTCCATTTATATGGATGTATGTATTTGTGTCCTTACCTCGGCCGTGCTGGAACTGCATCTTTTCTTCATCAGGGTCCTGCTTGGCTTTGATATATCCACAGTGCCTGAAAAGAAATGCACAGCGGGATTACCGCACTGTATACACAGTTTTTTTATATAGCTTCATAGCGCCTATGGAAGATGACATACTCTTCAGTGTGTATGTGCAATTGTGCACGTGTGTTTGCTATAATACATCTATTTCCAGGAAAATCTCATACTACTCTGTGTGCAGCCAATAGCTGTGTGAATGAACAAGATATTTCCTTTTGTCTCTACACACCCCACTCCTCTAAGACAAGCCTAGAGGAAAAAAAGAAACTATTCCTCGCTTTTTACCTGTTAATTCCACACTTCCCTCTAAGCCGTTGTGCCTGAGGTTCAGTGAATGAGTCTGTGTGTGTGTGTGTGTCACAGATGTCCCCCTATAGAGGCAAATCTATGCAATAAAAGCAATCCTCTCTTTTTCCATCTATGGACCCCTCTGGCCGTTAACCAGTGCCTTTAACATTAGCACGGGTCACACACACAAACACACACTTCTGTGCCCTCTCCCCACACCCTTGTGCACACAGGCACACACCCTGCGGCGTGGGTCAGTTCAACGATCAAGACAAAATATTGACGAATTGATCAACTCAATCCTGCTGTCCAGCTGTGAGGAACTGTTAAACTGTTTTACAGACCTCACAGGGGCATGCTGCTAGTGTGTGTGTGTGTTTTTGTGGCATGGTTGGAGTGTCATGTGTTTGTGTCAGTGTATTTTCTCTCCACTTTGTTGTGCTTCATCCTTAAACAGTGTTTAACAGCCCTAATCACCCACCACTAACACCATCTGTGAGATTTATGGCTGCTTTAAATTCGGTGCAAAAATTTCAGGCTAAAATGCATAAAATGCAAAAGCAGTTTTATATAATAAGATACTAAACATAACATAAATGCTGTGACCTCCTCTCCTCTCCCTTTTCCCCTCTTGTCCTATCCTCCTTGAGAACTGTACAGGTAAAGCTGCATCCAGTCAGTATGTCTGTCCATCATGAAGACAAATTGATTTGGGCTTAAAGCCAAGAGCCACTGGGAATCTGCAGCGCGGACTCTATGTGATTTAAGGAGGCAGTACAGAGGAGGACAGAAGAGAAAAGGAGACTGAAAGAAACATGAACAAAGGCAAAGTAGAAAAATAATAGAAGAGAAGAATACTGAGGGCAGAAACAGAGTAACGTCCTCTGACTAAGAATGAGAGACACGCACACAGCGACAGAAATACAGAAAGGTGGGGTCTCGGCAGGCTCAGTAAATCTCAGTCATTTGGTGTTTAATCCTTGTGTTGATTTTACACAGCTGAATGCATGGTATAACCCAGACATCAATAGGCTGTTCTGCGAACACACACACACACACACATTAGGGTAGAGACTGGTTGCTGGTATTTGGGGATAAAGAGGAGGGGGCATAATGTTCTTATGAAAGGGGAGTTGGGCCCCACCTGGTTATCAGCTGGGCTCAAGCCAGTCAAACACCAAGGGACTATGATTACCCCCTTGAAACACACGCTCGCACACATACAAGGCTTTGGGGCATGTGTTTAGAACATATGGGGAATGGGGACGTGGGTCACACCTCTGCTCCAAGTGTGATAATCCCATGGGGGCGCACACACCCACCCACACACACACACACGAACACACGTACACCTTCTGCAAAACACCAAAACCCACGTTTGAAACACTTCCCCATCAGTGCTGGATGTGTATCTGTGTTTGTGTGTGTGTGTGTGTGTGTGTGTGTGTGTGTGTGTCTCCGCGGGTGCATGGCTACATATGTGAGTGTGTGTGTGTGTGTGGATGTCTGTGTGTGTGTCTGATGGGAAATGAACACATTTCCATAGTAATTACAGAGCAACTCATTTCTCCTCTCCAGTTAGAAGTGTCATGAATCATTAGCGCTGCAGTCTTAAGCATGGTACAAAACCTGACATGGCTGTGGATTTTGTTTTCTCCCTGACAGCTGTGTGTGTGTGTGTACGTGCGTGCGTGCGTGTGTGCGTGTGTGTGTGTTTGAAATGAATATTTGTAATACTTTTCATACCTTAATTGCAACTGACCTGCAATTCAGGACTGGACTCAGGAGGACAATGTGGAAGTCATTTTCTGATGCCACTTGTATTTTCTTTCTTTGTTTTTTTTTAAGATTTCCTTTTTTGTTGAGTTTTCACATTTGATGTTCCCAAGACGTAAATGCAAATTACATTGATTACATTACTTTACAGTTGACTGGATTAATGTAAGGTGAAAACATATATAATGAATGTGTTCTGTAAACTGTTTAATGCAGAGGAAAACCTTAGACTGAACTCAGGAAAATGAAAACCTTAGGATCTAGAATTCTTTGACAGCTTAAACATAAATGTAAACTCCATTTGGTGAGGAAGATCATGTGATATGATTGAAAGCACTGGAACAGCTGAGTGCGACTCCTGCCTGTGGTTTCAAAGTCATGTGCTTGACATGGCCAAGTTGTAGTAGGTAATTGTGTATTGTTGGAGATAAGGTTGTAACTATGGCATAGCCCATAATCTCTTTTACAGTTGTACTTACAGTGACCAGAAAAAGCTGCAGAAAATATGATTCTAGTTACCACATTGCCTTTTCAGAAACTAGTTGTCTGCTATTGACCATAGGTATTTACCTTACAGTATGAACATTCATCGGTTCTTGAGCTGGAACAGACTTTATAATGAGAATAGTCCTCCTGCATTGCCACGAGCTGCTTCTTTATCCCTCTGTACTGCAGTGGGAAGTTAGCACTATCTGTCACTGTGGGGGGGGGGGATCATTGTTCCATTTAGCAGCCATCCAACTGCACTATACACTGCCAGTTCATACAGTAAATACACATCTCGTCCAGACAGATGTACGTTCATGCAGATTTAGAGTACACACACCTGCACCAATTGTGCAAAAACACACACGTTAATGGACTGCCATACCAGTATCACACCCGGGCTCTCACCCTTCTCTCCGCCTCTCTCTGTTCCACTTCACTGAGGACAACAGGCTATCCCTGTCCTCCAAAGCCACACACTCCACATTTGCATATCAATTTACTTTTTAATATAATGCTCTGTCACTCGAGACCCATTTGTCATTCTGCTAGCAAGCTTCCACCTTCATAGAACTCCATCCATATATTATTGTCGCCATAGCCCCTCCCCCATTCTCCCCTCTCTTCCTCTCCCTTGCTGCCATTTATCTCTTGGGCGATATATTCTTTCTTAATTCATCCTTTAAGGGAAAACATTCCCTCGTCCAATAACCCACATATCCTCTTCTTACATCCATCTATCCATCCCCCAACAGGCCCTGTCTTCCATGCTTTTTTCCTTGTACTTCTTTTTTGATGGAAAGAGTGTACGCCAGGAGCTGGGAAGAGAAATAAAGAAACAGAGAGAGGGAGAGGGAGATGGAAAAAGAGAGTGCTGACAGGCAAGAACGCACAATGGGGGTCCAAGCCTGCATACCAACTAACAAGCAATCAGATGGAGGAGAATAGCGAGGAGAGAAAGGGAGGCGGCAGTAGGGATAGAAACTCGAAGGTTAACATATGGGATGTGGACAGAAAGAGGGGTGGGGCAGTGTTTGTGCTGCAACAACAGGAGCTATAGATAAAAAAGAAGAGATATAACAAGAAGAAAGATCGCTTAACAGAGAAAGAGTAAAAAGGGAAACAAGGAGGAATGGAGACGTCAAATTCTGGCTACGTGGACAGAGGATTGAGAAGGACAGTGAAATAACAAAGCACAATGCTATCGGCACATAGCTCACCCTGAAGGAGGGTAAGGGAAAAGATAAGACACTTGATAGATGACAAAGAGAAAAAGTGTCAGTCAACAGTGTGGCTGCAGGACAAGTCCTGAGAAAACAAATGGCATCTACAAGGTCTTGACTAAACCTCAATGTAATAGTAAATTGTAGAAGATGAGGGCAGTCGGAGAGGAAGCAGTAACAACTACACCTTCATTTACTCTTAAAAATCTTTATGTCATATTCATTCATTGTTTTTACCCTCTTAATCCCTGCTCAAGATAACTGGAGACTGGATCCTGTCCCAGTGTGCATTGCCCAGTAAACCAAGGATACACCTCAGGCAGGTCGCCAGTCCATCATAAAGCAAACACAAGACAGATCAATACGCTCAAATTCACTCAAATAGACAAACAGGAGAATTTAGTCCACTTGACACTGGGAAGAAACCAGAGCACACACCGGTCCCCTCACTCGAACGTGGAGGGATTACGGAACTTCTTTCTGTCAGGTAACTCTAACCACACTTGTTACACAAATATTACAGTTAGAACTGCCAGAATGGTCCATTTTGAATGAATATAATCACTCAGACATCCTCTTTACTGCTTAAATTTCATTGAGACTGTAGGAACATACTGAACACATCAACTCTAAAGTCACCAGGATGGGAAACCCTGACCTCTGTACATCCACCGCCTTGTCTAGCATATTGTCCTTTTTAAACGTTGGCACATTTTCACACCTGTCCAATATTCCCTTTTGAATTTTAATTCTTACTTTACATATAATTACACTTACTTAAATCTTTACCTGTCATTCCTTTTTCTTAAAACTCTTATTCTACTTTGCACTTTTTTAGCACAGCCTTAAGAGTATGCCTTTCTGCGTTTTACTGCACACAGTGTCGTATTAGCATGTGACAAATAATTATCATCCTCTAGACAGAGAGACAACATTTACTGCACCGAGTTCAGCTGATTTGTACTTTGATAATTAATGCCAGTGTTTGTGCTGTTTTTTTAGTTTACCGGGGCTGCTACAGCTTGACAGAGTAGTGTGTAATTAAGAGAACGACCCCTGTCAGACACAGACGGGGGGCAATCATCATATCACACAAAAGCTACAGTATTCTCTGATATAATGTATTTAAAGCTGTTAACAGGTCTGACGTTCACAAAATAGTTATCAGAAATGTCTGGCGAGCCACTGGAGTCCCTGTCTGAGCCAGAGAGAAAGTGAGGGACAGCAAAAAAGAAAAAGCGAGATAACAGAGACGTGGGGGAAGGAGGAGAAAAAGGGAAGCAGAGAGACCACATAGTGACAAAAGAGGAGAGGGATGCAAAGGGGAGATCAAACGAAGGGAAACTCTGGCAGGACGGAATAAAAAGCCTGATTATGCACTAAAGGCAGAGACGGGTTGGAGAAAAGAGCGAGTGTTGTAAATATGGATAACCTTGACACAAAGTGGGACAGACTCTGAAATAGTAGAAGAGAGAGGGACCAAAGACAAACAAAGTTGTGTGTGGACAGTGATGTGCTGATGACTGAGGCAGAGCCAGAGACAGGTACTGTTTATCTTATCTTCATGTAAGTGAATAACCTTGGACTAATGCTAACCTGAGACGTGAAGAGAGCTAATAAAGTGTGTGTAGTTCCGAGCCGGTGGTATCGCCCAGTTTGTTTTATATGAGCAGTCACCTTTTATAGGATTAGAGGCCGGCTGGAAGACGAAAATAGAAATTGATACACTCCGAGTCAGAGGGGATCATTCGTACGGAAACATACTACGTTGACTTCCTTTCCTTTCCTTTTTTGCTCCTCCTGTCTCGTCTCCTCTCTTCTTCTCTCCTTTCCTCTCCTCTTTCATTTCCTGTCTCTCCACATTATTTTCCCCACTGCTAATCAGAATGACTAGAAAAATGAAATCAGTAAATCATTAGTCACCCCTCCGGCATGACACAATGAAATGACACATCTATCCTCCTTCCTCCATCACCACCCTCCCCTCCTCATGCCCCACCCCACACATACACATAGAAAAACTCACACACTTGCACACACACACGCCCTGCTGTGGGTATCTGCTCTCATCATTACTCATGATAATGGTGATTCCATTTAATATCAAGCTATTAAATAAAAAATAATTACTGGGAATGAAATCAATGGATTAAATTCGCTCTCATTATTTCACAGCAAAATTAAGCCGCATTCTCCAACCTGAAAAACAAAATGCATTCACTGCTTGGGTGCTAATAAACTATAAGGTTTATAAAAGCTGATTGTGGATAATTAATTAAGAATCAAAACAGCATGAGAGGGAAAAAAACAAATTGACAGAAAAGCATAGGTGATGTAACAGAGTGTTCAGGAACACAAATGAGTAAGATTTCTTCTTCTGGCCCTCCCTCTCTCCATCTTGGCCGGGTCTGGCACCGGATCAGCACTTTCTGACCACAGTGTAAAAAGATTTACTCAGCTTGGGCTAATTATTAGAAGGGGAAATGATTAGCCGAAGAGTTATGACTAATAAATCTGTCTATGTTTCATTAACACCCTGTTTGGAAACATTTCATTTAGCTGCCGCTCATTAAAGAGAGTGGTAATGGAAGGAGAGGAGACGAAAGGGAGGGAAAGGAAAGGAAAGGAGAGTGGTAGGGGGGAGAAGCAACGAGGTCTGGAGCTGGGCTGCGGTAATTGGTGTAATGTAGGAGAATTTTTTAACAACCTGGTGAAAAGGTCAAATGGGAGAGGATGAGAAGAGGCAGAGAGGAGACGCAGAGGAGCATGTCATCTGTATCATTAAGAGAAGTGTATCTTTATATTTGCTAACAGATCAGTGTGAAACTAATTCCCCTAATGATGTTACCGACACCAGCTTGATTAGGTCGCGATCATATTACATGCACTTGTGTGTGTGGATCCAATAAATGTATTTAAATGCACCATAAACTTTAAAACCCTGGCCCAAAACAGTTTTGAATTCGCCTGTTGTTTATAGGACATTTGATCAGTCCCACTGCAACATCTGCTCATTTGCATAAAGCTTGTGGGAAATAGTTTTGCACCTGCGGCAACTAGCTGCTGTTACTGCACCGTTTGTAAGCTACTTTCTAGGCTGTTCTGCAGACAAAGCTGTTATTTGGCTACACCTTACAGCTTAGCTACATTAATTGAAAACACCGGCATCCAAGCAACACAACACAAATCTGTCTAATGGCATTACACACATCAACATCGTCGCCATCATCATTGCATTCATGCACATGCCTCCCCACACTGGCCTGTTTTGTTTCAGAGTGGTGCCAAATCATTATTAGTGCTATTATCAAGAAAACAGACCAACACCACCCACAGGGAAGGGAATGCATTGACTGATTTCTGCCTCCACCAAATTCACCATAAGTACCACTTGGCAAACATGGTTTCTATTATATTTGTCCCTTTGTTCCTGATTTTTTTCTTTTTCCTGTTTTTGTTATTTTGTGGTTAAAAACCAAGCATTTGGTTTTTTTAAAAATTCTTTCCCAAACTAAAAACTCACCAGATTTTCTTACTTTCAGTCTTTCAGTGTTGTTTTTATTTCAATTTTTCACATCTTCTTTGAAATCTAAACAAGCAGACACACACACACAAAATGTATGAGCTGTTTTGCCCTCAATTAGTGTTCTTCAGCCTCTTTCTCTCACTACCTCTTAACTCTGCTCTCAACAGCATGTTTTCATCAGCACATGCTTCCCCTTCTTTTCATCAGGCTTCCTCTCCTCTTTTCTGTCATTAAGTTTTTAAGAATAACCCTGGGCTGCACAGCAGATGCTGCGGAGGTAAAAGAGCTTACGCGCGCAAACATGCACATCAACAGGACATGCTATTGTGTTAAGAAGGTAGAGCTGTTACCTCTTTCTATTAGTGAGACTGAAAAGTCTTTCTGCAAGAGTCAGCCACGTTATGACATCTCACTTTCCTTTGTGCCTTTCTTTCTTTTCCTTTCACTCCTTATTAATCAAAACTCTGCTCAGAGAAAGTTGTTTTTGTCAAACTGGGCTTGTAGGATCTGTTTCTGGAAAACTCACTTTTCTTCTTCTTTCTTCTTCTTCTTTTTTTTTTGAAAAAACACTGAACCACCCTGCAAAATGTAATCAATGAAGATTCCTGCCTGATCTCTGTGGAAAAAGTTAATAATTGTACTTCTTATTTTGCACTAAGTATCCAATTAATCACCACATATTATTTTAAGATTTTTACACATTTTCTCTAACAGATTGCAGCCCCTCGACTCCCTGCTGAATATCTCCAGCTCTGACAACAGATGTACTCCATAAAGGCAGACTTTAAGACATATAGCAGATGAGATAGCTTAAAAAAAAAAACACAAGCATCACATAGATGGAGCAACTTCATGCTGACTGCTCACTAAAAATCTCACATTAAAAACATGAACACAGAAAAACACACAGGAATCTGGCATATAACCAAAGCCTGCAGCTATTCAGAAAAGGAGACGGTTGTAAGGAGGGAGAATCATTAGAGTGCAGACAAAACAGAGGCACACACACACACATATACACACAGATGCTGGGAGGCAGAAGCTGTAACATGTTTAACAAGGAGTGAGAGAAAGTGAGGACCAAAGGGGAGAGCGCTTTTTGAGTGAAAGGCCATCTGCTGAATCCATGGCTATGCCAGTCGCTCGCTAGCTTCCCATCGCTCGCACCTGCCGGCCTGCCAAAGCAGCCTCAGGAGGACGAAAGCAGCAACTTCACGCGCAAACACACACTTGCACGCATATACTCGCAGAGTAATAATGGCACGCACACAGCAATAACTGATGTGATTTGTCAGCGCCGTGCTGCGTCTGAGGAGCTTTCAGCGTTTTTTCATGTTTTCCCTCCTGCAGTAACAATAGCATAACAGCACTTTATTAAACGAGAACAGGACAGAACAGAATAGCCTGCAAATCAGCCCGTTTATGAGGCATAGCTGTTCAGTTCCCTGCCAGCAAAGGCTGCGGGAAGTGTGTATGTGCCAGTGTGAGTATGTGAGAGAAAGACAGAGAGGCTGTACGGGGCCCACTGTACATTTTATGGTTCTGAAATAAAAACCTCCTATCACGCTGTTCAAAACGTGGTCATGATTGTAGATTCAATAGGTGAACTAGGTGTAAAAACTCCAGCGCTTCTATCCAGTCGAGTTCTTATTGGGGAAATGATTTAAACAGCTGGCATTTAGGGGGAAAACGGGCCTTACAAATGTCTGATGGGAAATCATTTCAATCCTGGCCGACTCTCAGTGTCAATTTCAATCCCAATTTAATCACTGTCCGCATTGAACCGATCTCAGCAAACGCAGTCAGATTCTCGGTACATTACGGGGGGTTTTCATCCAAATGTAAATTTCAAGAACGGAACAGGAAATGAAAGCTGGAGAGCCAAAAGACGGGCAAAATGAAGAGAAAAGCAGAAGCAGGGAGAGTGCTGAGCAGAGTGAAATGATAGCAGGGAGAGAAAGAGAAATGGACTGATTGACAGATAAGATGGGATAGATGAAAAGAGGGAGGTATGGACAGCACAAGAAGAGACCGACCAATCCTTATTTTCCGACCTGGAGCATGTCACTCCTATTGCACCTAACAGTGCAATCACCCACCCATCGTCTCTCCTACCCTTCCTCCCCCTCCCTCCTCTTTCAAACACACTTGTAATCTACCTTTTCATCTTTTTGCTCCTTGCACCTCTCTCTTCTTCCCGCGGGCTCTCCTCCTCCCTCCATCAATCTCCTTTTCTCTCTGTCTCTCTCAAGCCTCCTCCTCTTTCTCTCTATCTTTCACACCATCTCAAAATGTAGCTCTCTAGTGGCACAAACATACTTCAGATGTACTTCCTCCCCCCTCGTCGCTACAGTCTGTCATACCCACTGCCTTTCTAATATGTTCTCATTTTATCCTCCTCTTGTGTCTCTTCTTTACCTCACTTCTGTCCATCTTTCTCCCCCTAGCGAGCTCTCTCACTCTCTCTCTTTCTCCCGGTCTTGTCTTTCTAGTGATGCAGCTTTGATCCTTGCTATATCCCTCAGTTACAAACACAGCACACACTCCACCTATGTGCACGTACACACGCACAGTGTGATAGATGTACAGATATTGTTTAATAGAAAGCAGTAATCAACACTTCACCCTCCCAGGTTAGGACATGGAAGAAAGACAGATAGAAACAGAGAGCGAGAGAGAGAGAGAGAGGATGCGAAAGACCTGAAACTGATGGCAGTGCACCGACCTCTCTGCAAAACCTAGTTAACACCTCCTCAGCCTGTGAAACCTGATAAGTTGAGAGTGACTGTGTGTGTTTGTGTTATCTTGTGAGTTCATAACACACTATGTTTAACAGGTTGTTTAGGCTCTTACACATACAACCTCACAATTCCCCTCTGATTAAAACAATGTTGATGTGTTCCTGTTTACGTGCCGTGTGTGTGTGTGTGTGTATGTGTGTGTGTGTGCGTGTGCCACACAGGACAGTCTCCACTGATTACATCCCTCTTAGTCAATAGTGAATAGAGCACTCAGCCTGATAAGCAATCACCCAAATCAATACTAATGTTTTTAGTGTGTGTACATTAGTGTGTGCATGTGGACATGTGTGTGTAGTTCCTAACATGTTGCTAATCTAGTCGGAGCTCATAGAGGATAAACATTTAGTTACAGGCACAGTAAATCACAGATGCCTGTCATCCCTTTCTCTCCTCTCCTCTCCTCTCCTTGCCTTTCCTCGCCTTTCCTCTCCTCTCTTGCCGTCGTCCCTTTCTTCTTCGTCCAAAGAGCCCTCTCCTTACTCTGATCCTTTCATCTTCTCGCCTCTTACCAATCGGCATTCTTTTATTTTCCTTTCTCCCTCTCATCTCCTTCTCCTCTTTGGCCTTCTTTGAGAGAGAGCATTAACAGCAGCGTAACCTTCAAAGAGAGTGATCATAGAGAGTCCATGCTCTTCACATACGAAATAACACAGCCTTTTGTTGGGCTTTGGCAGCAGTATAAATGTCAAAGTTGGAGGCCCTGCTTTGGCACACCCACATGTAATCCCTCAGAGAGAGGCAGAGAACTATGAAGAGAAACCGAGTGGGAGATCTTCAGCGCGTGTATGTGTGTGTTAGTCATTGTGTGTAAAAGAATACATATTTTCCTATGGGGAGAGTGAGGGACGTAAACCCACAGTACCACCTTAGACACTGCTTGGTCTTGTTGTTGACCCTGTAATGACTGCAGCTGTCAGAAGCACAACCTGAAATCGCCCTGTGATAAACAAAAAGCTTGTTTTGTGTGTATAAGATATCCCAAAACTATACAACACCTACTTAAAGCTGTAGGTATTCTATATTCGTGTTATTGTCAGCAAATTCCACGAAAAGACCAAAACTAACACTGCGTCAGTGAGTCTCTCGGCACTTTCCGCCTCCCCAGCCTGTCTGTAACTCTCAGCCCCAAGCCCATTCTTTCCTACTGTACACATTAATCTTTAAAAATACCCCGTGAATATATACTTTATATACTATACCAAAGTAATTCCTTAAACGGGTGGGTACTGTAGTTTTGAATAAACATTACTCAAGTGCGTATAAGTAGTGGATTTATCAGGGGCTATTTTCATCAGCAACTAGGGTGCTAGGGTGTTAGGTGCTAGAGAGCATGTTGGACAGCAGGACATGAGATTCAGTATGTGTGATTGAACCAAAGTAATCCTTTAAAGTCATATTGTGCTCATGTGAGGGTTAAGGGTTAAGGCCAAAAGGAGAGTTCTTCTTTGTTTAATGTGTCAAATTCATACTTCAAAAACAGATTATTTCGAAAAATTGAACACTTGTTCACTTTGTTGTTTCAAATTTCCCGGGCACTTTCCGGCTGCCTGCCACAACTTGGTGACATAAACCTGCGCTACCCCTCTCTGCCTGATGTTGTGGCGCAGCTCAGTCATGCATAGAGGTGTCTCTTCAGTGTCTCTTCAGTTTTCACCCTACCTGCCGCTGACAATGAAGCAAGTCACCAGGAAGATGAGAAGAACAATTCCCCCGGCGATGGACACAGCCAGGATGGTGGACTGGTTAGGGTCCCCGATAGCCAAAACATCTATACGGGAGACACAGAGAGAACAAAGCAGATTAGTAAAACAAGCATAAAGGAGGATGAAATGAAGCTGAGGGTGTTTTCTGCAGAAGTCTTAAGTGAGGGATGAGAAGACTAAGGGAGGCTGGGAGTTAAAAAAGACAGCAAGAGAGAATGCTGAGTGTGGCGGGGGAAAGAAGGAGAGACAATGAAATATGATAGCAATAGAAAAGGAGATAAAAGAGAGGGAAAAGGAGAGAGCGGCAAACGGGTAAAAGAGAGCGAGGGAGGTGGGTGGAATAGTAAGTAAGGACCTTGATGAAAAGCGCTCTCCCTCTCTGCATTGCCTATGAGGCTATGAGAGTGGACGTGAAAACCATTCCCATTCGGCCGCGCTGTCCAAATGGATATGTTAACATTGCACATAACAAGGCTGCCGCCGAGAACTTTCTGCAAAGATGCATCGATTTTTACGCCACACCTATCGAGCCATTACTCAGAACAAATACCCCATTTATCTGGCTTAGCTAAGCATGAGCGGATACGTGTGTCTGTGTGTGTGTGTGTGTGTGTGTGTATGTATATATGAATGTGTGTGTGTTAAAGGCAAATTAATGCCTCTAGGCAGGCACAGATAAGCATTGATCTCCGATTACATTTACTGGCGCACACATACACAGCCTTCTTTAACAATCGATAGAATTGATCTGATTAGATAACCTTGATATGATTGCCACGGGGTCAGCTGAATCTGGCAGATCCTGTATTTTACAGCACTGAACTTGACTGTAAACCTCCTGCGTCATGACAGCTCTATTTACCAGTGATACCCAACCTGGGCCTTGAGTTCCACACAGGTAATTGCAGGCACAGTCGCGATCTGTTTCACAGTCACATTTCAGATATTTGTTGCAGGACAGGTGTGGAAACCCAGCTTTGAATTACTTTTATTGATTATTGAGTGATTAGTAGGCTAATGCTTGCCTGTTGTATTCTATACAGACAATCCATAGCGCAGTGCTTTACATTAACTGATTTAGCCCCTTCTGCCTGCCTGTGCGGTGATCAGTGCTCACATTGAAGAGCACGTTACGGGGCCTCTAAAGCAGAAAATCCTAGAGCACATAATGAAGAGATAATGAAAGTGGCTGACAGCAAACAAAGGAGAAAAGCATGAGTGACAGAGAACTTGAAAACATCACGACAGAGATACAGCACAGTTTGCCCAGAGCTGTTTGTCCCCGCTGGGTTGGATCAAACCCAGCATAGTTTTCTCTTTTTTGTTGCCTTTTTTCCCCCAAAAAAGTCTAAGGATGGAAGACATTTCTGAATGTATGTGGCCAGTCTCCTTTAAGCAAACGTGCAAATGTCTTCTAGCCTTTAGATTTTGCTCCAGTGGTCAATGCGAATCAAGACCTCACAATCTAGGAAAGGCAAGTTTGCCAGTTCTTTTTTTCTTTCGTAGTGAAATTGGGTTTTCTCCTTTCGCCTGATATGTATTCTAGGATGCTTTTCAGCATTCAGATACGTAGAGGCTGCCAGTGTTTCTTTGTCTGACAGCAGAACTGAAAAAACAGTTCGGATGAAAAATGACCTATTTTATAACCATGCAGTAGATTGATTTAAACTGCAGGAGGGTGAATCAGGCTCTTACTACACTTGATATAAGATGGCAGTACTCTTTGCACTGCAGTTAATCTTTGTGCTTTTTGCATTTACCACTAGGATTTCTTGAACTGGTAGTATTATCAGTGCAGCCATTGCCTGCTATTACAATTGTCTTTTGAAAACACTGAAAATCATTTACAAAACCAAATATTTCTAATTCATCCCTTTACCTTCGTGGCTGGTTTCCAATTCGATCTCTCCGCCGTAGCTCCCGTAGCCGCCGTCGGTTCGGGCCCTGACCCTGAACACGTAGGTGGTCCCTGGCTTCAGCCCGTCCACTGTCATCATGTTGGAGCGAGTCTTCAAAACGGTGTAGTTTTGCTCTCGCTGGTTCTGAAGCGGAGGAAAGAGTGAGAGCAGGAGAGAATTAAATACAAAGTTTAGTCGATAATATTAAGTGTCAGAGAAAAGGGCTGAGAATATAGATATACTCTAAAGGGTTATATAAAGAGGAATGGACTGTAGTATCAAGAGAGACAGAAAAAAAATAAGAAAGCCTAAAAATAATAGAAACCTCAAATTGTTGAATTTAAATGTCTCCAGGGGCCAAATACACCTCACTAACTTTTCATTTGTTCATCACTGGACCGTTTGTTCGCATTTATACATGAGCATCTGTCAAGTCCCATATCTTATACTCTCTACACTTGGGGGCAATATGCAGTTACTCAAGTCCCCAAGCACGTTTTGTTCTGCGACAACCTTATAGATGTGTATGCATGTGTGTGTGCACTTACAAATGTGTGTGTAGGAGGATGAATAAAGAATAAGTGTGTGTGTCAGTAAGCTGATTCCCTGCAGAGACGCTGATACTCTACCTAATGGAAGACACTCTACAACACGGATTAACACTGTTTTACAGCTAATGCCTGCTAACACACACACACACACACACACACAGGCTTAATTTCATCACCTTGGCCATGTTTTACGAGGTTTGTTCGACAGATGTGTGGTTAATTGGCTTGGTGTGAGCAGTAGGCGAGACGTGAGGGATAAGGCGAAGGAGAGAGAGAGATAGAGAGGCTGGAGAGAGAGAGAGAGAGAGAGAGAGAGAGAGAGAGAGAGAGAGAGAGATGTTTGTGATGAACAAGTCATTACAGACATGCCCTAAGGCTAAACCCATATCCTACGAGCCTAAATGACATGTAGATGAATAGAACCAGAGGAGGAAAGCACATCAAACATGTCGCATTAAAACCTTTAACCCAGCGATTTGGTGTTGCACTTAAAGGAAGAGTTTGACATTTTGGAAAAATGCTCATTCTCTCAGTCTTGCCAAGAGTTAGATGACAAGACTGACACCACTCTCATGTCTGCACGATAAAAATATAAAGCCACTGCCAGCAGCCAGTTAGCTTAGCTTAGCATGCAGACTGGAAAAAGGGGGAAACAGCAAACCGGGCTCTGTCCAAAAGCAACAAAACCCACCTGCAACAATTCTAAAGCTCAATAATTAATTATCGTAGTAATGTAGTTTGTTAATCCAGACAAAAACCGAAGTGAATTGTGAACAGAATTGCTCCAGCTTCATATTGACCCTACAGATGTGGTAGTAATATGGATTTTCTCATTTAAATCTTGGCCAAGAACAAATATATGTCCTCCAGCCTGGTAAATACGCATGTCCTCTACACTCCACGCCATGAGTTTGTTATGCAGTGTTTATCATGCATAAAATTAGTAAAGTGCCTCTTTAAATGTGCGTGTGCGTGTGTGTGTGTGTGTGTGTGTGTGTGTGTGTATTTGTCTGTCTCACCTTCTCATAGTAGATGACCTCATACTCCACTATCGCCCCGTTGGGTCTCTCTGGACCCTGCCAGGCCAAAGTCACGCTGTCCTTGCTCCGCCTCTCCTTCAACACTACGCTCACTGTAGAAAAACAAAGAACAAGAGGCGAAAGCATGAGCAACAAATGGAGAGCAAACTTCAATGAGATGTGAAAAAACACATAAAAAGAGGTAGAGAGAGAGAGTGGGTTGTGGGGGCGAGTAGAGAGAATTTAGATGGTTACCTTCTAATCAGACGACCCATATTTGAAATGTGTGTCATGTAAATTTGCTAATGAGAGAATGAGAGGGCCTACAAGGTGTTTTTTACATGTGTGATTACAGTATTCTGCGATGTGTGTGTGTGTGTGTGTGTGTGTGTGTGTGTGTGTGTGTGTGTGTGTGACACATGTGTATGGTATGTAATCTGCTTGTGTTATTTATGGGCAAAACCAAAACACTGCTACTTCCTACTGGCATTCACACATTGGAGCACGTGCTTGTGTGGGTTGAAAGTGTGTGTGTGTGTGTGTGTGTGTGTGTGTGTGTGTTGTGCTTTAGTCAAGAGTAGCACGTGAGCCATGTGGGGATCGTAATGAGGTTAACAACCTCCTACACCCCTCTCACCTTCTCTCGTCTTATTACCACACACACACATCCGTAGTGCGAGGCCTATTAGTCATCGTCACCCTGTCATATGCGCTTCTCTTGTGTGAATTTCCCACAGTCCCACACTGTGAAAGATGCACATATAAATATACATGTGCAGGCAGAGATGCAGAGATGTCATTTTGTGGTATCAGAGAGATGCAGGACAGCAGTGATTTTACCATCTGTGAGGACAATGCAATCAGGAGACAATTTTAAAAAATATACACTTTGGTATCCTACAAATTTCCAGTTCAGGCTTGTGAGCATGTTCTTCCCCAAGGATTTCTTTTTTTTTATTATTATTAACCTTTGAAGGCAGATTTCACTGAAATCCTGCAGAATCATTTCTTCTCACATTTTCTCTACTGTTGAAATCTGAAAATATCCTGCCACACAACAATTATACTGTGAAAAAAAAATCTGTTTTTTTTGTTTGTTTGTTTTGTTTTGTTTTAGGACTAACATTACCTCCAGAATCTGTGTATGTTCTCACCTGTCTGTGACGTGGTGACATTAATGACTACTGTTCCTCTTGGTGTTGGACTTAGGTCTGACACTCCATTCTGGCTCTCAACAGTGAAGCTGTAGTTGGAGTCCGGCTGCAGGTCGGTGACCAACACGGTGGCTGAGGAGAGACCAAACTGTCTGGGGACGAAATGGACGCTGCTACCACATGGTGTGCACTTCCTGCCGTCGCCGGAGCACTTCCTGCAGTGGAGGCTGTACGTGATGTCTCCTCTGCCTCCTGTGTCTCTAGGTGGCGACCACTCCAAGGTCACACAGGTCTCGTTCACTGTGGAGATGGGGTTCTCTGGAGCTGATGGAGGACCTGAGGTAAGAAACAGGTATAGATTTATTTCTTTTTTGTAAAAAATGTTTTCTTTCTTAAAATAGAAATTAAAGGCCTATTCTTGAGGCCTTATAAACATATCTAAAATGTACTTTTAATGCTGTAAAACAAAAGAGATACTCATGTGAAAAGTGATTTTACTAAATCTGGCTCACTGTACCCACTAAAACCATGCTATCCCAGCATGCATCCTGTTAGAAGCATGGTACAACCTGAACAAGTCACCATGTCTCCACTACTGAGCTTTTGCACCACTCCTTAGCAGTGCCAGCTCATGATATACTGACTGATGGATTTTATTTTTATTCCACATATGCACTTTCTCTAAACATGTACTGTCTCCTAGTTCATTACCAAATTAATAGCAGTTTCTATTAAGGACAGAATTCACATTGATTAAATTAAAAATGAATTAACTGACTCCAGCCAGAGGGTGGACACTTAGTGCTCGATAAATGAAAAGCTTTGGAATGGACAGTGATTAAAAGAGCCTGACTGATTGTAAATGTGAAGGTATAAAAATATATTAAATTTCTTAAGTTTAAATCCATCTTTTAATAGAATTTACATGATGTTAAATAGTGGACACCCAACTTCAGGGAGGTTTTTTTTTTCTTTTACCATGTGCAGTTAACTGATACTCTTTGGGGCTGCACTGCAGACAATAAATAGTTAGAGGACAATGATCCATAGAAAGTGCCCGGAGTAATTTCTCATGAGTCAGGTACATTTTATGATTTAGAGCAGTTAATATTACTCTGAACTTCGGCTAAAATTATTAGTGTAACATAGAGTCAGAGTCCAAATAGTGTGTCAGAAATCATTTTCAAGAAAGCACAGACAGAGCGACACACAAATGTTCTTTATTATACATTCAGATGAAGTGTCTTAATGTTAATACATAAATTAAAATGTCTGGAATTTTGAACATATAGGACTGAAGAAACCTTTTTTCTCTAAATAAACCTCGGGTTAAATTCCACTTTGTGTGTGTGTGTTGCTTTTTTTTTTTTTAATATGGATACTTGATTCTCAGCCAGATGCTCGCCCTCGTAGATGTGAATGCATGTATGCGTTATTTTATTGCGTGCCCTCACAGTGAAAGATGTCAGACAAAATGAAATATGACACATCATAGTCACCAGCATGCATGTTTGTGTGCACATGCATAAAAGAGGTATCAACCTGACAACCCTGCGTTTTTCTTGCTGGCGCCCTCTGCGTGACAGCCCTGCTGTGTCACCACAGAGGTCCCGTTCAAATGAATGAGTGGGCTGTGTTTTTCTTTCCACGCAGTTCTGGAGTTTCTCTAAACAGCTTGCTTGTATAATAATTAAGCACTAATTAAATAAGTCTTCACCTGGGCCTTTTCTGTGCTTTTTCATTGGCAGATCAGTATGAAAAATTACAGTCTGAGCAAACCACAAACCTCCAACACATCATTAAGGTAAGCGTTTACCATGTCATTCTTATTGTATGGGCTAAGGAAACCACTGATTATGGTTGCTCACAGCACAGTACGGTGCAGACATCTCAACCATATGGAAATTTGGCAGTAGATGCCCATTCAGCCTGACATCTCATCAGGCCCTGGCTGAGTTGTGACCCCCAGGGGGCCTGCCAGCAGAGCCTGGGACTTTCCTGATTAGCCTTCCCAGTGGCGAGCCTCTCTGAAGTGCAGGATTGATGGGGGGATGGCTGGGTGTGGGCATCGGGGATGGAGGCCATGCTGGGGATAATTGAGGCTGTCGGTCATAAATCTGCTGAAAGGGTGTGCTGACTGAGCTTGCTAATTCTGCCTTTTTTCTTTTCTCCATTCTCCGACTTCCCTAGGCCACACTTAACTGTCCATCATCATCGTTTCTACTGATCGGCCTTTTATGATATTTAGATTATATGCCTCTGATAGCCCGCCCCCCCCACTGTTCTGTTCTTTGCCTGTGTCTTAAGTGTCATTCCCCATGTCTCTCCATGACTAATTCTTTCACCTTTTCTCCTCATTTTCTCATTTTCTCCCTCAATCCTCCTTGGTGCTCCTCGCCAGTCAGGAGAGCATGCGTGTGCGTGTGTGCCCATACATATTTCAACAAACCGTTACTCATTTCCAGCTGATAACACCTGTCACATCTCACCTGCTACAACGATTAATGAGTGTAATCTACCATAACCTGATAATGGATTTGGGTATGTGCGTGCATGCATATGTGTGTGTGTGTGTGTGTGTGTGTGTGTGTGTGTGTGTGCTCTTCCATATTTTTCTAGTTCAGTTTCTCTCTCTCCCACCATGCCACTGTCCTTTCCCACCCCCACATCCCTCCGTCTATCTCAATCCATCTCTTTCTGCCCCTGTCTTCCGTTCAATCTTCCCTCCTAATCCTTTCTATTCTCCTCCTTCTCTGTTCATGAGGATGCGGTCTGATCCCTCTGGCTCTTTGGGTGTGTGTGTCGTGTGTGTGTGTGTGCATGAGAGGCAGACAACGAATAAGAATCATCATCAGCTTTCTACCAGAGTATCACCCATATCAGTGTTCTCATCGGAGACACAGTATCTGTAACCACACAACTAACACACGTGTGTGTGTGTATCGTATGTACGTGTCTCTAGTGTTGAGTAAACCCATAGCAGATGAAGAAGAGGAAAATGCATGGACGGGTTATAAATTAAAAAATGGAAAGCAGCCATGCAATGTAAATTCTTACAGGAATACACTGCAGACTAATTAAATTAAATGTAATCCAATCGTAACTGTAAATCATTCCACACCACAAAAATGTAAACATCCAAATGCAAATATTTGACTTGGTATGCAGCATGGTGTCAAATTAGCCTCCATCTTTATGACTGTTTTATTTGTTGATCTTTTTCTCAGTGTTTGTATCACTCACGTGTGCAGGCCATTGAGCGTGGGTCGGTCTCAGCACGGTAGAAACCCTTCTCACAAATGCATTCCACGGCTTGTTCCTGCGGGGACGAGCTGAGAGGGGGGCATTTGGTGCAGTAGGCATCTGTGGCTGAAGCTTTGTAGGTACCAGGTCTGCATGCTGAACAAGGAGAGAGAGAAACACAGGGTTAGAAGGTGCAAAAATGCAACCACACATGCCAGTTAATAAACATCAATCATAAGCACTTTTTAAAGAATTGTGCTACAACGTTCTAAACAGAATAAGCAACCACAAAGGTTCACAGCTGGAAGATACCACTGAAATTTTGTAATGTATTGTATGATGGCCCTGATGAGGGCCACAAGCTAGAATGCATTGTTCTCACAGTAAAGCTTTTCTTTATTACAAAAAGTGTTGCTGAAGTTTAAGACTACTTCTCCAGACACCTTGGAAGAACAATAGTGAAGTTGTGCCAGAAATCCCTTCTCGGCTACAAATGCTTTTGGGGATAATTCCGGTTTATTGCAAATCGGTTCTTATTTTCATAGTTTTGGCCATCATTTCTGTCGGTTACCATAACATTATACCTGCCAAAGTAATTGCTGAGCGCTGGGAACACAGCAACATTTAGTAGTTAGGAGACAAGAAACATGAGCAGTCAGATGATCAGAGAGGGTTTAAACAAACACCCAGGGTGTGCCAGACTTCACTGGAAGAGGGCAAATGGTTAAATTATTACCCAGTTACCCAGTTCCTCGTTCAGTTTCTACAAACCATAACTACCTTAGTTGTGTGTACACATACATTTTCTGTGCAATGAGGGCTTATTACAGACATTCAGGTGAGTTAATTATAGATTTGCTTGGTTTGTTGGCTTGTTTATTACCCGTTCGATCATCTGACTGGTCACATTTCTTTCCTCATCTGACTTTATTGAAGCATTGTCTCTATATTTCCAAATCACAGAACCTAGCTTGGTAAGTACTGCATTATCATAAATGTTAGAGAGGATGGCCAAGGCTACAAAAATAAGACGAAGATTGCAATAAATCAGATTTATTCTTTAAGCTTGTGTGAAAATAAAGGAGAATCAGAATAATATAACAGAGAATAGAGATACAAAAAGGTAGAACGTACAATAAATAAAAATGACAAGAGGAGTTCTGCTACAACAGGGGTACTCTAGATACTGATAGGTCATAAGATGTGCCATGCAGCACCCACGGCAAAGAACAAGAAAGTTTGATTTAATATATTGTGACATTAGGTCTATGTGAGATCCTTTTACATCAGGCTAAAGGCCCGTATAACCAGGGGGCCGTACAGTACAAAAACATAGTGCAACAGCAGATCAATTGTGATTCCTGTTATATAAGCATTAGATCTTCAGGCAGCCGGGGGAACAAAAATACACAGCCGCACTCACAGCAATAGTCACAATAACATTATATGACTATTGCTATGGCTGTTACAGTGGCTGCATATTAGTCATTATGTTGAATCATAAAACTGGGGAGGGAAAACCGTGGCACAGCTCAAAAGCAGCAGCATGCTGAAATAGACTGGGGACTTGAATGATTTCCCTTTTGCATCCTAGGCAGTAAAATGGGATTCCTGACTTTCCTTTTTGTAATCTGAATATAGATTACGCATGTATTTATTTATACATTCATAGGCCCAGTATTCCCATCCTTGCAAGCCTTTTCTGCCGCGGTGGTAAATTGTATTGCAGTGTACAAAACCCCATGTAAGGAAAATGAGGGTGTCTCAAATGCAATTCGATAAATGCCCTGTGTGTGTGTAGGTTGGATCAATGATGCGATTCAATCCGCCAGGTGCTGATTGCATGTTTGTATGCTGAGCGCTTGTGCGCGAGAAGGTGTTAAGTATGCGGCGAGCATGTGAGTGTGAGTGTGAACGTGTGTGTTTGCTTGCTGATTGCTTGCGCTAGTGGTGAAGGTCACGGATTTAATCAAGCTACACGTCACTCGTCCCAGAAAGGCTGTAAATTATCAGGCTAACACACACATACACACGTAAGTGCACAGACACACGTATTTTCAACGCCGTGGTTAACCTGCGGATCGAGGGACGGAAAAGTGGCCTAAAAGTAGTGTGATTTCTCACTGTGGAGGAAGGTTCTTCCACCTGGACACTCGCTTGCATACAGACAGTATTTTTAGGCAAATCATTCATCATAGGGGAGCAAAGTCCACTAGCACAATCCCCAAAAGACCGGAGAGAACACTGGAAAAGGTGTGTGTGTAGTTCTGAAGTTGTGAAGTTGTGAAAGAGAGAGAAAGAAAGAAAAAATAAAGGAAGGAAAGGAAGAAAGGAAAGGGAGTGATAATTCTCAAAGGGTTTCTGCTCTCTTTCCTCTTTGCTGTCAACTTCCAAGGTAATGGGTGCCTATGTGCTGCGCTGGTGACTGTGTGTGTATGTGTGTGTTCCTGTTGGCTGGGTTGTACGAGCAGGGTGGAAAAGCAGCTTTTCTCCAGGGACGTTTCATCCGGAGAGTCCTGGCTCCGGGCGCTGGCCAGCCTCAGAGGCACAAAGGACCCCGGCGTTAGAGGACAGACAGGGCGCCCCATGCCAGGCCTGGCGTCCGAACAACCGCCTGATCAAAAACTTTGTGCAAGAATGGGGGCTTGGCTGCTTTGAGTGGAGCTTCCTTCACTTGATCTGCTGTTTTCTACTCCGCTTTTCTGCCTCGTTCTCACTCCAGTTTTTCTTTCTCTCTCAAAGTCCCCCTTTCCCCTCTCTCTCTCTCTGTCTCTCCCTCCCTCTCTCCCACTTTTTTTCTCAAGCTACTCCCAGTGTCTGCCCCATGGGAAATGTGTTACTTGACTTGGTTCCCTTATGATTAATGATTTACCATAGATGTGAAAAAAGGACAAGAAGGCTGAGGAAGTTAGACGGTGCTCACGTAAACATACACTCTCTCTCACACAGCACAGGAGAGTAAAAGTTTAGTCACAAAAGCTATGTTGTAGGACTGTGAGCAAACTCAAAATTTGCGTCATCTTCCCAGTAACAGTTGACAATGCTGTATATAGAGGTGTGTGTGTGTGTGTGTGTATGTGTCAGAAGTGTGTATGCGTTTCTTCTAAAGACAAAGAGTGGCCTCAGATCCAGTGTCTTATTAAATATTCATCCGGTCACCAGAGAGACTCAGTGTATTTATGCCGATCGATAGCTCTTAGATATGATATAGTACTGCTACTCAAGACACACCCTCAGTCACCACGCGCTGATTGAGAAGGGAACAGCCCAACTGTCTCCTCTGGGAAAACACTATGCACTATGAGCTGACTGAGTTCTGTTCTTCTATTCTATTTCTAGTCTTTTCTATTGTTTTTAAAGTTTTAACCACTGATCATGTCAGAAAATAATTATGTAAGCCCATCACTGTTTCCCACACTATAAAGACACATGCATAAAGTGGTCAGTCGTGCTGAACGACACACAGAGAATATTCACCCAACTTCGGGGGCCCCCTACAGTTAAACACAGCATATTAGCATTTCTTAACTAATTTCTTTGCACAGTTTTATTCGACCAACACTTCAAAACCCAGGTTTTCTGGGGCATAAAACAGTGACAGGGTCAAACTCTTCAAGCTTTCTGTCAATCAGCAGATATTAGCGTGCACTTTTCTTCCTCACTCGCTTTCCTCTCTCCAGATTAATGCTACGGCATGAAATGAATGTGATCTGTTAGAACAGACCTCTACACACAGGCAGGCACACAGGCAACAAGGTACTTTTACACAAGAGGCCTTTGCAGTCAGTTTAAATATACTGTTGAAGGGTCATGCATAGGTACGGAGCCGAGTGGCTGCGATCCACAATGCTAAGGCCGAAGCTCCAAAATTAGCATACTGAACAAAAGCACAAAGCTATTGTTAAATCAGTGACGTTGTGTGTATGTGTGAGTTTAACGTGTTTGTGTGAATGGTTACATCATGCTAAATCACATTTTTGGGGTTGCTTGTGTGAGCGACAGACACTGCTATCTGCACTGGATGAGTTCAGGAAATGTATTCAGTTAACGTTAGAAAGGGCCTGTACAGTTTCACACACAGAAACACAAACCTGACATCTCACAGTTGCAGTCATTACACTCTAATTACATTCAATCAGGCACTCCACACGTACACAGAATCACATCAGCTGCACTTTACTGAAACAAACACTTCCTCTGCCTAGCTGTGAGTTTTGTCTTGTCCTCCATTTCTCTTTCAAACGTTCTTGCAAGTTCAACTATTAATTGCTCTGTTCTCTTGCTTTCTGCCGCATTTGGTTCAAGTCAAATGTTGGATCCCCGCTGGCTTTACCACTTCACCATAAAGGGCAGAAAGAGGAGAGAACTCTTTGTGTGTGTTTATGTTTGTGGATGGGTGGGGGGTATGGTAAGTGTGTGTGTGTGTGCATGCATGTGTGTGTTCTTTTGAGAGGGAAGTTGTGTAAAGCTCGCTGGCCCAGGGGAGATGAGCTCCATAATGGTCACCATGGCAACAGGCTTTCAAGATGGAACCCTTCTAGTACCCCTCGAGTGCCACAGCTCCTGGAGCACAGAGCTGCTTGTTTGTGTGCGTGTGTGTGTCTGTGTGTGTGTGCGTGTGCGTGTGCGTGTGTGTGTGTGTGTGTGTGTGTGTGCGTAGGCTACCCAGGCGTTAGTTGAGGCCAGCTACTTAAAAATTGATACATCAAGCGTCAGTGGAGAAATCTGACAAGACTGAATCTGACATCCTTTACAGCCACTGGGGTCACATCTGTATGTGTGTGTTTGCGTGTGTTTGTGCTTGTGTGTACATGACCGTGAAACACGCTTTCGGTCGAATTGACATGTCTTCACGCTAAACAAACTTAGCGGCCAGATTAAAAAAGAACATTAAACCATATATGTGAAAAAAACATACACATTGAGACATGAATAAATCATTGCATGCTGTATAGTGCTCCACAGTATTAATTATGTTTATGTTAACGTGTAATGGCTTCACTGGACATCGGTGTGTTAGCAGTGTGTCTTCTAAAAGCTGCAGAAGGACATGACGTGATTTTATTAACCCAGAGTGTTTGTGTCATCACAACAATTTCGCCTGTTGATAAGTGGAAGTAATATGTGTGGGTTTGTGTGCTTTTGTGTGCAATTTGAGGTTCTGTTTATAGACTAGAGAGCAGAGCAAAGTGCATTTGTGTGTGTGTGTGTGTGTGGTAATGACAAGGTTTGTGTGGAATAGAGATGTCAGCATCAGAGTCCAGTCCCCTGCTGAGATCCTCTAATCCCTAATCGGAGTTCATAACAACCTTTAACACCGTAATAGTCACCATTACTACTAATCCTGTGAAACACACACACCACACACACTTAGACACCCAATTCCTAAGCAAGCCTGCCTTTCTGTCTTTCTTTCTTCTTTCCTATCTGTTCTTTCTTTCCAAGCTGAAGAATTTTCATCATAATATCTATTTATCATACAACATACACTGAATGAGCTGCATTACATTTGGTTCCCTTGAGTGGCATCATCATCATCATCTCAACAGACAGTGAGTTCACTGTAGTCATATATACGGTAACAAGTTTACAAGGTTGCTAAAATCATCTGACCATAGGTTATTGACAACAATCCACAGAACACTGAAAAAACATGAACATGCTAATGCTTCCCTAATACATCACCCCATT
Organism: Toxotes jaculatrix; assembly: GCF_017976425.1. Classification (NCBI taxonomy): domain Eukaryota; kingdom Metazoa; phylum Chordata; class Actinopteri; family Toxotidae; genus Toxotes; species Toxotes jaculatrix. The sequence goes on from NC_054407.1 coordinate 10,891,730, forward strand.
AGCCATGACCATTACAGAGATATAAATCAACCCAATGCTTTATATTAGCCTGAAAAGTAATCTTTAAATATATCGGCCCAAATCTGTTTAGAGTAGCTACATAAAAATATAAATTTTTTAATTTTTATTTTATTTTATTTTTCTTTTTGGGAACAACTCTTAGACACTTTCCCTTTGGGGATAAGAAAAGAACACAGTTGCTCATCAGAGACATTAACTGTTCTTCCAGTTTAACCCAGTTATCAAGTTATGCCAAGTTTATTGCAGTTATTTTAAGATCTTAGTTGGAAGTAAAAACAAAAAATTCTTGCCAAAATGGTCATCTGTAAATTGCACTGAGGGACTATTTGTCATATTGTGTGTTGTGTGTGCATATGCAAGTTGGCAGTGGCAGTTTGGTTATAATAGACAGCAATCTACCGGGGGCATACAGTATTCATGATTTTCAGTGCTTCAATTGGGCTGGTGCTCACTGGAACAGAACGCCAGCACTTTTGGTGTGTGCCAACAGTGTACTGGGATTCAGTGGAATACAAACAAAACTTGAACTAACTTCACTTTGACGACTGATTCCAATATTTGTAGACTCAGAATTGAACTGTATTTTAGGTCACAGTTTTACTGCTTCCTCTAGAATTGCATTTCTGGCAGTAAAGGGAAATGAAAAAGTGTTTATGTCAGGAACGGAAGCTATGGGCCATAGTGGTGCCTGAAAGAAGAGAAGGCATTTAACTCCATAATTACAGTCGATTAACAAATATCACATGCTCCAAATGTATAATTAAAATTTGTACCGACTGGCTTTTTACGTCTGTTATGGAGAAAAATCCTTCCAACTAAACAACAGGTGTAGAAATAGCCTGCCAGACTAATTATCACTGAAACTTTAATTGTCAAATGTAGGCCCATTTCAGATCCTGTGATATGTGTGTTATAATTAATCAGAATAATTTTAATAACTAGGCTTTAATAATTACTGTATGTCTGGAGATGATAAAATAGTAGAAACATTGGCCTAGTAGTTATTTTATCCCACAGCAGCCACTAACTGTTCATGACATGAGAGGTCAAACAACAAATTGGAGGATCCCTTGAAAACTATGATGTATTCCTTAAAAGCAGAGACTGTATAGCAGCAATTACTTTTGCCTGCAAGAACCTTTTGTTGGATAGACAGACCAGGCGGAGTCACATGGCTGCAGAGCGGACGTGAGATATGAGCTGTGTCCACATGGAAGACATAACCCTCTATGATTGACACCTCAGGACAGACCCTTACTGTGTTTTTGGCATCTTATGACTTCTCTGACCGACACACACACACACACACCCACACACACACACAAACTCACATGGTCAGACCGGATATGAAATGGTTTGTGATGTCCAGTACACGAAGCACATGAGTACACTCAGGCTGCTTTCTGATCTACTCTCTGTCCTCTGGATACCAGCCAATTACTGAGAGCGGCCAAGGGGAACTACGGGATGAGGTTACCCCTCTTCCTCATTCTGTCCATATCTGTGTTTTCTCTGTCTTTCTCTGTCTGTTTTTTCCTCTTCTTTTGTCTCTGTTTCCCCTCCTGTCTGTCTAGTTTTATTTTTCTGACTCTGTCCTCTCTTTCTCTTTGTGTTGTCTTTCTTGTACTCTCTCTGACCATCTCTACTTTATTCTCTCTGTTTGTCTGTGTGTGTGTGTGTGTGTGTGTGTGTGTGTGTGTGTGTGTGTGTGTGTGTGTGTGTGTGTGTGTGTGAGAATCTTTCTTTGTATGTGTGTCTTATTTCCCAGTGGGCTGTCTGTCATACGTTGACCCTGACCTTCTCCAGAGCCCCTGCACAAATATTTACTCTCTTGCTGACAGGCTCACACACACACACACACACACACACACACACACACACACACACACACACACACACACACACACAAACACACACACACACACACACACACACAAACTCCTCCAAAAAAAAAAAAAAAATAGCACAGAGATAGATTTCAGTGCAATTAAAGCAAACACACATCTACACAAACACACTTTTCTAGTGGTAATCTGAGCTGATGGGCTCACTAATTTTGAGCCATGATGATTACACTGCAGTCTAAAAACAGATTAAATAGATACCAGGTGCATGTGCGTTTCTATGTGAAAGGGGTCATGGGCGAGAGAGAGAGACAGAGAGAGAGAAAGAGAGAGAGAGGGACCATGACAGGCCTATAGAAGGAGTCTGCTGGGAGTTTGCTTCACAGTCTGAATAACTTATTTTTCTGTCTGTTTTGCTATCAGGATAAAAGGCCAGAGGAGCCACACACAAAGCACAAGTCTGCATCTACAGATTTAAACTTTCACTACAACCACACACATTGTTTCTCCTTAAACACACATGTAGCTTAAATGTCTTCCATAAAACCCAAACCCACAGAGCTTTAACACACTGTAAACACACACTCCCAGATGCATGTATCTGTCTCCCTAGATGCACTCACACACTCCGATCCACACAACAGTAAACGTGCCCTCATCGGCCGGCCCCGTGACCGGCAGAGTGAGTGTAGGAGGAGCAGCGCGCCTCCTTTCTTCACCCACGTTATTTTCAGTTCATCACTCTCAATAATTCATTCTCTCAGGCGGAGTTGGAAAGGAGAGCCCCGTGCCTTTTCTCTACGTGTCACTCGCACACAAAGACATACACACACACACATTCACACACTCTTACAGATGTGTTTGTCAAGTATCCTTATTGTCTTTAATCTGTGGGTGGGCAGTGGTCAAGTTCACCAAAACATAAGGGGAAAAAAATTAAACAAAACCCTCAGCAAATTGACGACAGCAGGAAAATCTGCACTCGTGTGTTGTGTCCTCATTCCGCAGGAGAAGATCACAGAGACATCATAGTCAGTGGATTATAAACGGACAAAAGCAGAGGAAATGCTAAGAAAGAGAATGCTTGAGATTGTTGGCTTGCACAGGGTCATGTCAAAATAATGGATTAAAAAGAATTTGGCTGGGTTAGTTTGTGAGTGTGTCAAGTATAAATATCTGTGAATGTATTTATATATGTGTTTGCGTCCTCAAGCGCCATTGTTTTTAACAGATACAGCATTACCTTGTTATGAATGAAGGATTTCAAAATATAATACTTCCCCTGTACCTCAAACATGTCCTTGACGTCCCATGTGGGAAGCCAAGCATGTCTCATAGAAAAGATTCCCCTCTTGGGAAAATTGCCCCTGAATGTCCCTTTTGTGCTCCATAAAAATCTGCACAGCTCAGGACAGCAGGAGCCTTTCATCTGACAAATAAAAACCGACAAAACAATTAGATCTATGGGCAGAGGAGCTTATGAAGCGGCCTTAAAAGGTAATGACACTCGCAGACCTCAATGATGCCCTTTTATCACAGAAATGGATGCAGCTGAGTGGCAAGTATCCATGAAGAGAGGAGATCTTAAGTGTCTCACAAAAACGTTTATGATTTATGTTATTTTTGGCGTCATTTACTATCAGCTTCATTTAAAATGATCAAAACTTAATTTATATGTTTGTATGAAGAGTTTTACATGTGTCTTTATTTCCCACACCTTGCACACTTTTGTATTTTGTCCACTTGTTAATAACAGAAGATGTTATCCTCTTGTTCTCCACTAATAATTCAGTTTAACCTATCACGCATTCATGGGTAGAATTTGCAAAATCCACCACCTCTTTACATTTCCAAAAAAAGTAATGTTTTGGATCAGGGGTTTTCAACGTCTGCCGCTGTGGGCCCCTCCTCAGAAAAAAAATTGAGATAACTGCATTACATTTTGGCAAACTTGCACCATTAAAAATATGCTGAATTAGATATTGGCAGTTCTCGTCTGGAATGTGCCTGTGCATGTACAGACATCTATCACTGGATTCATTTGATACTGAGGAAAATTTTAAAATATGAAGATTTTCTGGCAAGTTCAGTAACACATTTTTTCTGTGATTTCTAAGCTGATTTATCTTGATTTATTTTACATTTATTCTTGATGGATGTCGGCGATAATGATATCTTTGGAAAGTGTACATCATGTGGGATGTAAAAACAAAATGTGTGTGCTGTCTTTGTGTCCAGAATTTAAGAAGTTATGACTCTGAGAGGGAGTGTGGTTTTTGACACCTATTGCATCAGTTGGATGCTAAAGGTTTTAAAGTACCTTAATTGCATCTATGAGCTGATAGTCAGCTGCAGCTGCTGACCATGTTGAATAAACAGGCCAAACTAAATTCCTGTTGTTTTCAGAGCACCTGTCCCTTTCATCTCATGCGGTGTCTTTTCCTCACGTCTCAGCAGCCACTGTAGAAAATTTCCATTTATACCTGTAATACTGCAGCAGCTGCTCTAAACAACCATATTTAAAATTTAAACATAATCTGTGGCATCTCTCATCAGGTTCTGTGTAACCGCTCCTTTGTTCTGACCAACACTGGGGGCTGAAAAGTCTATTTGAATTTTCTGAATGGTTCCTCTTGGCTGTAGAATAATAGTGCAGCTGTACAGCATATGAAAGCAGCAGCAAATTGGACTGTGGCTACATCTGTACGTCGTGTTTGGAACTGAGCAATAACGCAATAACTGCAACACTGGCCCAATCAGTCTGACAGGCCGATTGTACATCTGGAAACCATCCATAAACTAGAAAGAGAAGAGGGAGGGGGGTAAGGGGAAGGGGTCAATGGCTGCTTTCCTGTTCCTGTGTTTCCTGTTCAGCAGACCCACTGGCTGCCTGTATGCCTCCTCTGCTCGGTCTTACACACACACACACACACACACACACTCACATCTCTTGAAACCTTTGCATCTTAAATGGAGCAAACTCAACACAAATTCAGCACTACACATGTGAAAATTATGAACTTTCCCATGAGTGCACATATGTTTACCCCTAACTGGAACTCAACGGCATATGAAACACCGCCAATTAATGACAGCTCTATGCGAAGGAGACACACTCTCCCCTCTACACCTCTCTCCTCTCTTCCTGCCTTTGTCTGTAGGGAATAGTGCTATATAAGGATGTGAAAAGTTGAAACATGCGTTAACAGTTTCTCAGTCCTTGGCCTGCTTTTCCTCTTTTTCTCTGCGGGGTTGTTCACACAGCTCAACCCACTGCACCAGACTCGGCTGAACTATATGAGGTCCTGTCTCCCAGAGCTACCTTAATGTCCACGGGATTCGTTGTGACTAACACTTCAGCAGTGCAAACGCCATCTTGGCGCTAAGGTGGCTTTTGGCAACTCAGCTTATGTCTGGTGAGCGATCCGCCATGGTGAGAGAGGAGCTGTGCTGGGAGGCTCCGTGTGAATAGACATTATCTGGGTCAGTGCTGTGTGGGTATGTAGACGGGGACTATAGTGTGTAGAGAATATAGCGAGAGCACCTAAGCCTTTGTGATTTTGTGTGTCATTTATTCAAACACAAAAGAGAGGAGATGAGAAGGAGGGAGAGGGAAAAGGGATGGAGTTTAGGAGGGGACATGTGAGAGAGTGGAGATAAAGGCGAATAAAGGAGAAGCGAAAGCAAAGGTGGCTGTCATTATCCAAATAAATGAAAAGTGAAGTCAGACAGGCAGAGCAACAGAAAGACACGCTCACACAGACAGGTAGAAGGACAGATGACTGGCCTTTACTTTGCCCATATATCCGTCTGTCCTTTAAGAACATCTGGCTGGTAATAACACCTTGCTGCCTACCACCTCAACAGCTTAATGCCCTGACGCCTGCAGCAGTGTACAAACACGCACATACATACACACACTGCGTGGACTGTATACACACAAAAAACCTCTTTACTTGCTGTCTAAATCCTTCTGTTAGCCGCCCACTCCCTTCCTACCCACACCTTCGTGCTCTCAAGCTCCCTGAGCTGCCACTAAGAGAAGAGCAAAGAAATGAGAGAGCTCTGTGTGTGTGTGTGTGTGTGTGTGTGAGAACATACTACATGCAGGAGGGAGCCCTTGACCTTCACAAGTCTGTATGTGATCAACATAAAAATGCTCATTTTACCCACTGACCACACACACACACACACACACACACACACACACACACACACACACACACACACACACACACACACACACACACACACACACACACACACACACACACACACTTATGCTGTAAGGATAAAGGCAGAGATCAAGCTCTGTGTTAGAGAGGCAATAAAGAAAGGCAGGTTCCCTATTTGAGCTTTCAACACACACACACACACACACACTCACACACACTCGCAGACACACACACACTCGCTCTCTAAATGAGCTCAATCTCTTTCACAGGTGTGAAGATTAGCCTTTTCCTACATCTGTTCCCTGCTCAGACCTTTCATTGTGAACAGAGACTGCAATCCTCTTATGAGATATATAAGATATAAGTGTTTTGTGTCTTGGTGTGTGTGTGTGTGTGTATGCATGCAGCCTTTTGTGTGGTCATCATCTTCTTTCTTTCATTGTACGCATCTGAGTGCATATCTTGATGGAGCCTTGACAATCAATGTATCATGAAACTTCCACTTATCTGTGCAGAATGTAAGTTTTCATGCGGAGAACAAACAAAGGCTTTTACTGTAAAGCCTTTCCTGCTGTGCTGCGGTCAGAGCCAGGTCTGATCGACTGAACAGCTGAGCGGGAGGCCTTTGATCGCTGTTTGTCACTGGGCAGACAGAAAGCCGAATTCCCCCTCACAGGTTGAGCAATGTTTTCCAAAAATATCAGACTGCAGGTTTTTTTTTACCTCCTTTGAAAATGACGTTGCACAGTCTTTAGTTATCCCTCCCAAACGTTATGATCTCATTGTCGTGTTCAATTGTGGTTTTGAGTGTATAAGGGCCTGTGAAGTGGTGTAAAGTGATGTTTGCCTGGCTTAAAGGTTACACGGCTATGCCTTTAAGGAATAGCTGTGGCAGAGAACAGTTCTTCTGTGAACCATCTATTACTTTGAGTCAACAGATCCAGACGATGAGCACAGATTTTGGTTTTGAGCTCTGCACAGGCACAATGGTGATAAACCTGGCAACCTCACTGTGACAACAGCGCTTCAGAAAGTTACTGTGCCCAGCCAAGAAGTAGTCTGGCACAAACTTCCCTCCCCAACCCACAATGCAACATGTCACTTTTACACTTTGATTTTTGCACAGATTACAAGATATAACTTGTTAATAAGTGGGCTTTAAAGGTGCCAGTTGGTGGATTTTGTTACCTAACCAAGCCTAATTTAACCAGCTATGAGCTGTAGCTTCATATTTACCCTACAGAGTGATATCAGTCTTGTCCTCTACCTCCTTAAAGTGTGAGAGAAAGTAAATAAGCATATTTTCCATGTCAAACTATTCCTTTACTGCACAGCAAAGAGATCTTCTTATCTCACTCTCAGAAAGAGCAGATGAATACAAAAATTGTGTATTCTCCATTTCTTTAAAATATTATTTCAAGTTGTGTAGCAGTAAAGAAATCACAATAGTTGAAACCCGTAGTGTCTGCAGCCACAGAGTTCCAAACGAACACATAGTTGACATGACAATTCACACCAGATTTGATGCACATTGGGCCTTTTCTGCCTCAGTGATTCACAGTTTGGTTTTGGTCCAATTTGAGAAGTGAAAAGAACAGCAGGAGAGCTAAGTGGAATCAGTATGAGGGGTGTGCTGTGACTTTGAAAAGTTCCTCTTGTAAAATAAGTTCTTGTTTCATACTGGCAGCATCAAACAAATCAGATAAATGAATAAGTAGAAAAGGGAAGACGGTGACCATTAGACAGGTACAGCCGGCGGACAGACAAACATGTCATGCTGACCTATATTACTTTCGCCTGCTGAGAAGGAGAGAGAGGAGATGAGAGCAAGCAAACTTGTGTCGAGGTGACAGGTGTCTGTCCTTCTCCACTCCGTCTCCTCCATCTCTCAGGCAACTGAGTCAGTAATTGGTGCTGTCAGACACACAGAGAAGGACAGAACACACACACACACACACAAACACACACTTGGTTACAGCCACACACACACACACATACAGGCTGACACACACTCCTGCCCTTCAGCGTGTACCCCTAGGGCTTAAAGCAGGAGAAGAGAATTCACTACATCCTCTACCAGCTGTGAGACAGAGAGACAGCGGAAGAGGGCAAGGGAGTTCGAGGTGGAAATGGAGGGGGCAGAGGGAACAGCAGCAGACAGAAACAGAGAGGGAGAACAGAAACAGAATGCACAAGAGACAAAGACACACAGGAAAGAAAGCAAGAGAGCAAACGTGGCGGGGGGCTTCGTCTGCATACAGAGCCCTCTGCACGGGGTAGAGAGGGATGGAGGAGAAGTGACAAGGGTGTACAAGTGTATGTGACAGAGAGGCAGAGAGAGAGAGTATGTGTTTGAATGAGAGAGAGAGAGAGAGTGAGAGAGATTATGCAACTGCAGTGGTGTCAAAGCAGATGAGTATGATTTCAGGTGATTGAGCAGCAGAGCCACGGCCATCAGAGCAGCAGTGTGACTGAAACAGCACACAAAAGAAATAAACCTTAGTGTTAAACCTTAAAGGATAAGGCTGACTATACTGTATTTCTCTTACTGTCCACAAATTCCATATAAAGAGTAGAACTAATAATGTGTTGATCCAACAAACATCTGCTGTGTTAAATACTCACTAGTAAACTGAATGTATACAATCCGCTGCTAAAAATAGTCACTCAACAAGTGCCTTCTGTTTGAGTAATGTCTTGAAAAAATTCAGTTCCAAAGTATCTTTTTAAATAACTGTGGCTATTTATTACAGATCCCATAATTTACTAATAATTTTCTAGAAACCAACTGGTATTTAATGATGTTTCAAAGGTCTGTAACCTCGCAAAGTCCAGGTAATTTGGTTCGTTTTTTTTTGTTTTTTTTTTTTAAATAGACAGTGTTCAACTGGTAAATTTCCAGTTTCAACCTAAAGAGTCTGTTAGTCAGCAGGTCAGCTGAACATGTAAAATGTGTCTTTCTGTGTAGCTGTAAATTACAGGCAAACTTACAATTCAGTCTGGAGAATAATGTTTCCCCCAACATTTGCTTTGTCATTTCTGCAGTCAGAGTTGCGTCATTGTTTCATGGAAATTCTTCTGGTCCTCAACAGAAATTTGTTTACAATAAGAAAAATATACAACTGCAACCTTATCTATTAACAACAACGAAATGTCAACATCATTGTTAAAACGACTGGTAGCTTCCGTCACAACCTAGTGGTTTATTGGTGCTTGTGTTTCTCAAAATTAAGACCATATGAATCTCACTTTTCACATCGTCCGTTGTCACTTGCTCTGTCTGTACATCTTTGTGTGAGCAACAAACCTTTTTGCCATGAAACAATTGAGCAGATTAAATCTAATCCATCGTGACATTAACAGCATCAAAACATATACCCACATTTAAACACGTTGTGCCTCACTTTAGGGAATAAGAAGCAAGCATGGGGTGGGAAAATAGAAAAAGAGAAAGATGAACCCGTGGTCTATAAATGTTTAACGAGAGCAGACAGAGGAGATGAGCACTGCAAGGAGGAGGAGGGAGACAGAAGGAAAAATGATGAGGTGAAAAAGGAAGACAATATCAGAAGGGATGGGTGAGGAGCAAAATGGGGGGCTTGTAGAGGGAGAGAGGTGGAGAACAGTCCCATTATAGAAGCAGACGCCAGAGCAAGGTTAGAAAATAGCAGCAAGGAGCGGAGAGAGCCAGAGATTGAGGGGAAAAAAAAGGCTGTAATTGGAGGTGTCTGGTGTTTGTCTAACACAGAGAGGCTAGTAATGATTCCATTAGCGCCTCACACCAAGAGAGAGAGAGACAGGGACACACAGAGAGAGAGAGAAACAGAGTGAGAGAGAATGAGAGTCAGAGGGAGACAGAGAGCGACACAGAGGCGCTAAAAAGAGGAGACTAGAGAGGCCAAAACACTGTGAGGAGATTCACACAGAACATTCGAACAGGACAACAATGAGCATCGGAGCGGCTAAATGGCAGAGAAGAAGAAAACAGACACACAAAAAGAGCAAGAGACAGAGAATTCAAGGTGTCCATTAAAAGGCTTGTTCACCTGCACGACAGTGATAATTACAAATGCCTCCCCCCCAGCTCTCTTCCCCACCTCACCCCTTCATCTCTTTGTGTGACAGCAAATGAGAGAGGGTGATTTAAATGCATTAGCAGAGTGTGTTTTCCCTATGGAAGACCCTCAGACTGTGTCAGGGCAGGAACCTTTTGTTTGGAGCTGACGCTGAGAGCTGAGAGGACTCTTTAAAAGCCTGGCCCTTGTTCTCTCTGGGACACATTAAAGCGCAACGCTCTGGGTTGTTGTACTTCTCTGTGTCCTCTCATGTCTTTGTTAAAAGCAGACTGATTACAGATGCAGTTACATTTGTAGGCTACTGGAAATTTTGACGAGGGGACGCAAACAATATCAGAACACAGGCACGCGCAGGCGAAATAGCACATGCACCAAAGTAATTTCAACAAAAGAAAGCTGGTTTCCAGGGTGCGGATTTGGCATTATTTCACATTCAACAAACAAATATGAGACATGTTAGGCAGGCATACTTGGGACAGCAAATGCTCCAGCTCATTGCGATGCAAATCCTGCACAAGATCCCACAAAAAATGTTTTTCCTAATACTGGGTAGGTGGTGCAGACAACCCTGCGGTGGAGGAGCTTCAGTTCACCACAAAGGAATTAAAATCTATTGAAAAATGTCTTTTGATTGTTTTCAGAATAATTGCCACCAGAAAATCTGCGTGGAAATGAAGTAAAACCAAAGTGCTTTTTTTCCTTCCTGTGTTAATGACACTGGACACCACATCTGTAGTGACCATAACTTATTAGACGAGGGCCGCATATATTTCCTGACCTCTGACCCCAGACTGTCAATAAGACGCCGTCATTACTCCTGCACATGACCACAGCACACATGCACATGCACATATACACACAAGCAGACTGTTATTGAGTTAAAGCAAGCTTGTTAAATGCGCTTACATTGCTCTATTTATTCTCTGCGGAGTGATAAGACTCAGGGAGCAGACTGATGAGGTCATGGAGATCACTGAGGTCAAATGTTTTGCTGTGTCAGACTGACTTTAAATAAAGTTTCAGTACAGGCAATATGATAGAGCTATGCACTGTGGGTAGTGAAATCATCCGAAAACCTGTCAGTGAGATCACCTCTCAGATAAACTGCAGCGTGTCCTTTTACATGACAGACGTGTAGCTCAACAGTTGGTGTTTCATGATTGAGATGCAGCCAGAGTTCTGCCACAATCTGCGCACATTACCAGTCTGCAAACTGCAGAGTACAGCTTGTTCTTATTCACTTGTCTCTAAGGCCCCAACTGCCAAGTTTTCTGGGAGTCTTGGCTGCTGATTCTCCAAAACAACTGAAATTGCATTATGCGCACCGATTCCAAGTTTGCAGTGATGAATATCTATGATTCCATTTTCTTTTCGGGGAGGAAGTGAGCCCATGGGGACAGGTGACGGCGTGAGTCTAATACGACTTTCTCACTCAAATGCATGCACACACATAGTATACACACACACACACACACACACAAACTACACACGCCATCTGTGGAGTTTTGACGACTCAATAATCTGCTTCCTAAGGCATACCTTTCCCTCTCCTCCTACAACACAAACACACATCAATAAGCACTTTCTCACACACACTCTTTCCGCTCTCCACTACTCAGCAGGGAAAATGAGATATTCAGTTCTGACAACACACACACACACACACACACACACTTGAAAAAAAAAACAGAGGAGATGCCTCAAAGCAACTCCTACCCTTTCCTCTGCAAGATCTGTCCTTGCAGTGTTGGGAGCTGTAAAAAAGTCACTCAGAGTTATGACACCCATGCTGACACACAGACACACACACACACACAGTGTATCAGTAGCCTAAATACAGTCATTGTCATTCCATCCTCAGTTTCACAACTAAATTCACAGAGTGATGAAATGTCTCTGCACACACACGTTCCAGAGAGACACACACAGGCTTGCACAGATGCACACACACTTCTCATATTTATCGCAGAGAGCAGAATGGAGATGATTGCTGTGTTTTGTTTGTAAGAGCACTTCTGTAAGCTGTTGAGGAATCTCACATACTTTGATACTCGAGTTTCTTTCATATCAGAAGGCCAACCTTCATGAGACCAGTGCATTCAACATGCTCTCAGGAGTAATTTATGCAATGATAAAGTCACTTTCCATATTTAGACGCATTTAAGCAAATATATGAAAGCACCAAGCATATTTCTCTCTCTTGGTCTCTGAATTGATCCTTCTCTCTGTCTCACATACAAACACACATACACATACATTCCCACACTTTAAAACAAATCCCACACACGTCCCTTGGACCCCAACCCCACTCACGCTGGCAGATGTCCTTGTTCTCCTCAAAGCCCGGTTTGCACACACATCTCCCGATGGGAACCAGCCAGCCTCCGTCTGCACTGCAGTACATCTTGGGAGCCTCGAACTCCTCGGAGGCGTTCACACACACACCGTGGACCTCCACCAGTGCCGTGTCTCCACCTGTTATTGTGTCGGGGAACTGGGCCAAGTTAAGCACAGTGAGGGGGCACTTCTTGTAGAAGACCCTGACAGAGACTAAAGCGATACAGGCACCCAGGTCTTGAAAGGCCAGGTAGAAACCCTTTTTGCTCAAGTTACTAATGTCGCGCACCTCCGTGTTTAGCTTCATGACACGGTCACCAACGTCGACCTGTGGATAAAGAACATTTTACATGTCTTAGTTCTTTTAAATACGGCTATTCAGTCAGAGCATTCATTTTTACTCCAGTCCAAAAAGCTTTTTTTTCCATTTAGGAAAATGTTGCCTGAAATTCAGCGACTGTATTTCAAAGACAGAAATAATTATATTCTAAATATCTTGACAATTTTGCAAGGAAATGGAATAAGATATCTAAATTTAAATACAACTCATTTTAAAACCCTGATCCATTTTCTTAAGGTATGTGGCAAATTATGAATATCTAATATAATGCTGCTCTTTTATTCGAAGATCATATGGCCACATACAAACAGAAACTTAACTCTAAAATCAATGTGAAATCAGTATAAGAGATAGTCAGCATACAGCCACAATGGGAATAACTTTAACTCATTTTTGGGGCGATGGTAAAAAAAACCCAAACAAATCTTGTAATGTAAATCTTTTTTCGTGCATTAGTTTTTGTTGTGTATGTGTACACAATGCACATGTGAATGTACAACAGTCTGTGTTTGCATAATATATATGAAGCACAGGTGCAGTAAGTGGCTGTTTGAGCTTATGCCACACAAGTGTTTGTATGAGTGTGTGTCGCCCATACCTGTGTGAAACTCTCATCTGCAGCAATAGTATCAATCTTGACATATTGACTTTCCTTGATGAACCACAGGTTGGCGTTGTTGGACTCATAGTAGTACATGTTGAATGTCTGCAAAACAAACAGGAGGAATGTCAGTGATCAGACAAAACAGAAAAACACACAGGGATAAAAGTGAGAGAGTCCGTCCGATGTGAAATGTTAACAAGGCTCCCGCTGCTCTCTAGATTTTCTGTTGCTTCTCTTCAAATCTCAGACCCTCTGTCTGGATGGCCAGTCACCAATGCTGTCTGCAGTTTCATGAAAAGCGCGACTCTATACTGTCTCATATTATCTCTACTACTCATTCTGGAGATGTAATGAGAGTGAAGAGGGTGCAGGGGGCAGACAAAGTAGAGAGAAATGAATATAGAGGAGCAGTGATATCAGGCTGATATGAGAGAATGGGGGATAGTAAAAAAATATATATCAGAAGTTAAAATATACGAGGAGCCAGAAAAGAGGCCTCCAGAGCATCGTCTGTTTCATTCTGCAGCTATTCTCTCATGTCACTCTTTTCCCGCCTCTTGTCTGTTTAACTATTCATCAGCCATCAAAGCATGCTTCAGTCTGTCTGTGTGTGTGTTTGTGTTGAGTGTGCATTGTATTGGAAAAGACTGAAAAGTAAAATGATAAAACAGATATTTAAAATGCCCTTTTGCTGCTCTGCAGTGTAATGTAGTGAAATGTGCATAGTAAGCACTGATTTCATTCTAAGCAATAATTACAGTACAAACTAAAACTACCATCGTTTGTAAAGCTTTAGTGTATTAATATATATCTTACCATAAATCAGCAAAAGGCTGTAAAAATCACCAACTAAATATTTATTTCATAATAACTTGAGTAATTCATGCACTCCCTAAACAATAAATGAACGTACGGACAACCTTGTCTAAGAACAAAAAAAAAAAAAAATTCTACTGGTTTGGTTCACTTTACTCCTGCTTTCCTCTCATGTTTTTTGTGTCTTGCGTGTCTGCAGTTTCTGAGGCTGAAAAAGCAAACAAGTCAGCATAATTGTATCAGATTAAATACAAAGATCAAGCAGGTTTAATTTAAAATTTGTCATAAAAGTTAATTTTGCTGATTTAGCTGATTAGCTGAGCACCCTAGACGAAGTTGCCATTGCGTGTGCTGTAGGTTGAATTTGTTCCAATTTGCAAATAGCGTCTTAATTTGCCTTCCAATTAATCTGCCATTTTCATGGCAAATGCAATATGCATCCAGTAAAATAAATATTTGAGAAGTGTAAGAAAGTACTGATTGAATTAGTCAACTCAAGTTTATCCAAAAGGCTAAGAGCACTGCATAGTCAGAGTTTATATGTAGGACTGCAGAAGTGATTTTTCTCAGACTCCAGGCCCCTGACAGTTTCTGCCTCCACCATGTTTCATATCAAACTTACTCCTGTGCTATAGATCTCAAAAAAAGAGAAAGAAAACAAGTACAAATGTGTCTTTTTTACTGGCATCTCTCCAAAAGGAATTCAGAGCAAATACCTACACAACAGCACCCATGGAGCTAAAGCCAAACACTGCTCACCATGAGTGAACAAAAAAAATCAGCAGAAATATAACAGGAAGGTTTAAATATACACACATACTGTCCAGTTGCAATCACATTTTGTTATCTGACACTATGCTGTGTGTTTGTA
This sequence comes from Toxotes jaculatrix, assembly GCF_017976425.1. Lineage (NCBI taxonomy): Eukaryota > Metazoa > Chordata > Actinopteri > Toxotidae > Toxotes > Toxotes jaculatrix. Next base: position 10,906,814 of record NC_054407.1, read on the forward strand.
TGTGTGTGTTGAGTGATGCAGACCTCTTTGCAGGTACCAGGCACCCCGGGCAGGCTATTACAGTCCCTCAGGGTGAACTTGATCTCAATGTAGACACGTTGCGCTCCTTCTCGGCTGATGTGCCGCGTCCTCAGCCAGTTGTTCTGGTTGGCCTCCATGACGTTACACACCTGATAGGTCCTCATCGGGGTGTTCCTCTCATCCATCACACTGATCTCCTCCCACTGAGGATGACAGGTGGAGAGAGAAAGGAAAAAGTTGGCCCATTAGATGGAGAAAGATCAGTATGTTTATTATAATATGTTATTTTACTCTTCTAGACAAGTTCCTGAGGTGAATTTAGGATATTCCATCAGCTGCCATTTGTTTATCATTTTTTCTGATGGAGTGCAAGAGAAAGAAGTGGGATAACGAAGGCTGAAGGTAGAGAAGAAGATGGAGAGGAGGATGCTGAAAGAGGTTAAGGAAGGAGGAAGTGAAGAGACCGGTGTGAAAGACAGCAATAAAAACAAGAGGGAAGAGAGACGTAAATTTCAAATCAGCAGCACCACTCAGCTGCAAGATTTCATTGGTAGTCAATGGACAAAGGAAATCTCAGTCCAAATATTGCTCATGGGAAACTGGGCCCAAGTTCAATGAAGTGTGGTTTAGTGCAAACCAATGCTAAGCCTGCGTGTTCTGTTTTCATGTCTGGGTGAATATGAGTGATGATCTGTGTCAAGATGACTGAAGGACTGTCTTTGTCTATGTTGCACGTGTGCACAGAGTGAGCATGTTTTTCTAAAGTGAATGGGTGATTTAACGCTTAAGAGTGTGTCTGTATATATATACGTGAAAGAGAGACACAGAGAGAGAGAAAGAAAGAGGGAGAGAGAGAGCAAGAAGGAGTAGGTAGGACAGAGCTACTTTGTCTCCCGTCATCTGCTACCATCTGTTTCCACTTCTGACTAAGGCAGTAATTGAGAACACTTCTCGCATGAGCAGGAAAACATTTCTATCTACACACACATACACATAGAAAGACACACACACACACACACAAATGAAAGAACATTTCTATTCCTTAAAGAAATGGAAAATAAACCAATGTGGTTTCAGTGTCTCAAGATATCTGATCCATTCAAGGGGAAGCTAACTGGATTTTCTTGAACACACACACACACACACACACACACACACACAAACTGGATGAGTCCTAGTTTGTGGTGAGGGATGAGAGGACCACCATCTTTGTTCTGAGCTCCTGTCATCATCTTAATTCTGAAGCTTTAAGCTCCTGAGTGATGAGCACATATCAACTTACAGTAGTCCAACCATGTAAACACATAATACATGGTATGAACACACACTGTGTACACACTCTCACATGTGCACACACACGGAAACCAGGGCCCACAGAAGTAACTACCTGTCATCCCTGATGTGTCCTAAAATTCAAATGAAACCAGAATTGTAGATGAAGCGAGAGGCGAAGCGAAAGAAATAAAAAAAGATAAAGAAAAGAGAGAAGACAGGCTGATAAAATGCAGAGAAAGCAGGAAAAAAAGGGCAAAGAGAAACTTTCAGACAAGTCCGAGCTAAGGTTGGATTCTTGAGGTTAATCTGATGTGACAGCCCAACAACCCAGCAAAAGCTTGACGCATTTCACCTCCGAGTCCTGAGCACTAAAACAGATCCGCATAAAAAGCACACACTTTCTCACGTAGACTCGCACACTCTTTCTCCAGCTCCCTCGCACACTCAGATGCTTTTAATCTCCACAGCCTCCACTGAAACGTCTACTGTGTATGAACTGGAGCTCGAACAAAACCGGCTCTCTCTTGATTCTGACCCAACAGTCCCTCAACTGCAGAAACAGAGAAAAGAAAGTAGAAAAAATGGAAGAAGAAGAAGAAGAAATAGAGGCAGGAGATCGTTTAAGCGGCTGCAGTCAGCTGACACAAATGTCCCTGACAGCTAGTTCAGAGTTTGAAGATTACATATAAGGGATGTATCTGTAGAGTCTTGCTTGACACTGTACGCACAACTAAGAGTCATTGTGATCAACTGCACTTGATTCAATTGAAAGAACAAAACAGGAGACGGAGGGAGGAAGAGAGAGAAAAGAGGAGAGAGATGAATGAAAGTTGGTAAATTACAGGCTCGCCTGGCAGCTAAATAGACCCATCTGTGCAGAGCTGGGACCAGTCGGACATCACAGGACGGCTGCACACACCCACACACACACAAAAACACACACGCACACAAAGCTGAGTCCCCGGGGAGTGGTGATTAAAGCATTTATGGGAATAGTCATTGAGGGATAAAGAGGGCTTTATGATGTCTTTGTTTATTTCTTTGTAGGCAGAGTTTGGAGTGGCTGGATTACTGCCACTTCCTGGTGAGCGACTTATTTCCCTTGTTGCCGAGTCTGTTCCTTGTCACTTTTGCCTGGTGTAAAGCACAGGTGTGTTTATAATCATGAAAACAACCTGCTCGCCTTCATATTTGCAAATGATACACCAGCCGCTTGAGAGCAAATCTAGCAAAAATACAAGTGGGAAAATGTTTGGATAGGCAGAATAGTTTAAGCTTCCTTTCTTATTCTCTAAACACACACACACACACACACACACACACACACACACACACACATACACACACACAAAGAAAACTGTTGCCTGTGTTGGTTCAGACTAAACGCTAATTAACATTCAGAATGAAACCCTCCTCCCTGAACCCTCAATCACCTCAGCCAATCAGCATGAAGCCCGCTTGATTGCTTTGAAGTGAAGCAGAGACGTCGGATCGGGGTTTAAGTTCAACCATTCACCAGATTAACATAATATCCCTCCCTCTGCAATCATCTGATGGGTACACCTACGAGGACATAATTGGCCTTCAACTTCTGGAACAAGCTCTGGCTTAGTGATGCGGGGGGTGGGGGGGGGGGGGGGGGGGTTGTAGAAAAAGAAAAGGGGAGTGTGGAGCCTCTGGAGGGTGTTGAGATGCTGTGGGGCCTCCCATTTTCAAACATCATTAAGACGTATCTGTTTTGTGTCCCTCATGAGGAACACCCCTGCCCGGTGACAGAAGTGGGTCGCTCCGCTCAGTCTCAGGCACATCCGGCCCCGCACGGCTTGGATTAAGCATGACCTTTGGGGGTCAAGTGTGGTTTTGAACTAATTCACGTAGACAGTGGTCTCAGATTGGTGGGAATTGCCTCTCCCTGGGTCCAATCCACAGGTTTAAGGTTCAAAGGTCAACTAGATAATCCCCCTGATATGAAACATAAGACCCTCTCACAGCTCTGGCACCTTTCCTCTCAGAGTGTATCACTCTCTATCCCTTTTCTTCTCCTGTACGTTAGATCCCAGGAGCAGTTCTGTTAATAAATCATTGCCCCATTAATTTGGAGACATACAGTATGTATATAATTATAATAAAAAAAACTAACGCTGTTGCCAACAGGATTTGCAGTCTCAATGTATACCATCAGCTTAGATTTAACTAGAACTTTGCTGGCTTGTTTTATGGCATAAAAGGAGACACAGTTACGGTTTTAATGATGATACAAGAAGAGCCAAATGTCCAGGAGTCTCGGGGAGACGGCTAAGAGCACTTAGTTTCACAAAGCCAAACTTCATTTTTTAACAATGATACAGGTTGGCTGCAGTAAGAACTTGCCATCCTTGCCTTGTACTTTAAAAGCCAAATGGTATCTTGTTGCATAGACTTGTTTTTAATGAAGAGTAGCATTAACAAAGCTCAACTATCTTGGTGTCAAATACATTAGATTTCCTATAGGTGCTTCACAATAATGTGATTATGCCTAAGGACACAGGGGAAATGTTGAAGGCTTGGCATGACCCTGTAGGTATGATTTATGTAATTTATGCCTTTTGTAAACACAGAATAGGAATCTGTTTAGCCCAGCAGGTATAGGGTGTGTCAGGCCAATCAGCAGGCAGGAATGTGTACAGATCATGATGTACCTTGCACTGGCTTAAAACTTAAAAGAGCTTAACAAACAACAGATTTTTTATGAAGCACTGATATGACACTGCACACCCTTTTTTTTCTCCTAAAGTTTATTCTTAAATTGGTTTGTTCGGTGCAGCCACTGTGTTTGAAGTGAAAAAGTAAAAACTGGGATGGTGCTGAGTTTTGAGGGAAACTCTGATATGAGACAGAGACTTAAAACTATATTGATTCCATGCTATCAGTCTTTAAAGAAATGATATCAGGATGTCACAGTTAAATTGGCACTATGAAATGTTGTTGAGATGTTTAAAAATGGGTGCGTATAACAGAATCTCCTTTCATTCGTTTCAGTTAATCTTTTCCTGTTTTGTTTGTGTTGCTTCAGCTGCACTGGCTTTGTGTCGCTTTGAACCTGTTTGCCTTCTGGCTGTTTTTGAGAAATCCAACTTTTATTTTATGGCAAAAAAAAAAAGAAGATATCATAGCTAACTGAAGTGCGACTATTTTAAGAAGCAGAAGCAGCTGTTTATTTCATACAATTTAGCATTTTGTATTTGCCTTTTTAGCTGACAGTGAGTAGACAAACAGGGAGGATCATGTTTGTCTAGGAGGAAGATAACATCAGCTTAATGTACCACAGTGTACACACAAAATGAGAACAACCATGAAAGCAGAGATGTTACCAGCTTTAACCAATTTAATAATTTCCTTTGCAAGATAAAGCAGCTGATAAAGCCTGTGCCTCAGCCTGAAAGTAAAGGCACAAAAACAAAACGCTTTTCTTTTTATAATGTCTCAGTTGGTGCTGTTGTAGTGTTAATTTAACAGGGGAGTTGTGTCGAGGCCCATAGAGCCAGTCTCCAGCCAGTTTCAGTACACACTCAGGGAGGAGACGCCATATTCCCACTATGCTGACAGCTCATGAAAAGAGATATACAGGATGGAGTATATTATATATATATATTTTTTTACATTTTAGCCAACACATTTCTTTGAGGGTAAACTAACAACACATGTGCTTTTCCGGGCCATGATTAAGCCACCCCAAGCTGAACCACATTTTCAATAAAACGAACTTGTGTACTCTGGTTTTCAAAATTAGATTGAACCTTTTGGCTTAGCCACAGATGGAACACATTCTCCTCTTCTATAAGGAACTCAGCGAAGAAAAAAACATCCGCAAACATCCACAATATGGCCACGCAATCAGAACATTTCAAATATGTGAACTTGATACCCTTGATTGCTTGAGAAAACAGCCTTGCTTAGCTCTGCTTACTTCAGCTGCCTCTCCTCTGCTGCGCACAACCATGAAACCGCGTGTGGCATCCTGCAATTTAACACACTGATGCTGAATAGTGGAGAGGAAGTGTGACTCAAGGGGAAATAGAATTAATTCAGTGCCATTCAACGGCTCTAGTGCTAGAGTGACATACAGAACCCGCTCTTATTTCTGTCTTGAATAAACTTTGTCGTTCTTCCTCTCTATGCTCTCACCCTCTTCCTCTCCTCTCACTTCTCTGTTGTCATTTTCTGATTCATGGTGGCTGCACTCCAGACTCCCTTGGTCCTCATACCTGCAAAAGGCTAGTTATGTAACCGCACACGTACGTACACACATGCAAACGACACCAACATGTACACACCGTGTCCTCTTACATAAGAATATTTAACCCTCCAACCGTCCCTTCACTCCATCCCAAAAATCACAACCCGTAATAAACAGAGGCTCTGGTGCCACAGCGTTTTCAGTGCAGCAGAAATAATTTGTAAATTCCCCCTGCAGACTCCCGATTTAGCAAAGAGCGCTCAAGAACCCAGTGCTCTCTAAAACACACACTCCAGCGCTGCTGCTAGCTCTCAGCCCCGGCCTGTTGCCTGAAACTAAAACATGTCAACACAACCCCCTAGTTGTGATCAGATTTATACTTTTGGTGCCAGCTCCGGCATAAAGAGTGGATGATTTTTGTGTGTGTGTGTGTCTTGTGCTGAATATACTCACCCCCTCATTTGGGTAAGCCTCCCAGCCCAGGTCGGCCAGGGCTGACATAGAGTCCAGCAACGTAACTGCAAAAAAAAAAAAAAACAGAGGAGAAAGAGTAAACATGTTAATTTACACATACTGAGAAAAATGTGAGTCACATTTCATTTCTCAGTACCCCATTTCCTTCACGATGTTGTTTTTGATAACCAGTGCGAAGAAATTACTGGCTTGGATGCATCAAATAACATAATGCTGTAAACCTCCCACACAAAAACTCCAAGGTGTTTTCATGTTTTATACAAAGATGTTATTGGTTGTGTTGAAGTGCAAAAGCAGTGGAACCAAGGCAAGAGTATATTTTACAGTTACATTTACATTTTAGACATAAAAGCAGTACTCCATCCAAAACCTTTCTCTCTTTTGAGTATCTACATCTTGTCCTTCGTAGGCCTGAAAATTCTTTTTCCTTTTTTTGAGGTTTGTGCTCATGAAGGAGAAAAGAGACTGAGGTGAAGTTGTATGAGAAGTGGTTATGGTGGATTTCAAAATTGGCACGATGAATAAAACATACCAGAATGATTAAATAAACCTATTAAACCACACTTGCACCTGAAGCATAGTCATCTTCTAGTCATTTGTATAATGCTCAGTATATTTACAAACACTCACATTTTTGCCAAAATAAGGCTAAATACAGTGTTTTTGTCTCGTTCTCATCACCCCGGCGAGAGCCCGTGAGCAGGCACATGCAATGGACTGTGCACCTCAAGCTGTTATAATGGTCAGAACCGTTTTATCCAAACCCAGTCATTGGCTACAACAGAATCAAATTCAGCTGCAACTTCTATCTTGTCCCAGTTACTCCAGAAAATCCACACACCTTTCTGCGAACACTTCTCATAGGACTCTACTGAAGAAATAGTCCCTATAAGAACTGCTGACAACACGGTCTGTGGATTATCCAGACATTGGTTCTGGAGATGGATATCTGAATACCTGGGCACATAAAACTAAAACTGTCTCCATAGCTGGACAACATAATAAGTGAGTAACTATGAGAAAATATGAGAAAATGTGTGCTTTTGTGTTTTAGGTGAAACAGTCCTTTCAACAAGCAAACTACAAAACATTTTACAGCATCTAAAAAGGGTTTCATACTAAAACTGCAAAAAAGGTCTTGTTAGAATATCACTTTAATCAGAGAAAGTCACTGAGGACAAAGTGCAGGATGAATGCACATATGATTCGAATTTGCATGTTTCCTGTGTGTGATCTCCTATGTGACAGGAGGAAGTGGAGGGAGGATGCAGGAAGGTGAGAATGAAAAGTGAGGAGAAGAAGGTGTCAGGTTGACCAGTGGGAGGCATAATGAAAACCTGCTCAGACTCTGGAGCAAGGGTTTCCACCTGTGTGTGTGTGTGTGTGTCACTTGTTAGTGTGTGTGCTTGCTCGGGCTTGGCTCAGTCAGGCCCTAATCAAGCCTTCAACACCGCTGACCATCAATATTTAATCAGCATCCATCTGCAGAGACTGCTGCTCCTCTCTTTCTTCTCTCTCTCCATCACACACATTGTAGCTCTCCCAGGTTTATCTTCCCGCTATCGAAATCTTTGAACCTACGCTGTCAATCCACAGATCCCAGATCAGACATCCGAGTCGCTGACCTGACGCAATTTGAACTGACTGCATCACTTTAAAGCAGCACACCAGCGTATTCCCTCCAATTTTTATAAGGTACCGGCAGTGACCTGGAAAAGCTATTCCAAAGTAAAAACAGAGCTTGCCCTCCTGAATGCAAATGAGACTAATCACTCAATTGAAAGAGGTAGAAAGTGCCTGTTTACAAGTCCCCCTGTGTATCCATACTGTCTGTAGGTATAACAAAGGAACTGTAGAACTGGTCAGCCTTAACTGAATCCCAGCCGTTCTTCTCAGCTCAGCACACCGTGACAGCAGGGAGGCATGTCATGCTGCATTAGTGTGTGTACATGTGCATATGCGCGTGAAACGGCAACGCACATCTGCGTGTGTCTGGCTGCGCTCGCGCACATGTGGCGGACTGCGTGAGAAAGCAGCTAGAAAAGAGTGCATGGTATAATGAAGCAGAGATAGAGAGAGAGGGAGAGGCTGCACAGCGGAGGCGAGGTGAGAGAGAGAGATAGATTAAATGGGAGGGATGAGGAGAGATGCTGAGCGGGAAAAGGTCAGAGGCAGCCTCCAGCCCATGTGTGTATTCACTGAAGACCATTTAGACTGCTTTCCTCTGTTCATGAGCATTTGAGTGGCGTAAAGAAATGGGACATAATAATATAATAATATGTGATTTCAGGACCCGACAGAGAGGCCCGCGCACACACATCCTCACAAACACACACACACACTTGCTCATACTACTGCTCAGAGATAAAAGCCACCTATCAACAGGTTTGTGCAATTTAGTAAAATTGTCTGTTTCACATACAGACAATTACGCCAGTTATATTCTCTGTGACTCACTTACTTTAGTACCTTTTCATGTGTTTCACAGAATTATAAGTCAGCACAGCCTTGATAGTTTTTAAGGGCTGGTTCATCCAAAATCACAAAACACATTTTCTCACTTCCCTCCACTGGTTTCTAGACTTACAGATAGTTTTGATTTTATTTTTTGCAGGTTCCAAGATATTTGGAGGGAATAGTAGTGGAAGTAAATTGTAATTTCTGTTTGTGCTCAGACTCAGTATCAGGGTGTCTTTCCAGAAATAGTATCCTGGTTACGTTTGATGGCAAACAGGTCTCACTGAGCAAACCAATCCTGAAAGACACTCTTTTTCTTGTGGAGTCACTCATTATGTGGAAACTCACCTTACAGAGTAAGCCAAAGTGTTACTGAGGACATTACATATTCTAAAGCCATTTTGCAGCCCGCTGGGAAAACACACACATACATAAACCTACACACTGACACTTTTTCTCTTCTCCTCACACCACCTGTCAATACCACTTATCACTTGTAATCAATGACTGGACTCATCAATTATGTATTAGCTATAGCTTCCTGTCTGCTGACACAGCCAGTATGGATATAGATTGTGTGAGGGTGTGTGGGTGTGTGTGTGTTGTCAAAGGAGGGCAGAAAAGAGAGAAATTATGAAAATACACAGTTTTCTTCCACAAACAAACACAAATCTCCCTCTATATCTATCTGTCTCCAAACCTCTATCTATCTGTCCATCCATCTCTTCTTCCTCTCAGGGGAATTGGCAGAATTGCGTGTGTGTGTGTGTGTGAAATCTAAGCCTGGGCCAGGCCTGCTTTTGGCCCAGAATAAAAACACCAAGCTCATCATTCAGTCACTCAGGCCAGGCTCGTGTTCGATCTAATGACAAGTCTCTCTCTTCCACATACACACACACACACATGCACACCAATCTCCAGGTTTATGAGCAGCTTAACATGACATCTCATACTCACAGTGGAGCACCTTCTGAATTTGAGCACTCAGTGACAACAATGGAAACAAAACAAAACAAAAATCTATTTGCAGACACAGCTTTTCTATCTAAAAATACAGCACAAACAGATTCAGTCACAATCACTCATGTTCATGTGTATGAGTATGATTAATATTTTCCAAGCTTTCATCACAAGGCATAAATGCACAGATCCATACACGTGCACGTGACCTGATGACTGTAAGAGTTGTTCAGTTGCAGAGAGACACGCTGTCTTATTGATTTTCAGGACCAAACTGTGAGGTTTACATTTTGAGAACGAAAGATGAGGAGGAAGAGGGGGGTGGAGGGTGTGAATGTGTAGATCAGAAATTCCTATACAAACGCAGTAAAATGCTGAAACTGCGCCTATTATAGAACCGCATACAGAGAATACAAAACATTTTTCAGTCTCTCTGTCTCTCCATCTCCTTCTGTGTCTATTTTTCTTCTCACTCCTGTTTCCTCCCTCTGGGGTGTCTGTCTCTCTCTCTGTGTCTTCCTCTCTTTTTCTCCCTCCTTCTCTGTCTGTTTATGTCTCTCTGCCACTCACTCTCTCTCTCTCTCTCTCTGGTCGGTATCCACTGCTTCAGCTGGGCTGCAAGAAGCTGTGATCCACCTGCCAAGAATCAAACGGTGCTGCCAACAGCCAGACTGGCACACAAAGAGACCGGGATGCTTACACATACTCACACTCACACTTACACACAAAACTGACAAACACAGATCTTAAAGAGAAAAGACTGCACAATAAGACCACCATTCAGACTCAATATAGAGTACAATATGCGACTACATAATGAGTTCATGAGATCTTTTCTGCTCAGAGCAGAAAATATTAAATTGAAACTTGGTAGACTTGGTAGATAAGAGGCTTGCTACACTAAACATGCTGATCCTGCATGAATAAGCCTCATTGTTTTTGTGTCTTGCTGACTTTAAACATATTTTTTTTTTTAAAAAAGGTCCAGATCCTATGTTGATATAATAAAAAAAAGCTTATTGATTTCCTTGCTGAGAGTTAGATGATGAGACTGATAGCTTAGTTTAGCTTAGCATAGCATAAAGGCTAGGATCAGAGGGAAGCAGCTAGGGTGCCTTTGTTAGATTTTGTATGACTTAAACAAGATATGAGTGCTTGATTAGTAAGCTTTAAAGGTGCAGGTGCAGTTTCCAGGTTTTTGCTAAGCTAGGCTAAACAATATCCTGGTAAAAGCAATAAAAACAATATTTAGCACACAGGCATGAGAGTGGTGTCAACCTTTTCATCTAATTTGCAGCAACAAAGGTATTTCCAAAAATGTTGAACTTTTTATTTATGTTCATCAGAAAGAAAACACTGATACTGAAGTCTCGTTTTTTATAACAAAAAAGGCTAAAGGCTTTAGTAAAAAGGCTTTAGTAGAACAAAGCTTTGTCTGAGATAACTCACTCTGCTCAGATATACAACTGTACACAAGTATGCACAGACACATACACACTCAGTATCTCAGTATGAGTACCACCACACACACAGAGCTTTCCCTTCTTCCACCCCACAGAGAGTGCAGTTCAACGAGTGAGAGTGTTGTCAGGGCAACAAACGGGCCGATGGAGAGCAGGATGAAGGAGTGGGAAGGGTTGAGCTCTGAACTTTAGGAACAAACTGCTGCCTTACCAAGACTGCTTCACTTTCTCTCTTGCTGTCTTTTCATCAGTCCTCTCTCCACTCATCCACAAACCACCAGAGGCTCTCAGTCCGTCTTTTTGCCTCTAGTTTCTTTCTCTCTCCATCTGCGCTCTTGTCCTCTGTTCACTTTATTAAAGTAGTAGGTTGCTATATTCCCTCTGTTTGTGTATGTTGGGTGTGTTTCCCCTGAAGTAGGCATATCCCAATCTGCAATAGTTTTAATTTCCCTTTTCAGTGAGATTTTTCTTTGGGGGCAGAATGAGGTGGAATCTAATGTAATTTCAGAATAAAAATGTTATTCTTCTTGGAGTGTGATAGCTGTCTGCAAACTGAATGAGTCTATGAATAATTCAATGGATTTAAATTAAATTCTAATCCCAGTTCTTCTTTGATTCAGTTCCTGTTTCTTACTACCCATTCTGATCAAAGAAATGGTATGTTGATCCTCAACACTTCGACAAACACAAAATTAAATTCCACTTTGAGCTGGACTAAATTACAAAGATTAAAATCAGCTGCACTAAGTATCCTCAATCTGCATAATTACACAGTCGCCTATGGCTGTACAAATGAGTGATAGCCGGTAGCAGATCACTGACACAAGCTAATTCTGTGAAATGTGAGAAAAATTCAATTAGGTATTGACATGCATGGCTACCTGGTAGTTAGGTGTCTGAACCATCAGTTGTCTGATTTACACAAATTAACAGTGAATCAACATAATAATAAAAAAACATCGTTCACATAGCTACGTACATAATAAAGGAATTTGCTCTAAAATATTAATTAATGATTTTATAAAACAAAACGCTTGATTTGATAAACAGCTTCATCATTCAACAACTCTAACAACAATATGAGGATATTTATAGACACTAATGTGCTGGTTGTGATCAGGTTTTTGGAATATCACATTAATGCGTTTGTGCATGTAAACACAGAAGCACTTATCTCCATTTTGAGAAACTGAAATATGCTTGTGGGATGCGGAAGAGAAATAAATGGGATAATGTGGCATATAAACACAGCATTGAGTCCTCTTATCCATGTCTATGTGTGCCGGTGTGTCTTTAACTTTAGTCACACAGTTAGTCAGAAAAAAAATATAGTCATTAACATTAAAATGTGCACACTGATGTGAATGTCTGGCACTGGTGCACAGAAGACAAATTGGTTATCGTTTGTTGCTTTCCTCTTCCATTATAATAATGATGGAGAAGCCAAAATACATCAGAGAAATAATCACAGCAGCATCCAGGAAACCAGAAACCAAAGTGGGCAAATCCTCAACTGGTGACTCAGTTGGGAGTGGGAGTGGAGGGAGTGGTGGGAATGTTGGGGAGTCAAGAAAACGACAGATGATCAAAAACCTGGATAATCTTCATAAATCAGGACAATTTACAACAAATGTGTTAGGCGGCCATAAAATAAACTGTGATGTGTGTCACTTGGTGTTGCTTAACTGGCACATTGGTCATGCAGTGCTGGATTTGTTAAATGATAAATACTTACACCAATGTAAATATGTATGACATGTTGGTAAGAATGTTGTGATGAACGATATAGACATTGATCAAATCAAGTCAGCTTTAATCAAATTCTTCATGTCTCCATCAAAACAAGAAGAAATCTGCCAACCACCTGCCATCTATTGTCTGTGTATTTATCATCTAATTATTATTATTATTATTATTATTATTATTATTTATATAATTATTTTTACAATAATCTCTCACCTCACAAAAATACAAAAAGAGAGACTACTCAGATTAACCAAGCAAAACTTAAAAATTAAACAAGACTTCACTTATCAGAAGCTCTTAGTGTATGTCTAAACTGTGAGGTTGGTTTTTCATTAATAAGACAGACGCTGTGTCAGACAAGTCTAACCCAATTTCAGGTAAAAAAATAAGTCAAGCTAACAGCCAGTAGCTAGGATGTTTTCTAAACTGCAGTCACAAACAGGGGAAAATGTTATGACAGCTAAGAAACTCTTTTTCAATGAAGTTACTTCAGTGCAGTGACTTTTAAAATGGAATGTGCATGGTTTATTGAAAACCTTATTCTCTAAAGCCTTGAAAAAGATTCTGGTAAACTA